>NC_060211.1:112766250-113450000 GCF_021130785.1 Homalodisca vitripennis | reverse complement strand
GTGCAAGCAGGCTTTTCAGATGTGAAAGATTGTCTTCATTTAAGTGCCTTCTAATTGAGGTTGAAGACTTTTTAAGGCGAGATGGAACTTCCAAGAAACACAGCTGTCCAGTATGATCAGAAATGCCTGTATTTGTTACTTGAACTCTTACTTCATGAGGCTTTAGGTTGGTGCATACAAGATCGATGGAGGTGGCAGAGGTACTAGTTATTCTGGTAGGGGGTAGTGGTAATCTTGAGATATTCAGAGAAGCAAGCATTTCACATAGAGCCGTATTCTCTCTTGAAGTTTTTAAGTTGTTGATGTTGAAGTCTCCGAAAATGCAGATCCTACTGTTGTTTGTGGGTATTTTCTCTAGTAACATCACCTAAGTGCAACAATGAGATGTCAAGAGAAGCATTCGGGGGACGGTAAATTCCAAGTATGTAAAGATGTCTTCTCCTACCCAAAGTTACCTTTACTGCACACATTTCGCAAACAGAGCTCTTCACAATGGCTGCTTAAGTCGAAACATTCTGCCTCATTAGCCTTATTTTTGCTTTTGTATATGGCCACACCCCCTTTCAGGTGATTTTCTCTGCAGTATGCAGCAACCAAAATGTAATTTAGCAGGCACACGTTTTCCAGAGTAGTCAGATTCAGTCCATGTTCTGTGAGTACAACAAAGTCAGGTTTATCCAAGTCTAAGAGATGGTTCAATCTGTCAATTTTATTTCCAAGTCTGTCAACATTTTGATGAAATACTACTGTATTCTGCCGTGATGAAAGACTGTTGTGGCCCAAGTTGAGTTTACAAACGTTTTGTCTCGAGTTTTTTTTTCTCTGAATGTGGTCTAAAAAAATGCTGAATGTTGTGGGACTCGATTGGTTTTATAAGGGGTGATGTGACTAGGGTTTGGGTGAAAGTTTCTTCAGATCGTGGAATATCTTGCCTGAGTTCAGAGTCATTGGACCGTTGGCAAACAGAGATTTTGTTTTCTTGACCTTACAGGCTGGGATTTCTTGTAGTTGACACATTTTCCATGTTTGAATTGATAGCCCAGGAAAATCTCTTCGTAGGTATAAGAGAGGAATCATTTCTGAACGATAAAGCACCATCAATATTTTTCAGAAAGAACTCCTCTAACGTCTCCCCAGATGCTAACTTCTTTGCTGTGTAAGGAGGTAAAGGCATCTTTTGTCCAAGATTGGTCCCTTGTTCTTGTGAAGAGTTTTTGTTCCAGTTCAGTTTTTTAGGCGAGGTTTGTCTGTCTCCTCCTGTTTCGACCTGGGCCAGTCTTGTTGACGATGTTGGTCTGTCTTCTTCTGTTATGGATTGAATCAGTTTTTTTCGGTGAGGTTTGTCTGTCTCCTCCTGTTATGGATTGAATCAGTTTTTTCGGTGAGGTTTGTCTGTCTCCTCCTGTTATGGATTGAATCAGTTTTTTAGGTGAGGTTGTCTGTCTCCTCCTGTTTCAGCTTGGGTCAGTTTGTTTGGTGAGGTTTGACTGTCTAATCCAGGTACAGTCAGTGTCTCGAAAGTAGAAGAAATTGGAGATGAAAGCAGGTTATTTGAAGGGGGACAAAGAATTGAAGGTGTTACAAATGTTTTTTGACTGTACTGCTCCTGTGGCATGTCATGTTCGATGTTTTGACAAATGTTTAGCTTAATTTTTGACTTTATGTTACCAAGAAAAGATCTTAGGTAAGTCCTTGCTGCACCTTCCAGATCAGAGATCTTCATTACAAGTTCTTCAGATTCAGTTTTCATCAAGCCAATCATTTTGCTATTCTCATTGACCTGCAAGCTTAAGCTTTCCTCTCTAGCAACCAAGTCAACAATCCTTGTCCTTAAACCATTTCTTTCAACCTCGTCACAGGTAGCTTTCTGACTAAGGTCATCTAATTTTGTGGTTAACCGCTTAATTTTTGTCTTCAAGTTTGGACTTTTTGGAATTTAAGTCATTAAATAGTAATGGAGTAATGATTTTTTTCAAATTCAGCTTGTTCTAGCAAGTCCTGATTGATAGAGAGTTCATTGTCAAGTTTTTTGTTTAAATAAATTATGTCTTGTTGCAGACTATGATTTTTCTCAGTTTAATTTCATGAATAATATCCTCAGCTGCTTTTAGTCTGTCTTCAATCTCCAATATGCCTTCACTGCTTTTGCCTTAAGTTCATGTAATTCTTGTTTTAAAAGCATATTTTCATTCAATAAAGCATTACCTACCTCAGCAGCCAGAGTGAGTGACGTTTCATGATCCAGGCTATCTACTACTTTTAAGTCATGAAATTTTTTTCTCTAGGTCGATGATATCATTGCTGACGTCAGTTTTGTTTAAACAACTGTTACACCTCCACAAGTCAACCTCAGATTTTTCCATTTTCTTGAGCCTGCTGTCTGGCCAGTTTAGACCATCTGGAGTGATACCAGGATTTACACTGCCCATTACAGTATATACCAAGATGTTTGTTTGACTCCTATAGAACAAATTCCACAGGGGTATTTGGACATAGTTACAACAGACACAGATTCAAAAAAACAATAGTAGTAAGGGTTATGGTTTTAAAATTTGCTGTTTATCAGTTCTGCAACTTGTCATGCTATACTGTAATATGCAATATGGAACGGTATTGTAAGTAGTAGTTAATGAAAATGTTGAGTATGACAGATGGTAATAAAGCTACACCTCTATGCAAATAATACTGTATAAGAGGCTTATATATTAATGATCCTATATAACAATGTCAAAACTATGAAATCAGCAGTACAATACAATAATTCTTAGAGTATTATTCTGCAGTCAGTTGAGAGGTGTTGTGGTGGATCAGCACCGCTTATGGATTGTCTAGTACAGCAGCTGGCTGAATTGCTGGTAGGTCAGCGCTGACAGTGCTGACACAGTGTCTGGGTCAGTGCTCTAGTTACAGGTGGCCAGGCAGCTGTGTGTCAACACTTTGCGATGTGGAAGTTGAATGTGTGTTTGGATCAGGTGACGTGTTCCAAACCAATTGAGTGTTGGCAATTCCTGTGACGTCATGTATATGATTTGTTTTCTTTTAGCTGTGATAAGTTAAGCTTCATTGAGTTAGTAGCTTAGAAATGTGTTAGTTTTCCTTAGCAAGATTAGTCCTCTGAATTTAAGAGGTATAATTATCTGTTCATAATAAAATCTTGATGTTACAACCTATTAAAAGTAGGCCAGAGCTCTTGAGTGTCTGAGTTATGTTAATATTTCTTCAGAATGGTAAGTGATTTTTTAAGTATCTTAGTATAATATGACTCACAGTACTTGGTGGTGTTGATGAGAAATATGAACTTTTGTTGGTTTGTCCTAATTCACAACAAAAATAACACTTTTCCTGGAGCTGATTAACACTTGTTATGCACTAGTCGGCCATGTTGGATAATAATGGTCAGAGAAGCAAGCATTTCACATAGAGCCGTATTCTCTCTTGAAGTTGTTAAGTTGTTGATGTTGAAGTCTCCGAAAATGCAGATCCTACTGTTGTTTGTGGGTATTTTCTCTAGTGCATCAGTTAAGTGCAACAATGAGATGTCAAAAGAAGCATTCGGGGGACGGTAAATTCCAAGTATGTAAAGATGTCTTCTCCTATCCAAAGTTACCTTTACCGCACACATTTCGCAACGGAGCTCTTCACAATGGCTGCTTAAGTCGAAACATTCTGCCTCATTAGCCATATTTTTGCTTTTGTATATGGCCACACCCCCTTTCAGGTGATTTTCTCTGCAGTATGCAGCAACCGAAATGTAATTTAGCAGGCACACGTTTTCCAGAGTAGTCAGATTCAGTCCATGTTCTGTGAGTACAACAAAGTCGGGTTTATCCAAGTCTAAGAGATGGTTCAATCTGTCAATTTTATTACCAAGTCTGTCAACATTTTGATGAAAGACTACTGTATTCTGCCGTGATGAAAGACTGTTGTGGCCCAAGTTGAGTTTACAAACGTTTTGTCTCGAGTTTTTTTTCTCTGGATGGGGTCTAAAAAATGCTAAATGTTGTGGGACTCGATTGGTTTTATAAGGGGTGGTGTGACTAGGGTTTGGGTGGAAGTTTCTTCAGATCGTGGAATATCTTGCCTGAGTTCAGAGTCATTGGACCGTTGGCAAACAGAGATTTTGTTTTCTTGATCCTTGAGGCTGGGATTTCTTGTAGTTGACACATTTTCCATGTTTGAATTGATAGCCCAGGAAAATCTCTTCGTAGGTATAAGAGAGGAATCATTTCTGAACGATAAAGCATCCTCAATATTTTTCAGAAAGAACTCCTCTAACGTCTCCCCAGATGCTAACTTCTTTGCTGTGTAAGGAGGTAAAGGCATCTTTTGTCCAAGATTGGTCCCTTGTTCTTGTGAAGAGTTTTTGTCCCAGTTCAGTTTTTTAGGCGAGGCTTGTCTGTCTCCTCCTGTTTCGACCTGAGTCAGTCTTGTTGACGATGTTGGTCTGTCTTCTTCTGTTATGGATTGAATCAGTTTTTTCGGTGAGGTTTGTCTGTCTCCTCCTGTTTCAGCTTGGGTCAGTTTCTTTGATGAGGTTTGACTGTCTAATCCAGGTACAGTCAGTGTCTCGAAGGTAGAAGAAATTGGAGATGAAAGCAGGTTATTTGAAGGGGGACAAAGAATTGAAGGTGTTACAAATGTTTTTGGACTGTACTGCTCCTGTGGCATGTCATGTTCGATGTTTTGACAAATGTTTAGCTTAATTTTTGACTTTATGTTACCAAGAAAAGATCTTAGGTAAGCGCTTGCTGCACCTTCCAAATCAGAGATCTTCATTACAAGTTCTTCAGATTCAGTCTTCATCAAGCCAATCATTTTGCCTTTCTCATTCACCTGCAAGCTTAAGCTTTCCTCTCTAGCAACCAAGTCAACAATCCTTGTTCTTAGACCATTTCTTTCAACCTCGTCACAGGTAGCTTTCTGACTAAGCTCATCTAATTTTGTGGTTAACCGCTTAATTTTGTCTTCAAGTTTGGACTTTTTGGAATTTAAGTCATAAATAGTAATGGAGTAATGATTTTTTTCACTTTCAGCTTGTTCTAGCAAGTCCTGATTGATAGAGAGTTCTTTGTCAAGTTTTTTGTTTAAATAAATTATGTCTTGTTGCAGATTATGATTTTTCTCAGTTAATTCATGAATAATATCCTCAGCTGCTTTTAGTCTGTCTTCAATCTCCAATATGCCTTCACCTGCTTTTGCCTTAAGTTCATGTAATTCTTGTTTTAAAAGCATATTTTCATTCAATAAAGCATTACCTACCTCAGCAGCCAGAGTGAGTGACGTTTCATGATCCAGGCTATCTACTACTTTTAAGTCATGAATTTTTTTCTCTAGGTCGATGATATCATTGCTGACGTCAGTTTTGTTTAAACAACTGTTACACCTCCACAAGTCAACCTCAGATTTTTCCATTTTCTTGAGCCTGCTGTCTGGCCAGTTTAGACATCTGGAGTGATACCAGGATTTACACTGCCCATTACAGTATATACCAAGATGTTTGACTCCTATAGAACAAATTCCACAGGGGTATTTGGACATAGTCACGCGACGTAGCGACGAGTACCGTGTTGCGTAACGACCTTTCTTGTTGTTTATGTGCCGATAACCAAGCATTTGAGTAAATACAAATAAAATAGTAACTTATACAGTATTTTACTGTATTTATGTACAAAAGTAATGTAGTGATTTGAGTTGTGTCCAAGCGAAAAACGTGAATTTTCAGTGTAAATATTATTAGGGTTATTAGGTAAATATTCACCTTATTAATCAGTTCAGCCCTGCCATGAGCTGAATCTGGAATTGAACTCTGAAAAACTGACAATCCTCCGTACACCTAAAACATGAGAAATAAAATTCTATGCATTCAAGTCAGTAAATTCTGTTCTACTTTCAAATTCTTCAATACAACAATAAAATTTATAAAAGTGTTATCTATTTACTTTTAATTAAACTTTTGACCCTTTGTTTGGCTTCGTAATAAATCCTGGAGTTGCACGCTGTTTCTTATTTTTTGCAAATGTTTAGGTTTTTTTTATCCGTGTACCTTTGCTGGTAACTTTATTTTACTTACTGAAGTTCGTCAGTTGCAGCAGGCAATCCTTGTAATGATTGTCCAAGGCAGCTGAGAAGTTTATACCCAAACTGTCCAAGAACTCCAGGCTCTGGAATGATCCTTCAAGAGAGATTTTGTTTGATAACAAAATTGTGTTATTACCTTAGGCACTATATTCCAGGGACAGAACCAGCCTTATAGATACATTGGACATCCAGTGCTGCCTTCATTTTTTTGTTTTTGTCTAAGCTGTAACAAGATAACTTTCACTGTCTGAAACCAAAACCTTTCCATTTAGCCCAATGAATTAATGTATTACTAATTGCATTTTGTGTATTAGTAATATATCCACTGAAGTCATAAACTGCCGTCAGTGCACTTTACTGTTTTGAAATGGGCCAATAAATATAGATAAGAAAAAATGGAAATTATTTGCATTCATCTGAAAGTGGGACACCATACTGAAAAATAGATTACAATAATTGTTAGGAATAAAAATTTACTGAATTTGCAGATCTACTATTTATGATGATTTGGAAAACAAAACAAAATTAAATTAGTTGTGAATTACTAAAATGACATTCTCAGAAAACTATGTTTCGGCTGATATAACTGATGCTCTACCAGGCACCTGCACCATACTACAGTAGGTAGTGGCAAGATGTTGATGTCAATAGATGACTTTTGGATAATCCTAGAAAATGTTCTATAAGGATACAGTATTGATACAATACAGACTTTGTATTGTATTATTAAATACAATACAAATGAATATTTTTTTGCATCATTAACCCTTTTGTGTGCCACAGCGTCGCTAATTTTGACGGTACGAAAAGTGCATAAAGTGCCAGCATCGCCAATTTTTGACGTTTCGTATTTCGATAATATTTTTGTATAGTAAAAGATTATTTTAGCCAAATAACCAGACAGCTGTATTAAAATAGGTTCCAAACTATCAATAAATACGAGTTTTATGTTGTTTTTGTACTATTTTATCTGTGAAACTTATGTTGTTTTGGTACTTATCAAGAATCTACTATTTTTGGACGAGTTTTCCTTAACGGAGACAAAATAAATTACAGTATTAAAAACAACTGACTTATTTAACCTATTTTGGAATTTACAAGTTATTATGACAATCAATGAAATCAAAACTATAAGAACAACGTTTCATTATTCGAAAATGTCAGGTCATTCGTGTGTCTATTTGGAGACGATTTTGCGATAGGAAGTATGACTCATCGAGTATTTTTCAATTCATTATGGAAGAAGGAACGTATAATGAAGTTTATTTTGATCTCTGATAAGGAAAACTCGTCCAACAGGTAGTGGGCTGTGATAATACCAAGTACCTGTGCGATGATTCTGTCTTCCGGTCACACGACGACGTAGCGGACGAGTACAGCGTTGCGTAACGGCCCTTCTTGTTGTTTATGTGCCGATAACCAAGCATTTGAGTAAATACAAAATAAAATAGTAACTTATACACTATTTTACTGTATTTCTTTACAAAAGTAATATAGTGATTTAAGTTGTGTCCAAGCGAAAACCGTGAATGTTCAGTGTAAATATTATTAGGGTTATTATCTAGTAAATGTAAACTTTTATGTAAATATGTTAGCAAGTATTTGTTTCTACATTTACTAATCATATGTATTTGTGTTATATTGACGTTTTATTAGATTTATTGGGAAAACTACATCATTACTAAGTAATTTCTAAACTCTGACAAATGAAGTACAGTTTATAAAATGTCGGTACCGGGCAGCATTTTGTTAATACATACTCCTATAATGCCATCCTTTTAAAATTATAGCATAAGATATTACACATGGGTTTCATTTAGAATTATATGGGTGGAAATCTGTTTGGTAGTTATTTTACAACAGCTTCTTTCCCAATAACTTACAAATATGCGAAAAACAGTGTGGTACTTTATACATATGCCTTCGTAAAATACCCTTGGCACTCAAAGGGTTAATGAATGACGTAATTCAATAATTAATGTTATTAATTTCTGGAATTAGTTATATTAGAGGTATGAATACACAAAGAGCTTACACCCTGCTGAAGCAATCTACATCTGTGAACTAAATTTTTGTGTTTAGTTGTATTATTTCAATGTAATGTTGCCTCTTTGTGGGATTTAGTTAAAACAGTTTTAGCCTTTTCCAAATACATAATTATGTTTAGCAGCTTTATTGTGATATGCCATCAAAAACCCTACTTAAATTTTAAAAAAAGTGCCAATAAATGTATTTCTCTCTTTTGTCCATTGACTATTTTATATTAAATAAACTCTGCTCTGACCATGGTGATTGATTTGCCTGCTTTAAAGACATTTCATATTGAAAATATCTTTTGAAGAAGATTAATTAATTTCATATAAATGATTTTATCATTAAATTTAGAAAATAATATTTTAATGCTGGGGTTATTATAAGGCATTTTGTTATTTTTCTTTTAAAAATTCAAATAATTTTTCCAATCTTTATTTGTTTAGAAACATATTTGTGTAAAGAGGGGTTTACAATCTGCAATAGTGGTTTTAGAATTAGCGAAAATATTATTTTTACTATAACAGTTCATATATCATTATATCCTGAAGGAAAGTTGAATGTTGAAAGTTTACTTTGAGTGTTATTTTTGGAATTTGCGCTTACAGTATGAAAATGTAATTATCTACATGGTATTAATGCATTAGTCCTCACTTATTTAGTTATAATTATATAAAATATAGCATAAAGTTAGTTATGATCAAGTTAATTGTGCACATTTAAAATATTAATGAATTTTATTTTAAACTATACAAACAAATTGGTTATTTATTACAATTGTCAGTTATGGTTAGGAGGTTTTAAAATGTTATTTACTTTTTAAAACTTGTTTATCCCTTGTGGAGCCTGCACTGTTTGTCGAAAGCATTCATGATCAACCTCTTTAGACTTTTGGGTACCATATACATTCAGACAAACTAAACCACAAAAAACTAATACCATCATAACATTCTTCTCATTTGGTATCTACATACAAACAACACTACCAGTAAACATTGTTGATTTCTGGCAGTGTATCAAGTGGTCATAATTTATAAGTTGTGTTATTAATACCTTCACTGTGCCTCTCTGCTGAGTGAAATCAACTATTGTTAATATGATTCTGTGCTCTAAGGTGTTTGCTGTAGTCAACGTGTTAAACTACTGTACAACTGTCTAGTTATAATACATGTAGTTAACACTTTCACTTTGGATCTATGCTGAGTGAGACCGACTACTCTTAATCTGATTCTGTGCCATAAGGAGTCTGCTGTAGTCAACATGTTAACCATGTTCATTATTGTTCAAAATGGGTTTCTTTAATTTTCCTTCTGAAAACATACAATTTCTACCCTCCCCCCCATTTTTACATTGTAGGAACACATAAACTTACCATTTACAAATTCCTATAATATGTTGAATATTAAAATGAATTGGTTGCCAGCTGTTCAAATACACAGTCACTAACGAAGTTTCCATTGACATATTGACAGGAGGCGGCATCATCCTTCTTTCTACCCAACCTGATATTCTATTTCTTTGCAAAAGCAAAAGAACTTGTAAATATTAGTGAGAAGTGGAATGTCCTCAGCCTTATACAAGGTGTGTTCAAAAAGTATCGTGAATTTTGTGTATTTTCAAAAATTATTTATTTATTCGTGAATATCTATTTTGTCCCTTTCAAAGTAATCCCCCTGGGATATTATACACTCGTGCCAACGTTTTTTCCAATCTTCGAAGCACTTAAAAAAATCATTTTTTTGTATCTTGTTCAGCTCCTCCTTCGATGCCGTCTCTATCTCGTCAATCGTGGCGTAGCGTTGTCCTTTCATGGGCCTCTTTAGTTTCGGGAACAAGAAAAAGTCATAGGGGGCCAGATCTGGGGAATATGGTGGCTGCGGTATCATTAGTGTGTTGTTTTTGGCCAAGAAGTCACGTACAAGCAGCGATGTGTGAGCAGGGGCGTTATCGTGGTGCAAAAGCCAATTTTTGTTTTACCACAAATTCGAGCGTTTCTGGCGGATTGCTTTGCGCAAATTGCACATAACTTGCAGATAAAATTCCTTATTCACCGTTCTACCTTGTGGCAAGAACTCATGATGCACCACGCCCCTGTAATCGAAGAAAACTGTAAGCAAAACTTTCACATTCAACCGAACTTGGCGTGCTTTTTTCGGTCTTGGTTCGTGCAGCAGCTTCCATTGAGATGATTGAGTTTTGCTTCCATGTCATAACCATAAACCCACGATTCGTCACCAGTTATGACCCTCTGGAGCAAATTCGGATCGTCGCGGACCGATTCCAACATCTCATTAGCTATGTTCATGCGATGGTGTTTTTGATCGAAATTGAACAATTTTGGTATGAATTTTGCGGCGACCCATCTCATGCCCAAATTATCGATTAAAATCGAATGGCACGAGCCAATCGATATGCCTAGGTCCTCGGCAATTTCTCTAACGGTGATTCGACGATTGGCCAATACCATTTTCTTCACTTCATCAATTTTTTGTCTGTTGTTGAAGTGCTCGGGGCGTCCGGCACGCTCTTTGTCGTTCACATCTTCTCGGCCTTCTGAAAACATTTTGTACCACTGATAAACGTTGCTTTTGTCCAAATTAGCTTCTCCGTATGCCACAGTCAACATTCGGAATGCATCCGCGCACTTAATTTCGTTTTTCACACAAAATTTGATACAGGTTGTTTGTTCCATTTTTTTGAATAGGTAAAAATCGAAGACGAACCAAAACACGTGCAAGCAAAAGCAAAGCAGCTGTCAACAATTAACTGAACATTCAAAATGTCCGAAATTGTCAACATAAGTGAGAGACATATATACCAACATAACGCCACAAAAAAAAATCGAAATTCGAATATACGTAACCCGCGAAAATTCAAAATTCACGATACTTTTTGAACACACCTCGTAGATGGAATAGACCTGCTACAAATAAAAAAAGTTACTACATATACAGAATATAGATAGAATAGGTATACCACAGCACACATTTCGGATTAAGGAAACATTTTATTCTTACTATAAAACTATTAATGCAATAGCATAAAATATAATAAAATCAAAAGTTAATTTACTATAAAAAAATCACTACTATCGTAACAACATAAAAAAGTCTTTAGAGAAGGCTTTATTCACATAATGACACTAGACAACAGATAATCCCAAATTTATTACTGTTTTATATACGATTTTACAAATCTGTTAAGAGTTATTTTTGATACAGGAGACATTGTGCTGGCACAGTTCTGAAAGTGGATTATGTTCCACTTTCCCAGTGGATATTTGTTAGCTTCGCATATTGTGAAAGGGTTACTTTTATGTGTGGATGTACATGACAACTGTTACAATGCTGTGAACTGTTACGCAGGTGATATCGTTCTACCACATCTTCGGGAGTGGATCAGGTTCCATTTTCCCAGTGGAGATTTGTTAGCTTCGCAGATTGTAAAAGGAAGGGCAGAAACTGGTGCTGAGGCCAGACACCCTGACTATTGGCCTACTGTCATCACTCTCCTGTTGCAGGTTACATAGTGATCTACTCTTGCAAGTTTGTCTTTAACTGTAGATTTGGTGCCTTGTTAGGAATTAAGAATAGCCATGCTTTTTTAAGACTTTGCAAGCATTTTCTTAAAATTGTGTTAAACAGAGCTAATTGTGTTAACAGCTTTGTGTGAACTTAAATTGTGTTATATAATGTTGTTTTTGTCATGAAATATAAATACAATAGTAATAATACATACTATAATATTTGTAAATTTAAAAACAATTTGTATAAGAAGAATGACATTTTTGTAAATCTATATACAAACTCCAACTTTAGCTTTTGGGGCTGATAAAAATCTATCCTAGGAAATTCAAGATGTTTAAAATGACCACAATTCAATAAGGTATAAGATTATGCAATTAGTTTTGTGCCAGTTCTTTGGTTGGTTTGCACTATAAATTATTTTGTGAAATCTTTTGCGAATGTATAAAAATGCAAGAATACAATAAGAAATATTTATCATCACTGCAAAAAAATTTAAAATGTAATTCCAGCTAATTTTATATAGATAAAAATATGCTTTTCGAAAATAAACAAATGTTTTTATTATTTATTTGATTTATTTCTTTATAAATAGTTAAATCAATATTTCCTTGGAAAACAACAACTATGTTACTAAATGTTTTAGTAAAATCGGTAAAAATAATTATTTACTTAACTGATTTATCTTTTATATTTATAGGGAATGATATGTTACTAAATAATTCCCTAATTAAGAAATTAAAGATATGTAATTAGTCAAAATAATAGTATTGTAATTTACAGAGAGAAGATGATAACTAACTTTATAATAATGACCAAAACAAAAACAGGTGGTCTATATCTTTTACAATACTAAAATAAATTATATTTTTTAAATCAGCTGACCAGCTGACACTACATGAGCCCCCTAGGGAGACTGGAAGTCAGGGAGCAAGCCGTAAACGCACATTGCGACCAATCTGGTAGCGCACTCTGGTGTTTGCGTTGTCCGGGTCTGCAGCAGGTGTACCGATGCTGGGTGCCGGTGTGTGGGCGCTTCTTGGTTGAGGCTGTGGGGAAGGGTCAGGTAGAATGTAAGCAGGGCTTCACTCTGTCAATGCTTACTTTAGAGCTTCTATCTGCGATCTGGATGGTCATAGTTTTGTCGTCACGGCTGAGCACTTTGTGAGGTCCGCTGTAGGGAGGTTGCAGGGCTCGACGCACAGTATCGTCACGTAAGAAAACATGAGTGCATGTTGATAATTCCTGGAAGACAGATGTCTGAGGTTTGCTGTGAGCTGAGCCAGAGACAGGTTGAAGGCGAGATGTTTGACGTTGCAGCCTGACAACAAGGTCAGAGATGTCTTCACTGCGTCCCAACCCCGGAGGGCTGGCAAGGAGTGATCCAAGTAGACGTAAGGGTTCTCCGTATATACTAGTTCAGCAGAGGACGTTGTTAAATCTTCTCTATATACGTTTCGGATACCAAGCAGAACTAGAGGAGGGCTTGGAGCCAGCTTGATTCCGGGTGACAGATGATGGCCGCTTTTAGATGACGGTGAAAACGTTCGGACCATACCATTGGCTTGTAGGTGATAACTGGTGGTCCGTAGACGTTCAATCCCAAATGTAGAGGTGAGACGTTTTGAAAAGTCCAGATTCGAATTGACGACCTTGATCCGTTGTGATACGTTCTGGGCATCCCAAAACGGGATATCCAACAGTTTCACCAAAGCTTCGGCGACTTCCTCAGCAGTGATTTGCTGAAGTGGGTGAACTTCTGGCCATCTGGTAAACCTGTCAATAACGGTCAAACAGTATCGGTACGGGCCAGCTGGTGGGAGTGGTCCAATTATGTCTACATGAATGTGACGAAAACGAGCAGATGGTGGATTGACTGTTCCAAGTGGACTGTGAACGTAGGCGTGAAACTTTGGCACGTTGGCAGAGCTGACAAGTTTGGGCCCAAAGTGCGGCAATCTCGCTGAATATAGGCCAAACAAAAACGTTGAGATATGAGGTGAGCTGGAAGCTTTGATGCCGGGGATGACTTAAGTATGTGTAGAGAGTCAAAAACCAGTCATCTGAGAGGAGCAGGTACAAATGGTCGGAGTGAAGGATTAGAAGTGTCACAGAAGAGGTCAACGTTTTGAACCAGGGACTGTGATTCTCTTGAGCTTCAATGCTGTGTCACGGTTCAAAAAGATCTTGAAGTTCAGTGTCCTCTCGTTGAGCCTGTGAAAGAGTACAGTGTCGACAGTTGTGATTCCTGAAATGGCATCGACACGTGAGAAAGTATCGGCAACGATGTTTGCAGATCCAGATATGTGGCTGAATGTCAGTAGTGAATTGGGCAATAAATGATAGTTGATTGACTTGAACAGGAGGAAGTTTATCCTTTCTCTGTTGGAAAGCAAATGTCAATGGTTTTATGATCAGTGAATATAGTACAACGTTGAGCTTCTAAAATGTGTCTAAAATGATGTACTGATGAGTAGACGGCATAGAGTTCACGGTAGTAGGCGGGCCACTCTATTTGTCTTGCAGTAAGCTTTTGAGAAAAGAAAGCAAGTGGTTGCCATTCATTCTTGACGAGTTTGTTGAAGGCATGCCCCAACAGATGAGGTGCTGGCGTCAGTGAAAAGTACCGAGTGGAGCGTTTGGGTCAGGGTGATTGAGCAGAGTTGCTTGAGAGAGATTCTCCTTGCAATTGATGAAGGCCTGTTCTAACTCGGTGGTCCAGGTTATCTTCTGATTTCCTTTGAGGCCTGCAAGAGCAGAGTGAAGTGGTGCTTGGTGTTGAGATGCAGAAGGAATGAATCTTCTATAAAAATTAATCATGCCCAGAAAACAACGTAGTCCTTTGGCAGTTTTCCGGGCGAGCGAAGTTCTGAAGAGCGGTGATACGATCGGGAAGAGGTCTAGTACCACTGGCAGATACTTCGTAGCCTAGAAAGGTAACTATTGGAAATCCAAGGACACATTTGTTAGCGTTGACAAGGATTCCATAGTCTGTGAGTCTTTGAAAAAGGATACGGAGGTGATCTTGATGTTGTTCGGATGTTTGTGAGAAAATAAGTATGTCATCAATGTATGGGAAACAAAAATCAAGTCCTGAAACCACTTCGTCGATAAATCTCTGAAATGTCTGTCCCAGCATTTCTGAGTCCAAACCCCATGAAGGGAAATTCGAACAAACCGAAAGGTGTGGTTATGGCCGTCTTAGGGATGTCGTCAGGGTTTAACTGGTATTTGGGTGTAAGCTTTTTACTAGATCAATGACCGAAAAATGTTGTGCACCCACGAATTTGATGATTGAAGTCATGAATGTGATGTACCGGATAGCTGTCAGGAATGGTTCTAGCATTTAGAGCACGGTAGTCACCACACGGTCGCCAACCATCAGTCTTCTTAGGAACTAAGTGCAGAGGAGACGACCAAGGTTCATCAGAGCGTTCGGGCAGTCCCTTCTTGGACCATACTATCGAATTCGGCTTTGGCGATTTTAAAGGCGATCAGGTGCAAGACGGTGAGGTCGGCAAGAGATTGGAGGGCCAGGCGTCGTCTTGATGAAGTGTAACGTATTATGCTTCACCTCACGAGGTGTTTCCAGCCGGACGAGTGAGGGTAGGAAACTCAGCAAGCACAGCGTGGAAATAGAGAGGACTCGGTGAGGGTCTTCACACTAGGAACAGAGGCATCAGAAGTTTGACATCTTTACTGTTAAATTAGTTGTTGAGTCAATCAAGCGTTGATTGCGACAGTCAGGAAGAAGTCCGTAGTGAGCAAGAAAATCAGATCCAATGATGGGCATGGTGACATCAGCGATGATGAATTTCCATGCAAAGATGCGTCGCAAACCTAGATTTAGACCAAAATTTCTAAAACCGTAGGTGTGAATTTGTGATGAGTTCGCTGCAACCAAGTCGTAGTCCACGCGTTGTGGTCTGTTTTGTAGTAGGTGACGTGGGTAGCAGCAGAGATCAGAACCAGTGTCTATGAGAAATTTAGTACCAGTAACCCGGTCACTGATGAGAAGGCATCGTCCTCCAGTTGAGCAGCCAGTAGACGCCATTATTGACTGCTGTTGGAGTTTAAAGAAAATTTACATGGCTTGATACATTTATTAGCTTTTTTACCATATTTAAAATGATACCAACATATATCGGAGGAGCTAGATAATGATTTAGAACCATCCTGGCCGTGTGTAAGTCTGAGCGAGATCCAGGATGATGAGCTGAGAGTGCTGTCTCGATCTGAGAAATCCTATCCGTCAATTCCTTAATGACCAAGGTGAGTTCTGAGTCAATATTTACAGTTTTACGGTTGAGAGAACACACTGTAGATGGCAAAGTAAATTACACTGACATTC
The DNA here is from genome assembly GCF_021130785.1 of Homalodisca vitripennis. NCBI lineage: Eukaryota > Metazoa > Arthropoda > Insecta > Hemiptera > Cicadellidae > Homalodisca > Homalodisca vitripennis. Next base: position 113,434,016 of record NC_060211.1, on the reverse strand, counting down.
GGAGTTGCGGTGCTTTGAACTGTACTCAAAGGGATTGATGGGCTTACCTCAAATATCTTGTCAGCAACATGAGCTAGTTGCTCTAGTGACTGTTCTTGAGGTTGTGCCTGCAGTATTGCTTGGACTTGGCATGGTAGGCGAGTGATCCATAGTTGACAAATAAGATCCTCATGTACTGGAGTGTTACCGGAAAGTGATAGTAGATGACGAAGGAATTGAGATGGTTTACGAGATCCCATTTCTTCCTCCATCAGAATTTGTTTTAAGTCGTTGATTGGTACTGAGAGAGAGCCTTTGGATAAGTTCGGTTTTGAGACGCGTGTAAGGGTTGGCTACAGGAGGAGCTTTAATTATATCCCTTACCTCATGAGCGTAGCGACCTTCTAGCTGACTTACAGCGTATGCAAATCTTGTATTCTCCTGTGTAACATGGGCGATGGTAAACTGAGCTTCGACTTGTGCAAACCATAGTTCCACATCTTCGGGCCAAAAGGGTGGAAGTTTGACACTTACCCGATTGACGACACGTTGGGGAGAGTCTACAGTTTGTATATCAGAAGCATGTTCATTGTCCTGGTTAGCAGGATGGTGAATCTCTTCAGCATTGTTTTTCTTGCTGACCTTGAAGATGACGTTGCAGATCTTCAACTTGAGTCCGCAAAATGTCGTTTTGCCTTTGCAAATCTTCCATTGAATGTGAATAAAAGCGGGTCTTGAATAATTTTGTCCTCTTTTTCGGGGTCACCAATATAGGGAATGATATGTTACTAAAATAATTCCCTAATTAAGAAATTAAAGATATGTAATTAGTCAAAATAATAGTATTGTAATTACAGAGAGAAGATGATAACTAACTTATATAATAATGACCAAAACAAAACAGGTGGTCTATATCTTTTACAATACTAAAAATAAATTATATTTTTAAATCAGCTGACCAGCTGACACTACATATTTTTCTGTAATTACTGTAATTATTATTTTTCTGTAAGTTTTATATTTTCTGTCATCTATTTTGAATTAGACTCATTTACACTTTTCTTTTTCTCCCCTTGTATCTCTGTCCTATTTTCATCAAAATGAAGTTTATTCTCCTAACATGTTTTAAATATACCCTTCCCATTCTTAGTCTTATTCTTTAAGCCAACTTTACCCTCTGTACCTAAAAATAATGTTCCAGTTTGTCATTTATATAATGTACAAATCTATTTGAAATCATTTAGGAACTTGTCTACTGACTTACACTTTATTGGTCTTTGTGTAGGGGTCCATAGACAGTGCTCGTACCATGTTGAAGCTACATTCTCAATGTGACAGTGAAGTATTCCTGGAGGCAGATAAGGTGCTGGGGACCATGCCAGAGTACAGTGTAAGTGTTATTCATAAAGTCGTATTTAACCAATTAAATATAATATAGGCTAATTCTATTAATCTAATAAGTATGGCCTCTAAAGGCTGTTGATTAAAAAACTAGATTGTTAACCCTTTGAGTGCCAGGGGTATTTTTGGAAGGCATATGCATAAAGTGCCACACTGTTTTTCATATATTTGTAAGCTTTTGGGAAAAAAGCTGTTGTAAAATAACTACCAAACAGATTTCCATCATTTTGTTGTTTTTTTTTTCTTATAAAATGCAGAATATGATACATATAGTTACAAATAAAATTTGATTTATAAAAATTTCAGTATTTATAAAAAAAGTTTTTTACTTTTGCATAAAAAGTTAAGTTTTGACCTAATTTGAGTGTATACGGTATTTTTAAGATTTTTTTTCTTTATACCATGATAAAGGCCATATAATTCTAAATAAAACCCATGTGTAATATCTTTTTATAGAATAAAAAAAAAATGGCATTATATGTATTAACAAAATACTGCCCGGTACCGACATTTTATAAACTGTACTTCATTTGTCAGAGTTTAGAAATTACTTAGTAATGATGTAGTTTTCCCAATAAATCTAATAAAACATCAATATAACACAAATACATATGATTAGTAAATGTAGAAACAAATACTTGCTAACATATTTACATAAAAGTTTATAATTACTAAATAATAACCCTAATAATATTTACACTGAACATTCACGTTTTTCGCTTGAACACAACTTAAATCACTATATTACTTTTGTAAAGAAATACAGTAAAATACTGTATAAGTTACTATTTTATTTTGTATTTACTCAAATGCTTGGTTATCGGCACATAAACAACAAGAAGGGCCGTTACGCAACGCGGTACTCGTCCGCTACGTCGTGTGACCGGAAGACAGAATCATCACACAGGTACTTGGTATTATCACAGCCCACTACCTTTGGACGAGTTTTCCTTATCAGAGATCAAAATAAACTTCATTATACGTTCCTTCTTCCATAATGAATTGAAAAATACTCGATGAGTCATACTTCCTATCTCCAAATCGTCTCCAAATAGACACACGAATGACCTGACATTTTCGAATAATGAAACGTTGTTCTTATAGTTTTGATTTCATTGATTGTCGTAATAACTTGTAAATTCCAAAATAGGTTAAATAAGTCAGTTGTTTTTAATACTGTAATTTATTTTGTCCCCGTTAAGGAAAACTCGTCCAAAAAATAGTAGCTTCTTGATAAGTACCAAAACAACATAAGTTTCACAGATAAATTGTACAAAAACAACATAAAACTCGTATTTATTGATAGTTTGGAACCTATTTAATACAGCTGTCTGGTTATTTGGCTAAAATAATCTTTTACTATATAAAATATTATCGAAATACGAAACGTCAAAATTGGCGATGCTGGCACTTTATGCACTTTTCGTACCGTCAAAATTAGCGACGCTGTGGCACACAAAGGGTTAATGATGCAAAAAATATTCATTTGTATTGTATTTAATAATACAATACAAAGTCTGTATTGTATCAATACTGTATCCTTATAGAACATTTTCTAGGATTATCCAAAAGTCATCTATTGACATCAACATCTTGCCACTACCTACTGTAGTATGGTGCAGGTGCCTGGTAGAGCATCAGTTATATCAGCCGAACATAGTTTCTGAGAATGTCATTTTAGTAATTCACAACTAATTTAATTTTGTTTTGTTTTCCAAATCATCATAAATAGTAGATCTGCAAATTCAGTAAATTTTTATTCCTAACAATTATTGTAATCTATTTTTCAGTATGGTGTCCCACTTTCAGATGAATGCAAATAATTTCCATTTTTTTCTTATATTTATTGGCCCATTTCAAAACAGTAAAGTGCACTGACGGCAGTTTATGACTTCAGTGGATATATTACTATACACAAAATGCAATTAGTAATACATTAATTCATTGGGCTAAATGGAAAGGTTTTGGTTTCAGACAGTGAAAGTTATCTTGTTACAGCTTAGACAAAACAAAAAAATGAAGGCAGCACTGGATGTCCATGTATCTATAAGGCTGGTTCTGTCCCTGGAATATAGTGCCTAAGCTAATAACACAATTTTGTTATCAAACAAAATCTCTCTTGAAGGATCATTCCAGAGCCTGGAGTTCTTGGACAGTTTGGGTATAACTTCTCAGCTGCCTTGGACAATCATTACAAGGATTGCCTGCTGCAACTGACGAACTTCAGTAAGTAAAATAAAGTTACCAGCAAAGGTACACGGATAAAAAAAAACCTAAACATTTGCAAAAAATAAGAAACAGCGTGCAACTCCAGGATTTATTACGAAGCCAAACAAAGGGTCAAAAGTTTAATTAAAAGTAAATAGATAACACTTTTATAAATTTTATTGTTGTATTGAAGAATTTGAAAGTAGAACAGAATTTACTGACTTGAATGCATAGAATTTTATTTCTCATGTTTTAGGTGTACGGAGGATTGTCAGTTTCAGAGTTCAATTCCAGATTCAGCTCATGGCAGGCTGAACTGATTAATAAGGTGAATGCAGGAGTTTTCTCATCTTCGAAGAATCTTCAAAATATTATGAATGTAAGATGAATCTTTTTTTGTGAATTTTATAAATAAGTGATAAAGAGAATTGTAATGGTAGCGTTTGCATGTATGATAATTTAAAGGTTATGATAAAGAGACTGATAGTCGATTATTAACAAGTCCAGCCCCAACCGTATATGTTACTCTACAACAAGTGTAAATATTATTACAATGATATTTTACATGGGGCTGAGAGTGTTAACACTATATACTTTAGCTAGTCAAGTATTGCTACATAACATTTTCAGCCCTAGCAGTCTATGTTACTGTACAAGAAGTTTAAATATTATTACAATGATCGAGTATGTGGGCTGAAAGTATTAATAAACGTAAAAACATACATTATTTGGATATAAACATAAGTTCTTTGTAATTACTTTTCATTGAGTAAATTTGGTTCAAATTGGTAATCCCATAAATATTATTGCTAAATAAATTACCAAGTGAATCATTATGTTAAGAACTATAAATGTAAAAACCTAAACATAAATCTACTATACGTAAATCCATTGTGTTTTAAGTATTATGGTGACATTATTTGAGTTATTCCTTGTTTTTTATACTAAGTTTATTTTCTAAAAGTTGATTCTAAGGAAAGTTTTAAATTAAATATTCAGACCACGTTTTACTATTATAAACATTTTGTTATGTATTTATTTTGATGTTTATACTTCCTGTTTAGTTTCTAATAAAGAGAATCTCAAGTCAAATTTACAAATTTGATTTGATGTTGCACAGACATTCTCACCAACTCTAATACCTGAAACCAACAGATTTTATGAGCTTGGCCCACCTGTTTTTAACCCATTGCTATACCTCCCATATCTGTCGGTGCTGGGCCCTGTTAGCCCAGCAAATATTACACAAATTGTAGTGTTTTAGATAAATAACCGTACAAATAGTAAATATAACATATTTACATAACACTTTTACTAAATTGTTCAGATTTACACTGACCTTTATATAAACACCTTTACAAATTATTTAAGAAAAAACTTTTTTTTATTTTTAATAAAGAATTATATATTTTGAAACATAAATTTTTAAAGGAAATATTTTTTTTCTACATTGAAAATTATTTATGCCCTTTAAAAACTAATTTATTTTATAAATTAAATATACTTTTATGCAAAAATAGGGCACAAATGTTAATTTTGCCATATAAAATATTTTTTAAACACGAAATAAAAATTGTTGCGATTTTTTAAAAATTCTTAAAAAATTAAAAAAACCAAAACCTACCTCCACATTGTTATCAAAATCCAAATCAATTATTTGTAAACTATTTTCTGGATGAATATCACCATCACAAATATCTTCATCACTAGAATGTGATTCACAATCAATGTCACGTTTACGCCTTTCAATAACAATAAATTCTTCACATTCCTCAAATTCACTATCTTCTAATTCACTTCCAAACAAAACATTATTAATCTCAAAATCACTTCTTATACGTTTTTGACTCATTTTGAAACTCAAAATAAAATGAACGTAAACAATAACATAACCTTGTTAGCGCGAACCAGCAACTAGAGCTGAATTGCGACATAGACGGCAACACAGCTGTCCGCTGCTCTCAGTGACCTAGGCTGTTGCATTGTTTATACTTTATTGTTCTCATCAATGACGTAATTTATTTCGTTTACAAAACCTTTTTTTAATAGATAAAGTAATGTAGATTAACAGACAAACGTTAATTTTTATGTTTTTGTTTGTATTAATACTTTATATATATTTATATAATATAATATATATTGGATTTTATTAACGTATTACACAACTAAGAGATAACTCGTAGTTGTACATATAGGTCCTTTTTCCATACTACGAGATAACTCGTAGTTGTAGGCCAATGGGTTAATTTACTATATTCGGAACCTGATGAATTCTGATTAGTTATGAAATATTGATATTCTGGTACTGACATATAAAAAGATAATTGTATTAATGTGTACTATACTTATAATAGACACATCCTATTTTGTTATCTTTTTTTATTTTTCTTATTGTTGAATAGATGATCAGTGGCGAGTCTGTATTGGAGATGAAGCAGTATTGCAGCACTTGGTACGAGCTTATGGTAGCATCTCTGATGTACACAGAACCAACGGTCAAATCCTTTGATCTCAGTTTCCATGCCAACAAGTGTATCATGCAGTTTGGTGGTGCTGCTAGGCTCAGTCTAACAGACCATATTGTGTTGTCCTTGCTTGAATGCAATCTGCATGATGTAAGTGCACTTTAGTATAGAATTATTTAATAGTGTAACTTTATAATAATAATAATGACTTTAGCAACATTTAGTAGCTGGTTGTTACTTCTGAATCTGTTCCATTTAAATTTATTTTATGTAATTTTCAGTTCGTGTTTAAACACATTTGGAAACAGCTTTTTTAATTTGATAACAAGTTTTTTTTTTATAGTAATATTTATTTACTTGATAACACTTCCAAGGGCCACAGCTGTTCGGAACAGCTCATTGAGGTTAGAATAAATTAACATGAGTTACAAGAACCTTGTGTTTTTTTTGTAACTCTCAATGATGGCAAATGTCCTTAAAAAATCTGTATACTTTCAAAACATCCATCATCAACAAAATTTAAAAACGTTACTTAAACTGGAAAAAAAATATTAAGTTAATTTAAAACGTGAGAATCATTTCATGCAAGTATGATCACTATAATATTCATTTAATGTAAATATGTTATGCAACATTATGTGCGTAATAGTGTTATGTGGTGTCTAGGTGATCAAGAAACTACAGTCCACATGTGATAGCGGTTGGGCCGCAGCTCATCTCACCAATCTATTGTTCCACTGTGGCAGGCTCAATGTCATTGACAGTAAAATCATGAGGTGACTACATTCTTGTTGTTAATTTAAGGTACTACACTTTAGTTATGGGATGATAAACAGGTCTGTGCGAATTGATTAAACCTAATTATGAATAATTTATCTTAAAATAAAACCAAATGTAAATTGAACTTAGTTAATTCAATCCTTAGTCACTTATTTATTTATTTTTACTTATTAGCAAGGGTTAATATTAGGACCTTTACTTTCTTTATTTTATTTGAAAGACAAAAAAAATGTATTATCATGTTAAAATAACAGCAAGCTCTATCTATATGCTGAGGACTCTAATCTAAAAATAACATAATGAAATACTTGCTTATATTGAATTAGAAAATATAAGCAAATTTTTAAGCCATAACTCAATACTAAATCTGGAGAAAATGAATTTCGTCTCATTCAAAATACATAAATTAAAAAGTATTCAGGACCCAATGATCACTCTAAATTCACAAAACATAGAAAAGGAGCACAGGCTTTCTTGGGTTGACAATAGACAATGTCTGAGTTGGGATGAGCACGTAAGCACAGTTTTAGCAAAAATTAACTCTGGCATTTACGCATTGAAGAAAATGGCATTTATTTGCAACATCAAAACCTTAAGACAGATATATTTTGCTTACTCTCTTTCTCATATATACTTTGGGATCTGTCTTTTTGGTTTCATTAAAAAAGGCAATTTAGACAGTAGTTTAGTACACAAAAGAAAGCAATAAGAATAATGCTCAAATTAAATAAAAGTGACTCAGCTAGAGAACATTTTACCAGACTTAAAATACTTACTGTTTATTTAATTCCATTATTAATACTGTTAGTTTTGTGATCATCATTACAAAACTAACATCATCATACTACAAAATAAGAAAATTAATACAAAATAAATGTTGTATTTTGTAGAATACAGACCGAACTGCAATTAGAAGGAATTCAATTGCAACTTTTTGAAATTGCATTTATTTGTCAGCTATGTTGATCTAATCTGTGTTGTAGTGGAATGCCCCAGCGGATTGACGAAGAGTTAGTGTTGGAGTATGGCACTTTGTTAATGTCACACAAGTCTCTGTGGCAGGCAGGGGTTAGCTATTTAGATCATTGTCCGACCTTGGGAGCCCCCCGCCTCCACTTGCTACTACCCCGCCTTAACCCCCGCACAGAAGCCAAGGCCCACAAGATAATACAGATCGCTCTAGATCGGAATATGCCAGATGTGGGTCAGTACAAAATATTGTAACTCAGGATTTATTTATATAACATACGAGAGGTCATTTTTTATGTAAGAACCGTTATGTAATGAATCAAGGGAAACTTATATATGAACTTAAATTGCATTACAAACTAAATGAACATTTATTCTCTTCTCTACATGGTTACCATGAACATTTAAACATTTTTCAAGTCAAAACACCAGCTTTTGGATCCCATCATCAAAGAACTCTGCCGCCGGCCCGTTAAACCAGTTAGTATTAGTTTCTTTCAACATGGTATCATTTTCCAAGCACTTCCCACCAACAAATTCGTTGGGTTTTGGAAAAAGATGAAAGTCTGATGGTGATAAGTCAGGTCTGTATGGTGGATGCCCAACAAACCTTGTCCACCTGCGTCTGTGTTCAATGTGAGGCCATGAAGTAGAACGACTCCGCTAGAGAGCAGGTCTCACCGGCGGTTTTGAATAGCATGCCTAAGCTTCAATAACATTTCACAGTATCTTTAACATTAATTGTCATTCCTTGCAGCTTAAATTATATCAAAAGTATACCTTTCATGTACCAAAAAACTATAGGCATTATTTTCCTTGTTGAAGGTTCTTGCGTGAATTTCCGTGGCTTTGTCCGGGAGTTTGGATGATGCTACTCACTTAATTTATGTTAAGTCTCTGGAGTTTAGTACACAACCCACGTATCTGCACCAGTCACAATGTGACTTAAGAATTTATCACCACCATTGTGATAGCATTCGAAAATGGATAAAGAATGTGCCTTACGCTTTGCTTTATGTTCTTCTGTTAACATTTTTGGCACCCATTACACACATATTTTGTTTGTAAATAAGTGTATCAGTAACAATGTTATAAACTACAGATCTTGAAACTTGTGGAAATTTCGGATGAAGTTCGTTAATAGTAAAGTCTCTGTTTTAGCGAATTTCTTCATTAACTTGTTGTGTCAAGTCTTCAATCATGGCAATAGGCCTTCCAGGTCGGTCATTCTAGATCATGAACATAAAATTTGTCCTTCCTTCATTAAAAAGCTTACTTCATTTTAACATCTTTTCATCTTACACCATCATTATAAACTTCACAAGCTGCCACTGAATTTCAGTGGAACGAGTCTTTTCCATTTAAAAACTGGATTACTAAGCTCACTTCACAATTGGTGGGATTAATGAGTGACAAACTAAGTAGTATAAACATACAAACAACACCAGCAGAGATGTGATACGTAATGGCAGCAAAGTATGGCTGGCCAAGAGCGACTGACCTTGAATGGATGTCACGTGACAGGATGAACGGGCGCAATGCGCAACCTGTTCTTACTTTACAAATGATTCACGTATTATTATTTATCTAGATTTATAAAAAAAGAAAGTTATTTGCAGTAACACATTTCAATTTTATTAGTTTTAATCATGCAAGTAATTTTAAGAGATAGCTGTAGTAAAATGATCTGAAGTATAAGAACAATGTTGGGTCTCAGATACTTTCCTGCTCTTATTGTCCATAGGAGATTATCAATACACAACCTAACTTTTTAGTTTTTCTTGCTTTCTTGTATAAATTTTCCATTTTTAAACAATGAAGTGAAAAGAGGTAAAGAGTTTCTTTTTGAACTAATAAACATTGAAAAAATTAAACAAAGGTATCTTTGAGTTATATTAACTGTATATGTAAAATAAAATGTTTCTCATAATTCTATAACCACAAATAAGGGCATAAGAGTTTTTGGTTTTATTCTATTTCTTCTTAGAATAGAATAGAATAGAATAGAATAGAATAGAATAATTTATTGGCCACAAGATATTTTCACACAAATACATAGCAGGTCAGTATAATTTATAATATTGTACTTCACTAGTTAAAGAAGTCATTGTCAGTCCATTGACTCAATAAAAACTCACTTATTGAATAAAATGCATTATTTAACAAGAAATTATATAATTTTGATTTAAAAGAACAGTCTTTTAATTTTTTCATTTTCATAGGCAATTTATTTCATGAATTTAGATGCAATGTGCTTTTTTCACTTTTGCTAAGTCTATGTGGAGGTAAAATTTATTAAATGGCTATTTCTTGTATTGTACGAGTGGATTTTCATTTCTGAGCATAATTCTGTCTTCATTTTTTCTAAGATACAACAAGCATTGCATTATATACAGACAAGGTAGAGTGAGAATCCTGAGCTGTACAAAAATATCCCTACAGTGATCAAGCCTACCAGCTCCAGCAATGATACGGATAGCCTTTTTCTGTAGTATAAATACCTCTTCGCATGGGAGGCTCCACCCCATACAACAAGACCATAGGTAATATGTGATTGGAAAATACCAAAATAGGCAGTGCGGATCCCGTTCTGGTCCAATTCACCACATAAGCGTTTTAAGGCATAAATGCTTCTGCTAAGTTTAATTTTGAGACCAATTATGTGTTGATTGGCCAACATAATGTTGGATCAAGGGTTAAGCCCAAAAAAGTTGGATTTTCTGTGTGTTGTTTCTGGTTTTTCTTTAAGGCCAAAAAAAGGTTGTCACTGTTTTTATTTGTATTTAATACCAATTCATTAGCAGTCAACCAATTTTGAATGAGATTTTGATTTGATTTAGCATGTGCCAATGCTAGACTGCTACTAGGTTGTTTATTTATGATTGTAGTGTCATCAGCATAGAGGACGACATCCGCAGGTACACATTCACTCAAATCATTGATCATAATAATGAAAAGTATGGGGCCAAGCACTGACCCTTGCGGGACACCACAATTTACATCTAGGCTGCTTGATTCCTTGTTGTTGCTTACTACATATTGTTTGCGATTTTTCAGGTAACTTTGGAAATTTTTAAGGCAGAGCCTTCAAATTTTTATAGTGCTGAAGTTTATTTACTAAAAGCTCGTGAGACACACAGTCAAAAGGCCTTGCTGAGGTCACAAAAGGTGACCGCAGCAAGTTCCTTTTCCTTCAAAGCAGCCTAGAATTTGTTCCACCCAATTTTATTAAGGCATTGGCTGTAGAAAGACCTTTTCTAAAACCAAATTGTGAACTACAGATTAACTTGTTAAAACTCCATGTAATGCATAAGCTGTTTGCTGATTATAATTTTCTATTACCTTAGATAAGACAGGAACAATTGCAAATAGGTCTAAAGTTGTTAAGTTTGATCTTTTTTACCCTTTTTAAAAACAGGAATCACCTTAGTAACCTTTAAAATGTTAGGAAATTCACCTTGAGACAGACACTTATTAATTAGAGCAGTAAGAGGAGTGATGTAACAGCAGATGGTATCTTTTTACCAGTCTGTTTGAGAAACCAAAATGATCTTTGCTTGACTTATTGGACAACTGTTTAACTACATTTAATACATCAATTTTTCAGAGACATCATTAAAACTAAAACAAGTTACAGTCTCAGGAACATCTCTACGAACTAAAAAATCTAAAGCACAATGAGTTGTATTTTGACTAGTCAGGGTCTGTTTGATTTCTTTTGAAACATTTACAAAATAATTATTAAATTCATCTGGAGTAAAAACATTATTATCAAACCTATGAGTTCCACTTGAACCCTTCTTAGACTTATTTACAATATTCCACAATGATTTAGTTTGGTTTTCTGAACACTTTTATTTTTAACATATTTGCCTCCTTTTTGGCTTCTCTTATTTTGTTCCTATAACATGCTTTAAGCCTATTATAACTAGTTCTAAAAGAGATTGCAATTTTGCTGTTCACACCCATTTTTTAGCTAGTGAGTAGAGAAAAGTCTAGCCTATATTCTTTTATTTCTCCAAGCTCAGGAGTGTACCAATGTGTACCTCCTGTAGGCCTATTTGGGTTTCTTAGTGTTTCCAGGGTTTATTCTAATATGTTTAGTAAAACTTATGTCATAATAATATTTAAAACTATTTACAAAGTTGTTTAAAATTCTCATTAATACTTTCGTCAATAAAAACATCAGACCAGCTTTCCTTACTTAACAGATACTTAAACAGATTGATGGTTTTATCATTAATATTTGGCACATTTTTATAGACTACACAAGGGTTGCTATTAAAATTTGTGAAACTAACTCTACATTTTTTTAACACAAAAAGTTGACCTAAGTGATCACTAACATGGAAGTTTCTTAAGCTAACATTTAACTGATCCCCAAAGGAAGTGAAAACATTGTCTAAACAATTGTTATGTCGAGTGGGGTCAGTTATTGTGATTTTAAGTCCATACATGGAGCAAAGGTTAACAAAGTTTTCCGGCATTCTTGTCCTGGCCTTGAGGCGAAAAGTGAAGGTTGAAAGTCTCCGCACACAATTGCGTTTCCACTTTTTTGATTAATATGGCTTAACACTTTTTCCATTATATCCATAAAATTGTCATAGTGTCCATTTGGACTTCTGTACACATTAATTAAAACTAAGTTTAGATCTACAAGTTCAATGCAGGCTAGTTTTCGCAATCCAGTTCAGTGGATAGGCTATTCTATTTTTTCAATTACCTTATATTGAGTGGGTGAGAACCTAGAATATATGGCTACTCCACCGTGTATCCTTGAGGAGCGGCAGTAAACCATAGGCTAATGAAAGGTTACCAATGTTAGAATATTCATTGAGTTCCTCAGAGGAAAGCCAATGTTCCGATAAACATAGTATATCTAGGTTCAAGTTAATGGCCACTTTTTTCAATCAGCGAATGTTTTGTTAGAAAGACACTGCACATTTTGATGATAGAAATTAAATAATGAGAGACACTCTGTACTTACCGAGTTCATCATGGTTTTTCCAGGGGCGTGGCACTTACTAAGTTTAAATTTTGCCCATGGTTGGAAGTAGGCAAAGTTACTGTGTCGGCAGATGGTTTTCTGTTTATTGAATTTTTGATACATACAGGTTGTATGGCCAAAACTCAGGAGAATAAATTTCGTTGAAATATTGGGATGGGATACCTACTTTAAAACGAAGAGTACAAGTCTGGTCGCTTTGAGTTGAGCTTATCAACAACATATTTTCCATCTTTCTTATTTGTTAAGTACTGTTCAATGTCCTCACTTTTTGTTTCTGGACTAAAACGAGAAGTAAAAAAGGAAAATTGTCTTCTCAATTGTGTTGAGGTTATGTTGGGCAGTGGAATTGCCTGTTATGAACCTTGTTCTTTTTTTGCTTGAGCTTCCATTATTTGTAAGGTTATTTTTGGAGTCTTCTTTTCCTATTAGTTGCAATTTCTCTTCGAGTTTTTCACTACTTGAAACGGAGGTTCCATTTCCAAGGCTGACGGTGATGCTGAGCGAGAACGAGAACGGGAACGGGAACGAGAACTCCGATCCGCTGATCGAGATCCAGATCTATTATTTGAAAAGCTGACGCAATTCATTGTTTGTCCCAGTTTTCACTTTGAATCGTAGTGGAGTAGTTTCTTCTTTATTAAGTGCTGGTTAGCTTTTCAGATGACGTAACCTAGGATGGGTACCATTTGTCCTTTGAGGGAGGATTTTGGTATTCAGAATGTTCCTGAGCTGGTAAAAAATGTCCATTATTATTTCCTGCTGAGCACGTAACTCCCCCAAGTTTCACCACACCTGAATAAGAACGACTGTCCTTTGTCACCATATCACTAATGGCTTCTGCTTGGTTATCCAAGGCAGCCTTTAACTGGGAGTTTTTCCCGATTTCAGCATATTGATTTGTTCACTTAGGTCTTTATAATTTTTCAGATAGCTGAAAAACCTGGTCAGTTAAAATTTGTATGTGTTCAAAAACACTGCCTAAAGCTACTATCTTCATCACTTTTTAAAGTCTTACTCACAGTAGTATCAGTCGATTGTTCAGACCGGCACTTATCACATTTCCAGATAATTTTATTTCCTAAGTCACTGATGTACTGATATTCTTCCGTTAGAATATCCACACATGTACTGTGGTACCACAAATGGCAGTTTCCTTCACATTGAATCGCTCTACTATTTTTAGAGACGTTTTTATATCGCACACACCACATTTAGTGACATTTCTAGTCGGCGCCATCTTGCGCATATGGAGCTAATATCAACATGGCCACCATTACAGACATCTCATAAGAATTCTGATCCTTTACTGTAATCTGCATAGAAAATTACCTCTGTATCAATAATTTTTTTTAAGCACTCTTTCTATTGGACTTAAAATTCTGTATTGGAATGAATTCTGTTATTTAGATAAATATGACTTGTATTTTGTTTAAAGAATTTAAATTTATATATTATAATTGTTCAGTATACCGTGTGTTTTAAAGCATAGGATAGACAACAATAAAATACTGAAAAAATATAAATGTACAATAATAAAATAACAAATAGAATAATATGAGTGAAGTTCCCAAATGCCTTATTTGGGCTGAATTTACTAAGATCACGTTTTTCTTGCTAGGATGGTGAGCATCTCACATCTGTCCAGTCAGTGGCGTTGCCTGTGTTCAGTCATCATAAATCTTTTGTGAAAGCAATTTTATTTACTGTACATTTATTTAGGTCACCTCAGATTAAAATAAAGAGCTTGTTAATTTAGAATTTACCTTCCGTTTAGAAAATATTGCAGAAAGTGTTTAAACCATCTTATGAAGATAATGTTATAGAAAATTTGAGCGGTTTTCTCATTTAAAAATTGTAATCTTTCAATTCAGGAAGTCTGGTTCTAGATTTCTGACAACTTCCCAAACTGATAAAATTATTTCAAAAAAATGTCGAGCATTTGTATTTATAAAAAGACGACAAATCATTGATTTAATGTTGTACGTTATTTGGAACAACTTGAAACTTGCTTGATTCAGCGAGTTATAATATTTTCATGTGGGCTTCTTTATAGTTTAGTCTCTTATAAAGAGGCTTATTCTTCTGTAGTGTATTGCATGAGTTTTGGGTAGGCAGTCTAGCTGTATTTCTAAAGGTTGTATATTACATAATCAATTTTTCTGAGGCTATTTACAGTACATACTGAATGGCAGAGGTTTAGGACCTTAAATTTCTCTGCAACTCCTTGTTTTACATGTAGTTGTTTTACAAGGTGCCAATAATAAACTTATGAAAACAATGACTGTATGACTTCTCGTTTGAGCTCGCCACTTCAAATAAAAGTCCTGACTTGTCTGTCTTGTACAGCGGCAGGAGTGTGTAAGGTGGAAGGCATGAAGAGTCTGAAGCGTCGCCGGCTGGGGCATGCCCTGAACTGGGCACTTCAGTCACAAGACTCAGGCTTTGCAGCTTTCCTGGCAGATAAGGTGCTGGAATTTTACGCCAGGGAAGGGGTCTTGGGCTCACTGGACTTGCTGGACAACCTGGGTTCCTGTATGCTAGTCTGTGACCGCCTCACCTTTCTAGGTACACATTACACAAACAGCAGACTTCTCTGAAGAGATGTTGGCATTTTATACATAGAGTTATGTTTAAGTTACAAGAGTTCAAAATTGTTTTCAATGGATTTATTGTTCTTAACGAGATTAGTCTGTTTGGATATTAGAGGTTGTTTGTGATATAAGATCAACTTCACAAAATGTAAAGTAAATCCAAAATAAGTGTTATGAAAGACATTGATACAGCATTATAAAGATTTTTATGCACAATGGTCACTTTTTTATTACAAGAAATAATGTTAATTGACTGGTAGAGAGTTTTACTCTTTGGACACAGATTAACTATTGTGACCAATATAACAAGTAATACCTTTAACAACAGTGTGAACATGTATTATTAGAGATGTGCAATAGTTTGAAATTTCAGCATTCAGCTTTGTCTCATGTGATATACACAAGAAGTTGGAGCAATTTCAGCCTACATTAAACTTTACAAAGGAAAGGAACAGAAGTGATGGAGAAAAAAATTACAAGTAATTTTTATCGATCATTGTAATATGTACTTTTGCTTTACTGCACAATAACAATTATTTCTGTACTGTATAAGTTTAATGAGTGACTTTAATTGATATTAGGAAAACAGCTCATTATTAGTAGAAGTCTGTCTAGTTTCTGGTGTAAGCCATGAATTAACTAGTGAGGCACCTGCCAAAGAGCTGCCTGAATAAAAATCCTGATTTATCACATTCAATTCCAGCCCAAAATAGGGATATACCACATGAAATCCCATGATTAGTTTTTTGCTGATTGTATTCACTTAAAATTATCACAGAATTTACTTTTATGAAGGAATAATCTTTTACATAAAAATTGCTATGATTCCATTGTGGCCTTAACAGTACTAACAATGTTTGCAAGTCTCTTATTGACCAAATATTGGTGTTGAAACGATCGATATAATATGTTCTTGTGTTTTAATAGTAAGCTAATAACATTGTTAAATATCATAATTTTTATAGGTAAAATTTACCCTTTACGTAAAAGCACTATGATGACATAACAGTCCATGTTTCTAGAAAACAGGATATTTCACTTTACAAAATCACCAAACGTAATAGAGTAAGAAATACTTTATAATTACAAACTCAGATCTCCTGTTCACTACCAAGCGACACATGTGAGGAACTGTTGGAAATCTGAGTCTGGTTATAAATAAATTAAAAAAATAAATTCAAGACATTGAGGACAAATCTCTAAAAATAAAAGTTATTTTGTTATTATTTTAAGACAGCGCTACTGGTCAGTACTAGCAGTGTAACATGGTGACACCGGGACTGAAGTGTTAAGTATTGGAACCGAGAAGAAATTGAATAAAATCATTTATGTGGCAGATATCTACTAGATCAATCCAATCATCTATCATTATCCAGATAAACCTTTAACTTAATAACGAAATCATGTGATTTGGAAATTGAGAGGACTGGAGAGGGTTACCAGAACTGCTTCTTAATTTTAATTTTAACTCGAGTATACAATGGTCAAAAATGGACCAGTTCATTAATGACAAACCTTGTTCTGGATGACCATCACCTGCCCTAACAGATTCTGAAGAATACTTGCCCTAAAAGTTCTCAGAATACATAATAGTGTTTGTTGAAAAAGATCCGTTTTGATGCAGATTGGGGACTAGATTTTCATATTAGCTAGTTCCTGACAAAAAATGGCATAGTACCTCTACTTCTCATGCTTACTCAAATGACTCAATTACTTGTAACCTACCTCAATGTAATTTTTTCTTATTTTCAAATATAAGAAATGTATTAACCCATTGCGGATCACTGACGAGCTGGGCTCGTCACGCAGCGGCCGGGCCTAACGGCACGGTGACGAGCTCAGGTCGCAAAAGCGGTCTGCTTTTAAATTTCCCTCCAAATAGTTCTGTTAATGTCTGATAGATCGGGCGATCTTCTTCACTTGTCAACTAAGAGTGTTTAACAACAGTCTACGTTTAAAGTTTTCAAAAGTTTTATAAATATCCTACAGATCGCAGTTGTATGTCGAAGTTGAAAAATCATTCATATGAGTTTACTCTCTGCTTTTTAGCGCTTCTGATTGGGTGTTTTCCTCAGTTGTTATTATAATACTTTTGAGGTTAGTGACACAACTAAACGACGCAGACGTACATGTTGGTGGGTTTAGTCTAGACAATGGCCCGGATGTTGCAATCGATTCGCCCGAGCCGCTTTATTTAGACTATGATTCAGACATAATTCCTGCCACGCCGTAACCTTGCTCGCGTGTTATAGTTCCTATATCACGGATATCCCAGCAGGCCCATGTTCCATCTGAACGAATACCTTCGCAGCTGAATTTTTCTAGTATACAATAGCGAGCGATACGATGTGGCGCACCATTGCTGTTCGTGCGGCCGCTGACCGTGAATTAATTCGCGCCCGCTGGTGCCCGCGCGCGCTAAAACAATACGATCCGCAATGGGTTAATGGGCTCATATATGACAACATTAATGATGTTAAGAATAAAACAGGTGATGATCTGTTGGCCATACTGAACATATACAAATTTGTGAAAAATGGATCACCAATTCGAGTGTATAAAGATATCAAGTGTACGAATGAATTGAAGAGAGTACATTTTTTTTACAAAAATGAAGTATAGCTTTTAAAATATAATTCCGGTTTTTTTGAGAGCCTTGTATTATACAAAAATATCAATAATAATTGTCCTATTGCAATTGCTTAGCCTCTAGGAAAAATATATTGTTTGACATTTTTTTTTATTTATTGATGATTAAATTTACTGTAATTACTAATATTCATTATTTAATACGTTTTGAAGCTTATTAATTACCCAATTATTTTTCAATTTAAGTAAGGCACATTTCTTAAATTTAATAAGAAAACTTGATTATACCATGTTTCAATGAAGTTCCCATGTGAGCTTATCATACATAAGATTTACAACTTTTAACTTAAAATTCCTTTTTTATTTTTCCACAGAGTTGTTTTGTTAAGTGCTAGTCTAGAACTGTTCATCGTAAACTTCATTCTAGGCTTAGGTAATTGTTACATACTAAAGTGAGAGATACATTAATTCAAGTCACTTAGCTTACAAAGTAAGAGCTAGGCACTAAGCCATAAATTTCATGTGTTATTTTTCAGGCAAATATTGTGAGTTTCACCAAGTGTACCGTAGTGGAGAGCTCAAGAAAGCTGCTGGCCTCCTAGTCTCTCTGCTCGCATCCAAGATTTGTCCCAAATAGTAAGTTAATATGATTTCTCTAGTTTATTGCAGTGACTATTTCTTTCGGCAGGCTACTGATGTATGTTTTGCATGTGAAAAAAACTTTCATTTTGCTTGTTTGCTCTGTAGCCACTAGGGGCTATCGTGGCCATTTTGATGTCAAGGTGTTTCTAATATCCGTTCAGTCAGTAGCTATCCTGGTATGCTAGTGAGAGGTTACTGTTGTGCTTTGTTGAAGTGACTAATTCTTTTGGCGGACTATGGATGTATGTTTTGCACATGCTTTTAAAGTTGAATGACAGTTTTACTGAAACGTAAACAAACCATTATATAAACATCTGATCTGAACTAACGTTAATGAAAAATCTGTTAAGAGAGATTAAAAGGGAAATGTAAACCACAAGAACATACAACATTATATGTGATAAGGAAAATGAAGAAACGTTTCTTTAATCTAGTAGTGTTTTACAATGGTTTGTTTTCTAACTGTTCAATCAGTTTACTCATATTATTGACGTAAATGTTATCCGAAATATTGTATCGTTTGGATCTATCCCAGCTTATGCAGACTTTCCTTGGTTATGGAATTTTTCAGGTTAGATTACTTAACCCATTGAGGAAGCAGTTAACGTAGCCTGTCTAGGAGTGAATGTTTGGATTGGTTTTGGCAAATATGCATGTGTGTACTAAAATATTAATAGAATGAGTTTGGATGCATACAAATTAGTCAATTTTCTGGGCATTTAAGTCTATTTGGTTGCTCTACAGTAGTGTTTGTTGCTTTCTCTAAATAATTGTTTGTTAACATTTTTTTAGTAAGAAACCAAAAAAATCAACTGTCAATATTTTATTACATTTTTGTTTATCTGTTTCAATAATTGTTTAATTCAAAACAGCACAATATTTTTACATGGAAAACCAGTTTTTAATTGGATTACTGACTTAATTATAAAGCATAATAACGAAGCAATCTAAAGTCACTTAAATTTTTTTACTATTTTATTTAAGCCTCTGAATTAGTTGTCTCGGAGATGAGATAAAACTGATTGTTACATTCAATTGTTATTATTAACCCTCCAGCTGGTATGAAACGAATTTTCGTCGCCAAAGGCCCGTCCGATTTGGCAACGACGAATATTTGTCGCCAAAGTAGACATGTACAGTTATTGAAATTTTAGGCAATTAAGGGGGTTCGGTAGGTTAAAAATTAAAAAATTATACATTTTTTTTTATTTCAATTTATTTTTCTGTATTGTTTTCTGAACATTTTGACATAAAAATTATTTAATTTTGACAATGGGAAGTATTTTAAAAAAAAATACAACATATTGTCTGCACAGCTGCAATTTTTTACCAGAATTGTATCTATGGTAACGACAATACTATTATTTATTTGTTATAATAACTAGCATCCAGAAACAGTTGTTTTTCTTTCAATGGTTGGCTAACCTGAAGTATTGTGCCAATGAACAGCAGACAAGAGAAGTAAGAAAACATTGTTTGTTTACATTCATGAGTTTATTCTTTATTGTGAAAACTCAAAAGTAAAATACACATTACAATTATTTTTCTAAAGTGTTGTGTCTAGTGTTTTAGAAGAATATATTATTCAAAATGCCTAGGAGTACTAGTGGTTTTCAAGAAAAGGAAACGAGTATTTTGTAAGAAGACAGTAGAAACTGAAATTAGGCATAGTCCTAATGCTGATGTTTTGGAAGATATGACTAGTCTAGATGAACCAGTTAGTGCTTCAAAAGCAAAACTAGGAAATATTTCCAATAACTACCAATCTATTGTTGATGGTGAGCCTAGTCTAGCCTATGAAATAGTTGATTTGAATAGTTTTGTTGAAAATAATTTCTAATATAGCAGTTTGTAAACATTGCCATGAAGCAATTGATTTCAAAGTCGGTAGGCGTGTTGGACTTTTCTTTTCAGGTGATTTTACATGTTCAGGTTGTAGTACAAAGACATTAGCTTCATATGAAAATTGCTGTACTTTTACCTGATAACCCATCACACAATAAAATGTATGACCTAAATGTTAGGTTAGTGTACGGTATGCGTACTATTGGAAGGGGCCAGGTCGCTTGTGAAACTCTTTGCGGCGTGCTAAACTTGCCTAAACCTCCTACAAAGTTTAGTGAATACATTAGAGTTCTAGGGTCTACAGCTGAGGATATATGTTTTTCATTTATGAAAGAGGCTGTAGAAGAAGCAGTGAAAATAAATGATGGAAATAGGGATTTGTGTGTTGCCATCGACGGCACTTGGCAAAAGCGTGGACATACATCTCAAAATGGCGTTGTAACTGCTACAAGTGTTGATACTGGTAAAGTTGGAGATGCCGTCATACTGTCTAAGTACTGTCGTTGTAGAGGCAAGTTTACTGGCCATCATGATGATAATTGCAGTGCTAATTACCAAGGAGTAAGTGGGGGTATGGAAGTGGTAGGAGCCTGTAAAATATTTCAACGGTCCGTTCCAACTTATGATGTTCGCTATATTGAATATCTTGGAGACGGCGACTCTAAAGGGTTTGCTAGTGTATTAGAAAGCATGCCTTATGGTAATGACTGTCCAGTTACAAAATTAGAGTGCATTGGGACATGTCCAAAAGCGTATGGGCACACGCCTAAGGACATTAAAACTAAAAGAAGGTAAGGCAAAACAAATTGATGGAAAAAACCTTAGGCGGTCGCAACCGACTAACAGATGCTGCTATATTATCAATTCAGAAATACTAACGGATTAGCCATACGCAGAAATATAGGTAATTTGAATGACATGAAGCAAGCTATATGGGCAGAATACTACCATTTACTATCAAGTAACTCTAATCCTCAACATGGACTTTGCCCGAAAGGAAGTGATAGTTGGTGTAAATATAAAAAATCATTGGTCCAAAATGAAAAATATGATCATGAAAAACATTTTCACCTACCACTTGCCATAATGGAGAGGCTAAAACCTATTTTCAAAGATCTTAGTGCTCCTGACCTTCTAAAAAAGTGCTTAAATGGTAAATCACAGAATCCCAATGAGTCTGTGAACCAAAATAATTTGGACTCGCCTACCGAAAAACCGTGTTTGTAAGCATTCACACACTTCACTTAGGTGTATATGATGCCATCAATACTTTTTAATAAAGGAAAACATAGCAAGGTGTATGGTATTTAAGAAACTGGGATTGATTGTTGGGCAGAATTTTTGTGATGCTATGAAAAATAAAGATATATCCCGGCTAAAAAAGGCTCAGCGCATGATCTCGGAAGTTGCAAAAAGAAGCAGACAATCCCGTGAAAGTGCTAAAAGGAAGTTGGAAGATGAATGGGAAGATTTGGAGGATCCTGATGATCCCAGTTATGGAGCAGGATGCCATTAACTTCAGTTACATATTACCAAGTAAGACCAAATGTATATTTTAACTTTAACGTTGATTTCCCGGAATTTAATTTTTTTCTTACTTATGTACCTTTATCTCAGGAAGTATTAGATGGATCATTATGAAAAAAAAAACTACTTGTACATGCCACCAATATACACATTTTAAGCGCGTAAACATTGTAAAAAAAATCTTTAATAATTACGCAAAAAAATAAATAACATAAAATTTTTCAAAAAAAAAAACATGTATTAAAAAAAAATTCTTTTTTAATGAAATTTTCTTAAAAACCAAAATGTTTTGCGCTCTATTTCATGATAAGGACATAAAAAATAACACATAAAAATTTTACTGTAATCGAACCAGTTGTTCCTGAGAAGAAGGTACATAAAATATAGGAATATAGCATTGTAAGGATAGGGCCTACCGAACCCCCTTAAGGTCATATAAATGATTTTTATTTTATATATTCTGGAAGGGCATTAACTATAGTACCGATTTACTGTTCTTACTTCGATTATTGTCTTCTTTGTTTACCGTAAAACATCGTTCTTTATGGACAGCTGACGTGAACGTAGTACGGGTCAACCATATGGTTGTAAAACTGTAAACAAGTGCCGGGTTTTGTGTTTGAGGTTACCAATCCGATAGTATTTGTGGAAATTGTTTTTTTAGCTTTCTAAAGGCCATGTCACACTGCCGTGGCGTGGCGTCCGTCCATCTGCAGATGGATTTTTAAAATAATCGCTAACCATGTTGTCAAATAGGACAAGTCACACTGACATAACCGACGTGGCGCAACGTTCGTCGCGCCATCCACCGTCTGCTGCGCTATGCGGCTGGAGCGATCCTTGGCCGACGTCGGCGATGCTACGAAGGCTCGCGCATGCGCATAAAGCACCTCCCCAACCCCCTCACCGGGGCACCGCGCGCTCTTGCCACTGCCTACTCCTTTTATTTTATATTTTTAATAATTTGTTTAAAAAACCCTTGCGCGAAGCTCTAAAACAGCCTAAATGACCGCCAGTTCTAGTGTTAATGAATATCTGGTGTCATGTTTATATGCAATCATTTTATTTGTTATTTTTCATATTATGTTTGATCTATAACAAAATTAAATACCGTACGCCTTATTTTAAAAACATAAAGACTTATTACAAAACTGAAAACACCAACACAAAAGTTACAAAATAATCCTTTCAAGTGCATCTTATATATAGTTTTAAAGAGTTATATCAAAGTATTAAATGCCCTAATTACTAAGTTCATAATAGAAATAGTACTGCATGTAATAATGAAAATAAAATTTTTATAATAATTATTATTAATGAATACGCTCCAGAACAATAGATTAATTTTTTAGAGGTATAACAAACTATTAATTCCACTATCAGTGTATAACTAAACAAATTCAAAGTAGTTGAAATGCATAAGCAACTCCTAGAAAGACGTGGCGTTGGCCGCGGACGCGGACCCGTGTCTGGTAGTTTGACGGGATTCGAGACCGTCACGGCATACGCGGACGTTCATACTATGGATGGACGGATGCGACGCCACGGCAGTGTGACATGGCCTTTAGGTTATAGTTTTAGTTGTTTAGTATGGGTGAAAACTTTAGAGACCGATCAAATGATCTCAGAGAGCTCGCAGGGCGGGATCTAGTGACGCTGAGTGAAAAATGAAACTTTGTATTTATTTACATATGTAAATAAGGTAAGATTAAAATTTATTATTTTATTTTATTTTTATTTTATCTGTTATACTTATATAAGTATAAATGCAGTCATGAGATCATGTTTACTCACGAAAAATAATATTTATTTAGACATCTACGCATTTTTGAAAATAAGTAAATATGGGTGCTTTTTCATACAAAGCCCTGTAACACATACGTTTTGAGGTAAAAGTTACAATAATTATATATTTTTGGAATCAGGACAAAATTTTGAATAAGTTATGCATTTACAGGTTTGATGTAAAGCTTATTGCTAAGCAGTTACACCTCGGAATATTTACAAAAATAAAGTCCAACAAAAATTTTTCTTACATTTTGTAAAAAAACCGAAAAATATGTTTCCATGGAAACAATAAGTTATTGTTATTATAATGCTCTCCATATAGTTGTGAATACATTAACATATAATAGTTTATATTTGGACTAACAGTTATGAAATGTGATACATTATAAGAAACGTCTGCGAGGCTGTTAAAATAGAGCTGCCAGTATAGAGTGACACCATGGCAGTTATAGGGTTAAAATGATAATTAAAATAAACTATTTACATTACATACAATGGCCATTAATTTACTTTTTATCATCCATTTGAATGATTCACCCTGGTATATTTAATTCATCAATATCCACCAATTCCAGTAAACTTTTCGCATCCAACATTTGGTGGAGGCATCTGATTGAAGCCTAGTCACTAATGTGGATGTATATATTTTTACAAGAAGTTGAGAAATACTCATTACATTTACTCCTAAAACAACTTTTGCATTTGCTTCCGGAGTGACAGGATTTTTAGTATGGGTAAAGTTAGTGGTAGAGGTGGCTTCCTGTCGAGATCCCGTGAGGGAGGAGAAATAGAGGATCTATATCTGTTATGTCACCTTGGAGAAGGGTAGACTAGTTCTATTCTAGTCTTCTCCAGTCAAAGTGGGTAGAGAAAAGTACTCCCTTATGTTTAATAAAAACAGCCTCTAACACTAAGAGCTCCACTCACTTCAACAGTCTTCCTTCGCAGTGGACTAAACCTATCAATCCACTCTTTTACCCCAATATCTCAACAGTTTTGCGGTTAGTGATTTGTCACTTGCCGAAATCCATTGGGTTGTCCAGAGGAAAGTGGCATTTAGGTTTTTACTGTACACAGTGTAGGTTCAACTGGAAGGTATGAGTCAGCCAGAAGTGAACCCTCATAGAGGTGTGGATACATATATTACTCAACTCAAAAAACAAGTCATCTACCATAATTATGACAACAAAATAAGAGTATAAACGTAATTGAGCTTTACTATTATTGTTCTAATGTGGTAAAACTAAATGGCACTTCATAACAACTGACTCATTAAAAGAGAGTTATGTTTATATGTATCATTAATTTTGAACACAGTGTTCTTTTTGCAGTTTCTGGCTCACACTTCTCACTGATGCACTTCCACTGCTAGAGACCCAGGACAGTCCTGTATTTTCCTACAAGGATACCTGTGAACTTATCGCCTGTCTGGAGGAGCTGGTGATGGAGGGCTCTGATCATCCTCGCTCAGCTCCTCTTTCCGATGACAAGAACCGCCTCATTCGCTTGGCTCTTACAAAGAACTTAGTGCGTGCCTGTGTTCACGATCCTTCCCACTGTGTTTAGTAAATGTTCTCTGTACAGTTTTTATTAAATGTTTTATATTTTTCCTTATGGTAATTTTAATATTTTTCCTTCATCTTTAGTTGGGTCTAGATAAGTTTTTTAATGCCATATAATAGTGTTGAGTTTGTTTAAGTTTAGAACTCTTATTAGAGACATGCTGAAAAAGAAAACGTTTTTCAATGCTTAACATAAATTATTTAAAATTGATACAACAATCCTTGTTTGCACTAATGACCTGTTTATTTGAGGATTTGTCATTTGACTTCAACCAAATTTCAATATTTAATTAGATTAACTTTTGAACCTGATAGTTGTTTATTCAATATTGTTACATAACTTCGCCATGTTAATTTATATTCCAAATTGTACACAAATTATATCCTCAGAACAGGATTTCAAATTTATAAATAAGACAGTAATTTTGTATAATAAGTTCTATTAACATTTTTCTTTATGTTTTTACTTAGGTGTTTTGGAATTAAATAGTAGATAAACTTACATACAGTAAACTACCACTTATCTGAGTCCTGATTAACCGAGGCCCGGGTTAACAAAGGCATTCGAAGATACATTTTTTTTATACATCAAGCAGTAGAAAAATAAGATAATACGTATATGACTGGTGGCTATATTGATCTGTGATACGTGTACTCTGGCTGTTGCTAGTTCGAGTAGTGAATTTTTTAGAATACGCATCCTCTTGGTGTCGTAACAGTTGCTGATTTTTTATATGTCGCCCGACGTTTGTTTGAAGACTCGTCTGAGCGTAGCCTATAGGAATGAACTTTCACTGAGTTACACTGCAATGTCGCCATATTTCTACTGCTAATCAGTTGCACAATTTATTTGGACATGTTCTACCCATCTTTTTAGCTGTGGACAGGGTACAGTGTTAGTGTTACACAATGAGTGGAAAACAAAAAAGGCTCTAGAAGAAAAAATAAAAATATTAAAACATTTCTACAATGGCGAAACAATTAAATGGTGGCTGAAGATTTACAAGTTAGTGTTGGTAATTGGAGATGGAACCGACCAAACATTGAGAAATTTCTTAATAAAAGTGTGAGTGGGAGTAGCGGTTTATTGTGGAAAACAATGAGGAAAGGGGAATATGAGCTGACATCAGAAGCCTTGTTTTTATGGTTTTCTCAAATGTGGAGTTGGGGAGCCCTATAACCGCGTAATACCATAAGCAGAGACAATAGAATTTCATAAAATGCTTAAGGATGGTGAAAACAGTTCTACAGCCAGTGATGGATGATTAGACAGGTGGAAAAACGGCATGGTATTAGACACTGATATCGGTGAAAAATTATCGGCTGATTCTTCAGAAATTACAGAATTTCAAAATAATAATTGGCAGAAGTTGTTTTGAAGTCTGGTCTAATATTTGGCAAAATATTTAACTGTGAGGAGGCTGGGCTCAATTTGCGTATGCTGGCGACTAAACCTTTGGTAGTTAAATGTGAAAAATCTGCTCCAGGATTCAAGAACAGCAAAGAGCGTGTTCAATAATCTTAGCAAGCTCCAACTCATCAGGAACATTTAAACTGAGACCTCTACTGATTGGAAAGGCACACAAACCCTGGGTGGACCTTTAAACATATCAATGTTAACCGTTTGCCCACTATGTGCTGAAACCAAAAAAATGCATGTTGAACAGCCAGATTTTTAAGGAATTTTTTTGTAGTTTATCCCTGTTGTCAAAGCATTAAAAAAAAACAAAGTTTTCCCAAAGCAATCCTATCGATAGACAAACCACCTCCACACCACGATGAGGACAAGCTTTGTAGTGCTAATATTAAGGCCATCTTTTTACCCCCTAATGTGACTTCGCTACTACAGTCCCTAGATCAATTAGTTCTTGAGACCCTGAACAAAAACTGCAGACGTAGACTTCTTCAGACACTTATTTTACGTTTAGACGATGGGATAAGCGTTAATCTCTGAAAAAAATAACAATCAAAGATGCAGTTTTTTTTTATCACAACGGCTTGGACAAAGTTAACAATTCAACACTTCAAAATTCGTGGAGAATACTTTTTAACTTTCCAAAGCATAAAGAAAATGTATCAACTTAGGACAATGAAAGCCTATCTGAATTAGCACAACTGGCTAATCAGCTTCCTCGTGATCAGCAGATAGAAAATGAAGATAGCCGTGTGTGGTGCAATGAAGATGATCAAATAGAACTACTTAGTCATGACACAATTTTGCACATTGTGAACAATCTGCAAGAACCTGACAGACCATATCACCCCTAAAGTGTCTCATTCCGATGGACTGAAGACGATTGATGCTGTCATTGCCTGCATCGAACAGCAAGAGGAGTCCACGCCACTTGACCTCCTAACACTGCAGTGGTGGCACTCCACGCGGCGACCAAAAGGGGAAAGAGATTATCACAATTATCAATCAAAGACTGTTTCACAACTTAAAGATTTTTTGATATTTCTATATCAATGTATATTATATAATAACTGTTTGTAATTAAGTGTAAATATGGATTTTGGACATATATAATACTGTCTTTAAAATCCTAAATGTTTGTTGTTTTATAACCTATTAACATTGTCTCTGGATTATCCGAGTTTTTCCTTATCTGAGGTAGTCTTGGTCCCATTTACGGATAAGTGGGATTTAACTGTACTTCAAGTTGTCTTTAATGAAAGTCACTGAAAATTTACATGGTGAAAACTTCATGAGTGAAGTTTTATCTTAAATCCCAATTATCACAATAATCATCCTGGATTTAACCATTGATGAATGGGTGTTAAAAACCCATATGCTTAACACATTTAAAGAATGATTTCATTACAGCTTCACTACATAGCAAGATGCAATCTTTATTGCTTGAAATAAACTGAACTGTATGAGGTGTGGCTAGAAAGAAACAAATTAGAATTGTAGCCAAATAATGAAATGCAATAAAGCTGAACATTGTTTGACTAGTCACGTGACTTCCCCTACACCTGCTGCTGAAGTTTCGTCTGGCTTCCGCACTTATTGTGCACGTAGCCCTAATTACAATCAGTTAATGTTTTGCATCTGCATTGGGGAAATGTTTAGTGTCCAGAAAGAACAGCAAGTGAACATCAAATTCTATGAGCCATCATATTTAAAATCTGCTAGTGAAATATTTCAAGTGTTACAATTTGTACTGTGATGATTGTTTATCATGAACATAAGTGTTTGAGTGGTTTAAACAATTTGAATATGGCCGTGAAGATGCAAGTGATGGTACACATACTGGCAGACCATTGTCAGCAACAAGACTGAAAATCAGAACAATGTCTGAGTTAACAGAAATTGACAAGTAAAGTGTTAGGTAAATTCTTCATGAATGTTTCAACATGAACAAAGTCAATAAGTCTTTCAAAGTGCCTCACACCTGAATAGAAGGAAAGCCGAAGAATAATTTCATCTGATACTGAAAAATAATCGTACATACTTTCAAAATTTTATTACTTGCAATGAGTCGTGGTTTTGTTTTTTATTTATGATCCTGAAACTAAACGTCAATCAATGCATTGGATTATTACCCGATTCTCCATGACAAATTTAAGGCAATGATGGTTTTTAAAAATATATATCAAAGGGATTGTGCACATTGATGGGATACAAAGGGGCAAACAGTGTCTTGGAGTTCATTCATTAATGTTCAGACTAACTATATTAGTGTGTACAGAGAAAATTGAATGATTTGTGAAAAACAGTCATTCAAACTGGATTCTCCACCAGGACAATGCCCGAGCTCACATTGCTTTGTCAGTCATGATGGTTTTAGCCAAACACAACATCCTCGTCTTAGATCATCCACCTACTCACCTGTATTGGCCCCTTGTGATTGGTCATCATTCTTTAAAATCAAATCAGCTTTAAAAGGAATGAGATTTGAGACTGTTAAAGCAGTATAAGAAAAAGCAACGGAAGTCATGTACAGGATTACAGAAAATGATCTGCAGCATTGTTACACTGGAAAATTCGCTTGGAACGGTGTAGAGACTGAGGAAGGGAGTACATTGAAGGTAATAATATCAAATTCTCAGTATTTGTTAGTAAAAGTTTTTCAAGCTTCTGTCCGGTTTTTTTCTAGCCACACTTCATATACTGTGAGAGGGCACACGATACCTAACTGTATTCTGCTAGAGCACAACCCATACTTAACTGCAGCAGAGAAAATGTAGGTCTGATCACTCCTGCATGCGCAAAGATAGAAGTTGACGATGTGGACTATGTGAAATGACTAACAGGTATTTTAGTCAGATTGATGCTCTAAAGCAGCTCCTATCAAAAAAAGCATTTCCACTCTTATTTAAAATAAACATCACATCTGTACTGTCCATAATATTGGAAAGTGTATTGATCTGCCAAGTGTGCACTGTGGAAAGTGACATAATTTTGCTCAGGCAAAGCCAAAGGTAGGTAGAAACAAAAAAGACCATAGGAATTGGTTCTTTCACCCTCCAATCCTCATCATCGTGTCCTTATGTGTTCCATGTTTAGCTGAATCCTGTCACTGCATCGGGCTGTTAGGCCATACAGTAGTACACATCTTTTACCTGCTATGTTGTGTGCATCATATGATGGATCGGTTTAGTGCAGGGGTATTTAATCTGTTTCTTCTTTTCTTTGTACTGGATTTGAGACTTTGGCATACTCATTGTCATGTTTTATATTTGTTTACTTTATTGTTTTTTAACTTTATATTTATGCATGTGCATTGTAGTGATATAGTTTTATTTTAAACTATTGACTGTTTTGATAGCTTTTAGTTGTCCTCAAGTTTAGTTGGTTGTAAAAAGCAATAAATACAAAAACACACTCAACTTATACGTGGACAAGTATGAGTTCTTAAAACTTGTTTCAGACAGGGATCCCCAGGTACTCCTGAAATTAATGCTAATCATGGAAAGAAATCCGTATCAGTACCTTGAATCAATTTTCACTAAAACAGGCCTGAAAGCTTAAACTTTTCTTAACTATGACACTCTTCCATAAAGGCCCCTTTTGATAGCTTCCTATTTTTTCTGAGTGTAAGATTCAAGTTCCTCTATGGTATCTGAAAATATTTCTGAACCTTGTAATTTATCTTTTAAGAAAGTTAAAAAAAATTCCCAATCAATAAATATATAATAAAAGTAGTGGGTGTCTTCCATTGATTCAGGAGGAAGGTGTCCCCTGACATTCCACCCTCTCTTCTCAAAGTTTACAGAGCAACTCATTTTAAATCTAAAACAAATCTCCTTGCTCTGAAAAATATGAGTTTATTAACCACATTGATTATGTAAAAATGTTATCCAAAGGCACATTCAAACAGATTCTCATCCGCTACAATGATGTCCGTGCTTACCAGAGTAAATCCAATGATACTCTTTTTTTGGCAGTATTTGTTGAGTTGTTCCATCTGAGGAGGTGAATACTATCTTACAGGGTTTTGGAAGTATGCTGAGTCTACACTTAATTACCCATAACAATGACCAAAAAAAGTTTTTTCCATTCAAGTAACCAACAAATCGCCTTCAGCTACAGCGTTTCTGATTATCAATTCTGAAATGAGAAACACATCTACATTAATACCAACTAGTGGACATGCTCGAGAGTTAGTATGTTATACCATCAACATCAACAATAATTAAAAATTGCTCAAATAATCTGAATTGCCCATTTTGACCATGCTTATCTGATCTAGGCACTCACTTGTGCTCTGATTGTGTGTGATTAGATAAGTTGGAGCTTGTTTCCTTAAATAGACCTGGCTATCAATGTCCTGTCAATATCCTTGCTCAGTGTACATCTGTCTGTAGTGCAGTTCAGAGTAATAACCATGCAATATAAAAATGTTATATATCTTGAAACAATAAAAAAATAATAAATAAAATAAAAAAGGAGTGAATTGTGTTTTTTTAATAGTTTATAACACTCTTTAAACTCGTTTTTTCTTACTTTAGAATCTGTGTTAGATGCAATATGTTTCCGATAGCTTGTTAAAACTGTTTATATTTTTACTTTTTCTGGTTAACCCAGGCACTTTATGTACTTGTGGCCGAACAAAAGACCTAGGTAATACACTCTTTAGGATTTTAGGTTTTTTCATAAGGATTCCAGTTTTACTGTGTCTAATATATCTATAGCATATTTGCTCCATTTCATTATTACTTTTTATCAAAAAGTGTAAAGGTGCTGTACTGATAACACATTTAACTGCACACTTAAAAAAAAGTATAATACTAATTTAATGGTTTTGTGGAACTCTTAATTTAATATTAAGATTAGTTTTTTTAAGCCTATACCCAGCAATCAATACCATACTGCAATTTTTAGTTGATTAGCACATCATTATTAAGACTTTGAAGCATATATATATATATATATATATATATACTTTTTTCAACCCTTAAATTTTTAAACTGCTCTTTCCATAAAACTTTGTCATCAGCTGTTATCCCAAGATATCTTAAACTAGTTACTCTATTTATAACTTCACAGTTTCAGTTTGAATTTTCTAGACAATTTAATGAATATTTACATGTTAAATATTAAAATTATATTCAAATTCTCTTAATTAATTAAAACTATTATAACCGAAGTTCATTAATTTTGTTTTAAAAACAACAACAATCATTTTGTTATAACTGCACCATTGCCTTAATATCTTTAATGCATTTCCGATATAATTATGCAACTGCCGTGTATCTTTGTTTGAAAATACAAAAGCCATATCAGTGGTGAAAGCTTGACATTCCTTCAACCTGTTTGTCTTATGGGTTGTTTATAAAAAAAAGGAAAAAGTGTTGCTGAGAGGACAGAGTCCTGTGGCACCCCTATTTCAATTTTTTCGCTTCACTATAGCTGGACCCTATTCTAACCACTTGTGTTTTATCTGTTAAAACTGTTCAAACCCCTGTATACTGGTTTTTTCCAATTTTACTAGCAAAATGTTATGGTCTACTAATTCAAAAGTTTTAAGGAAATCAATAAAAATAGCTGAGGATTTGTTGTCTGTATTTACATTGTTATATCCATTTTCAATAAAAACATTCAAGGCTTTTTCTTTTCTAAATCCGATTCGCTTTATGCTAATGAAATTTATAATATTTAAATAATATTGGAGTCTAGATTTTATAGCTTTTTCAATAATCTTTTAGAAAAAAGAAAGTAAATCAATAGGTCTCAGATTATCAAGTTTTGTTCTATACGATTTGTCTGGAATGGGAACAACTACAGTTTATTTAGTAATTTTGAAAAGCATTCAATGGAAAAACTAACATTTGTTATGTCACAAGTATTAATGAAAAAATTTCAGAACAATATTTGATGAAATGAACGGTCACTTTACCAAAACAACTAAATTTCTTATTCTTTAGTGTTTATAATTTTACTGATTTCTTCGCAATAAATCCCATAAATAAAGAAAGAATGGCAAGCTGGTTGGCTAGTTGTGTACCAGTGTTGTATTTCTGTACACATGGCACTCCCCCTCCACTATTCACTATTCCACTATAGTGGCAGACCACTATTGTTGTTTAGCTGTTTAAACGTTGATCATGCATTTTTTTCAATCATTACATTGAAATTACAAGAACTTATAACTTTATATTTTGTGAGGCTTTTTGATAGCAAGGCTATCTTCTTCAGACTCATCACAAAAGATATGTGATGACTTTGAAGAAGATAGCCCTGATATCAAAAGGCCTCACAAAATAAAAAGTTGTAAATATCAGTTCTTGTAATTTCAATGTAGTGATTGCATTAAGAAAGTCAAATCAAGCTCCATCTTCATTTTTTTGGTTTTTTTATTTCATCTGCAATTTTTTCAGCATCTTCAAGTATATTTCTTTTTGTTATCTAAAATTAAAGTCAATTTTTGTTTTATTCTTACCCCATGTGTGACTGTTTATTATTTTCTGCTGTGTCTGGGTATTTCCGTTACAGCATTTTATTAAATTACTATAATAATTCTGTTTAGTTATATCTATTAGGTTATTTCGATTTTTAGCAAATGCATTAAGGTAATTTTTAATGTTATTTCCGTACGGTCTTGAAAGTTGAATTTTGTATACTTTATTTCTTAACCTAATTTTCCATGAAATGTTATCATTGATACAGAGATTTTTGATCTGACTGTTGTAGGTTTATTAGAGCAGTATTTATCATCAGTACTAATCTCAATGGCATTATTAAGAAGGTTATACAAACTTGTCCATACATATGTCTACGTTATGGCATGAAAATAGACTATGCCATTTAGTTCTTTCTAATATATAATCAACTTGTTGATAATAAATTGTTTTTGCAATATATACCTGCTTTGGTTTTATATACCCAAAATTACATTTTATACCCAACAAAAAATTATTAGACATTCCAGGATCACATAGTTCTACAGTAAAACAATGGAAATATTTACATCTAACATAAAAGTGATCCATACATTATTGTGAAAATTATTTATTCTTTTTGGCCTTATTTATTTTTATTTAATACACTCGAAAAACTATGACCATTCATTAGTTAAAAATAATTCTTTAAGTATTCTTTTTTAGTGTCTATTAATATCCCCTGTATAAATGAAGGGACTATCCCCTTGAAGTCTATACAAGGTTACTATTAAGAATTTATAGTTACTTAAGTTAATAATCTACAAGTACAGAATCTGCTGAAATCATTTTAGAGTAAACCTTTAAGCTTTATCTCACAACATACAACACGAGCTCACCTGCAGCATAGTTATCATAGCAGTTACAAAACAAATTGTATTCTGGTAAATTGTGTAAATTAGCTTCATCACTTTTTAGTTCATGGTTAATATGACCAGCTTTAACCTGTCTCTTGTATCATGTTTTGTACATATAGGAGCATTTCTGGTTCGAATTAATTGTAATTCCGACGACAAAGCTGAGTTTGCCGTGTTGCCCCGACTAAATAAATAAATAAATACGCATGTCTCGGAAACCTACATCGGACAGAAAGCGTTTACTTCCAACCATTGTAATATTCTTTCGGTCTTAAAAATGTCCAGTTACATTTTTGTCCTGATGAAGAAAATATATACGAGTATGTATATACGCAGGATTGAAAAGTCTACTTCGGTCAAAAGCTGTCTACTTCCGATCGTTAATGTTTAGTTTCAGTGATAAAGCTGAGTTTGCCTTATTGTTCCGATCAAAAATTTATTTACATATGTTGGTCTATATACATATATATGTCTCGGAAACCTTCTTCGGTTAAAAAGCGTTTACTTTTGGTAAAGATATTTCCAGTGCCAAGTTGAGTTTGCCTTCTTGTCCCAATGAAGAAAATCTACATATATGCGTAGAATTGAGAAGCGTAATACAGCTAGGGGGAATTCCTACATACTTCCGGTATAAGGAAGAAATCCTTAGTAAGTTCATGCAATAGTCCGGGAAAGAACGGATCGTTGTGACATGTTAGTGTTCATTTATATTTTTCCCTAAGCCATTGTCACACTACCATATCACAATGATAAGGAAGGCCATCAGTTTTGAGTACCTTATGTGAGAGCATTCACAGCTTTGTTTATTTATTTGTATTATAATTTTTTTTCTCTTTTAAGCCTCAGCTTCAGCTATGTAGGCTTCGATGTACACTGGTTTATTTTCAAAGTACACACACTGTTTCGTGTCTATACATTATTGGTCCTCTCCGGGATTTGAACCCGTGATCTCTCAATTAGAGAGCCGAGCCTATAATCATTAGTCTACGGAGGAGGACTAAATAAATAGGTTGATGCAGGTAGGTTGGTTATATTCCTATCATGATTGGATCCAGTGGCGTAACGAAGGGGGGGTCCAGGGGGTCCGGACCCCCCCCCCGAAATTTTAAGACATATTAAAAAATAAAGCATGGAGTTATAAAAGGAGAGTTATCATTTACTCTTGTCTACAAACATTAAATTGATTGATTTAATTGATTAAAGTAACCGTTGTTAAAAATATAATTGTCCTTTCGTTTCAATCATAAAGTATCAAACGATACTTTTGGGCTCGGCCTTTCGGATAGTGTAGTGTAATCACGGTATTGCTATAGAGCGCGGTCACGTGACGTCGCAAAGTAACCCAAATTGTAACACGGCGAACATTCGACCTCCAGCGCTCGTTGTGTCAACAACTCCTGGAACAACATGAGTGACATCTTCAAGAAGATGGGACAGCGTGCCTTTGGAAGCGCCGGGCAGCCAGCTAAGAGGCCTAGCTCTCCACCTGCCAGCTCGGCGGCTAAGAAGGTCGCTGCTCCAGCAAAGGGCCTTTTTAAAGGCCACAACGTCACCGTTGCTACGGTGACATCTGACCAACCTACGGCTTCGGTTTCTACGCCCAGGATACCCTTGCTGTTCCTGGACAGTGTTCCGGACTGGCCTACCCACGCCAAGAAGTTGGAGGAGTTGGCGCGGGACGGCCTGACGACAACATTCCGCGGTGCT
This sequence comes from Homalodisca vitripennis, assembly GCF_021130785.1. Lineage (NCBI taxonomy): Eukaryota > Metazoa > Arthropoda > Insecta > Hemiptera > Cicadellidae > Homalodisca > Homalodisca vitripennis. Next base: position 113,398,214 of record NC_060211.1, on the reverse strand, counting down.
CACTATCGCTTGAAAGTGACCACCGTGGAGGACTTAAGGGCAGTTCAGCGGTACCTATGTTCCAAGAAGCTGCCCTTCTACACTCACAACCTTGGGCGTGAAAGATCGCTTAAGGTTGTGATCAGCGGATTGCCCGACACCGATGATGTGGAGTTCTTCGATGTCTTAACTGACGAGCGCTTCGCCGTCAACGAGGATGCACGACTTCGGACAGCCAGGGGACCTACCAGGAGCTGGGTGATCACGCTGACCAGGGACAGTGAGAGAACCCTGACACCAAGCAGGCTAGCCAAATCTACAACGTGGCAAGCCTGCTCCATGTCAGAGTCTAAGTCACTGTCTACAAGAAGCCGGTCGGCCCGCCGCAGTGCTACCGGTGCCAAGGTTTTGGCTACGGCTTCGGCAACTGCGGGAGGCCGAGAAAATGCGTCCGCTGTGGGGAAAACCATCTGAAGATGAACTGCCCCAAAGTCTCGACGGAGAAGGGTCACTGCTGCAACTGTGGCGGCGATCACAACGCCAACTATCGTGGGTGTCCAGCCTACAAGGAGGCCAGAGCGGCAGCTGTCCAGTTAGGCCGCAAGTCCCGGCCAACCAAACCAGCGGCGAGGCGATCAACGGCCCAGCCGCCCAAGCAACCAGCGCGGGACGAGTCACTAGCGGACTCCGTATCGGAGAGTGAAGCTGAGGACGACATGCCGCAGAAGAAGAAGAAGCGCCGGAGGAAACCCCGGAACCCAGCCAACCGACTTCCTCGCCCGCCGGCATCTGTGGCTGACCTTCCGGTCACACAGAGGCCCAGGGCGACTCCCAGGCAGAAGAAACTAGAGTGGCCACCTACACCAGTCACTCCGCCGCAACAAACGGAGGTGCCAGCAGCTGATGCAGCAGCAGAAGCAGCCGCCCCCGCCCAGCGTAGCCTACAAGCCGTTTTGGCCGAAATAGCTGCGCAGCTGACCGCCCTCACCCGGCTCTTCAATGAAGCAGTGGACCTCAGTGGCACACCGACCAGCTGCTAGACTGCTGCAGGAGCAAATTGTTCCAGTTGACAGGCAAGTCATTGAGCTCAACTGCTCAGATACTGCCCACAGACCAGGAGGAGCGCCCAGAGGCCATCCTAGCGACCCGACTTGAAATTGGACAGTTTAAATTAGCGACCACTTCGTTCAAATTCGTCTTGGGGACGTAAAATGGCTGCTTAGAATTAAGTCACGACGTTGATTTTAGTGTCATTAAACTGTAGACGTGTATATAATTATCGAAAAAAAAATATAAAAAATCACTTTCGGTCGGAAAATATACTTAAAAAGCTCTACTGATAACAAGTTCCGACTACTTTGAATTTCACTGACTGAGGTATTATTTCATTTTCCTTAGTATATTCCGATCGGAAGTGATTATTTTTGTTTTTTTTTCTCGATAGTTATAGGTATATTTATTAGTCGGCGTTGAATTAATACCTAAAATCAATGTCCTAACAAAATTATAAGTACCACTTTTACCTCAACCACTCAACCAGTGAAATCCAAAATCGTCAAAACTTGAATCTGTAGAGAGCTTTTCTTCGGTATTTACCGACCGAAAGTGATATTTTGTCGATAATTATATAGGTAGTCGAGTACAGTTTAATGATAACAAAAAATCGTCGTCCTAACTCAATAAAAAATACCACGTTTACCTCAATAACTAAAGTCCGAAGTAGTTGAAGTTCTAATCATTAGAGTTTTTCAAGTGTATTTTATTTCCGACCGAAAGTGATTTTTTAAATTTTTTTTCGATAATTATATACTCGTCTACAGTGTAATGATACAAAAAATCGTCATTATAACTCATTCATAAATACCTCAATCAGTGAAATCCAAAGTAGCCGAACTTCTAATCAGTAGAGTTTTCCGCTGCATTTTCCGACCGTTAGTTTGATCTGTACCCGAGCAACGCTCGAAAATTGCCTTCCTTTTCCAAAGGGTTTTCGGCCGTCAGTGGCACAATGTTCCCGAAGGGGTATTTCATTTTTTCCACAGAATATAGTTGTGTCAATTATACGCTTGAGTGAAGCTCTGTTTTTTTCTTTTTCTTTCTTATCCAGTGAATCCAACATCACTTTGATGCCTTATACTCGGCCAGAATCGAACTTCGTAAAGTTTCTGTAGCTATACAAGAAAATTTGTGGTACTAGAGTTGCTGTGAGAGTTGAATTTGCCTATTACATCTTTCCACTTTCTATAAGGCGTAGTTACTAAAGCCCATATTTTTGATATTTACCTTTTACCAGTGAACTCATTGGTAAATAACACACAAAACGTCCCCCGGATCCCCCGGTTTCGGACCCCCCCCCCGAACGAAATTTCTGGCTACGCTACTGATTTGGACCTCCCCGGAATTTGAACCCGTGATCTCTCAGTTAGAGAGCCGTGACTGTAACCATTAGTCTACGTAGGAGGACCTTTGTTTATTAAGGTTGGTTTTATAACACTGTTGAAAAGCTGTATGGTTTAAATAGTATTTACAATGCGTTAGAAGTGTAATTTGTCACTGGCGTGATCTGTAGTAAAAGAGAGACATTAACTTTGTCTTTGCTATTTGCATCGCTACTGATCAAGCACTGTCTGAAATTTAAATGTAAACGAATGTTGCAGCCTATTTGAGGAACTGAAAATGTCAACAGCTGTTAAGTGGGAGTTAAATTTACATTATGAAACACAAATAATACTATTTTCCGAATTCTGAAATATTCCAGGCAACTTTTCGGATATTTCTCTTCTTATTAACCTGCTTTCTCGGATTTCTACAAATATTTTTGAAAAAAGAATTAGCCGAATTGTTCTAGACATTCTCTAGATTAGCGCTTAGAAAAAAATTTTGCAACTAATTTTTATTTATGGTTTGGCTGATATATTCCTTCTTGACAACATAGAAGACAAATTTATACTAAGCGATAAAAACAAACATCTAACAAAAATCATTTATTATTACAGATATGTTGATGATATAATATGTCTATTCAAAGGAAATGAAAGACAAATATACATGTTCAAAAACTACTTAAACCAAATCCATCATAATCTAAATTTTACCAGTGAAATTGAAGAAAATAATGCAATAAACTACCTTGATTTAACTATAACCAAGATCAACAGAAAGCACAATTTCAAAATTTACAGAAAACCGACATAGCCTACACAGATTTAGTTATTCCTTCCTCATCGAATCACCCACATCACCAAAAAAAAATGGCTGCATTCAAACCATTGATTGACAGATTACACAAAATTCCAATGAAAACTGAAGATTTTTATAAAGAATTAAATATTATTAAAAACATAGCCCAAAAAAATGGATATAAACCAAGCATGATTTCCTCGATGTATTATCGAAGAACTACATAAAGAAAGAAAATAAGAAGAAAGAGATATCAAATACATTCAATCAGACTACCTTGGTAAACATTGTCACAAAATTAACAAACCATTTTATAAACAAAAATTTCAATTGGCTTTCAAAACCTCGAACAACCTCAAAAACGAAAGCAATTCAACAAACTAAAATAAAAATTCAAAATTCAACAATAGTGGAGTATACAAATTAAATTGCAACGATTGTCAATCCACATGAAAAAACACATGACAATTTGGTTTTAATTATTTATTTTCATAATTTAACTTAACCTTAGTACCTGAAAATAAATTGGCCAAGTTATTCCTTCAGCCATATATCTAAAAACTGCAGTTAAGGATGACATCCTAGACACGTTAGTTTACCTTTTTTTGGTTAATAAATGAGCCAGAGTGAAGCCTCCTAGACTGGCCAAAACCTTGCTATTGATAGTATGATTTGAACGGTATTGGTAAAAATGATTCTACTTGTAAATTTTAAGTACAATGGTTAGATAATATAGCTTCATACCATAGAAAATACTTTAGCAATGCGTATAATCATTTTCAATAATGATAGACTGAAGTCGCCTTCGCTTTTACTAATTGAAAGGAAGCCAACAAGAGGAAGGATTAAGCTATGCTATGACCTTAATCAACGCAATTATAACACTACGGTATACTATATTTTCAATAATTACAAGATGGTAGTGAAGCAAAGAACCTTGGTTGGAACTGAAACAGCTTGCTTGGGTAGAAATTACTGACAGATTCATTCCTCTGGTTTACAAGATGTGGATTTGTACGTCTTAATCCACCCACAGAAATGAGCTAAAGAAAAAAGGTGGGAGGAGGGAATAGTCTATAAACTAGTAAGGCAGTGGTGAAAGTAAAAATAATTTAATGCTGTGTTGTACAGGTTTAACTTTGATTGTAAGTTGTTGAGTATGTGAAAAATTATTAAGTATTTTTATGTGTCGACTAAAAGTACACAAAATGTAAATTACGTTACAACTGTTCGCAACAGTGTAGTGGTGTCAAATAGACTCACCACTATGTACAGTATTTACTCAGAGAGTGGTACTCTCACTTCAATACCTGGGTTGATAACTGGTAAACCTACAATTTTATTTAAGGTTACATAAAATTGAAGCGAGCTTTATTCTTATTATATGGAGCTTTACTAATGTTCCAAGCAGAATAATGAAAGAGTGTTATCAAGGTGATACGAGATTGTTACACAAAGGCTTTAGATATGTACCATTGGACGTACCAAACAATTATATGTATATATTCGAGACCACAAGCTGAGGAAAGTAGCAAACTTAACAAGCTTATTTATCACGCATATACCGTTCTGGCCATGTTTTCCTGATACCGCTTGACATCATATAAGAATTCCCGATAACGTATTTACAATGCATACCCCCGCGATCCAGATGCAACGAGGCAGATGTGCATCAGTAATAGACAGCACCACTGATTGCAGCAACACTCACGGAATGTCTGAAACTACTGAACTTAATACCATTAAATGTAACCTGTACATTCCTGTTGCCTCATAGTTGTTCCCTATAAGAATGTCCTTTCTTTCTCTCTGCGGTCTAAGCCTCATTCCAAATGGTCATAAAAACTTCAGAAGAAACCACTAAGTCTTAAAATAAGAAGAACCTAGTGCTTCCTCGTTCTTGAAAGGTATTGGACCTAGTAATTTTGCAGTAATTCATGTTCTCTGGTAGTTCACACTCATTAACGGTTGTACACTCCGATCACCAGCCTCACTCAAAACTAAATTTAAGAAAATTATAAAATAAATGTCATGAAATGCTCACAAGTTAAAAGTTATAGTAGCAACTGCTGAAATCTCAGACCACTCAATCCAATTGTATAAAATTTTGCTTAGATTTAATACTTTGTAGGTGCTTACCAAGGAAGTTCTGAAGGAAACAGGATTTTCCGGACATTTATGATTCTACTGCTGCACTTCAGACATTTAAGAAAGTTCTACTGCTGCATTTAAACAAGCTGGCCTTTAAATTTGGTTGTTCGAATTTAGACATATTACGGAAGACGAGTTTATCTTGCCTTGTAAGTTATTCGTACGTTTCTGATGATATTGTACATCTGATACACATGTCAGAATACAAAACATATAGTCAAAGGTTGTACTGACACAATTAATTAACATGTTATAAAATATAATTAAATTCACGATGATTGGCTTAGGTGAAAGTTACAATAAATTATCGATGAATGCATTATGTAAATGCACAAAAAATCACATTGTTTATATGGGATTTTTTTAAGAATAACGTTTTTCTTATATGAAAAAATATAGAAACAAACTGGTTCATTATGAAATCTCTGGATCAACACAATGGATTTAAATCAAACTTTGTACACATGCTCGTCTTACAACTCGGGTGCACGTTAAACATAATTTTTTTATAGTTTAGCGAGAATTCATGGAAACAGGAATACATTTAAAAGAAACTTTCATTCCACTGAGAAGTTTTAAAACTTTAAAAATAGTTTTAGAGTCCCAAATGAGTATAAGTATTCTCTAGGACAATTTATTTTCATGCTTCCATAACCAATCATGATAATTAAAGCTATCTTCGCTGTTTAAAAATTAGATGTATTTTATTCGCATTTCTGAGAGGCTATTTTATTACATAAACATGGAATACAAAAAAACCACAGTCCATGTTTTATAATATGCTTTAGTTATGTTAATCCGTTATTGAATAATTACATCCGAATCATAAAACATGCTTCAAATGATTAATAACAAATACGCATTTGAGTTGTGGATAACGAACTAATTGAAACACTTTAACTGTAAAAAAATATTAGTAATGCGATTATTTCTACGCAAAACTGCACTTTAGTTTTTTTACAGTAAACGTTCTGAAGAAAAAGTTATTCAAGCCTATTTGAAATGTTCACTGATGTCACCAGGAATCGAACCTGTATCCTCCCGGTCACAGACGTAACCTTACCCTACGCTACGGGTTTGCTCTTCACATCCAAGTTGGTTCGGTGTATTAGTGAAACTCTTTATACATGGATACAGTGGACAACGACAAACATCTATACTAGCAATATAGATTTTTTTTAATGCGGTTTGAGGCTAAGATTTATTGGAATCAAGTTTCCTATATTACATAACTTGGAAACTATGGATTTTAGCTAATAACACTTCGTTCAACCTTTATTTTATCCTCCAATCTTATTCATCTTAAAATATTATATTTGGCCGTCACGACATCTTAAGTTGAAAATGTCATGCAATGGATATTATATACGGCAGTGAGTTAACCCTTATCAGCACAGGTAATGAAGTGACAGTAGGCTATCACATTCAGAGTATGTAAACCAATGTGGATTAATAATAGTGGAAACATATTTAATTAAAATAGGTTCAGTCTTCAGTAGAAGGGATCATTGTTTTACTAAACATAAAACACCAATAATGAAAAACAGCACTTAATTTTCAACATGGGCAGAAGAAATATTATGTTTGGTAAGTAGTTTTGATGTAATTGTTTTGTGTTGAAGACGATTAAAGTTTGAAATTGGAAGATAATTCTCATTAACCACCTTTAGATAATTTCCACAAAAATGAAACTTAACAGAATTCCAATAATCTAGTTAACTACCTATGAACACACACGGTTCCATGTTCAGATATTTTAATACTACACGTTGTTTGTCTCAGTCATAAGATAATTTTGTTTACGTCTCGGTTGATAGATCTCAGTCAAGAACGAATCAATGAGATAGAACTAGCGGTCAATGGTCTGCAACATTATAATTAATAACGGGAAAACATGCAGTATCTGAAATTTTGCAAATCAATGAAAGTGGTGTTTGCAATAACTTTTGTAACAGAACGGGTGATTACTATTGCAATTAATACTGAAGTGACACTAATTACTGTTTGTCAGAATTATGCCTGACGTACCACAAACTGCAGTTGATCTTGATCACATTCAAGTATTTATAAACTCTGCAACATTATGATTAATAACGGAAAAACATGCAGTATCTGAAATTTTGCAAATCAATGAAAGTGGTGTTTGCAATAACTTTTGTAACAGAACGGGTGATTACTATTGCAATTAATACTGAAGTGATACTAATTACTGTTTGTCAGAATTATGCCTGACGTACCACAAACTGCAGTTGATCTTGATCACATTCAAGTATTTATAAACTCTGCAACATTATGATTAATAACGGAAAAAGCATGTAGTATCTGCAATTTTGCAAATCAGTGAAAGTGATGTTTGCGATAACTTTTGTAACGGAACGGGTGATTATTTTTGCAATAATACTGACGTAATACTAATTACTGTTTGTTAAAATTGTGCCGGACGTACTGCAAATTGCATTTGATCTTGATCACACTAAAGTATTTATACATTTTTTTATGAAATGTATGTATTTATATTCGATTAGGTAACATATAATTAGGTCACAATTCTGTTAAATATTAATATGCAGTACAATATCGATTAGACAATTTCAGGTGGTGTTTATTTTTCGAAACAGACGCACAGTACATGCAGCAATGATCGCTCATTTTCACCTTTGACCTTCGACTATCCATATTTTAGGTAGACGATAAAGAAACATTATTTCCTCCACAACTGGTCGTCGGCGAACCTTGGTTATACCGGCCGATCCGACTAAACTGGTTTTACCGATGACACGGTGGAATATCTCTCAGTCCCTGACCGCCACAACCACTGCCATCCAACCTTAGCGAAGCTCAAGCTATCAGTTACCGCACTCTTGGCAGTGGCAGTGGAAGTCAGCTGCTTCAGTCAGCACCAGAGATCCGATCCAGTGCCTCACGAATCGGCATCGTAGGAGGATTGTTGTTTGTTGGCTGACTATTAGAGGTTAGTTTTCAACAATGAATTGTTATACTTATTTTGTTTTTTAATCGTAGTTTTTTTACCTTTGGCTTTTAGTCTGTTACATACATCTTATGGAGAGAATAACACTATTAGAAAAAAAATTAAACATTCAGAAAACTCCTGTTTATTTTAATAATTCAAAGAACATATTTCTTGCAATTTTTCGTACTATACTTTGTATCTGACGGTTGTATTGTTTTTTATTTACGAGCCTCGTATATTATATAGCATAGCATCTTATAAAATAAATATGATAAAAATTCTTTAATTGTGTTTGGATATTATTACGTATAATATTCTGTCTCTGAAGATAATATAGCACGATTGTAGCCCTGTCGGATATTTGATAGCAGGCTTATAATGAAACTCATTTATTGTACAATTTGAAGCAATATGTTCATTGTTATTGATGTACGAGTACAAGTTATCTACAAAATGCATCTAAAATATTACTTCCCGATTTTACAATTTATAACCCTTATTCTTAAGGTAGACAATTTTAACAACAAAATAATCGATTTATCAATTTCTATTTTCAAATTGAAATGTAAGGAATGTCTAAACTTAATATTAAACTCAAGTTTATGTAATAATTTCTTTGTGTTGAGATTACTTATCTTTTACACTTTCTAAAATAGCTGGAAGGAGAGAGGAAGAGCGCACCTTAAATTTTATCGTTCTTCTTAAAGTTATTTGAGATTATCGATGATCACTAATTCAAAATTATACTTACCGTATATGTCTTTCATTTACGTACAAGAAAGAAAATTCACCGGTTTGTTCTTTCGTATATAAATTGTTCTATAAGGAAGTTCTTTTTACACCAACGGATTTGAATTAACTAGACCGTACATTTAAAAGCGGCTCGAACCCATTTGAAAATTTTATTGACCTCCCTGTGATCGAACTTCCTAACTTCTCAGTTAGATTGCCGCAGTCTTATTCTACAAAACGGCGAAAATCGTGTTTACAATTATTTTTTGCTCAATCCCACAGTTATGTTTGTATAATTTTCATATGGAATATCTAGTTTCCATATCACAGTATTAAAAATATATTTATGATTGCATACATGAAATGTTGAAATGTTTCTTTATGTCGAATATCGATGAAAAACTGGGAATGTGTAAGCAGTAAATTAATAATATAACTAAAACAAGCCTCAAAGACTAAGTTTTCGAACGACAATAATGTGTACTTAAGTATCAAATAATAAGTAAAGTTACAAATGATTATTTATTTTTTTTTAGTATTTTAGTTACGATTGTTCTGAAGTATCTGTCTTACTTGTGAAGTTTTCCAAAAAGGTGAAGATGTACAGTAGCCTACGTGTAAGGGGCAGGGTGCTTGCGTTGTTATCGACTACCACCAATGCCGAGACCGCGCCACGCCGCACGCCTGTATCACTTGTGACTACGATTACTTTGCGTGGAAAATAAGAAATATGCGGACTTTAGGTTTCGCAATTGCTGTTTGATTCTATAATGCGTCTTTATAGTTTAAAACTTGAGACAATGACTATAAAATGCGCTTTCATTCTATCTGTGAATCCACAGCATGAGCATTCCCACTGTTCTCCCTTTATCCCAACTTCCTTCATATTTCTCTCTACCACATGTATAACAGCTATACTATTTCCCTAAATAGCTATGCAATTCTCCAAAAGAACATCATTCGCAAAATTTAAAAACGTAAAAAAATGTCTAGCAAGACATCAGATTTAAAATCGCATACTTATTTGGAGTACTTTTATAAACTTTGCATAAAATATTTTAAAATTGTTAAAAATAAAAATGTTAAATTGTTACAGTGTGTAGATGAATTATCATTTCACAAAATGACGTATTTTTTAGTACGGCAAATTTAATTTAGTCAAGGGGAAAATGTAACAACATATAATATTCTTATAATATGATATTTATTTAAGAAATATGATTTAATTAAGTAATGAATGAATAAAAAAGCCACTCTCTGAAGCTATAGCGTACTGTAAAATTCCACCCACCTTAATCTTCACCATTACCTTCACCACCCACCAACCTTTATCTTCATCCATTTTGATTTGGGCCTGATTACGAAATTGTCTAAATTATACTTTAAACGCATGTAATTTCACGTGGAGTGATAAAAACTATGTTTTTTTTTGTTTATTCTGTATTCAGGGAACTTATCTTTAAAATCTATAAATTTCTCGTAAACATGATTTTCCAAACACAAAATCGATTGCATCCCCTTAACCATAACAAACCAATCAAGTTAGTTGTAAGCAATAAGATAAAAGTGACGTATACACCGATATAAATCATGTTATAGGTAGAAATTTTCTGGTGTGTATTTCTATATAATACACATAACTAGTTTTATAACATTAAATCAATTCGTTAATTAAACATTTTGCAGACCGGTACTTTTGCGTATCTATAGACTACTTTCTAATAATTTTTCTCGGGCTCGTGTATATATATATATATATATATATATATATATATATTATAAATCATTTCATAAACAGTTTATTTTTAGCATATGTAATTAGATTTCTCATTAATTATTTTTTATATGCCGTATAACATTCTTACAAATAAATTTGAAACACGGTGAAGGCCGCCCACTGTGTTTGTTCATTTTGATTAAAATTGACCATGATTAAGGTCCATTTATTTAAACTTTCCTATAAAAATAAGTTTTTTATGTACATACATTTCATATTTATTTCACGTATGACTTTTTATTTATTATTTCATGTTCATTGGATTTCAACGCCTGGACATGAATTCAAGTTATTCCAACATGCAGAATGATGATGTTTTATATAACTTTCCCATTTACAACTGCTCTTAAACAATGTGGAGTCATACACTGTTTATTACTGTATCAGAGGAATATACAACACGAATAGTTAAGAGAAATGTGCATGAAAACTCTTTCAAATGAGGAAATGGTTAATTTAAATTGGTGGATCCAATCTTCAGTCAAGGGCTGGTCCAATAAAACTACATGGAGATAAATGTGTCAAAGGCCACAAACACTGCGTCGATAAGGAAGTTACAAACCAATAAGTTTGTGGTCTTTCCGCTTGTTTCATACTACATCGTTATCCAGCCATGTCGCTTTGAGTAGTCAAATTTAATTTGTAGTACACTTTGCACTCTTTCCAGAGTTGTACAGTTACAACACAAACTAGCAAACCCGTAAAATTGATTGCATTAGTTACCAAGGCTGAACCCTGGCGTGATGTCGACTGAAAGATTCGTGCACTAAATCAAGCAATAATTACACATATTTTCCTTTATACTTTATAATACTTTAAAACCTTTTACATAACTTACATTTTGAGAACACAACATAAAATCAAACGTCTTAACTGTTACTTCCGGTGGTAGATATGTGTTATTATAAGCTATATTAACGATTAGTAGGAAGTTTTAACGAAACTGTTACTAAATTAAACTTTAAAACCCAGGTAAATTGTTTTGTAAGAGAAATGTATACAACAATTCTTATGCATTATATCCTATTTACCTCTACCTATTGAAACATCTAAATAAATTAAATTTTCTTTGCAACGATCATTTGAACAACCGACGTTTATTATAATGTAACGAAACAATCTTAGTTTTGGATTGCATTAAGCCTACAAAGTTTGTCTATTGCAGTTATATAATCTACACAGGGAAAGTTTATAAACAAATAACGCAATCGAGTTTGTTTTATCACATAAATATAAAGAATATTATTATTATATATAATATAAATAACAGCCTGCCAAGTGATTTATGGTACTTTAAAAGTAGGCTAGAACAACAATTTGCAAACTTTGAATAAGTTTACTAATATTATGTTTTATAGAATACAAGAAAGTTACAAATATAATATACAAGAGAGAAATATTGCACAATATGGTTGCAATATAAATAATTGCTCCATACTGGGTATGGTGGCAATATTGCCCATACGGGCCACAATGGAAGGGTCTGTAAGATACATAATAATAAACAACCATAACATTAATACTAAAATAACACAAGCATAACATTTTAACCACGATCTCGGCACAGCGTTTAATTTAACAGCTACGAGAAGACCAAACTTTAAATTTTAAAATCCATAAGGGATTACGATATTTACATTTCTCTAGAGTGAATTAATAGTCAGAGCTCATTTGCGCTTCTTAATAACACATCTTAATTTTGTGAAATTGTTAAGAATTTTCTTTACAAAAGGAATTGGTTGAAAACCATGTTATTTTTTGTGGGAATAATATTTTTAGCTTGATACATTAAAAACTGATAGTGATACACGTAATAATAGTTATACCAGCATCGAAAAACGAGTAAAAGGCCGAATATTTGGACTTTGTCTCTTGATAATCTTATGGAATTGTGAGAATCGTATAACGTTTGCAGGTGCGCTCTTCTGCTCTTGGATTATGAAATCTGTAGCTGATGTTTTCAGCGCTTGTGGCATTTCTTTTCTGGTGGATATTTCCAAATTTAGCTGTTGGTATTGTAAAGCAAGGTTAAGTACGGAGACAAACGTAGCCTTGAGATTATTAATAAATGTCACTGTCTTCGTTCATATAAATAGTATTTATAGTATTACACTCAGGTAAACATTTTTGAAGTTAGGAGAACTGTTACACTTTACATCGTTCTCTACAAACACGTCTTTCACATGTAGAAAATGAATTACGTGTATTATTGTATGTGTATAAGGGGTCGGTGTTAAACTGGTACGGCGCACCCCTCCTCCCTCTGTTTGCGTAATACACATTATCAGGCGTTAATTAAATTATTTGTTTTGTTTTATTTTGTTGTCAACTTTGTTTGACAAATCTATTTATATGGTAATAACTGTCAATAAGAAAAACAACAACTTTGGTCTTAGTTACATCGTGTCCACATGAGTTTTTCATTTATATGTGGTTATGGTCAACCAAAATGTTAAACGCAATCGTAAAAAATTGAAAGTCTACTCTTTCTGAATTGCAGTTTATTGGCAGTTTGCTCTGCTTTCCACACATTAAACAAATTCAGAATAAAATACTCTTATATAACTGATATACCTGTATACTGAATACATTAGGCTTTTTAAAATTGGCAGATTTAAAAAAATATTGTATTTTTACATTGTATATAATTTTCTATAGAATAGTGAATAGTTTATATTTGTCGAAGTAAATCAATATTATTTTATCCACATAGTATTTTTCCACAACTGCAATTTTCCAGCTCCTTGTCCTAATAGAACAAAAATTCGTCTACTCTAACTAAATCAGTTTTAAAATAAATAATTGGAGATATATTTTAAAAATAAATGGTGCCAAACTTTAATAAATTAACCTTTCTTACAACCGTGATACAGGTTCCTAGTCTATAATAGACCAGAGCAGTCTAAAATAATTTGTTTCTCTAAGGCTATGGTTGGTTTTGTTGTGAGCAGTAAGATAAAAAGAAAGTACAATGCACTGATGTAAAGCATAAGTGTATATATAATAAAGATGAGTCTAGATATAGCTCTAACCTTGAGGTTGGAAATCCAATGTTAGTTACATGTCTACCAGGTCTGTTGTAAAACTAAAATTGAATTCTGTTTGAGAAATTAGTCAAAATAACCAAGGTCTATATAGTGAGTGGTTCACCTTGCGGGTTGATCCATTGAGTTTTCTCCCGAGTCATTTCCTGGGCTGTCACTTCTGCTCGCAAGCCTCTTAATTTCAGCGGGTTCGAAAAAGAAGAATGCGCCCTATGTCTGCCCCGTTACGAACTAACACCCTCAAGGTGTGATTTAGCCTCTGCTACTCACGGCCTCCATCCACCCTGGTCAGGGCAACAAGTCTGTCATCGTACTCTAAGCGTATTATTTGTTTGACAAGTTTTTCTTACTCCTCGCGCGATGTGCCAGTAAGGAACTACACCACATTTGCCACCACAAATCCGATACAATGGCGGATCTCCTCAGTCGAGGAAGGTCAGGAGGTAGCAGTGTTCCCCGGAACGACAAACCCTCAAGTTCAGTAGTTGAACTTCATTCTTCCAATGATAAACCATGGGATTATTCGGAAAATGGATTTCCCTTAGCAGCATTGCTTCCTCTAGCATGAGCTAGAAATTGTGAAAAGTCGCTCAAAACGCTGTCTTGTCTCTTTACTATAGTAGCTATTTAATTCTGATTGTTACTAAGTGGAAGTTACCATAACTTGTTAAAACAGAGTTATTTATTATGGCCTACTGAGAGTATTTTGTTGGATTGATTGTATATTAAGACGAGATTAATATTATTACTTCTATGGATCGTTTCTATTCATAATGTAATAGACTACAGTTCGTTGTAGACGTGGTTGTAGTATTCATATTTAATTAAGGAGCTGTTATACGCATTTCGTTTGGCTGCTTTCTAAGGATTAGAATACATTTTGTATACCTTGTAAGATATATTTAGTATAACTTATAGAATACATTTTGTATAGCTTTCTTTATATTTTTTATCGATCCGTCGAAGTTAATACCTAGCAAGTTTTTTTTTTTACTTTTGTAACATTTTGAGAATAATTACTATTAACTGTCCTCTATGAATATGCTTTCATTATTTTCCACACATATGATACACTATATTTCCTTAGCCATTCTCATTTATTTTTAAGTTTTTCCTTTTCAGTTACACCATAAAACTGTCGTCGCATCTGTACATAACCAAAGTGTTGTCAATGAGTATATTTCTGAGTTTTATGTGCTCATAAAGTTTTTCACAATATTGATACTTTATGTTCCATGTTAGAGATAAACTCTTGCATTTAGATCACTGACATTCTTTCGTAGATTCATTTGTACATTTTAGTGTTAACTCCTCTGGATGTACAGTCTGGATATATTAATACTCAGCGTACTTGTAGATGCACACTTATACATTAAATAGTAATTTAAAATTCTATTAAACGTTTCTATTCAAGTTGTAACAACTGAGGCTTCAGGAAACGGTGCTACTATTGCATTGTACTAGAATATATAACTGTAACAAGGAATATACCATACAAAGTGAGTAAGCAGCAACTTGTGGCGATAATTAATCAGTATCAGAAAAACGTTACTTCACGGATTCTGATAAAGACCAGTCAGTAGTGTGTTGTCAGAAAGGAAAAACGAGAAGTCGGTTTAAAAAGAAGAAAGACTGGTTTTGGTTCAGGTTCAAGCTGAATTATGGATGCAGGGAGCAGAAGAGCAGACGAGCGGACGAGGGAGGGAGGGAGATAGAGTGACCTGGTTTATGTTCTCTGAACAAGGAAAATGAGACTGAAACACATTCTCAAGCACGGTCTGGGTCTTTTCCGTATACTATATACAGGGTATATTGTAAGGCGGTCACCTTGGAATGGATAACTCAACATAATTAAATTATTACATTCTAGGTAAACCCGTAAACAAATCATACCAAATCGTTCTGATACGCTTATATCAGGAACCTAACGTGCCTTAGCTCCCCACACTAGCTGAAATGTTGTAATATTTTGAGAAAAATCATATTAACTGTCCTCTGGGAATATGCTTTCATATAATACACTATATTTCTTTAGCCATTATTTATTTGTAAGTTTTTCTTTTCAATTACAACGTAAAATCTTTCGTCACATAACCAAATTGTATGTCAATGAGTATATTTCTTAGTTGTGAGTATATACTGAGTATATTTCGGTCATCTTTTAAAGGTTGTGTGTATTGCGTGGAGACCTATAATTCATTCTTTTGTTCAATTTATAATAATTAGTGTTTGTTTTAAGTGTGCGTAGCGATGATACAGTGCACATTTATTATGATTCCTGACTTATGTGATCAGGATGTTTCAGTATGATTTATTAATTTTAATGTAGATTGTAGTTACTTAGAGAGAGACCAGAAATAGAACCAGATCTCGAAAAGTTGTGTTACTAATTTCTAATGTTCGAAAAGCCCCTTTACCTTCAGGTTTTAAAGGTTATATTTTAAAGTGATATTCAAATAAGGGTGAGCTTGACAGATACATGAATATGACGTTTCAAGGTGACCTTACGAGGATAAAGCAGCAGCCAAGACACGCGCTTGAGAATATTTTTGTCTTATTTCCGTGTTAAGAACAAGGAGTCATTACCGCGTCAGCCCACTACCTCTTCCTCCCCCGCCCACTCAAAATAGATCTCGTAAAGTCGTTTTACCGATTTTTGGTATCACTGAACAAATATCCGACAAAACCTGTTTAAAAATCTGGTGAGATGAACTAAGTGTAAAGATGATCTAGATGACTTTTTTCCTTAGGCTCCAATTGAAAACTAGTACCTACGAAAGGCAGTGTTGGTATACGTCAATGCGCATGTTATATGAATATGACTACGAATATCATTTGACAATGAAGAACTGTCACATTTCCAGAGAAGGTCAGACGTCGTGACACACACGTAAAATGAATGAAGTGCCTAAAGTCCGGAAAGATAAGTGGTAGAAAAGTTTCTTTCTCAATTATAATTCTGGCCTTCGAACCCAAGAATGATCCAGGTGTAATAGCTTGCCTGACCTTCAAGCGATTAGGCATCATGTTTGACTGCTGGATGGGCTATTAAATGATTAGTAAAATATTGCAGGACTAGCCGGTGAACTTAAGGCTTACTGTTACTAGAGAAGATTATTAGTAAAAGTATTATTACGTTACTCTATGGCATCAAGCTTCATCGTCCATACATCAGTCGATATCGTTGATTCCATTTTGATTTTCTCTCGTAAATGATTTACCCCTTTTGTTAAATTACTGCATTAATTTAGTTATTTTTTAAATTAAATAACTTATAAAACAGTAAAATAAATTTTCAATCGACTAGACAAGTCACGGAGCTAGTTTTGTCCCAGGGAGTCGACTAGTTGATTTAAAAAGGTGAGCTGAACTACTCTCCCCATGGAACGTTTATGTCAATTTGTTTCAAATTCATGTAGACAACTTTGTTGACCTTGAGTATCCTTCCCACTGTCTTTGTAGGCACTAAAGCCCCATCATATGTTAACATTTATTACGTTGAACGTTCATACCAAATTTGGCTAATATACATCTAAACACTAATAGTAATGGGGTAATAATGAGTTTAGCTCTAAGGATCTCATTGGTTCCAACAACGAACATGACCTTTCTATTTTCTTTTACAACGTCCATGCCAATGTTTGTGAATACGCGTTAAGAATTTAGGCCGTGATATTAATGATACATAGATAGATAGAGATAAATAGATAGAGAAGAAAATCCATAAATCAATGTGGTCGTTGGTAAAAATATATCTAAGACAACAATTTAACAACTAGACATTCATTACCAAAGTAAATTACATTAATTGGGACTGAAACTAAATTAAAAGTGGGTGATTAGTTGATGAAAATAAAAAGTTTCTTGTTACATCCAATAAAACAATGACTATGAAAGAAGTAAAAAAGGCATTGAAGATAAAAGTACGAGTATTATTAGTATTCGATTCTCTCGAACGTAATTTTAACATGATGGTTGTAATGTATCTCATCCGTTTTTTGTTTTAACCCGTTACGGAATATTCCTCATAGACGTACTAACAACTGCATTTTCACTGTCCTTCGCATTTTTATTGACTGTAACTGATATGTTCGTGGTAGTGGGAGAAAAAATAACGTGACGTAGATAACATAATTAACAGTAATAATAGTTAACATTTGTAGTTTACATATCAGGGATAGTTGCTTCATTAGGTTTGCATTTAATGAGCTGAAACTATAAAACTAATCGTATTTATATTACTTTACCACTCAAACATGTTTAATTTTATCATGTTTACAATCAAAGATAATAGCTTATCAATGCTCCCCTTTATTTTTAATTTGTTATAATTTGTCATATATTAAATTATTAGTAAATAGCGGCAATAAAAACATTAATAAAACGGGTTGGATTTTAATTTTATATGAATGGTAATTCCATAACATTCTTAGTTTGTCCTTGCAACGGCAGTCTTATAGATCATTTAACATGTAAAATAGGTCCATTATGAACATATATGTACTGTAGCATTATGGATATACATTTAAGTGTGTTAAAACGCAATATATGTTTCAAAACAAACGTTTGAAAGCTAGTTCAGGCAATAACACGAATTTTGTTTGAACTGACAAGACCATACACAAGATACAGTTCTATTGCTTCCATATTTTTATAATTAGTATTTCAAATATTGAAGAATGTTAACAGGGAGAGACGGCCAAGGCTTGGTTAGACATGTCATTTATTCATTATGATAACACAGATGTACAAAAACGTTAGATACAGCGACCGAAGAGCGTATCTTCACGTTATATTTACTCAGTAAACGGGCTTAAAGCGTTTAGAATTTAATGAAAAATCACACTTAAGAAATTGAACTGTACAATTAACTGAATTTTAGGTATAAAGCTGTATTTTAAGTATAAAGTTGTACATTTTGTCTGGTAACACTGTATATATTTGTATATGAAACAATGAGAGAAATAGAATATTTTCAATAAATTAGTTCAAATCCAATAGTACCCCCACTTTTTTTAGAAAAAAAAACATTACATCGTAATTTTTAACTGTATATTTTAATGATCATTTATAATTCTTTTTACTTCTCCGGGAAACGAAACTAAACCGTTTTGGTCAGATTTTATTCATTCCAATTAACCCGAAGTATGAGAATGTAAACTTATGAAAATCAATTATAGCAAACGTTTATTTGTAGAGTTATAAATTATTTCAACGATATTTCATTTCATTTCATTTATTTATTTCCACGGCAATCGCCACTTTTACAATACCATTACATAGTAAAATAACATAACAATATAGAATAAGAGTGCAACAAGCGAATACAACAACTGATACAATTGGATAACAATAACTTGATAACGACTAAATCAATAGATAACAATAATTCAATAACAACAACAGGTAACCATTTGACAATATAACAAGAAAAGTTTGGAGATTTAAGATGCACAGAGAGTCAAGCAAAACAGGGTTGATTAAACAAGATCAACAAGAACAGGTACATGAAATAATCAATAAACTATAAAATACAACAACAATATCGAACAATTTAAATGCAAAGACTATAATATATAACAAAGTACTACTAAAAAAAGGCGAGTAAAAACAGAAAAAAAGGTGTAGTTGAAACAGAATTATAGAGTGCCATATACTAATGATGATGATATTAGTAAATATTAGTTGTAATAAATTTTCCCTTTTAATTATAAATAAGTAAATAACCTGCAACAAAACATATACTTTTGTGTGTGCGCTGGACTACACTTATGATTTATAAAAGGTAGTTAAAGAGTTACATCTGTACCACTAAGTGAAGACATGGTCTGAGAAAGTTTAATTCTTCCAAACACTTGCCGGTTATGCAAGGTAGCGTGGCTGAAGTGGACGAAGTTAAACTAATATTTTTAAAAGATTAAAACAGATTTCCTTTTTTGTTCCAGATGTTGAAATTAATTTTATTACTCACGATAAGCGAGTGGTATTTGACGGCTACTTTCGCTCATCTACAAAACTATCCAAACAACCCAGGTTTTGGAAGGCCATCCAGACCAGGGTTTGGAGGCAGGCCGCCCCCTCCTCAAGGTTACGGAGGGTATGAGGAGTCCGATGGTTTCATCTTCGAAGAAAGCATCAACCCCAATAGACCGCCCGTGAACCCGAACCCCGTGAACCCGAACCCCGTGTACCCGAACCCCGTGTACCCGAACCGACCGACCAGAAATCCCATGCAGGTCATGTACAGCTGGCGGGAGGTGGACTTCACTTTTCCTAACCAGAACGCTAGAGACAACTTGATTACAACTAAGCTGTTCATTCCACGGAACAACCTGATACTGGACGTGGACGTGTACGGTAAGTGTGATTAGTCTTTGTAACACATACTGGAGATTGTGGTTCTGCAGTAACACACTAGTTCTCCACGCATTCATCAATTTACATATAAGACTGGATTTAACTCCTTAATTAAGTTTCTGTAGATTGAGTCTTTGCGAAAGGAATAAATTATGTGAAAACTATAGAAACAATGTTTGAACAGGAAATAGCTATTCCTGAAAGGTTTTACAATTTATTATATGTCACTGGTAAACACGAGTCCCCATGACATAGCTAATAAAGATTTGTGAGAACTATAACATTTTGTTTTAAAGGGGATTTCCCTTTTAGCATGAACATTCCTATATCAATATTTGATACAACTACAATGTAGTAATGATCACACAATTTTTACTAGCTGTATCATATTAATGTTTTTCCAATTTATCTTCACTTTATCAATAGTTTACTTTTTGTTACCAGCGATTGTTAAAATTAAAATTTCAACAAATACAATTAGATACTAAAAGTTTTCAAATATTTAAGAAGGGGCGTTTTAAGTATTCGACAATATTTATAAATTGCACTAAAACTGTTGATTTTTCTAACTTATTATTTTTGTATACTCAAATTTAGTAATAGGTTCAACAATTTTAAAAATATTATAATTTATAGAAAATAATTTAAAATGATTCTAAAGTAATTATAAATTTAAAAATATAATGCTTCTTAAATTAATCTGAAATATCCTTTGGTGTGTTCTTGGAGATTGATCCCCAGACAGCCTGCTCAACGAAAAGTCATTCTTCCTGACCCCACATTTTCACTTCCATCGCAAAGTTAATTTCCTAATTTATCCCATGTTTTTCTTACGATTTCATACACTTTTTTGTTGTCTATAAGAACGCAGCTCTTTCCGTGTTGGACGGTTGAGAGATTTGGATGTTGTATGCTTCAAGTATACCTATATTTATGCTATTTCAAGCATTATCACATACTTATACCTGCCAATATTGATAGTGTTAAGTTGGCGAGTTTAACATCAACATCAATGGCTCTTACATGTCTTATCAGTTTAGCTAATAACACCATTCATTATGTTTGGAAAAACAAAACATTTTATAACTGTTTTGTTTCGATTTTTGTTTTTGTATCTACATGATTTAAAAATTTGCGCCTATATTAAACAATTCAAACGGGTAATTTTTACATTTGTATTAATAAGACCTCATCCGTAATACAATCGTTATGGTACGTCATAGATCTAATGGTAGTTAACAAGTTCAATTCCATACAATAGCAGTGCATTTTGTAGCTGGTATACCTTACAGGTATGGTTTAAAAGGAATAAAAATGTCATGTACATATTTTTTGTATCGGAATTTGTGTCCGAATACCGAAAGCGACTATCTGAAACCCCGCTGGGTTTATTCTAATGTATTAATCACTTGCCAAAATTAACTTTGGACCACGTTATTACAACAAGTTTCAATGGCATTTCTTGTAATTCAAAAATGTTTATTAATTATTTTTTAATATTCTCTTGAAATAAAGTTTATAGTACATATTGAAGAAAGCAAGACATTGCAGACGACCACAATCGTTCAGATCATGTCTTAAATGCGGTAGTCTACTGTAAAATGTTCAACATCATAAAGTTTAAACTGGAACTCTTTGTTTGAACGTCGGATACCTTATCACTAGAGTGGTTTTATCTATATAATAAAAAATCTCGGTCACGTTACAGACGAACGACCTGGACAACCAAAGGTCTTTGTGACACTGCCTAGGGTGAGACCTGGAGTCCCTGTGACACTGGCAACTGTAACATCCCAACGTAGGAACGGGTCTAACTTACTGGAACCCTTCCCTGACTGGCAGAGTAACACTCCGGGCAGCTGTGACACCAGTCTCACCTCTGTCTTCCGTACACATGTGAGTCAGACCCCAGGGTATGGAATAAGTTGATTTTTCAGTGCACTAACTTACTGGAACCCTTACCTGACTGGCAGAGTAACACTCCGGGCAGCTGTGACACCAGCCTCACCTCTGTCTTCCGTACACACGTGAGTCAGACCCTAGGGTATGGAATAAGTTGATTTTTCAGTGCACTAACTTACTGGAACCCTTACCTGACTGGCAGAGTAACACTTCGGGCAGCTGTGACATCACAAGTGATCTCGGAAGTGTAAACGGAAAAGAAAATAACATGACATACCCTCAAAGAATAGTTGCGTCTAATATGAATTGTATTTTATTTATGCGTGAACCGAAACTGATCAACAATTTGTTTAAAGATTCAAAATTTGAATCAGGCGTCTTATCCTTGTAGGTGACGTGATCAAGGTTTCTCTGGAAATAGATCAAAATTTGGTCTGCTATTTTCAAATTTTTGTCAGCTTCTTTTTAATTTGGATGCACAACTATTATTTGGAAAAAAAGTATATATATATATGATGCACTGAGAATTAATGAGTGGCACGAAGGGTTGAGTGAATCAGTTAAAGCAATAACTTGTAACTTGACAATTCTAGCAGCGTAAAAAATGTGAACTAAAGTATTAAAATTGGAAATTAGTTTCTATTAGAGATTAATTCGATACTGAAAAATTGAGGTGCATAATTTTTAGACGTCACCAAAGAGCGTCTAAATTATACAAAGAGTTTCTAATGAGGATTACATAAATAGCTCCTAGGATAAATAATTTCCTATAAGATTTGTGTACATTCTGAGTGAATTACAGTAAAATTATACGCCTTAGAAAAAGTCTACTCTTATAATTAGTTGCAATTAGTAGAAACAGTTTTTAAATTTGTTTTATTGTTGTTTATGTAACGGGTTATACTTAACTATCCTAGTTGATTAGTTTGTTTTCACTACTATGAATTCAGGTAATTAGAATTGAAAATGAAAATAATGAATGTTTAATTATGTTCCTATTGACATTGATTACAATTCGCCTTCTACTTAATCACAAAATAAAACTGAAATATATACCTACTTAAAAATTGTAACACAGCCAATCCCAGTAAACTTTTCAATGACATTAAAGAATATTAGGAAATAACATAGTCGGTAGAATATTTCTGACGAGAAAGTTTTTACGAGTTCTGTACTCCTAACCTCCTCTTAAGAAAGAAGAGGCCTAGGGGATTGTAAAATTATTACATTATTTTATTATTTTGGCATCACTGACCATGGAGTCATGCAAACTATATATTGTGAAATTAGTAACTAACACGACTACGATATCAAACAATTATTTCATTATTGAGTAAAAACTGGTTTAGACGGTCTGAGAGCATTCCGTGTAGTCGATATTATTGTCGGCTTGTACGATATAGCTCCTACAATATCCGGAAAGAGGATATAACACATTTTTAGTTACATTTCAGTTTTTACTAGTAAAATTAAGTAATTTATTTACTTTTTTACATCTAAAAAAAGCTATTAAAAAAATCATAAATACTTTATTTTAGAGTAAATTAAAAAATACATGTGTAAGGACTAGATAATAATTATGAAAATGTTAAAATACAAAAAAATAATGCTCCATCTCAAATGGTTAACGACATGTCTTGAATAAGTTTACATGCTGTTTTGAACTTCCCTTAAAACACCTTATAATATGAAAATTGACTATATGGTTTTGTTTTAATGCTATTGGTATCTTCCTGAGATTTACTAGAGATACTTTGAAAAACTAATAGCATCATTAATTTAGATTTAAGAATTTGTGCAAGGTTTTAATAAAGACATAATGATTGACTCATTACCATGTTTTATGTTTTCAAGAGTTTTTATAAAAAAACGAAATGATTGATATGGCATACAATATAATTTTTAAAGCCGATGATGAATTTGAACTGATGCATTTCAGATTGATGACTGCGGCCGACTGTGGGTGTTGGACAGCGGCAACAACAATGCCTTTGGTGGAACTGCTAACCCCAGTCGCATTGTGTGTCCTCCGCAGATCGTCATCTACGACCTCCGCAACAACAACCGTCTCGTCGGTAAGCTGGGATTGTTCAGCTCTTTTGGTCTTTTGGCACTATTCTGATGTCAATACTTTCAATAATATCATACTGAAATTATTAATAGAAGAGCATCAGCACCCAAGGGTGAAACATAGAGGAAAACTTGGATGGTTCAAACATGAATAATCTAAAATTTTTGAACACTTTGAACTTTTTCAGGGTCCCTCCTATACGTGTACTTCAGCACTAAACACAGAAGGATAATAAAGTCTGCATAATTCAAATTCTTTAGTGGTTCCATGAGTTTTGAGTCATCCAAATGTATTTACAAAAGTGGATTGCACTCATTGTTCAAAAATATTTTCTTTCAGACCTTAAGCAACGTTACTGTTTAATCCAATATTTTTTTAAAATCATCGCTATTTATTTTCACACCAGAGGGAGACACAGCACCAGAATAATGGTCTTGGAGTTGCATCATTTCCTTATTTGAATTTAATAGACTCTAAAACAACAATTTTATTTTGCCGTCCTTATTCATTACTTATTATTAAAGCAATTCAAAATCAGTATGTGGCATACCAATATATAAATATTATATCTTTTATTTATTGTATACTAGCTGTTACCCGCGGCTTCGCACACAATTTTTAGAACTGAAGTCCTTATAAAAAGCAATTATGATGTAATATGATGGGAGCCCTACAAACATTTAAAAACGTAAGTAGGCATACATCAGGTAGATATTATTAAGTTCATGGTAAATAGTATCAGAGGTTAACTTAATTATTAAATCATGTTTGGCACGTGTAGGAGCATTTCTGGCTCTAATTAATTATATACATAACGTCACAGCTGAATCTGACTTGTAATCCCGATGAAGAAAACACAAATCTCGGATCTCACAGGTCTTGGAAACTTACTTTGGTCAAAAAGCGTATATTTCCAGTCCTTGTCATATATTTCAGATATAAGATAGTTCCAGTACCATAGTAGAGTTTGCCTTGTTGTTCTGACGAAGAAAAAATATATATACTTACATAGGACCGAGATGCCTACTTCGGTTAAAAAGTGCCTACTTAAGACCGTTTAAATTCACTTACCTACTATGTCACAGGTTAGCTTGCCATATTGCCTCGATTAAAATACTATATACGTTCGATTATATAGTTCTCAGAAATCTATTTTGGTCAGAATCGTGTTGGCATAGTTGAGTTTGCTAGGACTGAAAAGCCTATGACGACCTAGGGGGAAGTCCTACCTACTTATTATGTACTTCCGGTATAAGGGGGAAATCCTTATTAAGGTTATGCAACATTCCAAAATAATCGTTATTAAAGTTTTGCGTTACACTTGTTTTTTGGACTGTAGCCAGGGAAAGAATGAATTGTTAAGGTATGTTAGTATTAATTTCTCTGTTTTTCCGTAAGCCATTGTTAAAATGTAATATCATAATGTCAAGGAAGCCCACCAGTTTAAAGTAACTTATGTGAAAACATTCATAACTTTGTTCATTAAGGTTAGTTTTTAACAGTATTTAATGCATTAGATGATTTTAATTTGTCACTGGCACAATCTGGAGTTATTTACTATTTGCATTACACTACCGATCAAGCACTGTTTACTTATTATTGATAAAATTTAAATGCAAACAGATGTTTCAGAAAGTTTGTCGAATTATAGCTGTCAACAGCTGTTTAGTGCCAGTTTAATTTGAATTATGAAACGTTATTACGTTTCGTTCTTATCATAACATTCGAATGTAAACAAACTAATTTTTCAATTTGAATTCGACTTTATTTGGTGAAATGAATGTGTTATGGGTGGTAAAAAGCACTCTAAATGTTAATTCAGACCAAAAGCTATACCTGTTCCAAATTTCAGCACAATCCGTATAGCAGTTTCCGCGTGATTCGAGGACAAACCTCCAAACATCCAAACATCCAAATATCCAAACATTCAAACTTTCACATTTATAATATTAGTGTGATACGTACTTTAACTATATGTGTTATAGATATACAGTTATTATAAAGTACCTACCGTATCCACAATTATTTTACTTGCGAAGTATTTTGGTCTCTAATGAATATCTTTACGACAGGAAAGTTTCGCATCCCCTCGTCGATGATCGAGAACAACACTCTTCTGGTGACTATAGCCGTGGACACCCGCCAGAGAGATTGCAGTGATGCGTACGCTTATATCGCAGATTCCATTGCCTACAAGATGATTGTCTTCAACCTGCGTAATCGACAGTTCTGGAGGATCAACAGTATACTCTTCTTCCCCTACCCAGACTACTCTACGTTCACAGTGAATGGAGTCTCATTTGATCTCATGGGCGGCATTTTCGGTCTAGCTATTGGTGAGTAGAGCTGAGATGTTCGACACAGTTAGCATATTAGATAAGTACCGTGTGTTAGGTAAGAATGGTGTAATTCCATTGAGACTTCTAATTATGGAAAAGGATGGTAACAACAGTCTTTCACTAAAACATGTAATGGATCTCTTTCACAAATTTCTATACAATCACGATTGGTTATTACTATAGAGGTGTTGGATTGATTTCCTTACTTAGCATTTTCTACATAGTAGAATTGTTTGCATATTATTAGAAAAAATTAAGAAATTCGTTTTTGTAGTAGTTAATACCCAATGTTACAACAAGAATGCTACATTTCTATTGTTACGGTGGATTATATTCAGATAAAATGAAATATAATTTTATTTGTAAGAATAAATTTATTAATTAACAAATGAAACCACTAATTATACATATTTACAAATAACTGTTATTTTCTTATAATAATATGTTTAAAATATACTTAAAATTTTTGTTGTTATCAAAAATATTTTTTAGCGACAAAGGGATAATATGAAGTATAACGGTTGAAATTTAGTGTGTATTAAGACACTTTTCTTTTAGGTTACATGAAATGTTATAATTATTACTTATGTTCCATACAACCTAGGTTGCAGTCTTAAAAACAGATATTACCAGGAGTTTTTCGAAGTAGGAAATGGTTTTTTTTCCCTTAGCAACATCACATGAAGCAGAGGTGAGCCTTTGCTGTGCCATATTGCTTAACTATTCCGTAATACCCGCATCAACTTCTATAGCCTTTAGATTAGTTATAGTAATTCTATTATATTTTTATTCAAAGTTAAATAATTTTTAATTAAAACTCTACTTAAAGTGTCATCACAGTAGATCATTTAACACAAAAGTATGGTAGGTGATGTTTTTGCACACCATAATGTGTTTTGACTTATTTCATTTCTGGTTAAATACAGATTGTATTTACAGAACATGGTATTTTAAAAGTAACAGTATTAGTTTTGCTCCATTAAAAATAACATTAGGGATTAGGACGGTTAAAATATTTTGGAAAAGGAATTAACAATTTATAACAATACTTTAAGTCCATTCAAATTTGGTATTACAAATCTGGAAATCTTAAAATATCTTGTATTAAGACATCTGCTGAGTATTACCTCATCAGTGTTAGAATGAAATACTCAAAGAAAATTATCCATGCCCTGTAAGAAATTCCTGATGGATTTAATTGTATTGGTTTTTCTACAAAATTGGCACCAATTATTCATAGATATGCTTTTGTCTTAGGCACCAAGGGGATTTCACAGCTACAGTTGTAATTGAAATACAAGTATTATTATCTTGTTTAGTTCTATATGCGTATCAACACCCTACTTGTAAAATTAAAGGACACTTTACACGTTAAACGATTAATTTGTACATCGTAGATGGTATGATGCAAAATGTTTCCACAATGTTACTGTATAATACTGACCCCTTTGTGTGGTCACAAATCAGGAAGCGTTACGAGACATCAGCATTGTAAATTATGTAAAAAAAACTTTGATTTGATCTACGATGCATATTATTTGAGATATAACCACTCCTTTTCCAAACATTGACCAGCTACCATTTCGAAATATTAAGAGATATCAAAATATTTACATGAATACAAAGATTTACAATTACTAGATATTTAAAAAAAGTCTCATTTAGAGTCTATGTTTGGGTACCCTTGTTAAAACTTAAGAGAGAATGTCCCTGAAGATAACTATTCCTGGTCTAGGTCTTCATAAGTTATTCATGTATTGTCAGTTAATGCTTTGCATGGTAGAAAATGGTATTGATAAGCACTTAGTCTATAATCACAATATAGACCTAATTTTGTATATAACACGTACAGGAAATTAGATACATGTTGTCAGTTATTGCCAGTTTACCCTCTACATGATAATAGAGAAGATGGTGGATAAACATAGCTAATCTATAATAAATTCATAAAATTATGAAAATGTCCCTGAAGATAACTACTCCTGGTCTAGTTCTTAACATGAAGTTCGTGTATTGTCAGTTAATGCTCTGCGTGGTACAAAATGGTATGGACTTGGTCCATAATCACGTCATAATTGTGTATAAAACATACAGGGAATTTATAGATATGTCATTTATTGTCATTTTACCTTCTGCATGAAAGAGCAAAGGACAGATATTGTTAGTTTATTGTCATAGCGGAATATTGTCTGAATCTTGTATGTCTCCAGGACCTCCGTACAGGAACAACCGACGTCTCTATTTCCACTGCATCGACAGTGTGAAACAATCCTGGGTAGAAACTGCGGACCTACGCAACCAGAGCCTATGGCAGAACAATATGAACGCCGCTCCTCGTGCCTTCCATCTCTTCAATGGCACCAGGTCCAGTCAGTCTGCAGCTGCCACTATGACCAAAGACGGCATCATGTTCTTTGGTCTCATTGGGAGTAACGAGATTGCCTGTTGGGACTCCCGTACCAGGTTCACCCGTAGTAACCTCGTCAGTTTAGCAAAGGTACTGTCCGAGTAATAGAGGAAAAATTTATTTTTATAGCTTAGAAATAGTTTGAAATAACTTGCCTTATTATCTGATTACAAGATCTTGAAGTGTCATTTTTATTTTTATTTTATTTTGTACGTAGTACCGTTTAGAGCAGCACACAATGTGCAAATCTTAGGGATTTTACATGAGTGTATTTGATCATCCATGATTCCATGTTGTTTAGTCTCCTACCATTCTGAGTGAGATATCATGCAAGCTCACATCATATGCTCAATAATTGTCTCAACGCTTCAAATTTCCATAAAAACAAATAATTCAGCATCACCCGAATTATAAAATTGAACTTTTTTTGATAAGTGAAACATCTCTAATTTTACATCAGTCCGAATAGGCAGTCTAGAAATCATAACCATCTAACTGAACTTATTTAATATCTCATATAGTTCAAGATGTCAAGAGGAAGTCAAAAAGTGACTTGAAAACTGTAAAAATACGAGGCAGTCAAACTACATATACATGCTCATTATTTTAAATCATTTTTCATTAAAATGTTTTTTTATCCACAGGATGATACAGCCCTACAATTCAATTCCGGCATAAAGGTGTACGGGAACAAACTGTACGCTGCGACCAGCCGGCTACAGAAACTACATTACAAACCGTATATCTGAGAACGAGGACAACTACCGTGTGTTGGTGGGCGACCTGCAGGAGATGACACGTGGCACCCAATGCCAAGTAGATTACAACAGCAACCGCTTTAATATTGATGAGTACGAACCTGATTCGGAAAGCGTGGATTTTCCTACCAACATAAATTTTATCCCTTGAACCATCAGCACTGCATCTTGATTTGCAAGCACCTCCACTGTTTGTTCATGCCACCCAAAACTTTGAAATGCTAAATTGAAAGGTTGTACTTTAGCTGGTTATTGATGCTTTGTTTACATTGCTGTTTTGTTCTTAGCGTTTGGTTTTAACTGTAATTGGTTGCAAT
Source organism: Homalodisca vitripennis (assembly GCF_021130785.1). NCBI lineage: Eukaryota > Metazoa > Arthropoda > Insecta > Hemiptera > Cicadellidae > Homalodisca > Homalodisca vitripennis. Next base: position 113,368,229 of record NC_060211.1, on the reverse strand, counting down.
TGTGTTTGCTTTTTAGAATTGTAACTGTACATCATATTGAGAGTGCAAGGATTATTTTGCTATAATTTGCACTTATAATAGTTACTGCATTGCTTGAGAAACTTTAAACTATTTTATTACAAATTTTGACATTTTATTTCATACTTCTTATTAATTTATCCAATAATAATAAACTTTTGCCTTTACAAAGTGGCACTTAAGTCAGAGGAGACGAGGTCTGACCTTCCTCATAAATTTTAAACAATTTAAACTTTTGAATCTTTAATGTATTTGCTAAATATGAACAAAGACTACTTAATGTACAATCCAGGAGAAATAGGATGTTTTAATGAATATAAAGAGATAGGCAGAAATTGTCATGTTTATTTAGTCATATTTTTGTTAATGCATCAATATTATTTTTCTGAATTTAACTTGGAAATATTGTTTATAATATCCTGAAAGAGATTCTAGATTCATTATTGCTTTGTGAAATCGAACGAATAACAGTTTACAAAATACTTGAATACTTTCAGATTATCTAATATATAGTGTAGTTATTTTACATAAAAATGTGTTTCTATATGTTTCTTAACGTGTTATTGAGTACTATAATTATATTTTGAAACTTTTATGCTATTATTTATATTAAATATTATTTTGTATAAATTGAGAGTTCTTTTTTACTGTTTGTCACTGAAAATTAGGTATTAAGTGGTGTGGGGAGAATCAAACTACTTTCTTCACTCAACTCAATCCCTGGTCAGTAAAATTTCATTCATTAAGGCACTAAAAGATTATTTTATCAATTTAAGGAAGACCACATCAAAATAAATTGACAAATTATTTACTACATATTACACTAATCACCTGTTATAAATAAATAATTCTATACATCTCCCACTTATACATTACATTACAAAGCAGGATATCTGATTTATTTATTATTTTATTAGGATTTTATATTACATGTGTTATGTGTATGTTTCAAAAATCTCACACTGTCAATATTATTACAATTGTACTACAAATTATATTTCAATTTTCAAATTAATTGCTTACAAATTGCTGTTGTTAGAGTTTTTTTACTTTATTCTTTAAATATTTTGTAGCTTATGAGTCCTTAGTTTATTAATATATATACGTACGTACATATATATGCAATTAAAAATTAATGTTGAATTATGGTTCAGGTAAGTTTTAAGGTATAAAATAAACTCTATGAGATAAAAAGCTTGCATGCAACATAAAGAATCACAACTTACAATATATTGTATTGAACACTTGAAATCAAGAAAAATAATTAACACAGAACACAAAAAGCCATTAGTTAGCAAGCACAGCACGCGGTTTGCACGCTATAAAACACATGATGAGACAGGGGCCAGTAGAAGATCCAGCTAAGGCGTCACAGTGACCTAACGATATAAGGTATTTATTGCACCATAAAAATGCCTTACAATATGCAGTAGCGTTTTTAAACTAGAAAAAATCCAATAATGATTTTTTTTAAGTTCAAATATTGGAAAGGGAATATAACACTAATTTTATTAGTGTTGAAATACCTTATAATTTCTAATGAAAAATATCAGTAAATTTAACTATAGAAAATAGACAAAATTCTTTATTCATAATCTTCAAGATTAGAATGGTGTCATAAAGTTTACATGTAATAAAGTTTACGATGGTTGTGTAAGTGTAAATAAGTTATCAGTTCTCCAGTTAAGAAATTCTTCAATTGAGTAGAAGAGACGTTCTTGGAGCCATCTGGTTAGTTCCCTTCCGAATTGCTGTATGTCTGCAGTATGATTTTTAACTTTCAGGCGGGTAGTATGTTCAGGAATTTGGTGCCCGTATAAGTAGGTTGCTTCTCAAATAGAGTCAATCTATGAGAGGGAAGTGAGTAATTGTTTGCTGCTCTTGTGTTGTGTGAATGTACATCTCCTCTTCTTGGTATGTTTTGTTGACTGGTATGGACAGTTACTTCTAATATGAATAGGGCAACTGTTGTTAGAATATTTAAGTTTTTAAAAGCTTCCCTGCATGAATCTATTGGTCCTAATCCTGACATTATGCGGATTGCTTTCTTTTGCAGCACCATGATCCTGTTAGTGTTAGTTTTCGAGGAGCTGCCCCAGATGGCTATACCATATCTCAGGTGGCTTTCAAAGAGAGCGTAGTATGCACATTTAATTATTTCTGGATTACCAACTTGTTTTAATCTCCTTAGCACATACAATGATGTACTGAGTTTTCCACATAGCTGGTCTATTTGGTCATTCCAGGAGAGAGTTTCGTCTATGACTAGTCCAAGGTACTTTACATTTTGCATTCTTTCAGCCTCTGGTAGTTCCAAAACTTCTCCTTTGCTTCGTCCAAGTATTAGTTGCCGAGTTTTAGTGCTGTTCAGTACTAGATCGTTGGCTTGACAATATTCTATTGCCATATTAATAGCTATATATGAGTCTATTTCCAGTCTGGTGGGCTTTTTATTTTGTAACAGGAGTACTGTATCGTCAGCATACAATAGCATAGAGCAGTATTCTCTGAGGTAGTCAGGGAAGTCACTAACAAAAATTATATACAGTATGGGGCCCAAAACTGAGCCTTGTGGGACTCCTCTACTGACTGGCAGTGGTGTCGAGGTAGTTTTTGTTGTCACTCCTTGTGTTGTGCTTCTTATTTCTCTACCGTTTGCATTCTGTCCGTTAGGTAGCTCGTAAACCAGTCAGCAGTTTTCCCTACCACTCCCCGAGCCTTCAACTTTTTCACTAGCATGTCATGGTTTAAGCAGTCAAAAGCTTTTGTAAAATCCAAGAAAATAGCAGTTGTTGTATCTCCTTTGTCTATTGCTTTTATTAAATATTCGACAATGCTTGTCAGTCCAGTTGATGTAGATTTACCTCCCATAAAGCCATGTTGTTCTTGGGGAAGAAGGTTGTTAGTATTGAGATGGTTTAATAGTCTTGATAATACAATCTTCTCGATAATTTTGGATATTGCAGGCAGTAGGGATATTGGCCGATAGTTACTGGCTTGTGTTGGATCCCCTTTTTTGAGTTTAGGGTACACTTTAGCTAACTTCAATTTTGTTGGGAAGATGCCCTGTGCGAATGACTTATTTATTATGTTGGTCAGAGGTAATATTAGATGATCTTTACATGATTTAATAAGTTTAGTCGAGACGTCGTCAAAACCAGCTGAGTTTTTCTGTTTCATTGTCTGTATAGTTTTCCTAACTTCCTGTTCAGTTGTCGGTGAGAGAGTAAGCGTGTCTTGAATGTTGTGTATAGTGGAAGGTCGTTTAACTAGGTGACCGTCATATGTAGCTTGTAGTAGGGTGTTATTAGCGACATTAGCAAAGAATTTATTGAAGTGATCTGCTACCTTTATGGGATCTGAAATTAAAGTTCCATTATTGTTAAGTTTTATCGTTTCATTACCGTTTTTACTTTTGTGTCTCTCCTTATTAATTATATTCCATATTGCCTTGCTTTTATTTTCTGCTTTATTAATGTGTTCAGATGTCTTAAGTTTCCTTTGGTTTTTGAGATGAATGTCGTATTCCCTTTTCTTTTCTGTTGCCTTAGCCTTGTTTTTCATGTGAGCCAGTAAGCAGATATTTTTCCTGTGCAGCTAGGAACTGATTTTGCTTTTCCATTGTCTCTTGGTTAAGTACAGTTGGCTGTTGCGGTTTCCTCTTGCGAGTTCGAGTATGTGGGCATGCTACATCCATGTTATACGTCAGAGTTCTTAGGAATGTGTTATAAGTGTCTTCTACCGTTTCCAATCTGAGAATGTCATTCCAAGTCTCCTGTTTGAGTAACCTATTAAGCAGTTCCAAGTTTCTGTCAGTGAAATGTCTACTATACATAATTTGGTCAAATGGATTGAACTTGTTGTTGTTCAGTGTCACTAGTTGTCCTGTATGGTCGGATATGAAAGTGTTAATGACGTTGACTGTTGGTTTGCAGGGAATTTGATTGGAGCAGACCATATCAATGGAAGTTGCAGTGTTCGGGGTGATACGTGTAGGTGGTAGTTGATGTCTTGTGATATTGTATGAATTAAGGGTCTCTTGGAGTTGGTTGTTGTTTCTATTTGTCTCAAGGATGTCAATGTTGATGTCACCAATTATCAGTACTGGGCTATTCCATGTAGGTATATTTTCTAGCGTGCTAGATAAGATGTCAATGGCTTCGTCCAAATTCGTGTTTGGTCTGTAGATACCGACAATGTATGTGATTTGTTTTTTTATTGTCAGTTTTATTGCAGACAGCTCACATACAAGTTCCTGGCTATGTATGTTTCTTTCCAGTCCAGAAGCGTAGTTCTTAAGTTCATCTTTCACTAGTATCGCCACTCCCCTTTTTGGTGGTGCTCTCGACAAAAACTCTCTATTAGTGTATAGCCTTCTAGGTTGGTATTTTCTAGATTTGACTTTGAGAGGCCGTGTTCTGTTATTATGAGGACATCTGGATAGGTATTGGTGAGGAGGTCAGTCATCATATCTATTTTATTTGAGATTCGATCTGTATTTTGATGTAGTATTGTTAGTGAAGTGTCTTTTTTTGTAGAAATTGTGGGTATTTCCTTTTTTTGGGTGCTGCATGGGGGGGGGGGTGGGGGGGGGGGGGGGTGGGGGGGGGGGGGGGTGGGGGGGGGGGGGGGTGGGGGGGGGGGGGGGTGGGGGGGGGGGGGGGTGGGGGGGGAGCCAGTTAAAAGCGAAAAATCTACGATATTTTAATAGCTGCTCTATAAACCCACAGGACTCAAGTCAAAGAGTAGCGGCTGACTGGGTTGTCAAACAAATTTTGAAACCCTTTACGAAAACAAGATGCACCCCACAAGCAAAGCTGAATACAGCCCTGCCTACAAGATTTTGTTGCATCAAGAGCTAAGCAAAGATGACTATCTTTAGCTTATCAACTTTTGTTTACAGACCCAAAGGAGAATGAATGAAGGCCCAGATATCTTTAATGATGTCCTCTGGTGTGATGAAGTGACATTTAGAAGTAATTGCAAGGTGAATCGTCATAACATGCGTTACTGGTCCTTAGAAAATCCACATTGATTGCATCCAGTAGACAGTAGTGGACTATCCTATTGCGCCGCTCCTAGGCATGATTTAGCCAGCCACCCCTTTGCACTTTACGAATTTAAAGGAAACATCCCAACACAGTATGAAACTTTTGTTTTTTCATCATACGGATGTTTTTTCATGCCCTTTCTTTATGAATATGACTAAATTAGTTGTCGCATATAATTTAGTTCCTGGCTAAATTTGAAATTAACTTAGTCTACTCAAAGTATATTTCTATTATATTCTAAGGTGTTTTGTATTTTGAGCTATATAATTTCGTAATAGTTAATGTTATTAACTATATTCTAGATATTTGTAATATAGACAACTTTTAATGAAATATGTTTTCAATATATCCTAACTTTCACACTCGTTGGTGAAGAAATTTGAAAATAAGACAACTACAAATTTATAAGCAATTTTGTCATAACACAAACAAAAGAAATTCACTTGTTTCATTTTTATAACAATTATAATGAAAAGATTTGTGTAAAAAAATTATTATTTGTTTCTTTATATTACTAGAAAAAAAACTGGTAGGCTAAGTGTTACTAATGAAAATGTAATTTTACATGAAACATTTATGTCTAAATTTCTAATAGAAAATTCTTCTATTAATTGATCAAATCCAACTATTTGCCTTTAAAGATGTCAGCTTCAGTGTTTAAAATTGCAAGAGAATTCAATGTTTCTTTTTTGAGAGTAGAACATAGATACGACTTAATTTCTTCAGCGATGAATATAACCTTTCTGCGGACACTTAGTTGCTAACTGCAGTACACAAAATATATTCTTAGAGCTATACCAACTTTAGGAAACATTATCCTGAAAGTGCTCTTCTCTGAAGAACTTGCTCATAGACAAAGGTGTGCAAGTGGAATTATTGCATTTGATCAATTTCTGAAAAATGCATGCACACTATTAATTACAAATGGTGACTCCAGATCACTATCATAAAGGTTCTCAAGTTTTGTTGCATGTTTTACAACGACTGATTGTTGTTTGTTTCAAAGGTCAAAGATTTGAAAATATGCATCTTTTCCCTTTAGTAGTTTACTTTTAAGTTTATCCATAATTACATAAAATGTTTTCACTTTAAATAAATACAATAAACGTTTATCAGTTTTAATAAGTTAAAAGTAGTGAAAGTAGATTAATTAGGCCCAAAATATTGGAGATTTTATCACCTAAATTAATTATGATTGATGGTGAAGATTGAGTGAACACATATTGCACAAACCTAACTAGAATCATACATAAGTGTTTACAAATTAAAATTCAATATTGTGAAGTTTACCATGATGTGAAGCAGATTAAATTGTAAGTAAAGAAGTATTTTTCAATGTATAAATGGATTGTGATTTGGTGCTCCTGCTGTTTTAATTTTAATATTTTAAAGAAGAAAGAAGTAGTGATCGAAAGCAAACAGGAATTCTCATCAATGTGAGTAATATTCATCAGGAGGATTGAATGACCTACAAAAATGAGGTAAATAACTTAATATAACTAATGCGACTTTGATAAAAACACTTCATGTTAGTGTTTTGTACTAAAGGAAATTTAATTACCTAGTGACCCACATACTTGACATAGTGACTTATATGTTTGAAATTTAACAAACCAGGATCTGAATTATGAGTTGAACCTTATTATTTATAATTGTTTCTATCTTTTAATATTATTAACGTGGAGTGTAAATTTTTATACATTTAAAACAGAACATTAACATTTGACATCCAACAACCTAGGGCTCCATCATTCAATATTAACTGGAAATTTGTCATCTGACACTACACATCCATTAATATGAAACCCTTTCATTTGACGTCACAACTCTGGACAGAGCAAACACGAACCTTTACATTAGGCACCATCAACGTGGGGTACAACATGCTGTAACAGAAACCTTATCAGAAAAATATAAAAATAAACATTTTTTAGGGCACATTAAAAAAATGTTTCAATATTATCTCCTTTCAATTCTATACATCTAAGCATTTCTCCAATTTTTTTCAGCCGTCTAAAAATAGAATTTTGGAAGCTCCTCAAAATAGGCAATTGTTTAAGCAATTAATTCCTCGTTAGACATAAACCTTTGTCCACCAAGCCATTTTTTCAAATCTGGAAGTAAGAAACGATCAATGGAGACTAAATCTGGTGAAAAAGGTCGATGTTGTAAAAATTGGAATTTTAATTCCGTAATTTTGGCTATTCCAACTGCGCAGGTGGATAATAATACTCTCCTGTTATCGTTGGTCCGTTTTTCAAGTAATCAATGTAGTGGTATCAAAGTTCCCGGACTGTACTCGTAATTTTTGTTACACAACTGCATAAGCCGGCGTGCCAATAGCCTGTCGCAATAGCCGCTGAGTCATTGTGCTGAGTTTCATTGTTGTGAGTGGTTAGGTAATGTCTACAAGTTTCCTTTGTTGTTTATGGTATTACTTAGCTATTTGTGTGATAGCTGATAAATTCGAGCATCAGGCTATATGTCAACTCAGAAACTTATCAAGCAACAGAGAACCACTGAAAAAGCCTCAAGAGTCAACCACGTGATTGCTTATTCACTGTGAGTAAATGTGGTACCCAACTTGCCAAGATTGTTTTCACCCAATTTTTTGAAGCCATTATTTCATGCATTTTGATTCGTCGATCACTTAAAATCATATCATGGATTTTGTCAATCATTTCGAGGATAGACACTTCTACAGAGCGTCCAGATCTGCATTCATCATTTATGGATTTACAACCACATTTAAATTCATTCACCCCATTGTAAACAGTTCTAGATGTGTCATGAACTTTGTCCAACTTATTTCTTATGGCATCGACCCTTACAAAATCACTGCTCAAAACTTATGTTTATTCATTTTTATAGACAAATAAAAGTTGATTACTTCAATCGACAACAAAAATTAAACTATGTGATGCATACAGCTGAAACTTAATGCTAGGTCTTAATGAAGGAATGCTACTTAATAGCAAACATTTATTTTCTATACTACGATCGACTTTTATTGGATTTTCTTAGGACTTTCGTACATCACATTAATAAATTACATTGTTTTTTAATTATTCATTTTTTTATTAGTTCTAAAATCCATTTTATTTTTTAAGATAGTAATAACTATCCTTATATATAAATATTTTGATGAAAATATGGTTTTTTATTATGAAAGACATTCGTAAATCACATTAATAAATGACATTGTTTTTAATTCATCCATTTTTTTAATGATAACTATCCTTATATATCAGAATTTTGATGAATACATGGTTTTGTATTTTTTTAGAATCTTGCTTATCTGTGTTTTTTTTTTTTTTCGACACCATTTCATGTGATACTGATGGTATAATTATTACAGCTCTAATAGTACTTGGAATCAATATTATTATTTTGATATCATAAATATTGATTCAAAAGTAGTATTAACATCCCCTAACTGTGACCATTGGAAACCTAGGATAACTCTAAAGATTTATGCATTATTGGATCATGGAGATGATCGCTTTATTTGTAGGAAATTCACTTCTAACGTTTAATTTTCTTTTAATTAATCAATCCAGCTGAGGAAGACATTGTATCATCAGTCTATAATGACAAACTTATAACAAGGGCAAACTTATAAAAATTAATACTAGTTAAAATGTAGCATTTATTTTTCATATCACAAAACTATTTGCCATCCATCACTTGTCAAATCTTTCGGTAAGAATTTACAAAAAACACATTCTTTGATGTAAAAGTCTTTTTTAACAAAATCAAAATGCAGGTAAAATCTAAATACATTCCTTCTCATGATGATTAAAAATACATTACACAATCTTTTTTATAAAATAAAAACTATATTGTTATGGGGGCAAACTCTTAATTATAACCTAAACTCTGATTAATTACACTTTATACATTAAGAAATATAAATAATTTATACATCTGTGCTATTTTTATCCCCTGGAATCTGCATGCTTTCATCCACCTCTGTCTTCTCTTCCGACTCCAACACCTCCTCAACTACTCCAACATCTGTCATCATATCCACCATTACTAGTTCATCTATAGGTGCTGAGTTATCCTGCTTGATCACCTCTTCACTTGCAGCACTATTATCTACATCCATCTTTTCCACCTCAGTTTGTTGCACCGCACAAGTTGATTCTGATGTATTTCCACCATTGTTTTGAACAATAGATTCTGTAGGAACAGCCGGCTCAGTTGGGTCTTTTGTATTATCAACTGGCTCTTCAAGTTTTACTGTGCTATCCATAACATTGTCTGGTTTTGAGAAAGAGTCTGTTGATCCCAAAGGTTTAATTTCATTTTCTTCAATCATTTTCTTAGATGTGTCCGAAATTTCCATGTCTGAAACAACTGCACCTTCATTTGTCTCTTTGCTATGTTCTTCTTTAATACCTTCTTTTACTTTATTCTGAAACAAATGTAAAGTTATAAACTCTTAAATGATGAATTACTAATGTTATTATAAATTACTTTACAAATCATAACATTACAACAAACTCTAACTACGAGTACAATACTTCCATAAAAACTACTGTAATCAAGTGTTATGCATTTTAATAAAAAAAGAGAAGTACATAAAATATGATTTAATTTTAAAATAAAAAGCGATAACAATATATTCCTTTATAAAAAGCAAAAATACTCAGCTTATATAAGGCACCTTAATTAAGAATATTTTATTGGTAATAATTCAATAGTTATAGAGTTATCAAATTTGCTATTAATTGACAAGTAACAGTCAAGAAGTGGCACCTGGTCTCTTCTTCCAGTGTTTAACCCTAACAGTGGCATAACTAGGACTTGGATTTGGCAATAAATCTCATTGAATAGCACGCCACACCGGTAGGGGGGAGGGGTCAATTAAATCAGAATAAATTTAAGTAAATTCAAAGTAATACATTTCAATTTTGTATTTCATACAAGTTGGATTGTTTTTATAAGCATAATTTTAAACTTTGTAAAGGCTTTTGGGGTGGGTTCTATCCCTCTCATCTCCTCATTAGTTACGCCACTGAACCATAATATGTATGGTTACATAAGCATAAAAGTGAGATTGTATTGCACACACTAAAATCAGGTATTACAGCAGAAAGTAAATTTTAAATTTAAAGTTGTCATGCAATCTTTCTGAAACACAACTTAAGGAAAAGATCATCAAATCCACTACTGCACATACTTAACACAACATGAACACAACAAACCAAAAGGATAGTGACCCTCAAAAGATTTGCTGCTAAGATACTGAATCTGAGGACTCTTTTTGTCGCTTCTTCCTTTATACAGTGTAAACATAAAGCTTTGTATTGTACAGTGGTGGCTACATTATGTTATGATTATGTTACATCTTTTCTTGATTTTTTTTATTTTTGGAAATACCAAGCCCTCAAGGTTAAGTTTCCAAGTGCAAACTGAGCATTATGGCTTAATGTATTGTCTCCAGAAAGTAGTATACAGGATAACAAGAATAAAGGGACTGCCCGATTCCAACGTTCTCAACACCAAATAATGACAAGTTTGTGCGGGTCATCATCGTGAACCAGCTGCTGTTTTTAACACCTTTATAGACTTTGGAGACCCCTAGAGCTTTGATGAGAAACTTCACCAGTCTAATCATTTTTCTGGTATGGCTTTCTGTTTCATCCTTCACCTTCATTAGGAGTGCCATACACCAACAAGTTTCTTCAGGACCGAAGGATCCCACATCATTTGTTTGAAGCTTGGCACAAGAATGCTCCATCAGGTTTCTCCTCCTTTTCAGTCCCAACAAACGAAAATTTCCATGACGTTTTTCAATTACCCACTGTCAATAATAAAGTCTAAATGAAATATTCTTACTACGAAAGATGATGACTCCAGATTCCAGGAGTCAAGTCTCTGTTACATCATCAGATTTCAGACACTGCACTAAGAGCAAGATTAACTGATGTAAACCCAACATTTACAAGTAAAATAGTTTTACCACAATTAAGGATAATCTGTAAAAGATTGCTTACCATGTCAAGACTGTTATGTGGCTGTGTTGGTAGTGTAATATGATAGACACAAGTAGCGTTCTCAAAGACATTCAGCGTAGGTTCTTGACAAATATGGTCATCTCTTTTGAACCCACAGGCTCTGAATAACACTTGTTGAGTATCCTGTAACACAGTAAAACTTCACTAACACAACTAGCAATCTTATTTTATATTATAATAGAATTCATTCTTGAGCAAATTAGTGTTCAACAAAGAATAAAAAGAAACATGTAAGAAATATTTTTTTATATAATACGAGGGTTGTCCATAAATTAAGAGATTTTTGGGGCTGGCTTTTCAGTAGGTGGAGCTAGAGCTGCCATCTTGGGGTAAAAAGATTCATATGCTCAGTACGCATCGAGCTGTGGTAGTGAGTTGTTTGTATCTCTCATATTTTTCACTATGACTAATTAAAATGTGCACTGCAATTAAAAGTCCTATGACAAGATTTAAAGCAGAATGAACGAGTGGTATATTAATTTTTTTAATGACCACGCCAATGTTCACGATGAGGATCACAGTGGACACTCTAGCCTGGTTAGAAAGGCTTGTTGAAATAAATGAAAATAAATTAAACATTTTTTGAATTGCTATTTTACAATCAACTAATTCTTGGGAAATTTTTCCCAAATTTCATGAAGTTTAGTTAATAAAAATGTTGTGGAGAAGCCTGGATATCACAAATTTCGTACCAGATGGGTTCCAAAAATTCTTACAGAAGACTAAAAAACAAAGGTTTGCTGCATCACTGAATTTCCTTGATAACTATGATAAACATAGTAATGAACTTGTGTAATCGTATCATAACTGGTGATGAATCATGGATGAAGTATGTTGTTAACTGTGAGCCGAAATGAGTCAATGGAATGGATACACACATTCTTCCAAAAAAATAAAGAAAATGTCTCCAAACTTTAAGCCAGATAAGTTAAGGCAACTGTTTTTTTTTTTTTTTAAACAATAAGAGTATGATTTGGGTTGATTTCCTTGAATGTAGCTTGAAAATAAATGTAGAAAAGTATTGAGTAACACTGAAGAAACTGTGGGGGATCAATACAAATAAGCGTCATGGTAAAAGAGCTCATAACTTTTTATCTTTGTTCGCAACACAGCACTTCGATAGTGACGCTGAACTTCATGCCATCACTAACTCAGGTGGCTGATTTCTTCAAAGTTGGAATCGAAAAACTTGTCACAAAAACTGTCACAATATAAGAAGGCTTCAAAAATAGCGAAGAAACTTGAAAAATAGATCAATAATGTTGTAGCTATCAAATGTATATAATAACAGTTTTTCCTTTCACTTTGTTAAATTTATATTTCAAAACATCTTTTTACTTTCTACACAGACCTTGAAGAATTCAGTATTCCTAATTAAGTATTCGAACTTTGCTAAATCCAAAAATAATGTATATCGTTGAGTTTACATATGTAATTAATATTGCTAAGAAAAGTCCCAATGTCTTAAAAGCCTACTTTTATTGCTTTATAATGAAAATCATTATTTATATGAACAGATAAAGACAAAATAAGATCTACCTTCAAACTCAAAAATTAGCAGCAATGACATACCAAAGCATGACATTAATAATACTAATGTGTACAAGAACTATGATACAAGACATATTCCAAAGAAACTGATTTAATACAATAAATACATTTAAGTATACTATACGTGAAGGTGATTTTTATAAACAAATAAATGGCATTGATACTATGTATATTTAATATAATATATTAAGATAACAAGAAACAACTGCCATACATCAATTTTCACTTCATTAAAAAATTCTATATAAAATTAATTTCAATATATTACCTCTAAAATGTGTTTCCTGCAATATTTGGTGACAGGAAGTGTTTTGGCACCACATTTGACACCACCTTCAGTGAAGGCACACTTTCCTTTATGGGAAGTCCTTGGAATAGTGCCTTCAGTAACCTGGAACAAATAATACAGTTTCAATTTACATAAACTTTCTCAGGCTCATTAATTGTATACTAATTGAAGAATATAATTTAAAACTTTTTGTACAATTTTAGTTAAAAAAAGACCAATTACCTCATGATTCGTCAGGTACCGAATTTAGGACAGCCGGAATAGTATCAGCTTGCGCCCACCGCAGTCAGTGTGTTAATCTTAAATTCATATAGTTAAATAAAAAAATTATTCTGTTTTCTTTCTACCATATCACACATAAGGAATTCAGGGAAATAAATACTGTACTACATTTCTTGTTCATTAAGATACTTTGTATTTTAAGACACTTCCAGACGGAATTTATCCTTGATTAAGTTTTCTTCTGTTCAGATAATAATTTTTTTTTAAGGATCGTACAGGAGCATCAACCCTATCAGCTGTTATATTTCTCTTCAAGAAACTGTCATCTACCTCTATAAAGTCCTTCAACTCTTAGAGCGCTTAAACATTTAGGCCTCGGTTCAATTAGCGTGCATTTAGGAATTTTTAAAAAATTCAGATTTTACCGAAGTTAAATTTATTTTCAATTTTTTGGAAAGATAAAAAATATTTTTTTTTTAAAAAAGCTCTATACTTTTACACGTAAACAAATCATATAGCACTGGCTTTGTTTGTTTTTTCACTAGACACGCAACCCAATTTGCTTCCTGAAGGTTGTAAATCAATACATTTTCACATTGTTAGCATATTCGTGAATACACAATAAACTAAAATAAAACAATACGTATATTTATGGATGCTGCATTTACCACAATTTTGATGTTTTGGACATATCCGTTTGCTGTGCATTAAGGGTTAAACCATCTAACATTTTTTATAACTGTGTGCACCCAATTATGATATTACCAGATGAAACCAAATACTGCTGTTATAGGTTGTCTGATAAAGTATCCCTTCATTTTTACCAAAATTCTATTAATTTTTCATTTTTATAATGATTACTATTTCTTAAAGGTTATTAAAAATACAAGAGTGGTTTCATACTAAAATATTACGTTCACGAAAAATGCAGAATGCTAAATTCAAATTAGTAATTTAAGTCAAGAACTGGAAACTAAATTACCTCTACTGACAGGCCACATTTCCAGGTATTGTAAGGGTATTTTATAAAAAATGTAAGAAATACTAAAATTTATTTGATTGTGCATTGTCACATATAATTTTTTTCATTAAAATTTTATTTTTCACTATGCATACTATTTTATAAGTATTTTTTTACTTTTAAATATTTTTGTTGTTTTAGAGGGTGGCACCATACCCACAAAAATGGTAAATTTGTACTAAATAAAAATTCCAAAATATAAAAATTATTTATACATTTTTTTGTTTTGTAAAATATATAATTTGATGCATTTATTTAATAAATTTGTATTTTTATACTAATAAAATTTGCAACAAAGCATTTTTATAAAAATTGAAATAATAGTTATTACTAAAATGAAACAGTATTATATCACATCAAGAGATAGCAATAACATATCATTTACCAATAACAAGTACAAGTACAAAATTATGTACCATAACTTATCATATGTTTGAATCTGAAAAGCATAAATTTTCTAACAAGTCAAACTTTATATCTTCAAAGTTAGAAGCGTTCAAAATTTCTTCTCATTTGAAAAAATAAAATTTAAATGATTCACTAAACACATTCTGTATTGTGAACACATAACCCTAATTGTTATAAAAATATATTCACAAAATTGTACAATTTAATAAACCTAGTTTCGGTTGGGGCACTGAGATCTAACATTAGGCCTAATCAGATTCACCACCGCTGTCATGGTCTACTGGTTCACTTTCTAACAACTCTCTTATATCACTAGATTGATCTAAATAGTTAGAATTTCAAATGCATATAATGTTAATAAAATTCAACACACAAAATGAATGAAACTTGCTAAAATACAAACTTGACACTCCTAAGCTACTTAGATTACGAAACTTGGGTTATTTTGAAACAAAACACTAATTATTTGTTTCAAATCACTCCCGTGAAAGATAAATACTTTTCAAAACATGTTTATACCACTCAACTAGACAATAACTTCAAATAATATTACATAGTTGCATCAAGAAACAAAAACAAACAAATTAACCAATACGTAAACAACAAAATTATAAGAATAAAAATTAAATATATTCTCTCCGACTTCTATCAAAGATCGAAAAGTACCGAAATTAATACTAATCGATACATTTATTCATCCACTATCGAATGATACCATTACTTCCATCAAAAAGCATTATAGTAACTTTATAGTGACTTTTTTGCAGTGATGTTAGAACATCGCAGCAGCGATCAGCACCAGTATCTGGGGAGTAAACACAAAATAATACACAAAAATATAACAAATCTGGTCAAACAGTTTAACTAAGTATTGTTTTTGTATGTTACACATTTTAACAGAAGTAATACATACCAGAGCTCGACGTTCAAGTGCTTTTTTGTGTAAAACAGCTTCTGCTCCATAATATTTGTGGAAATGGTTTAAAGCTTTCAGTTTTTGGTAGAGTTTTTGTTCTTTTGCGGTTGTTTTCTCCTGATCATGAATACTACCTGAAAAGAAATACTTTGTTCAATTATTCCTAGAGTACTAAGCTCCAGAGAGATAAAAAAATCAATGATGAAGAAGCTTAACCAGGTGCACGATGAGACAATGAGAACATCTCTTCGTCTAGATCGCACTTGTTTTTGTAGTTTTGGTGATGCAAAGAAGAGTTTGTTTTAGAACTTCTTTGTCACAGACTCTTTTGGGTCTCTTCAGACGGATATGGATTCCAGAATCCAGGAGTCAAGTCTGTGACAGCACTAGATTTGATGCTGTACTAAGCAGAAGGTGAAATGGAGATGAGCTATAAACATCCAATCTTTAAAATAAGCTTCAAAAAAGAGTCTATTGCAGTAAAATAAAACAAAATATTTTATTTGAATACAATTTGTACGAGGGCTGCTATTTATATTTGTGGCCTAAGAATGAAAACACAGCATTTAAAGACAAAATCTATTTTATTGTTTTTCAAAATATTCTCCATGAAGATCAATACACTTTACCATGCGTTGGAACCAATTTTCAAAGCACTTTTTCCACTCCGATTTAGGTACTTCTAAAACATGGGTTTTGAATACAGAAACTGCTTCTTCAGGTGTAGAAAACCGTTGTCCACGTAGTTTTTTCTTGATGTTCGGAAACAAAAAGAAGTCATTAGGTGCCAAATCAGGGCTGTACGGCGGATGACCCATCAATTCAATGTTTTGCCTTGTAAAAAACTCCATTGTTTCAGCCGATCGGTGGCAGCTCGCATTGTCATGATGCAGAATGATGCATCTTTTCTTTGACTTTTCCCGAAGTTTCTCAAAGACTTCTGGCAAACAAATAGTGGTGTACCATTCCGAATTAACCGTCTTACGTTGCTCTAATGCCACAGTCGCCACATGACCGGTTTATGCCGAAGAAACAGGCAACCATTTGCTTTGATGTGCTTCTTCCACGAACAACTTTGGTTGGATTTGGCTCTTCTTGAAAGACCCATACAGTAGATTGCTGTTTTGTTTCAGGATCATATGAGTATATCCATTATTCGTCACCTGTGCAGATATTATAAACTGCTTTTGATGCACCTTGAGCGAATTTCTGCAACATTTTCTTGCACCAATCAACACGAGCATCCTTTTGCGCGTTTGTCAGGTTATGCGGTATCCAACGTGAACAAACCTTTTTCACATGCAAATGTTCATGCAAGATCTTATTGATGCTTGTCATACTAATGCCTAAAGAAGCCTCAATCTCGCGATATGTTACATGACGATCATGTTTTATCAGGTCATGCACAGCATCGACGTTTTCTGGCACAACAACCGTTGTTGGACAACCTTCACGGGATTCGTCCTTGAGTGATTGTCGGCCACGAGTTAATTCGTTATACCAGTTTTTAATGGTGCTGTAAGAAGGTGCTTCATTACCATATAAGGAATTAAGTTCATCTAAGCACTGTTGTCGTGTCAGGCCACGTCGAAAGTTATGAAAAATTATTGCACAAAAATGTTCACAAGTTAATTCCATTTTCTCCTAAGATCACTTTTTCAACGTGCTATCACTAACACTAACAACAATAAAATGACAAAATATTTTCATTGAGGTTATGTTTAACAATGTGAAGGTTGCACTGGAAACATCAGCTGGTGCCTAGCAGCAATCAGTGTTGCCAAGGCCAGAAATATAAATAGCAGCCCTCGTAACATTAGCATCACACATTTTTTATATTTAAAAAAAAATATGGTATAGAATGCCTCAATAAGTAATTTTATACCAATACTTTAAAAAGTAATCTCATTTCATAAAAATAATATTGCCATTAAACATGATTTGTTTAATTGCTTAAAACAAAGTTACACAAATAAAACCTTAACATTGAACAAAAAATCATACTTCCACTTTCAAGTCCCCAAATGTTTAAACACTTCCATCTACATTATTTAAACATTTTTATTTTATTTTTAGGGGTTAATTAATTTTATTTGTTGCAGTTTTAAATCCCCCCTTTAAACAATCATTAACTTTATTCAATATGAGTTTTTACAAACATATTTTCAGAGAACATTTTTAAACTTATTTAATACCATTAGACTTAATAACACTCCCAATTGAAGCATGCTAACATTTTCAGTTATTTAAGATGGCATAACAGTTACCTGCTGCACATCTTATGTTCCACTTTTAACATAGGGATGAACATTACAACTGTTTTTAAAACACTCATTAAATAGGAACTTGTTTCGAATTCAAATATGTTTCACGTCACAAACTTTAATTGTGGTATCCCAAATGGTAATGATATGTTATATGTATGAATAGTTGTCCATACTAATGATTTATGTTCAACATAAAATTTCTGATGAGAGAACCGTATTACTTATTCAGATGTATGTAACATTTTTTGCTCATTCCAGGAGTTACATTTTTGCTTAAAACGAAACAGATTTGTAGGAGGAGAGATGTATATCTCAAGACAAATAAAAAGATAGCATAGGATGACATTCCATTAATTCTTTGACTAGTGATCTCGCAATAGATTCGGGAGCTCCCTACCCCCAGAGCAGTAATCCTGATAGCCGTACAGGAAGCGCTATGACACTAAACAGGTTTTATAATAATGTTTCGTGATGAATAGTCTCTCGCTTGAATACGAATGCGATTTAGCGGAATAAATAAAAAACCGTTTCAAGTATTTTTTTTCGATTTTTTTCTAGCCTTTCATACCAACAAAGTTTTCTAAGGAGACTTGTGTACTGTTACTAACTTGTACCTAACCTTTACCTTAGTATGTTTATGAGAAAATGCTGAATATTTTATTCTATTCTCATATTTTGTAAATATACTAACGTTTGTGCTTAGTTAGATTAATTTCTATATAAACACAAAAATCTTTAATTGGGTGTTTTTTACAACACTGCAGTAAACCGAAATCACTCAATAACAAAAATTGAAAATCACTTTTTAGGTCACTCTTACTGGGAAAAATCCCACCAGTCAAAAGGAAGCAATAAACACATCCAGAACAGTGTTTACTTACATAATGTCTCCTTCTCTTTTTTTAATGCATGCAAATATTTTCTTCTGCGTTCTTTAAGGAGATGGTGTAATCTGCGAAACTGATCAATGTACAATGATTGTAGCCGAATCATTTTATCCTTGATAACTACTGTCACTTCTTCAGCAGTATAAACTCCAGCATGCCTGAAACAACAACAATAATTAATGTTAACTTACTATAAACCATACAAATGTTACATTTCTTCCATTTAAAAAAAGAAACTCTACCAGCAAAATTCATGGGATTAATACAAGAGGATTATACACATAGTCCAATAAAATATTTTCATTATCTACAATAAACTAATCCTGAAAAAATCATTAATCTCTTTCTTAACCCACAGCAGATCGCTGATGAGATATTCCGTCTTACTGTAGCCATGCTTTTCAGCTTGTCATTGCATCCTGTTTTCAATATTGCCTCCTAATAAATATAATAATACCTGATAGAATGGCTAGTGTTTTCTAGACAACTTAGTATTTTAACAAACATTTTACATTTAGTTTTACCTTCTTTAATATCCATAAACTCCCCAACAGATCTCACTAGTATGTTCAAGTTGAACAGCATTTAGTTATAATATTATCCTAGATTAACATTAATTGTTTATTTTCCTTTAATATGCTTGAACATACTAGTAATATTTTTACAGTAAATAACAAAAGTAAATTTATTTTTTAATGTACATAAATTTGCAGGCAAGTTTGAATGAAGACTGCAAGTGGTGTGGTGCTACATGCTTTACAGTTTAGGCACTGGGCTGAAACAAAATATTCGTATCCAATAGGCCATACACACTCGATCTGAATTGGTACACTCAAGGATTTCAGAACTTTTTAGACCCGCGGAACCAGTAATGCAAATTGTTCCTAGTGACACTCTTAATATTTATGCTATTACTTAATTTATACAATTATTTTCAGCCATGACCAATAAACAATTGCAATAGATGGATGAGCTAATAAAATTAATTTAAACAAAAATTAAAGGTTACTTACTCTGCACATTATATCATACAAACATTTTTTAATAATGTATATTCTTGTATATGTTTTAACTGTCATGGAATTGCTCTTACATGTAAGAAGATACTGGGATTTAATGCAGTTATGTTTTATTTAAATATTTCCATGTATTTATACAGGGTGTAAATTAAGTCCTGACATGCCTAGAAATATTCCAAACGGATTGAGGTATCAATGTACAATCTTCACTATACTCATTAAATTACTTTTTGGAATTTTTTTAAGGTAAAAAAATATTTCATCTCCCTTTTCAAAGGGGAGTAAGAAGGGGGTAACTTTAAATTTTCAAATTGTAACCCCTATCTTGTGACATGTCATTTTAAAGGACTATTCAATGGAAACACAATGATATGAACCATCTCTACAATGATACTAGCAAGAATTAAGGGTAAATAATCGCTTACATCGTAATGCGATCTAAGACACCTCTTACCAAAACTATGCACACCAGTAACATTACATACTACGTAAGGGAAGAAGCATCACATATTGAAATAAGCTGGGCACCTCAGTATTACTAAAAGATACCACGCATTCATTGTGTTGATATGCTTAAGACATTGGCATTGTGTCTTCAGATTATTATTTTGTTACGTTATTTACCCATAACTTTTGCTAGAAACAGCGTAGAGGTGTTTTCTTATTCTCATTGTGTTTTTATTGAATAGACCTTTAATATGACATGTCACAATATAGGGGTTGCAGTTTGAAAATTTAATGTTACCCTCTTCTACCCATGGTTACCCTCTAATATATCCAGGCATATCAAGACTTAACCCTCTCCCGCTCGCAAGGCATGAATCGGCACGGCCACCACAAAGCCACTGCAGCTTAAACGGCACAGATCGGCACGCACTGCTTTACCCACTAGAGCCGATAAGTGCTGCTCTCGAGTAGCAATATTTTGTACTACTACGGGTTGTTTGCTATCAGGAGACCATTTACTTTACTTTTACAGTAGATTTATTCCATTATTATGCTATTTATATTAGTTGTGGGGAAACAATGGCGGGTTGTAGTCGTACACTTCGTGACAGTGAAATCGATCTAGTTATTAGTAGTGATTGCGACGATTCAAGTGAGTGTAGTGATGTACCAGAGCCTTGTGAAGTGGTTGGTGGCATTGAGGATGTAGTTCGGAGTGATCACAGTGGCAGAGACGGCGAGCCAGACAATGACCTTCACCAAGTAACTGCGCAACAAACAACCCCGCGCCACCGGTGGCCAGCTGTCCGTGTGCCCCCTCCCTGGTCTCGTACAATCAACTTCATTGAACCAATATATAGTAAAACTAGCGGACCCGGCGCGCTTCGCTGCGCATTTCAATAAGTTTCCCGCGGCTTCGCACGCAATTTTCCGTTGAAAACAGTACACTATATTCACTTATTCATTTTCTATCACATTCTAAACATTGCTGAGATAATTGATAGTCGTTCCTTCGTGAGCTTCTTGGGCGCATTATGAAGGTATGTACCACATTCCTGATACTTCTGTCAAAAAAAAACAACTAAGGTTGATTTTATAACATTCTTTATATTTGTAGCCAACGTAAGATAGTAATTATGATATCTGCATTGCTCTTCTGATCAAGCATGAGCATGGTTTATATTAAATAAATATTGCAGTTAAAGGTGAATTTTTACGTCAAATTTGAATTGTATTATCTGGATAGTAAAGTCTATGTTTAACAGTGATTGCAGAAACAGTTTAAACAAAATTTGTCGTTTCTCTTAAGCTTACTCTATGCTTTAAAACTATAAGTGTAGTAATTAAATTATATATAAATATATTTTTTGTCGCATTATATATGTTTACAAAGAACAGCTGATTAAAAATTTGAAAAGACTCTTTCACTTAATAACATATGTTTGCTGCAATGCATTTCTTACGGGTATTTCTGTAACCAGTGGGGCGGAATCCTGAATCGGGAAAGGGATAAAAAGTATCCTATAACCTTCTACAGATCAAGACGAACAAATTAAAAAAAAAATTAGGCGAATCCGTCCAGCCGTTTGTGAGTGATGCTGTTACACACGAACAGTTTCATTTTTATATAATAGATAATTAATATATATAATTATAGTTAATTGCAATGACAAAACACGTGTAAGTTGAGACGCTGTGTATTTTGACCGAGCACGACCGGCAGAGTGAATTAATTGAGGTTAGAAGCACCGTGAGCGCCTGGAAACAATATGAGCGGGAGAGGGCTAATATACACCCTTAGATGAAAGGGGTTTTGAATTTACCTTTCAAATGATATATCACAAGACAGTGGTTGCAATTTGAAAATTTAAAGTGAAACCTCTCAGTTTCCTTTAGAGAAAGGGAGAAAAAAATATTTGTACCCCCCAAAAAGTCCAAAAAAATTATTTTAATAGGTATGATGAAAATTTTACATCGATGTCTCAATCCGTTTTGAATATAACCAGGTGTATCAGGACTTATTTTACACCCTGTATGCAGACTTTGATATCAAAAAGGTTAATAAAAAGATAAGTACATAAAACACAAATATTTACTTATAACAAAAACTAGTGATAAAAAGCCAATCCATATCAAAAGAGTCGGTAACATCTTTTTGTCTAATCCATTTTAAAATTGCTTGGGAAAGAACCGCATCCTTAAGACCCAAAGTGAAATTATAAGAAAACCAATTAGTATCAAAATATTAAACGTATAGAAAATATCATAATTTTAGCTTAAAACCATTTATCTTGATCAAACATAAACACCCAATGTAGTAACATCCTACTAGTCGTCCTTCAGTAGGACTTATACATGTTAATATTATAATATCATAACATACTTTAGAGGATCCTCTGCCTGGCTATCAATACTCTCAGCATCAGACGACTCGTTGTCCAGGGCTCGCCACACATTGTCCAACATGGCCCCCTCCACATCACTGTCTGAGTCACTGGCGTAGTCCAACACTTGACTGGACTGGGCATTCACTGCAGCTGCGTCTACATCCACTAACCAACATAAGTTCTTTCACTACACTCCTCACGGTTACATAATCAAAAATACTATTATAACAATAAACTAATGTTTTTAATAAAAATTACTGGTAGTTATTAGAAATTATTAGGAAATTTGAAACTTTTGAATTAATAATTTGACAAAAGTAATATAATTCTCGAGACATCTTGAGGACACCCGACAGACACAATCATACAGAAAAGAAATTTTTACATCCCCCCAGCAGGCAAAATGAAATTTTTTCACTGAGTAATAGATTCAATAACACTCAGTCAAATTCCATGTTTGGACAGTCACCATCACAGAACTCATTCTTGTTTATATAGAAATGAAGTTTCATGCAAAATTTAATCTCTACAGATGAAAACTTTCTCAAGGTATCTTGACACATGATACATTCAAATTTGTATAGCTTAGCACTACTTATATCTTCAGAGGACTGGATTTTGTTCAAGGTCATGTATAATAAACTGATGACAATGAGAGGAGACGGACTTGTTTCATTTGGAATTGTTTTTCCTTGCTTTATTCAAAGTGGTATGTTACGATCCCTATTTTTTATCATTGAGTAGGCACATAGTTTTAAAAATTGTTAGAGGATACATATTATCCAGCGGCAGTAGTTGGTGGTTATCAAATAAACCTAATTAATTAAATTAATGAATCCTCCTTACTCCTAATTCAAGCACTGTAGAGAAAGTACTAGTAAAATGTTGAATATGGAGGAACAAATATTACACTATGAGGACAGATTAAATGAAGAAGTTTTGCTAGAGGCTCCAATTTGATACACACTCTCCGAGTACAGTAATTCTTATTTGCCATAATTTAATATTGATTTGATTTTGATACTATCCAGTAATAATCCTAAGAAAGTAAAATCTAACATCTTAGCTATGAAAAGAACCACCAATCTATATTTATGGATTGCATATAGTCTAAACATAAGCCACATGCATTCATTATGGCATGAATAATAGTAATGAGACAGTGAAAATGAGATTGATAAAGTCTTGTCCACACTTGCAAGATTTTAATTGCACTTGCTGCATGTGAAAAAGCCTGCTGTCTTTACCAGAAAACCGAATAGTTTCTCAATCACAAGCTGCGAAGTAAGCAGATCCAAAACTTAGATATTCTTGTGTCTCACTGTGCTGTTTTGAGTTGTTGTAAGTGCATTGAATTTGCAATGATGAGATCAGGTACGCAATTTTTCTATTTTACAACTGACCTTTTCTAAAAGGTACAAATTATTTCTGGACATTCTAAAAAGGTTTTAAAAAAAGTGTTTTAATTTAGCTCTGAATTACTTAATATTGAACAGTTTTCAAGTCTTTCATATATACATTGAACGAGGATTTCTTTTGCACCTACGCTCTTTGATATTATAAACAAGCAACTCTAATACCACACGCTGCTAAAGTATCCCGATTTATAATTACATTTACTATATAAAATTAAAATACAATACAACTTCATTGTTCTGCGAGAAGCACGCTATGACACCTATATGTAGGCATTGATGTAGCATGCTTCACCTATGTACGTTAAGACGCAAACCAAAAAGTCTACAGAAAGGTATAAACAAAGTTGAATAGAAAATCGCACAAATGTGGACAAGGCTAAAGGAATGTCTTGTACAACAAAATATTAAACATAATTTTCATGTCTTACCAAACGGATTAATAGCCTGTGACGACTGTTTGGATGTGGATTCTTCATGCTCATTCTCCTCGTGTTTGAGAGAAGTCTGATCTGTTCGAGCATAATGACCTAACGATGCCAACAGAGCTTCCTGGGTGGGTGGGGGCGCACGTTTACTTGAAGCTTTCTGCCGTAGGAGATTGTTTTTTCTAGTATGTTCTGCACAAAACCTATTTAAAAATATTATTTCAGAACACTTTTTTTGGCAAAAAATATGATTAATTATTCAGCATAATTGACCAAAACACATGTCACAATAAAAATACTAACTCAGCATCTTGGAAAATATTCGTACAATTTTAGCAGCATTGAGGCAGTTTAAGTTAACCATTCTAGTTTCTATTATATTGGTATATACAATGTCTTTTCTATATACCAATCGCAAAGAGATAATTCTAAATTTAAGAAATACAAATTCTGTTAAACAACATTTTTCTGAACGTTTGGTTTTTTTACAGTATATGGATTAAATATATTTTAATCAATAATTTATATAAAACAATGTTTTGATCCTTTACTATAAATTAATAAACATACATATAACACTCGTTTTAACAAATTGATTAACACAACTTCAAATTTCATGAAAACATATTAAAGTTAAAAACAGAATTTAAGATCGAAAGAATGAATATATGGCGACAACCCTCGCCACAACACTCTCACCCTAAGGACTGTATCTTATATCCCACAAACGAAAAGATATCACCAATGAAGCTTGAGAAATGCATGTCAGGAATTCATTTATATACTCTTCCAAATTTTCATTTTCAACTCCTTTGAAAAATCATTTATAGACTTATTTTACGGGGGATTTTAGATAAGACATCTCGCTCCCAGCATAAAAGTGACATTTCAAACCACTTTGTCGAATACTTGAACAGAGTCTCATATTTATTCAGCTAGAACAGGTATTGTTTTCAGTATACTATTTGACCGTATATTAAAAATGCAGTAACAAAACATGTTAAAACATGTACCACCATCTAAACTGTGACTAAAATGTCTGTACAAATAGTTCCTGGTTTAAATTGACATCTAGATTACTCAAAATTATGAGATGGAGTTTGCAACTTATTACAAATCTAATTAAACATTTTTTTAAACCTTTGTATATTGTATCTATAAGTAGTTAAATAAAATTTGTGTCTTTAAATAGTATGTAATTTTAAATATTCTTTCTTCATTTAAGTGTTACATTAGACCTCACATAATTCAATATTAATAATTAGTAAAGAATAAGACTTACCATGTATCTTTCCGTTCTGGCCGAAATGCTGGTTTACCACACTTTTTACCACTGACAGTATACAGAAATGGACAAGGCTTATATGGTGCAGATTTATCTTCTAGAATATGTTTTAAACAGTAGTCATAGTTTTCCAAACACAATAAACTACATTTTCTATGAGGATATTTACATAAACCTAGGTTTTTCTGATGAGGTCCGGCTACTGAAACTCGTTTTGAAGGTGAAGAGTTTGAAATTTTAGGAAAACGAAACATTTCTGTAAAAAAATTAAAATTATTAGACAAAGTAACATGTAATAAAAATAAAGAAAAGAGAACAAATACTCATTACACAGCTTAGGCTATACAGGTTAAAACGAACACATAAAAACCTGCTCAGATCATGTCTAATATTTAACAGTTTTTATTTTTCTACAGAATTGAGATCTGAAAAATAAAGATTTACAGTGTTAGTGATAGTGATTTGTTGTCAGATAAGTTATATTTGATGATACTGATGATGAAATGATATAAATATTGTAAACAGCAAGATTTTGGATCATCTTAACCCACTAATAATGCACTCAGCATCCAGTTATAATGTACACAGACTTTATATTTCTGGGAGTTCCTTGATAATCTTTCTTATTTACTTATTGCATTTTGTAGCATATTATATCACAATTAGAAATAACAATCTCTCATGAATACATTTTTTTCCAGGTACAATATAATTAATATAACAAACTGATTTATTTACAAAAATAAATCCTTATTCAGAATTCTTCAAACAAACAAAATAACAATAAAATTAAAGTGACTAATAGGGTAAACTCTTACCTATAAAAAATAATAAACTAGTATAATCTTACAGTAATGTTCAGACAACAATGTTTTTATAATTGGCAAAGGTCAAATACTGGAAATACATATGGATGGCCGTACCTCAAAAACAAACGGGCCGATCATGATAAAACTTTTTATACACAATCTACTACTACAATAATATAACCCTCATTCTTAGGCTGCGCCTATTTTCGGAGCCAAACCGATTACTATACACATTTAATATACAATCTACTATACTACAATATAACCCTCATTCTAAGGCTGCACCTATTTTCGGAGCCAAACCGATTTCTATACACATTCAATACAGTGTACTATACTACAATATAACCCTCATTCTTAGGCCACACTTATTTTCGGAGCCAAACCGATTTCTATACACATTCAATACACAGTCTATTATACTACAATATAACCCTCATTCTTAGGCCGCACCTATTTTCAGAGCCAAACCGATTTCACAAGCTATGTGCTGAAACAACAAATCTATGAATGGCCTAACCTCAAAAACTTACAATTAATTTGGGATTATACCGACCACACCCAGACATGAATCGTTATTTGACATTTTGCTTCTACTGATTACTAGATTAGCGTAGAACAATATTTCGTCAATATAAAAC
Organism: Homalodisca vitripennis; assembly: GCF_021130785.1. Lineage (NCBI taxonomy): Eukaryota > Metazoa > Arthropoda > Insecta > Hemiptera > Cicadellidae > Homalodisca > Homalodisca vitripennis. The sequence goes on along the minus strand of NC_060211.1, from coordinate 113,341,142 downwards.
AGGATTTGTCTTATCGCAAACCCCTCCCCATCCTCAGACAGAGGTTAAAGTCGAGCGGTCTAATAGATAACGTGACTGCAGAGTCTCGCTGCCCGTTCAGCTGGTGCACCGCATTGTTGTACTTTCGTGCCGCAGTGTCTGTCGAGTACGTCGCTTTGTTGTACTTGCGTCTTTTACTATGTGTGTAATAGATTAGTGATGGGTGACACTATGAGAATTTGGGATTTACCCAGGAGCGAAGAGGGGGCCATTCGCTTTTTACAAGATCATGACTTGTTGCCTAAATCTAAAATATGCCTGAATGAACATGACATGACACTGTATTCGTTTGATAAGGCTCCGTTTTGGAAATGTACAACTCGACCGTGCCTGAAAAAAGTCGGTTTGCGCGTTGACATGGTTTTCTAACCGTAGAATACCATTTGTTACTGCGGTTCGTTTCCTCTACTGCTGGGTTTACGAACTGACATCTGTGGCGCAGTGTGAACAAGAGTTGGAGATTACCGGTAAAAGAATTGTTGATTGGAATAACTGTCTCCGTGAGGTGTGTGCGTTCTCTGTGGAACAAAAAAACGGTGGTAGGATTGGAGGAGTTGGCCGTATTGTCGAAATAGACGAAAGCTTGTTTACCAAACGGAAAAATCATGCGGGACGTGTCTTGCCGCAACAGTGGATATTGGGGGGTTTATGCCGGGAAACCAGAGGCAGATTTTTGGTTCAAGTTCCGAATCGTGGAGCTAAAACCTTGATGGAACAAATTCAACCCCACGTTGAACCAGGAAGTACAATTGTTTCGGACTGTTTGAGAGGTTACAAATTGGCCGAATTAGAAGCAGCAGGTTTTGAACATTTCACCGTTAACCATAGATACAATTTTGTCAACCCGGAAACCAGTGCTACTGTAATACTCAACAGGTTGAGCGAATGTGGGGTTTAGCTAAATGACGTAATAAAAAACAATGAGGAACAGCACAACACCATCTTGACTCATACCTAACTGAATACATGTGGCGGTCGGCAGTTGCTGCTGAAGGCGGAAATCCACTACACTCACTCATTCTAAGGTTACCCCTATATTTAAGAAAGGAGACAAGAATTTACCAGAGAACTACCGTCCTATTACAATAGTCCCGATAAGTAGTAAAATAATAGAATCCTGTTTAATAAGGCAACTTTTTCAGTATTTTACATCAAACAATTTGATCTATCCTTTTCAATTTGGCTTTAGACCAAATCACTCCACTGTAATGGGTGTTGAAGCAATTATTGAGGTTGTCTTGAATTGTTTTGAAAATAAGCTGGTGGCTGGAACTACACTTATCGATTTGAGCAAGTCTTTTGACACTGTTAATCACTCTATTTTATGTAAAAAACTTGAATTTTATGGAATAAGGAATTTGGAATTACAATTAATTGAAACTTATCTAAAAGACAGAGAACAAAAGGTTTATGATAATAACTGTTCCTCAGAATTCTTAAGTGTAGTTTCAGGGGTACCGCAAGGCTCTGTTTTGGGACCCTTTTTATTTTTAGTATTTTAGATTTTAGTATAAATGTACCATGTTTTTCAATGCTATATGCAGATGATACAACCTTGTTATGTTATAATACTGATCCTATTAATGTTAAAACCCAGCTTACAGATTCTCTAGAACAAGCCAAAATCTGGTTCTCTGTAAATAACCTAATGATTAATGAAAGTAAGACTGAACGGTAATTCTAAGCAATATATGGGTCAACCTCGATTTTTCTCATATTACAATATAATGTTCGAATAGTCAATTAGAAAAGGAAATGACTAGAATTTCTTGCCGGAAAGCAGTTATAGGGAGCAGGCAACCACCAGACGGTCATATATTGCTTAGAATTACCTATTAGTGATCAGGGGCACTGACGTGATCTGGGCTTCAAATTTGGAACTACTCGAGTAAATTTTTTTTCTAAAAGAGCAAGCAGCGGGCAGGCATCGTGCATGATCTGGGTATATACTGAATTAATTTCAGTCCGCGCGGCGTTATCAGTCACTGGCGGCCGGTCCTAATCAGTTGCTATCGTGATGTGCAGCCGTTCGGATGTTAATCCTTTTTTGTGTGATTCGTGCGAGTTTACATTAGCGTCATTTATAGTTTGTTCTGAGGATAGTGTAACTTTAAGAAATTTTTTGTACGACCACGGAGTTTTACCACGTAATAAAACATGTCCGAGTTGCTGCAGGGGTCAAATGACCTTAAATGAAACGGATCACGTGTTTCGATGTTGGAACAGGATAGAAAAAACTGGTCGTAAACCGGAAGAAAGTGAAAGTCCAGTGCAAAAAGTATGTGTCTCAGTATAAATTAACTTTTTTCAAAAACCATAATCTCACAACGCAAACAGTGTGCAGATTTGTGGCTTATTGGGTGTTATTAAAACCACCACGACATGACCTGCTAAGACATGAACTCGACCTGTCTCATGTTGCTGTAGTAGATTGGAGTAGCTATCTCAGAGAAGTTTGTGTGATTATTCTAGTTGAAAAATCAGAACCTATTGGAGGGGTGGGCAAAACAGTAGAGACTGACGAGGCAAAAATCGGTAAACGTAAATATAATCGCGGCCGTATTATTGAAGGGAATTGGGTTTTCGCTGGTATTGAGGGTGAAACAAACGTTGTTTTTTCGTTCCTGTACCAACACGCGGCCAAGAAACGTTGTTACCTATAATACAAAAGTACGTGTTGCCGGGAACAACAGTGATCAGTGATTGTTGGAAAAGCTATAATTGTTTACAATATAACAATTACCAACATCTTACTGTTAACCACAGTTACAATTTCAATTTCATTGATCCCAATACCGGCGCACACACCCAAACCATAGAACGTTTGTGGCGGGAAGTTAGAGGCAATATCCCAATGTACGGCAACAGAAAACATCATCTTGTTGGACATTTAGCTGAGTTTATGTTTAAAAGAAAATATTCAGATTATAAAACTAGAGTACACAACATCTTTCGGGCAATTTCACATGTCTACAACGGTGTCACAGTGTACGGTGACCGCTGTGAACAACAACCCATTGAGCCAGACTCCAACTCCGACGTTGACGACTATTAAGGTTAGTTGTTGGTTTTTGGTTGGTTTTACTTTGCTTTCTAGCATGTAATTATGTGTTTTAAATTGTTTTACATACATTACCTACATTATATTGTAATATGTAATAACAATTTATCAGTAATTTTTAATAAAAAAAAAGGATCACGCACGATGCCTGCCTGCTGCACAGCACTTCGCGGTGCTTGCTCTTTTAGAAAAAAAATTAACTCAAGTAATTCCAAATTTGAAGCCCAGATCACGTCAGTGCCCCTGATCACTAATAGGTAATTCTAAACAATATATGACCGTCTGGCGGTTGCCTGCTCCCTATAACTGCTTTCCGACAAGAAATTCTAGTCATTTTTCTAATTGACTATTGGAACATTATATTGTAATATGAGAAAAATCGAGGTTGACCCATATATTGCTTAGAATTACCGACTGAACATATACTATTCTCACTAAAACATAATATAGACATTTTGTATGATCCTTATTTTTATCCTGTCAAGCTGATGGGTATTTATCTTGACACTAAACTGAGCTGGGATACACATGTTAACTATCTTTGCAAAAAACTATCTAGAGTAACTTGTCTCTGAAGAAAGTTAAGATCATGTGTCAGCTTGGAAACTTTGTTAATGGTCTACTTTGGTCTGTTTCATTCGCAACTCAACTATGGTGTAAGACTCTGGGGTAACTCAAGTGCAGCCAAAAAAGCTTTTGTTTGGCAAAAAAGGGCAATTTAAGAGCTATCACTGGTTTATCAGCTTCTGACTCTTATAGAGCAATTTTTCCTGATCACAACATTGTACCATAGTTCAAATTCATTTATGCTGAATCGCGGTAGGAAAGTAGGCTCTTATTAACTAGACGCGGTGCGGGGACTTTGTTCAGTTGGGACCGGCAATCAGCTGATCGGTCAGTGACGTATCGGGTGATGCGTTCCTCCCGGCTCGCTGGAGGATTCAGTTCGAGTCTTGAAGCCACGACGACAAGGTCCTGTTGAGAATCGCAGCTCTTCCTCTAACCCTATAGTGTGGGATTTAGAGTAATTCCATTTTTTATCGCGTGTAAATTTAATTCAAGTTTTTTTAATTTTTCCTTCAGTGCGTATTAAATCCCTATCAGCCTCCGTAATCTTCAAAGTAGTAAGTCCGTACCAGCGTTTAGTATAATATCTTTGATTTTTTATACTGTTGTAATTAAAATTTCTAAAGTTTCCCATCTTTCAGAGTCTGAGAATTAATTACATTTTTTGAAGTATTGTGAATTTAATTTTGGTCATAAAGTTAATATCAAGTTTTGTGTTATATTGATTTTGAGTATTTTGAGAAGAGAACTTTTATTTTATTTTGTTAATTTAAACCATTTTTTGAGAAGTATAAATTTTTAGTTTAATTTTAATTTTAATTCATTTTTAATCAGACTCTTAATTAGATTTGTTCGATTGTGTGAAGTTTTGAAGAAAATCGAATCAAAAGTTTTGTAAACTTTGTTAATTTTTTTGGTAAACTTGAATTTCGGAATAAACCAAGTATTTCCGAAAAGTTGTTTAATTTATAAAGTATTAGCTCCATATAAATTACAAAATATGTGCTGTAATAACGGTACATAATTTGCGCCAATCTGTCTATTTCTTTTTGAGCATAAACTTGTACAACAGGTTATTTACAGGAAAGAACTTGTAAACTTGCATAAACTTGTCTGATACCTGTAAAGTGTGTGTAACTTGTATAAGACTTGTATAAGACTTGTATGAACTTGAACATTGTGTATAAACCTGCATAATTTTGTGTAGTGTGTAAGACTGAGGACTTAGAATAATATTGTGAGTTTGGAATATTTGATTCTATTTTAAGAAAATTATTTTAAAATAAAAATGGAGCTAGCGCATGTAGATCTGTTGCTCAAAAAGGAATTATATTTGAAATAAAATTTTAGGACGGAAATGCTTTTGGAAACGACACCGTCATAAACTTAGAAAAATGTGGAGGTCCCCTTTGAAATTTAATAATATGGACAATGCTAGTAACCGGAAAGGGGGTTAAAAATAATTATGGTTATGAATAGGTCAATAACAATGAGAGCAGGAGATAGGAATATTGTTGAGAGTTTCCTGTGTACATTTTTAAAAAGGTCCGGATGTGCCCAAGCCACAATAGCCCAGCCCCTTGTAAAAAGGATTTGTTTGTAGAGTCCGTATCGTAAAGTTTAATTACAAGTGAACCTGATAAGTGAAAGCGAAGTGAACCCTGATAAGTGAAAACAAAGTGAGCATGATAAGTGAAAGTAATTATGACTCGATAGTAAAGATAGGACTGGGCAATATGATTGAACGTACAGATGTTTGAAATGCTTATCAAAAATAATAAGGAAATATCGATCCTGGTTAAATGTGTTTTTTGTTTTAAAATTAAGATAGGTTGTTTTTTTTTAGGTGCAGATTTCTAAATTAAAATTTAAATACGAAATGTGAACTTTTAGAATTCTATAAACATTAGCCCGCCGCACAGGTCAGTATGTTTTATTTTCAGGAAAATTATATTGTCGAAAACGGAATAGAAGATGGGTCTAAAACAATAAAATTGGCAATATAATTTATTTCTAAATTACTTCAAGAATTGATTTATTATATTTATGTATTAATTTGGCCCAAAACACAAAACAAGTTAAGTATGAGAGTCCAGTAGTTTATTATAATAATACAAATAAATATTGGAATATGAAAGGGTGATGTGACGACGTTTTTATTTCAGAAATTGTATGGCTAAGATGAGAAGTCATAATATAAAATGCCAGTGTAAGTGTGTGATAGGAGTGTTTGTTGTAAACCATGTAATTTTCAGGGACAATGAATGGCATTAATGGTGTATAAAGTAAATACACAGATGTATTCTGATGTATTGTGATATATCATGAGATATATTTCTTCCCTGTTCCTTCAAATGTAGAAGGACAGGGTGATTTTGGTAATGTTGTGGTGTTGTTGCTCCCTGTTCCTTCCAATAGAGAAGGACAGGGTAATATTTTTTGGTATACAATGAGTTTGTATTAATAGTGATATTTCTTCCCTGTTCCTTCAAATGTAGAAGGACAGGGTAATATTGTTTTTTTTTATCACTATATGAGGTTTATTGTGTGTAAAAAAATTGATTATTGTGCCATTGTAATCCCTGTAAATTGATTGTATTGTAATTAACAACATCTGGTAATGGTTTACATTCGTGACACTGGCGCAGGCGTACAATAAGAACACCGTGAAAGACTGACAGCCATACAATTATACGGAGGGAATATTTTGTAAAAGGAATGTCCTCCAAGAGCTCAATGCCTCGCTGGCTGAAATTGTTATTAGATTGGAGGAGCAGGTAGCAGTGCTATTAGCGAACCAGATGAGCCAGCCAACCACGAGATCAACGAGGCCGCCGCACTGCACCGGCCGTACAATCATTGGAGAAGCTACCTGCCTCTACTCCTCACCTACCACACATCCCTCTGCGATGGCTACCTGGGGACCCACACACTGGACGTCGGACACCTTCTACCACATCACCCCTCGGACTACACATCACAGCCTCCACGTAGTGATAAGTACAAAAGAATTGTTATTTAAAAGTGTGCATGTGGAGGGATATTATTGTACTTAGTCCGGGATGAGTGTTTTAAAGGTTTAGGTTCCTACCGTGATTGCAGCTTCGGGCTAGGGAAAATAATGTACCATAGTTCAAATTCATTTATGCTGAATCGCGGTAGGGAAGTAGGCTCTTATTAAACCCTTCAACGCGTTTTGCCGTACTAGGTACGTCATGACACCTTTCACTTGAGATCGCGTTTTTGCCGTACTGAGTACGTCATGGAGTAGTCGGTTATTTTTGTAGCTGTAACAGACAACTATCGAATGTTTTCAATGAAAAATGTATACCAATCGAAAGTAGAAGATTCAAACTTTCGATTAATTGAGTCCGATATCTCGAAAAATCGATCTTTAAAAAAAATATCTGAGAAAATCAGCTGCATTCAAGACGACGTCATTGCCGTGCACCCCCGATCGTTTGTCGCTTACGTTTGTTGTTGTTTACAGTCATTGTTAGTGTGATGGTTATGTTCTACTGACATATTTTTGTGTGTTTTATGTTCCTTTGTTTAGTTATTATTATTAGTTATGCTTAGTATTAGTTTTACAAGCTAACTATATGGTTTTTGAAGAAGGAAATCCCGTTTTGACAGGAACAATTTGTTGTGTTTTACAAACATGAGTCGGGAATGTTTTGTAGGTTAGCTAGCTTTTAGGGAAATATTTTTGCATATTTTAGGGAATTTATTTTAAAACTGTTATCGGTTTTGTAAAATATTTTAAAATTCAATCGAAAATGAGTAATCTTGAAGGACCACCTAGTGGAAAGAGACAGTAAAATTGACAGACTTTTGAACCTTGAATCAGATGAAGATTTCGACGATGGATATGACAATGACTTTGCTCAAGCTGAGTTTGAAGTATTAGACTGTAGGACAAAATAGTGATGATGATATTGAAAATAGGCTAGGTGAAAACATTGTAGTACAAAATGAGTTCAATGTTGTTGAAAGAGGAGGAGGTGATGCCATACCTAATTGTAGGCCTAGGCTTACCTGGTTTTTTGAATCATTGTAAAGTTAATAAACTAACCTAAAGTAGGTTAATTTTGTTTAATTTGGCTAATTCTAAACACTAACAACATAATAACAACAAAATAATTATAAACTTGGTAATTTGCTTATATTATTTATAAAACACAAAATCTCTAAAAAACCGCCAGAAAAATCAACGCAGGAGGGGGTATGACCATGAAAAAAAAATAACGCGTTGAAGGGTTAACTAGAACGCGGTGCGGGGACTTTGTTCAGTTGGACCGGCAATCAGCTGATCGGTCAGTGACGTATCGGGTTTGATGCGTTCCTCCCGGCTCGCTGGAGGATTCAGTTCGAGTCTTGAAGCCACGACGACAAGGTCCTGTTGAGAATCGCAGCTCTTCCTCTAACCCTATAGTGTGGGATTTAGAGTAATTCCATTTTTTATCGCGTGTAAATTTAATTCAAGTTTTTTAATTTTTCTTCAGTGCGTATTAAATCCCTATCAGCCTCCGTAATCTTCAAAGTAGTAAGTCCCGTACCAGCGTTTAGTTAATATCTTTGATTTTTTATACTGTTGTAATTAAAATTTCTAAAGTTTCCCATCTTTCAGAGTCTGAGAATTAATTACATTTTTTGAAGTATTGTGAATTAAATTTTGGTCATAAAGTTAATATCAAGTTTTGTGTGTTATATTGATTTTGAGTATTTTGAGAAGAGAACTTTTATTTTATTTTGTTAATTTAAACCATTTTTTGAGAAGTATAAATTTTTAGTTTCATTTTAATTTTAATTCATTTTTAATCAGACTCTTAATTAGATTTGTTCGATTGTGTGAAGTTTTGAAAGAAAAATCGAATCAAAAGTTTGTAAACTTTGTTAATTTTTTTGGTAAACTTGAATTTCGGAATAAACCAAGTATTTCCGAAAAGTTGTTTAATTTATAAAGTATTAGCTCCATATAAATTACAAAATATGTGCTGTAATAACGGTACAACATCATGACATTGAGTTGCATGTATATATACAGTAATCTGCTATATGTTAAACATTTTGGTATGTTTAATAACCACAGTTTTTATCATAATTATGAGACCAGACAATGCCTTAATTTAGTGACCCCAAATATTAGGTTGGACAAGACTCATAAAAGTTTTAAATTTCAACAGTACATATTGTTTAACAAGTTACCATTAGCAGTAAGGCAATTACCTTGTAATAAATACAAAAGTGTGATATGTAGTTGGTTAAGAAGAAAATGCTTTTATACCACTGAAGAATATTTCAACTGTGATTTTAATGATCTAAGAATTTGAATGTTGTAATTTTCAATATACAATAATTTATGGTTGTAATATTATGACTTAGCTGTATTAACTTGACGAAGCTTATTGTAATTTGTGTTACTTAATAGCCAATAAAGAATCTGAATCTGAATCCTTGATATTGCTGCATTCTGGGCATCACAGGAAACCCATTAATAATTGATAATTGTTGTAAGTTTGTAATTTTAAAAGAGTTGTTTTTTCGTTCTATAATGTTTGTTTCTATAAATTTATATTTTTGTGTTCCTCATACTGGTGTGGTCGGTATAATCCCAAAGTACCCTTTTTATACTACACATTTGACACATAGTCAACTATACTACAATTTACTAAAAGTCTTTGTTCATTTAAAACCTATATTTGTATCTTCACATTATTAAATTAATACATAGCCTATTTTGTATGGGTTGTTTATGAACTAGGTCCGGGTAATCATTCTTTCTATGGATGGAATCTAAACCCAGTTTCACATTGACATTTTGTTTTCAGTATTTTGAGATAGTCATGAATATTGATGATTCGATTTTGATGGTAGCTGCTTATTATACTGCAGCTGTTCCTGAATCTCTCGTTTTATATTTTAGTTTAGGTAGTTTAGATAGGCTAATCATGAACACTGATCAGTTGTAGGCCTAGTATAGCTTTGTCATTTCCACCACTTGAAACTCAAGTTTTGTTCAGGACTGGTTAATAAATTAATAACATGAAACTCATATTTTGCCACTCCCCCCATTAATTATTTACTGTGGCCACTTACTATACTGCAACCCTTAATATCAAAACACTGTAGTAGTAGACTAATTAGGCCTATGCTAGTTGAGAACTAACCTGTAGGAGTACCCAATGTAAATGTCTCATAGATGATAGGCCTATGAGTGACCATTCACGACTATAAAAGGTTTTTAATCACATTCCAGATTATAAGGAGGTATAACATAAGTATTAATATCACATTTCACTTAACCTTACGTAGAGATCAACATGATATATAATTCAAAGAAATGCTAATTTAATTCAACAATTAACACTAACCACATTCGACAGCCATAACGTATTAAATTCGCTGTGGCTATATGATGGCCGGCTACCGTCTGTAGATTAGACAGACGGGCGATGAGTGGTGACGTCAACCGTGACGTAACGAAAGGGCAGCCATAACTGTCACATTAACACCAGTGCCTTAGAAATATAAAACACACAATTTGTAGACTATTTTATTAATTACATATTATGCATTGCTAATGTATTGAACGTTAATGTAATAAAAGTGTACGCTTAAATAAATTAAAAAAGAATAAAAATATACAACTAAAAATTAACCATGTACCAGAATCTACACTTCGTAGTTTATTAAGATATAGTTTTGTTTCTCGCAATTTTACTGGAATGTTTCAATTAATAGTCATTAAGAGAAATCATAATTAATTATAAATAATTTTTGTCATATTAAATATGTATGTCATTTAATAGCATAAAATAACTGGAACATTTGTTTTATTTACTAATAACACTCAAATGGTTATGATTTCATTGTATATTGTATGTAAGTGGTAAGAGGGAAATTAGTCTCTCGTCTTGAGATATTTGAAAATTAATTCTTCCATTTACCAATTAAAAATAGTTTTATTATTAATCACTTAAGTATTATCGGACTTTATCAGGACAGTAGGTTCTTATAGAAGGGATATTGGTACAGTTTAAAGTATATAGCAAACCTAGAATTACTTATTCTTAATTCAATATGGTCCGTATTTTCTTTATTATTGATAAAAGTTTTCAACTGGTCAAAAGAACTAAACTTTCTACAACCCGCCATTTTAATAACAATGCACAGTGCTAGAGCTACTTCAAAACCTTTGGCGTCAAGTCTGTGACGTCATAGTCGTTCCCGTCCTTTGAAACTAAGACCGGTGACCGGGCATATAGCCACTCCGTATTAAATTTGCTTCCCAATGGCCAATCCCATTGCATTTCCAAATCCAACTCCGTCCCCAATCACCAATCATATTACGACAAAAAAAAACAAGTCATCACAAAACAGCAGTTGTACGTAGAAGTCTCATAGCATCCCCAGCCGTCCAAAAGCCATCAATCCATTTTTTCTCAATAATTTGATTTAAAATTACGTAAGGATTGTCTCAACAATGTCATTTCTTTATATTTTACGTTACCGTATGTAATGAAAATGAGTTTCGGAGACTGTGTCTTATAAAAAAGTCCATACGAGTGTTTTTATAAACTAAATGTTTGATGAAATTATATACAATAATAAACCTTTTTAATACTCTTGGATTTTTTTTATTTCGTACGATGTACATTTCAAATTCTAAGAATTCATCTTCATCTTCTGGGTCCTGAACTTATGACCTTGTCTTGTCTATATATTTTAGAAATAATATTGCATTCAAAATTTAGTTGTAAATTATTTGAGGGAAGGAATTACCTCGATCACAACACGTGATATAATCATATGCTTAGAACCCGGCAACACAGACCATATTTATTTAGAAGACTTCCATCACAAGCAGGAGTCAGATTTTAGAACAAACTCACATAATGCATTTAGATTAGAAAGAAATAACAAAGCATTCAAAATAAAACTTATACAAAATTATCTTCAAATATTCGACATGTTATGCGAATTTGTGTAAAATAACGTAGGTAGGCTAAATGACTAGATTAAAAATGAAAGATTAACGTGTTATAAATTTTAAACATATTTGATCAAAAATAATTTAGATATCTCAAAGATTATGCTTAGTTTTATTTAATTTTAATTATTTTTCATATTGTGATGTTAGTAGAAAATACGTCCTGTACATTAGAAAATATTTGTAATAACTTAATGTTGTTATATCAATAAACTGTTTGTTTGGTATGTAGTTCTCTATGCAGTTCAGAGGAAACATAATCTTGAGGACGGATGGAGATTAATAGTGTAGTATGATGATACCACGAATGTGCTTAATTCATACTTCACAAATATTATAGAAACACTCAGGTTTGTAATTGATCCAGTAGAAGCCCCAGTCATAAAACTCAACATTTCTTAATCTTGTCACCGCTTAATGAATACGCGGTGTTCCTTCGTCACTTTCTACAAAAAATCTGTTGGGTGAGACAGAAGTCAAAAGCCTTTATACATACAAACGTAACAACAAAATTACAAAATCGTAGTGTGTGCGGGGTCATAATTTTCTTTTATTATGCAATCATTGTAGTTCTGGTAGTTGCTTCTATATACTTCACTTTGAGACCATGCATAAATTTGGAAAGAGCATTTGATAACAAAGATAACTAAATTAATAGAAAAGAATATGTTAAAAAATATAAAATAATAATGTACAATACAAATTAAGAAGTTTTTATTAAATTCCAAAACAAGTGTTCTCAAGAGATGAGCTCATTTATTGGCTAGACGTCTTGGCGGTTTGGTAAGCTAGACTTTTTAAAAAGTATAAATCCAAAACATATTATAATTGGCACAATCATGCCAATAGTATGTAAAAACCACTGACACTTCTAGAGACCAATTACTCTCTTGTCTGACATTTCAAAACTATTCAAAAATGTAAGTTTACTCAGTTGTAAGATTATTTAAAACAACGTCCAACCTTCGAGCCAATTTAGGTTTCGCAGCTCAAGCAGCTACCTACAGTTTTATTGACTTCGATAAATTTCCGTTGGGTTGTACAGGTCACGTTATTTTAACTCTATGTGACCACAGCAAGAGTTTTGACTGTGTCATATGGCGCTGTTCGTTAGACTGGTGTTCATAGGCTAAGGAGATTTTCAGGATTGGTACAGATTCTACCTTACAGAAAACACTGTGTTGAGTAAATCGACAGTCAGATTACCCATCGTAGATTGAGTGATGTAGAGGGTAGTGCCACAAAAATATGTATTCTGCTCGTCTTTCCTTCTGTATTTAAACGATTATAATTCTTTTTGTCGATGACAGCACGTTTAACTTATGTGGGAAAAAGTAAATGAGCTAGAAGATGTTCACAAATGATACTTCTGACTCTTTAAAATTGGTCATAATTTACAAATTGAGTATTGAAATGTTCAGTAATCTGGGGTTTGAATATTCATTTAATTGTAAAAACTGAGTTAATGATCTCGAAATCCTCAATGAGTCTTGTATTTTCATTTTGGAAACCATATTATAGGCATGATTAGTAAGGATTTGGATGGGCCGGTCGATAGCTATTCATTAAGAAGATATTGCTCGCAGTACCCTGTCCATTGACTTAATCTATTTGAACTAAGATCGTGCTACGAAAACCTATGACTGTAGAATCGTTTTCTATAATAAATTAAACCAAAACAAAATTAGAATACCTTACAAAATCTTATAAATGACCACCTTATACAAACCTTATTGTAGGCCACCATACTACTTGTTAGCGAGTATCTGAAGTAAGTTTTAGTAACAATACTGTACCTGATTGTTTGTATAACGTGTTAATACATTATATTAGGAAGATAGAATATTTAAACACTATAGCAGATTTTAATTTTTTTTTAATTATTCTATAATGAAAATATCTGTATTAAAATGAGTAAAGTACTTTCAATGAAGAATAAAATGTTTACTGTTGTTTTGCTACAAATTATTGTACACACACACACACACTTTATAAAACCGACATTTTATATTATTATCATTATTAGATATATATAATAATGATTATATAGCCATTTATTGTATATCCCACACAATCAAGAGCAATGCCTGGTTCTTTCTCTTTCCTGTAAAATATCTCCATGTTCTTTTATAGTGATTGGAGAATTGGATTGTCATTCTTTTCTTGTTGGTTTATCTCTATGCTCTTCTTATTCTCACAGACCGAAAGGGTAGGGAGACCAGTGAGAGTGAGATATTGTTGTGACTTGTATTTTCTGGAACTGAGAGAATAGGTTACTGAGAAATATTGTTAGTTTGTTGAGATTTATATTGAAAATGGCTACTGTATCGTCAGGAGTTAAAGATGTAAATGCTTATCTAGCAGCTAAACAAACAGATAAGGAACTTTCTAGTGAGTGGACTACACTAGAGGAACTGCACAACAAAAAGTAATGTTTCTGTTAAGTTGTTTATAGGTTAGACTTTTTAGGGATATTTATGGCATATAACCCTGGAATACAAATGAAATGTTAGAAAGCTAATCAGTGTTTGTATTCATAAACAATTTTCATAAAAAACCTTGAGAATATTAATGCCTTACATGAGAATATTTTTTTGCTCAGATAAATTATGCAGATACACAATGAAACCTGATATCTTTAGGAGTCCTGTTGATAATAGTTTGTAGGTCTACTCATATTAGATTACATGATCTTGTGGATTTGTCAATCTAAAGTTGTTCTATATACAATTCATTTTATACATTAATCTACTAGTCTAGCCTAATTATTAACCCTTTGTTTTATTCCCAACGATTTATGATTGTTTCTGATTTCGTACAAGACAGGTAGGGTACAATAAGCGGACCCGGTTTTTTATATCGAAGAATATAATCATTGTTACCTAATATTCACATCTCAAATCCTAGACTATCAATTTATATAAAAGTGTCTATAGTCCTGAATAACTATAGGCGCTAATATGTTTTAAATTAAAATATGAATATTTAGGGAAACTCATAAATAATTAAGAAATAACATAAATAATAAATGAACCAGAATGAGATCGATCAAACAGGAAAACTCATAAATAATTATGAGCCACAATTCATATTGTTTATGTCATAATTATTGAATTGTTTATAATTGTATATGTGTAATTGTATATATAATAATACTATTAACTTACTTGTATTATTTGAAATTGTTTATAGCTGTTGATATAGATTAAGTTAATTGTTCAAAATAATTAACCCTTTGAGTGCCACGGTGACGAAATTTCGTCACCAATGATAAATGCGAGAAATGCCACGGTGACGACTTTTCGCCACCAGTTGTATATGCGAGAAATGCCATGGTGACGAATCTTCGCCACCAATTATTTTAAGATCCTTTGTTTATATTTTTCGGTATTTTTATGTTTCTACGTAATAAATTGTATTTCCAATAATATGCCTTTAATTTTCTGTGGTGTTTGAAAAAAAAAAATCCAATCCAGAAGAGAATCTAAAAAAAAAAAAACAATGGCCATCACAGCGCTGCCGACAGCTGACTAGCGTGGCAGACGACGAATGCAGAAAACCGCGTGCTAGTGTGTTGTTTCTTTTGAAAACATTGTTGCTTGAATTCTAATAGCGTAATTATTACGTTTTGTGCTACAATCGTTTGAATTGTGCGTGTAGTGTTTATTATTAGTGTGTAAAACACTTAAGTAGTTTTCAAATGGCTGAATAATGGATCCTGAGAACCTTAGATCAAGTGAGGTGGACAGAGAACTTGATGGTGATGTATCTGATGGTAATTTACTAACCTCAGAAGACGATCTTAGTGATTTATTTAGTGATGATAGTGATGCTGATCCATTGTATGAGCCACAAACAAATGTACATAGAGGTCAATCCTCAGAGAGTGACTGATGTTTCTAGACCTAGGCCTAGTACGTCAGGAACACAGGTTAGGCCTAGACCTAACGTAAGTAGAATCAATTGATAGGAGTGTGTTATCCAGTTCCTCTGAATCGGGTGATGATGCCGACGGGCCTACAGACAATGATATTTGGCTTAGTATAAACGAAGAGAGCCGCAGTAACTTCACTCATGATTTTTCTTATGTTGAATCTCCAGGACCTAGACATTGCCCACCTGTTGACTCTAAGAGCCCATTGACTATTTTACACTATTTTTTACAGAAACACTTTTTGACTATGTTTGTGGTTGAAACCAACAGGTATCCTAACCAGACAATTTCGTCTTTTGCAGACAATGACTCACCTGGTAGTCGTAGGCACAGCTGGATCCCCGTGAACATTTTGGAAATGAAGGCTTTTATTGCTGCTGTTTTAAATATGGGCCTGATTAGGAAACCAACTATCCCCTCTTATTGGTCAACTAGTGACTCACAAGCAACTCCATGGTTTAGTAAGATGTTCACACGAAATAGATTTCAAATTTTGCTTAGTTTTCTTTCACATTGTTGACTATGAAAAACTACCTAAAGCCAACCAACCAGGTTACGACCCCACTCAAAAGTTCAAACCCTTAATTGAGCACTGTAATAGGCTATTTAAATTCTTTTATACAGCCCATGAACAGTTGTCAGTCGACGAATCTCTAATTGGGACGAAAAGTCAAACCGGAATCACACAATACCTCCCCAATAAGCACCACCATAGGTGGGGAATAAAGTTATGGGTGTTGTGTGACTCTGTATCTAATTACTGCATGAGCTTATTTTGCTATCAGGGTAAGAAGAACACATCTCCATCTGATGAGGTAAAAAAATATGGTCCTTGGCTATTTGGTTGTCACTTCTCTTCTTCGTGCTTGTAATTATTTACAGAAAGGGTTTCATGTTTTTTACAGACAATTTTTTTTCTAGTATTCCGCTGGTCAAAAAATTGTATGAGGAAAAAACCTTTTTTACTGGCACAGTAAAGGAAGAATAAAAAAGGCTTGCCTGATGGAATCAAAGAAAAGTTTCAAGTTGGCCAGAAGAAGTACTACCATCAAGGAAACATAGTGACACTGGCCTATAGACAACAAGCATCACAAAAAAAAAAAACCAGTTGTTTTGCTGTCCTCAAAAGCTGAGATAAAAGATATTGTACATACCAAAAGGAGGCATGGCAGGGGTAACAGTTGAAACAAACCATCCATCATACTAGATTACAATAAGCACATGGGTGGGATAGACACATTCGACATGATGCTCTATTCTTGCCTTGACGAAAGACGAACAGTTAAGTATTGGAAAAAAGGTTGTTTTTAATCTTTTTGCAAGAATGGTAATAAATTCCTACATTATATATAGGGAAAATTGTGTCCAAAACAACAGGAAACCTCTTTCTAGATACCAGTATACTGTGCAAATCATTGAAAGTATTTTCTGATGAATGGGTATCACAGCAAGGTAAAAACTGTAAACGTAGAGGGTGACAAAAGAAAAAATTGGATTAGAAAAATTGCCCGGAAAAAAAGAAAAGACTTGTTTTGTATGTACAATGAGGGGGCCTGATTTCAAAAACAGGAAGGAAGAGGTCTAGAAACAGTTTGCACAAACTGTGGGGAAGGCTGTCATGGCACCTGCTTCCCAAAGCACAAATGCAAGTGAAGTGAAGACAAACTGTTGTGAATAGTGTATATAAATAATTGTATATAAACATTTAGTGAAGATTTTGAACTGAAAATTTTCATTCTTTCATTCTTGAGCATAAGAAATACTGTATGTGGTGAGTAAATTTTAAAAGTTTCTTTTAGACCACACACAAATGTATATGATGAGGCTATGTGTGTATTTTTTTCCAAACTGTTTTGGTCTAAAAAAAAATTTTTTTTTGTCCCGGTTTTGAACATAACACTATGAAATTTTGCACATTTTTTTATTAGTAATATTCCCTTAGAAAAGAAAGTGTTTTCCATAGTAAAAATGTTTTTTTTTTTATTTGTAAAAACTGCAATAAAACTTTTAAAAAATGTTAAAAAAGAAAACTTTTTTGTTTTGTGTTAAAAAATTATATATATAAGAAATAAACTGTAAGAAAATTTACTAATAAAAGTATAGCCCAATTAAAACCAAGCATTTTGATCTACAGCATGATAAGTTTCTATGGAAATAATCCTGTTAAAAAAAATGTTTTACTAAGTTGCTACACAACTGGGATTTCCGGGTCTGGCATTTTTTAGACATACCCCTGAATATAAAATATGTTGCAAAAAGTTCCATAACTCAATATATGGTCTTGGCACTCAAAGGGTTAATCATTACGATTAGTTATATCAATGGTTATTATTAAGTAATATCGTTTGCCAATTTCGATATAAAAAACTGGGTCCGCTTATCGTACCCTATCCGTACAAAACTCTTTCGCAATGATAGCCTAGGTATATTGTTGTTGTGCAATCAATTTCTGGCAAATATGAATTAGCGTAGGCTATGTACCAATTTGTAGAGAATGACTTTCTCAATTATATAATATAATTAACGTACCAGTAAGATTAAACGCCGGGGGCGGCAAATCACGAATTTGACGTTACCAACGTATTCTGCTCACCCTCCTGAACAAAAAATATATATAGTACTATGGGGTGCAAATGACAAATAACATGATTTTAGGGGGTATATTGATAAGTGGTTAAGTTCCTAATGTTTTAATGTTCAGTTTGTGTGCTGTGTCTGGATAATCTGTTTACTTGAATATTATCTGCGGCCGGGACTGATAGCAGCCTGATAACGTACCTGTTTATCTGAGTTCTCTCCGGGGCATGGGTCAGTTCTACACAAGATATCGTGTTCAGTAGGTCGGATTGAGTGAGTGCGTTTACAATGATGAATCAACCATCCACTAGTTCAACCAACCCTAGTGAATTGTGTGTGTCGGAGTGTTTCGTAGGGCACGTAAAGAGTTTACGTTTTAACCAAAACGAAATTATCTCTTTTTTTAATTGAACATGGAATTTTTAAAAATGAGTGTATGTGTTCGTCGTGCGGTCGAGTGGTGTTTTTAAACCGGGAGACTTTGTCGTTTCGTTGTGATAGACGACTTTTTTGTTGCTGCTGCTCAGCTGTATCCACAAACACACTAATGGTATGTTTTCTCTGATCCATCTATATATTTGAGTTTTTCATGATTTATTTAGTTTTTTTAACTTTACATAATCACCCAGCAGGGATCACTTCTGGCTGGTTTATACCTACCAGTTGAACCCACCACTGGGCACAGCAAAAAACCGATGTGCCACTTCAATCTGGGCAACCTTATGGATGTCCAGTAGCGGCACATCACTAACCGCAAATGTTGAGATTCTGGGATTCATGGGCAATTCGATAGGTCTAGCCTACTGTGGAGGATGGCTGTTGGAGTTGGTGGGGTTTGTTCCCTTACCTCAGAGGTTCTTGTTAACCTCAACAAGGGTGTGCCACCCCCTGCCTACTTTGACTGGAGAGGCTGGTTCACAGCTGACCTCCCTTCTTCCGGGATGACTTTGAGATGTAGTGCCCTAATTCTTCCTCATGGATCTCGATAGGAGGCGGCCCCTACTCCCAAACCTTTCCCATCCTGAATATCCTATCACTCTGGAAGCAGCGCAAAGGTCCTTACAGGACTAAGTGCAATTTATAAGCTTCTTGTCCTAAGAGAACAAAAAAAAAAAAAAAAAAAAACTTTACATAATTGCCTTTGCATTACATATCAATTTATATTTTTGATCAGCCCCTCTAGTATTTTTTATTTTACTGGTAGGTACTATCTCGAGGGATGTTTTTTCTTTTATTGACATCAGCGCGGGCTTCGGCAGCACCTTCGGTGCTGCCGAAGCCCGCGCTGATGGCTGGAGGCACTCGTAATTAATTTTTTTCTCGAAATTAAGAAAAACATTTATTTTTATAAAAAATTCTGCTCATTTCTGTATTAGTTTTCATTTACGTTTGCAAAGATGGCGGCGCAACCGGTGACGTCATCACGAGGTTCAATCATTGGCCACAAAAGGTCACGTGACGCTAGACGTGGATGTAGAACATGGAGATATTACTGAAAAGTTATTTAATTTTTCATTTTCTAGAACTTCGTTATTTCTCATTTCCACCCCATCAAACCTTATACTTTTTTGTTCTATATGACGATTCCAATAAGTTTTTAACGCAAAACTCGTATTTTTCCACCCCGGCCGTTAATATGATAATTACCATAATTAATATAATATATATAGTGACAATCTCATAAATAATGAAATTGAGCTATAACGATCAAGCAATCAATTAGATCTAGAAATGGGTCTCCTTATCTTACTCTACCTTAATTGGCAAACAGCCAAAGGGTTACAAAAAATTACATATTATTTACAATGACATAATATCCTAAATAATATGGAATCATAACCTTCAAACAAACAATTAAAACAGGTAATACAAAAACCCTTAATTAAAAACTAGAGAAACTGTTACTACAAAACAAGTAGTATCTGAAAACCAATAAAGGCAGTTTATCATCTTACAAAGTTATTTCATTCATTTTCTAAAGTTAGCCTATAATTTTTAAGATGTCTCTTTTACTGTAAATCATATACTACATGTTTACAATCTGAAAATGTGTATTCAGTTAGTAACTAGTCAGTGTTAATTTTGTGAGTTTATTAATCAGTATCGTTTGATTATATCAATAGGTGTCATCAGCGTTAATATCAATATATAAAGAACTGGGTCATCTTATCGTGCTCTACCTTTTTTTGTTACAGTCTTATTGAAATATATTATTGAGTGAACATTTAAAATTACATTTGAGATGAAAAACAGGGGTCGGGAAGACAAAAGAACCTAAAAATAGTAATACTACTACTAAAAATTAAGTTTTTGTCTACCGCCAATATGAGGGCAAGTATATGATCTGAACTTAGCAATTAAATTAAATATTATCTTTGAATAGTAGCCAAGCAGTTAAATTGAATAGTATCTTTAGTTAGTTCCAATAGTTCAATAAAATTAGAGGCGGATCTTTCGTAGTATATTAGTAAATAAACAAATATGTCTATTTTATTATATTTCAATGTTCAGTCTTAAAAATAGCACAATTGTTCACAGATTATGGCATCAGCTCACATTAAAACTGAGAACCTTTGTGACTAACCCAGCCTTGCAAAAAGGAAACGAGCTTATTGAGCTTTACCAGAACTTCATCCAAGGATTTGAAAACAAGTAAGTTAGTTGTAGCAGGTCTATCACCAGTCACTGTAGCATTAGTGTAGGCTTCTAAACTGATGTGTAATAATATGTCACATGGTCAGTATTTTTTTTTTGTTCTTGCTGCAAAATTGTTACCCTTTAAAATTTTAGTTGGTTTTACATTCCAGTAAAATTTAAATTCGTACTTACTTACTACTTACTTCGTACTTCCAATTCCGCAGGAGTTGGCCCAAACTGGGCTTCTGCAGGTCAAACTGCCCCAGGAAAGGGTCAGGGTGGGTAAGGTACAATGCCCTCACAAAATTCAAAAAATTCTTCTACACTGTAGAAACAATTTAAGACTAAAAAGTTCTTTAGCTCACACTTGAATTTTTTTATAGAATTTAAATCTTTTACACTAGAAGGCAGAACTTGAAAAATTTTGTTTCCAGAATAATAAGGGTTATTTTCAAAAATAGTAAGCCTATGGTATACAGCAAAATTGTTTCTATGCCTGGTGTTATACGAGTGAACATCATTTTGGTATTCAAGATTTTGTGTTTTAATATACACTGCACACTCATAGACATACAAACATGGTACTGTTAGGATATTTAAATCAATAAAAAGATTTCTACAGTGAGTCAGAGGCGGTAAACCCAGCATAGCTCTGACTGCTCTTTTTTGCAAGGTAAAAATCTGTTTGATATTTGTTGTTTTGCCACCCCAGAGGATGATTGAATAGGATATGTGTGACTCAAGCAGGCAGTGGTAGCCTATACGCTTTTGACTAGGTCTAAGTTATTGAGTCCAGAGAGACACCTAAGAACAAAGGTGCCCTTGGATAATTTTCCAGCGACTTTTCCCAACTGCCTGCCCCAGTCCATAACATCGTCCAACACCACTCCTAGCAGCTCAGATGACTCTGAGATATCCACTTCAGTGTCACCAATGAACAAGGATGGAGTCCAAAAGTTTTTTGAAATTTTCATTTGTTTGGTTTGGATGCAAATGCATTTTGTTTTTTCGGGGTTCATTTTAAGACTGTTTTTTGAAAAAAATTGGGCTAGTACATTTGTTTTGTGAAATAATTCTAGAATTTCACAATCCCTACTTTTGGTCACAAGAGTGGTATCATCTGCAAACATGTAAAGGTTTTCTTTTGGAATTTGATTTGTGATGTCATTTATGTAGATCAAAAAAAGAAGGGGACCTAGAATTGACCCCTGTGGAACTCCATTTAGGATCAATTCTGGCTTAGACTGAAAGGTTTTGATTTTGGATTTTGTTTTGTGCATAATTTCAACTACCTGATACCTGTTTGACAGGTATGAGGCAAGCCAATCTCTGGCATAATTTTGAACGCCCAGGGCCGAAAGTTTGCCAATAAGAATTTCAGCATTGACACAATCAAAGGCCTTTGAGAGATCTGCAAAACAAGCCATTACAGTCTCACCAGCCTCCATTGCCTCAATGACATAATTCACAAAGTCAATAAGAGCCAATTTGGTTGATTTTGATTTTCGGAAACCATACTGTCTCTCCACCAGAAGCTTATTTGTCTCAAGGTAGTCAATCAGCTGGTTACAGATGGTTTTTTCAATGAATTTTGAGATCACTGGTAGGAGCGATATTGGACGATAATTACACACATCCATAACATCCCCCTTCTTAAAAAGAGGCTTGTTCTATTTAGACACACTAGTTTTAGACACTAGTTTTTAGACACAAATTTAGACACTAGTTATTAAGGTAAGTTAAACGCAAAAACATTTTCACTTCTTATTCTGCAAGTGTCCATGAGCCAATGAGCCACTAGCATTTGTGAGTATCTTATCAAACAAGATAAGGGGGATAGTCAGTGCAGTATAAGGTCGATAAAACTGATAAAAATGTTAATATAGATAGAGTTATTCAGCCAAGAGTTGATCATGTAATTAAATTTTTAAATAGCAGATCTCTTTGTCATCAAACACTTACAAAATCACAAGGTTAGAGCTTTCTCTCAGTAACTGTTTCTATAACACTGTCAAAGTATGTTGCTAATTTAAATTCAACCTCCAACTTATTAGATTATAATTTATTTTTTATATTTATTGAAAGCCATGAAGAACCACTATATCTCCATTTAAATTATTACAATCCAAGAAAAGTAAGAGATTATTCAACTCTGTGGGCCTAATTAATGGTTTAAAGGCCACACAGTACCTCTATGTATAATCATATAAGCTGTGACATTAATTGGAATAATTTCAGTTTCAATAAACCAAATTGGCTGCTGTCCCTCACACCACATTGTACGAGGACGGTTTGATAAATTAATAAAAGTATTGCAGTGACTTTTTTAAATTTCCCATGCAGTAACTTTAAATGCAACAGTGCTGCAGTCAACTATAATCTGTCAGTGCACAACTTTCTAATTTTGAGCAAGCTGAGTCGTGCAGTGGTATTTGATAGCCGTTCAAAGTTGACAACCTCTTGAATTTTCAAAAGCATGGAAAAAGTGAATTTTGTGTGCTGATTACTTTTTACATAAAAATCCATCACTTAGACTATAAAAACAAATTGATAAATACTACAGGAACTCAGCAAGTTCAATTTCAATGATTAAGCATTGGTTTATAGAGTTCCGTTGTGGTCATACCAGCACTAGTGTGTTGAATGTTCAGGTCACCCAAAAGAAGTGATTATGCCGGAAATAATTGAAAACTCCATGGAATGATATTGGAAGATCTGAGAATGAAAGTGCATGAGTTGTCTTATGCTGTAGATATAATCACATTTTACACAAATATTTGGACATGAAAAATCTCTCCGTGAGATGCGTGCTGTGATTGCTCACACTCGACCATGAGCGCAACCGTGTGACCACTTCAAAAGAGTGTTTAGCGATAATCTGGACAAGTTTTGGTGCCGTTTTTTAACTGGACGAAACATGGATCCATCACAACACGCCAGAGACCAAGGAACAATCGAAACAGTGGGTTGCTCA
Source organism: Homalodisca vitripennis (assembly GCF_021130785.1). Lineage (NCBI taxonomy): Eukaryota > Metazoa > Arthropoda > Insecta > Hemiptera > Cicadellidae > Homalodisca > Homalodisca vitripennis. Next base: position 113,317,360 of record NC_060211.1, on the reverse strand, counting down.
GGGTTAACCAAAGAAAGCCAAGGTGAGTCTGTCAGCCAACAAGGTCATAGCCACAGTTTTTTGGGGTGCACAGGGTGTCTTTCACATTGATTACCTTAAGAAGGTTAATGATCCCTGGCAAATATTATTCAGAGATTTTTGACAGAGTCAACGTTGATTTGAAGCAAAAACTGTCGCATTTGGCGAAGAAGAAAGTGCTGCATGGCAAAAATCCATGAATCGGACTATGAACTGCTACCCCATCCAGTATATTCTACAGAACTCTCTGCGACTATTTCTTGTTTCAAAATCCTAAGAAATCGCTGGGCAATTTGGGTCGAATGAAGAAGTCATTACTCCCAACCAGTCATTACTGGAACAAACACCTATTTTAAGAGCCTTGAGAAAACCTATTATTTGGAGAGAATTAAAAACTAGTAAAACGCTGAACTAAATGTATTGAGCTTATATTGAATAAAAAATTGTTTATTTGCAGAAAAAATTTGTTTTATTCAAAAAGTCATTGACTATCATCCCTCCACTACATGTAGTGTTCTGACCCTCCCATACTCTTAAGGTTGAGGTGTACGTTGTCAAGATTCTGTAAGTTTCTATTAGTAATGAAACTTTACACTTTCTTTATTTTATTGTTATTGAACATATTATAATGATGCTTCCATTATCAATCTTTGTAATCAGTATGCCCATGATATTATAGCTCTTATAATCTCTTATATATGTTGTTTTCACTTATATTTGTTATAAGTGTTTGTGTAATTTTGTTATTAATAGTAATTTTGTAAAAATTTATGAATTTTTACTATGATTCTTTCAGGATTAATCCATTGGCTTTGGTTGAAATCATAGCTTTTATAGTCCCAAAGTTCTCAGATTATAAGGAGGCAGTTGATTTTCTTGAAGCAACAGAGCCTAAAGTGAAAATCAACAGCGAAGCTGTTGCATTGTGTAAAGTTCTTCAAGGACAGATTTACTTAGAAAAACTTAATGACCAAGCAGCAACCAAGGTACAGTACTATCTTGATTTTTAGAAGAAAGTTAATTATTTTATGTTTGTGTGGGTTGAAATATCTACTATATATGTCTGGGAATAAAATATTTATTAGGTCACAAAAAGATGAAAAGGTTGGCTAGTACCTTCATTTGCAGTGTGATGTTTTAAAAAAAATATATAGAATAGTGTTGCTTATTAAACATTATCTATGTTATTCTGTCGCTCATAAGACAAAGGGTGATATAATTTTTAACTTATTCTGCATACACAAGTCCTATAACTTGTATTAGTAATCAGTATTTTAATCAGTTACTAGCCATACGAAGAACATTTCAAAAAGAGAGAAAATGTTAGTTGAGATAATGACAACTGTAGTCATTGATACAGTTTAAATAGTGTTGCAATTTCTCCTTTCTCCTTGTTGTATATGTTTACAATTTTCTTTACAAATATTGTTTTAACACACATTATTCATTAACACATTAGAGATCACAACCGTAGAAATTTGTTACATTTTTGAGAAATTGATAATATTTTTATGTCTAACAATATTACCAACTCAGGAGCTTCTCTTATCTTCCTCGTATTACATTCTACGTATCAATTAGTATTTAGTCCAGTATGTAAGATAATTAAAATTGTTTTTGTCCTCTGCACCCAGTTTTGTAATATTTCCTGAAACTAATATGAATAAATTCACTCACTTCATAATAAATTTAAGCTCCATTATGCTTGTTATTCTTTTGAAGTAAAAACATGTCTTTTATTTTATTATCAATGTAAGATTACAAAATTATAAATACATATGTATTCAATTTGTATTATTTTTTTTGTGATTAAAAATTAATTTGCTCATGATCTCCCATGTAGTATAAATTTACCACAGATTGTACTGTACTGTAGAATGTTTAAACTAGTACATTGAGAAACTATATAAGAAAAAATAATCACAGGTTCTTTTGAGAAGATTTTCTATTGAAGGAAACTCATAATAAAAGATAAATACAAGCAAATTTGTCTTTGTATGATTTCTTGTATCCAAAAACTGGGTTTGATATCTCGCATATTAAAAATATGTGGAAACTGAATTAATTGAATAAAGCATTCTCAGCTCACCTGTGAGATGTTCTGAAATGATTCTGGTTTCCTTTATGACTTGGGCAAAATCTCACACATTTATTCCCCATCTCACTTTACAGTTTAAAAGTGTACTCAGAAAGAATCTGATTGTGTAGCAAAAGTTTATATGAGTAATAGATTTTTGCAAAATCAGTATTTCCTTCTGTCGTCAGAAACCGACTTATTTTCTGTAAAAAAATTGTATTTTTTATTTATCCAGAAAATGCAAATACCATTTATATTATAGTGCTTGTGTGTGGTTTTAACCTTTTATTTCATTTTCGTACGATTTCAATTAAACTTATCAATGTTTAAAACTTATCATAATTTTATTTTTCTATTCATTCAGGGAGTTTGCATTACTGTTGAATTCTATTTAGTGACTTGTTTACTAAATGATATTGCAGTTCCATCATGATAACTCAAAAGATACAGTGCTTTCAGTAAAAATGGTAAAATATAAAAATTACTAAATTGGGGTATCTCGATAAATCTATGCCTCGAGAACATTTAATAATAGAATGTTTTACGTTTCAGACCCAGAAGAATGTGTAAGCATAGCATACTTGGAAAAGGAATACCAACCATAGACACCTATCTTGTTTCATGGTTATTTTATTATTGCATTGTTCTTTTTTGTAGACTGAAATTAAACATTATTTCAATTATCACCAGTTTCTTTCAATATTTTAATTTATTATTTATTTAATAAAGGTATACAGAGTCATCGAAAAATAATGCCTAGATTTTAAATAACTGTCATAAAAAAACTATTAAAGGTAATTTAAAGGTTGTAGTCTTAAAATGTGCGGAAAGAAATACATTTTTTTTTCATACCTTAGTATGTTTCAATGTGTGCACCGTTCGTTGCCCTGCATATATCAAGTCTGTAGTCAACTTCCTGCCACTTGCGTCCAATCATATCTGGCGTAACAGTTAAGATTGCGGAAGAAATTCGCTCCCGAAGATGGTCCAAATCCCGAATCTTTTCTGCGTAAACTATATTTTTTATGTACCCCCAGAAAAAGAAATCCAAAGGGGTAAGATCAGGACTTCTAGGAGGCCATGAAATGGGGGCTGCTCTACCAATCCAACCGTTTGGGAAGCGTGCGTTTAGTGCAGCGCGTACCTCGCGATGGTAGTGAGGTGAAGCCCCATCTTGCATAAAAATGATTCGCTGTCCAGTCTGTTGTTCGATATCGTCTAATTGGGGGAACACAAACAGTTCAAGCATGTCCAGGTAAACTAGGCCTGTAATGGTTTTTTCTTCAAAAAAGAAAGGTCCAATAACTTTGTCATGAAATAACATTGAGTTTGGGAGAATCACGCACATACTCGTGGATTTCGTTTGGCTGTTGCGATCCCCATACACGGCAATTGTGACGATTTACACATCCATTTATGTGAAACGTAGCTTCATCACTAAACAACACTCTCTGTAGAAAATTTGGATTATCATCAATTTCATTTAACATAAAACTTGCAAATTCAGTTCGTTTAGGGTGGTCGGTAGGTTTTATTTGCTGTTTTATCTGAATTTTATACGCATGAAGTCTTAGCCGTTTGTGCAGTACATTTTGTATTATTGTTTTTGGAATGTTTAGTTGAAGACTTCGTCGAGCAATGGATTTTTTTGGGCTCCTAACACAAGATTGCCGGATACGCTCAACATTCTCTTCTGATGTTCTTGGTCGGCCTGGTCTAGATTTTTTGCCGACGGTCCCTGTTTCCCTAAACTGGTTAAACCATCGAATGATAGCTTTGTTATCAGGTGCTGTTTGACCCGGATATGTTCTTCGAAAGAGCCGCTGTACACTGACAATTGACTTTGACTCCGCGTACCAAATCACGCACTGTGCTTTTTGTTGCACGGTCAACATCGTACTGAGCGGCGGCGCGTCTGTGGCCGGCTGACCTTGACGATTGCGCAGCTTGTCTGCGCATCACAAAGACAGGGAAACACAATCAGACGAACTAAAAACAAAACTTGCGTACACCAGTTATCGTCCAGTGAAAGAATTACTCATTTAACATGAAAGGTTTTGATGTTATAATTTTATTAAATCTAGGCATTATTTTTCAATGACACTGTATTATGAGGCCAAATTTAAAGGTATATTTAAATGTTTACAATAAGACTATTTATTTTTTTTTTTTAGAAAATAATAGAAGATGTTGAAAAAATCATGGATGATGCTGATGGCATCACTTCAGTACATGGCAGATACTACTTGCTGGCCAGCCAGTACTATAGACTACAGGGGAAACATGCAGAGTATTACCGTACAGCACTCAGGTAATGTGCTAATCATAGAATAATAGTGTTTGTAACAAAATATTATTGTGAAAGTAAAACTTCTAGGTAAGGTATTGTAAAGTTTTTCTGAAACTTGTTCCCATTCAAGATGCTTTTCAATTAATTTTTTTGTAATTTAATAACATACATCCAGCTTAGCAGTTACATCACATGTGGCACTAATTTTGATATAACTTTTCTGTTAACAATTTTGAGCTGCAGCTGAATCTTAATGGTTTCTTTTTTATTTTGTAAACAATAAATACAATAAAAAATTAATTTATGTGTAGTCTAGAAAAAATTAACATATATCATTGATATGAGACATAAATTGGGCATATTTCATGTTATATTCACGGCAATTACAGCTGTTTGGAAATGTTCATGCAGTCACAAATAATTTACGTTATTTTCATAGCTTGATGATAAATAGAATATTTAGTGATTTCCTGATTATATCGTATTGGTTTCCAGACCTGACAGTGCTATTAATATTTGAGTAAATATATTTTTACCAATATAATCCGAAAGAAGCTAACTGTCATTACTAACTGTTTTGTTATAACTGTCATTGTAAGTATATATGTTAGTTACAATATATATTTATAAATTACACTATTTTAGTCATGGCAAACTTGTAATTGAATCAATCAATTACATTCTAGAACATGATTTAAATATTTTTTTAATGCAACATCACGTTGGGATTCATAGGGATCTCAACTTTTTTCCTCAGTCCATTTACTCCCATGGTTCATTGACCACAAGATGGGTTGATTGGGGTTTTTTTTTGTCCTTTGCTAATTCCTTATAATAATTTTTTTTATCCTATAAAACATTAAAGGATTCCAGCCTTTCTCGGTTATTAAACTGAGTAGATCATAAACTGAGATCTGGACATAGAACATAGATGTGAGATCCTTTGGTTTAGATTATTGGAGGTAATTACACAGAGAGTTAATATTGATTGTTTCTAGCATCATAACAGTGTTATCTTTCGGTACAGAGTATGGATCAATATTAACAAAATTTACAATTTCCAGAATCACTCTCAGTTTATACAGTTCTTAAGATAATTACACACTGGAAATGAAAATATTTACAGAGAAGATAAATTTCTTTTTTTTTAATTTTTATTGGACAACTACAAAACTTATGCGTTTTGTCTGATCTTTGCAGAATATTTGTAATACAAAATTCAATTTCAAACGTCTTAATAAATATTGTTCTGGTTTGACTAAATTTTTACTCCAATATCATCTATTCACAAATTGATCTAAAAATTGTGTATTTGTGTTTTAAGATATCTGGGCTGTGTTGAGCTGGCAGACATGAGCAAAAGTGATCAAGTCCAACATGCGCTCTTTTTGGGCTTGGCAGCTTTACTTGGCGAGGGTGTGTACAACTTGGGCGAGCTGGTGAGTATTCACTAGTGGGTTTTATGGTATTTACCATGTGTTGAGCTAGCAAAGGTGATCAAGTCCAACATGCGCTCTTTTTGGGCTTGGCAGCTTTACTTGGCGAGGGTGTGTACAACTTGGGCGAGCTGGTGAGTATTCACTAGTGGGTTTTATGGTATTTAGCATGTGTTGAGCTAGCAAAGGTGATCAAGTCCAACATGCGCTCTTTTTGGGCATGAAAGTTTTACATGATGAGGGTGTAAGTTTTACAGTTGAACTGGTGAGTATTCATTAGTGCCCTTTTAATCCAAAACAGTTCCAAGATATAAACATCATTTCTGTTACAAACACACAAAACAACCTAAAATATCATCTGTACAATATTTTTGAGTGTATTTTGACCATTTATTTTGCTTTATAATAGGTCTTTGTGTTATATTTGTATGATTAGTGTTAACAATTAGTAATAGTAGTTATGTTAGTTACTAATATAACTTAAATTATGATTGCCACTAGTTGTTTATAATTAATTATAGGTTTCATAGGCTATTTTAGAGTGGTGTTTGGAAGTGAAAATAAGTAGTGTTTATACGGAGCTATTATTCTAATAGTTATTGTAACCATTTTTAATTAATCAATTTGTTTTCAATCTCCTAAGACATTAACTGTAGAACTGGTGTCTATTTAACCTTAACTGGTACAGCTTTTGAACCCCTTGCACAGAGTTAAAAAAAATTAACTGCAAAATCAGTTATAACTCAAACATTAAAATGTTATTTATCATTTTATTCAGAATGGTGTATGTATATCATTTACGGATGTATGGTGATCTGAAGTTAATGAATATCATAGAAATCACTGTACACCTTCAATTTAAAAATCCAAAATATCCAGTTCGTTATGGTGATTGAGAAATTATCTATTTATAATATATTATAGAACAAAAACATCGTAAAATTAAACAGACCAGAATCCAGCTGATTTGAACAGCAACAACTTTTAAAATTACATAGTGCTTCGGACATCTTTAGCTTTTAGCGGTCAGTAAAATATAAGAAACGTGTTATGTATAAAAGTGAGTATGGTAAATGAAAGTATGAAAATTAACGATTACAATGATATAACTTTTATTATGATTTTAATGAAGATTGTTGGAACGATGATGTAATTAGCAGATGATGTTTAATGCGTCGCAAATCATGACTCTGCCAGTTCGTGGTGGGGAAAAATGAGTCTTAAATCACGACTTTGCCTGTTCCAGGGTTAAGAGTTGGTCATTGCTTTGATGTTAATGACTTTAAGATTAATTTAAATCCATCTGAATAAGTCAAAGTAATACAGTGGTGCCTGTTATAAGTGTATGATTCACAGCAAAAGACTTTCATGTTCAAACATCAGTCCTCTACCTCTCGTCCCCTTGCTTCTTCTGTGCGGTCTTACACAAGAATCAGTGTGGTGTTTATGAGTGGTTTATTCCATATCAAGTTACCATATTACACATGTTTTGCATGAATTGTTATTTAAGAAGAATAAAACTGTTATGAGTGAAAGTGTTGTGCAGTTGACTTGTATCTTGGATTCAAGTTTAAACTATGCCATGCCACAATTTGTTGACTAAAATTGTTTGTTTAAAAAAATTAATAATTTATTAGGATTGACTTGTAACAAAAAATAAATAATTTTTCTGAGTAACATATTTGTATTGCACAATATTTGGTAAAAAGAGGCTCTTAAGAAAATATTACAACATTATCTCAAAACTTCTTCTCCTCAACAGATTCTTGTTCCATGTCAAATTAGTCATTTTGTTTTGATGTTAAAAATATTTTATATATTTAAATGGGAATTGAGGTTAGAAATTTTTGTTTGAAGTTAATAATGTTGTTTCTTTAAAATCAAACCTTCATTGAGTTAAGAGCTAGCTGTAGTATAAAATGACCTTGAGTTTTTTTGCATAGGAAAAATATTTATTCTAATCCACACCTTTTTACACTTATTTATGATCGTAATATTATGGGATATGTCTCATTTTAGAGATATAATCAATACATGCTCAAACGCTTTTTAGTTTTTCAACTAAAATGTACATTTTTAAAGTATTTAAGTTGTAAAGTTAACAAGTAAAGGATAACCCGTAAAATTTTCTAAAAACCGTTTGGGATTCGTATTAATAAATCTCTAAAATGATACGTCTCCCATAATTCTACGGCTAAAAATAAGGGTGCAAAACTGCATGAGATTTAACATTGTGTTAGGGAGATAAACCCAGGATCATTTTACTACTTCTAACTCTTAACGTGTGTTAGTTAATCTTTTATGATTTGAATAAGGCTTTTTTGGCAGTTAAAAAAAGACTTGCAGAGCATTTTAAAACAGATTGACATTTATGGAATTCTAAAATGGCATGGGATTTAGGATAAGAGCATTTTTATAATGGGTAAAGTTTCATACCTGATGTTATACTTATTGCAATATGAATGGATGCAGAGTTATTTTAAGTAATTGATTTCAGAAATGGCATTACTCATCACTGAATTGTAATAGAAGTTGAGATTTATCAGTACGTGTCTGCGTAAACTTGGTCAAATATGATGACTATCAACAAATATCTGTAAACTATCAACTGTTTAAACCCTGGCTTGTCCTTGCCTAAAATTCAATTGCACAGTTGGAATTTGAGTAGTAACAGTGGGAGGTTTATGTATAAAAAGGTTATTATTTTTGACTGTGATAAAATCAATAAACCCGTTTTAAATTTATATAAAGGCATTGAGAAAAGTTAAAATTAAATTATTCTGTAACACCTATTGTATTATTATTTCAGTTGGCTCATCCAATACTCAACACTCTGAAAGCCACTCCAAATGCTTGGCTTGTGGATCTTCTGTTTGCATTCAACACCGGTGATATTGCCACTTTCGAGAAGATGAAACCGCAGTGGGAAACAGTGCCAGACCTTGCTGCCCAGGAGTTGAAGTTGAGGCAAAAGATTTCTCTCCTATGTTTGATGGAGGTAACTGAACCTTCTTTTGAATTTGACTAACAAAGTTTAAAAAGAGTTCTAAACCTGTATAGAAAATTTCCATAAACCTGATTGCTGTCATAGTAGTTTACTCAACTGAAACGTATGACGTTGAATTGAAATGCAATATGTACCTTAGTGAGAATTATACACTAAACGAGGTACGTTATGGTGTTTCAACTTGAATTTTGTGTACATTACTCTATGACTATACTGTACAGGATGTACCAAAAGCTTTCTTCATAAAGGTTATACTGAATATTTTTTTTAAATCTACAATGACACTATTGTAGGTTTATTTCACTGGCAAGCGTTTGGTGGTTCCAGAGTTATTTAAATCTCGAGTATTGGTTATTTATATTAAACAGTTTTCCAGGTGTTATAAGGTTGTGAAAGAATGGTAATAGATTAAAAAGCAAACGTATTGGTCTTTATGTTATTATCTATTATATTATACCCCATTAACTGTGAGAAATATGTAATACTAGATAATTTAAATACCGTTGTTCAGCTTAGTTTAATTGTGTTTGCCCAGGATCTGTTTTGATGTGACTGTATCATCATCAGCTTATTCATCAGATGGAAGTTGTTAATTAACTAATTAAGGCTTATGTCAGGGAATTAAAATATAAATCCTAAAAAAACACAACACTAGATTTTTGTATTATCATTGACTGTGTCACATGATTTTATTTTTATTGTTTTATGATGGTATTGTTTGTGGTGGTATTTTAAGTGCTGTAACGATACCTTCTGGGTAATTAAATTCTCAACTAACAAACAAAATTATGACAATGATGGTCTCTTGAATCAAAAAATGTTCTGAGTAAACACAATATAATTGAAATGAAAGTTGTACATAAGTAATGATCTTTATGTTTGACTTCCATAATGTCTTTTGTTTGTTGAAGTAAACATAATTTTTGTAATATCCACAAAACAACTGATCAAGATTGCATTTTGATTTGATTAGATGACATTCAAGAGGCCAGCCAACGACAGGGAGCTGAGCTTTGCGGAAATTGCAAGAGAGACTCGACTACCAGTGGTGGAGGTAGAATTGCTGGTGATGAAAGCACTGGCACAGGGACTGGTGAAGGGCGCCATAGACCAGGTGGCCAGCAGTGTACACATGACCTGGGTTCAACCTAGAGTGCTCGATGCCTCTCAGGTAACAACACACCAATCCTAGTTAAGTGTACTAACCAATGATGTTACATCCCCTACTTTGGCTCATAGAGCCGACGTTGATAACAGCTGCAAAGACTAAGTAAGACAAAGTTGGGCTACAAGCACTATTTCCCTCAAATTTTTAGCATTGATTTTACTTCCTTAATTACTCCCAAATCAACATTGAAATGAAATTTATTCAGCATAGTACATGAAGTTTACATTCTTCCCATTGCAATCCTAGTTATTAGCTCAACTCCCTTTAGTTACAGTTTTTTATAATGGCTAACTTACAGATAATCACAACGCAAAATTTTAAATAATTTTGTTTATACATTAACCCTTTGAGTGCCACGGTGACAAACTTTTGCCACCAACAGTAAATATGAGAAACGCCACAGTGACGAATTTTCTCCGCCAGTTATATAAGCAAGAAATGCCATGGTGATGAATCTTCGTCACCAATTATTTAGTATCCTTTGTTTATATTTCTCCGTATTTTTAGGTTTCAACACAATAAAGTGTATTTCCAATAATCTTTCTTTAATATTCTGTGGTGTTTGGGGAAAAATCTAATCCAGAAGAGAATCTAAGAAATGAATAAACTATGTCCATATCTATGTCGACGTAGTGGGTGACAAAAGGAAAATTGGCTTAGAAAAATTGCAATGTACAAAGAGAGGGTATGATTTCAAAGCAGAAAAGAAGAGATCAAGAATAGTTTGCACCAACTGTGGGGAAGGCTGCCATGGCATCTGTTTCTCTAAACACAAATGCAAGTGAAGGCAAACCGTTATACATAGTGTATATAAATAAATTTATGTAAACATTTATCCCTAAATAAGTGAAGATTTTGAACTGCAATTTCATTCTTAGTTCTAGAGATCAAATATCTTGTTCGTAGTGAGTAAATTAAATTAAATTTCATTTAGACTACACACTAATGTATGTAACGAGACTGTGTGTATTTTTTCCAAAGTGTTTTGGTCTACAAAATCCTGGTTTTGAAAATAACACTTTGAAATTTTGCACATTCTTATTTCCTTAAAAAAAGTGTTTTCCATACTACAAATATTTTTTTAACCAAGCATTTTGATCTACAGCATGTTTCAATGGAAATAATTTTGTAACAAATGTTTTACTAAGTTGCTACACAAATAAGATTTCTGGGTTTGGCATTTTTACACTTGAATGGCAAATTTGTTTTACATTTTTACATCTGTGGCAAAAGGTTCCACAACACAGTATATGGTCTTGGCTCTCAAAGGGTTAATAAGTTGTATTTTAATTGTCTAATTTTATATAGGTTCTGCTGAATTAGAAAATGTTAAAGTAAATTACCTGTTGACGAGCTCTATCTATTTAGATTGACAAAAAGGGGTGAGTGTTTAAAAAAAAATGTGTTCATTTTTAAATAGGTTTGTTTCCACATATAAAATATATGTCCTTATAGCTAGGCTATGCATGAATGCAAATATTATTCTATATACATACACACACCCTTACGTACACATTATATCCCGAGTATACAATATACACTTTAAGTGATATATTAGATAACTATAAACCTAGAACAGTAAATATAAAATACATAGACAGCAACATCTTTATAAAGAAACATCAAAATATCAAGGAATATTAAATTTAACATGATATAATATACAAGGCATATCCAGAAAGTAAGTGTACACTACTACATCAGTACACTTACTTTCTGGATATGCCTTGTATATTATATCATGTTAAATTTAATATTCCTTGATATTTTGATGTTTCTTTATAAAGATGTTGCTGTCTATGTATTTTATATTTACTGTTCTAGGTTTATAGCTCTCATGGCCAGAGAGATTTTTTCTGACATGTTGTTTACACTACCTTGTAGCCTGATTCCTTCACTACGCAACGAGACTGGTTCAAGTTCAGTATGTTACGAACTGTCAATTCGACAATATATTTTATGTAAAATGTCAGTCTAATCTCCCGCCAAGTTCGAAATACGTGGCATCATCCATTACCTTGTTTGGAAGGGAAAAACTCCGGCTAAGGTTTGTAATGAGGTAAAAAATGTGTATGGTGATAAAGATATAAATCATACGAGTGTGTTCAAGTGGTGTTGCAATCTTTAAAATGGTCGTACATCTGTGCATGATGATCAGAGGAGCAAAATAATTTCAATTTTGACTGGAATTATTGAAAATGCGCTCCTTAACAATCGCATGTTGACTGTGGATGAACTTTTTGCGATATTTCTGCAAATCTCCAGATTTCTGCTACACAAAACCATTACAGAAACCCCCGGATATTGGAAACTGTCTGCGAGGTGGGTCTCAAAACAGGTTGAATCAAGTGGAGGCCAGACAAGAGTGTTTGAGATGTACAAACTCCATGGACATAAATTTTGCTACTCCATTATTTGGAATTGTGCAGTTTTCCAACATGCATGTCCACCTCTAACATGACTTACGGGCAAATGAATTTGAAGCTTACTGATTGTTAATGGAAACACTAAGCTTTTGGAAGAAGGTGGAAGTATAAATATTTCTGGTAACTTTTTCGATGTTGTGAGTGATCTGGTTGGATTTGTTGACATAGTACATCTAAACGTTTAACAAGCTGACAGATATTGCACTTCACGGCAGGGGGGAAGGGCTATTCTCACTCCAATAAATGACGGACAACTCCATTGACCATTTTCTGTTGGCGAAGTTTCCAACTGATCTCAGGGTGTAAGAATCTAGGGATTCTGTAACTGAGGTCACACTCCAGATAGAGTGAAAACCCAGGAATATTGTTTACAAGGAGGTACTGTAACAAAAAAACAAGCACTCATAGGTCTGTAAACGAAATACAATGTAGAAACGTTTAAAAATCCAATATAGCATAATCAAAGAGCTCAAGCCGATGTATATCATTAATATTAGATGATTCAAAACTGTATTAGTCAATAACAACTTATGAATTACTCTTAAAAATTATGGCCTATAATTATATAAATATTCATTTTTAGAAACTTTTACAACAAGCTGAATTATAATGGCAATTGACAAGCTTTGAAATCTTCAAACAATTAAGTTTTAAATAATTTAATGTTTTGTTTGGTTACAAAACTCATATTTATGCATATTAAATAGCTAATATATATATTACTTTATTTGCCATTTTCATTTTTAACAAAATAGCGAAACACAAATATACTAAAAGAATTGGGTTTAAAATTTTGCAGCTTAATCGAGCAAATTCATGACAGACCAAAGAATTGTTGGTGTTATCATTTAGACAAATATTAAAATATTTTAAAAACTGCATTAAGGCCCCACATTTGTTTCATAGGTACTCTCTATACATACACAATGGCTAATTTGAATGCTTTCATAACCAAATGTGAGGACTCAATTAATTAAATCAATATCAATCATGTATATATAACATACGTCGAAACATTGCTATATCAAGGCTTGAAATAACAGTAGAAAATGTAAAACATTTGCTTACAATGATGAATATCATGGTGCTCAATGATTGCACCCACAAGTTTGGAGTAGTAGTTGGAGTTATGGGGCTAAAAAAATAACATATTTTAATGAATGTCACAGATTTTAGTGATGTTTGGAAACGAAAATGCAAAGATTCCTGCCAATCCTACAATTTGAGCTGCGGCAGGCAAAGCTGCAACATGCATGCTAGTGCACAATTATATTGGTTTATGCTTACAAATCAAAGGACTCATTTATATACAAAATTATGAATTTTGTTTTTATTACCTAGGACCATATGATTAATATGGATCATTTCTCAGCTTATCCACGTCACCTCGCATTTGTTCTTTCAGCATCTCAATTGAATGACCACGGGTTAGTTGAGCAATCAATTCAATGCTGTATACCGTTAGTTTAAAAAACAATAAAATTCAAGATATGGTACTGTTTTAATCTATACCTTGAATACTTAGTATTACAAGACTGAGCTAGTATGATCTGAGCTTTGAATTGATTCTTTTGTGGTTAATATTTTAGAATGAATATAAAGAGCTATATTCTCTTGGAATTTCAAGTTGAGCAAAAGGGTTTTACAGAGTCTCTCCACCTCAAGTTTAACATAGCTCTTACAGCCTTTTTGTCCAAATGCTCCATTGTATAGGTCTATTCCAAAGTTATTGTAGAAATGGATGGGTAAAACTTAACAGTTTTGTAATTTCAATATTATAAAATTTTGAAAAAAACTAGAGAATAAACTTAGTAAGCGACACAAAAACATGTAAATTACATTCTTAATTTCTTACAATTTGTTTTTATAAATGGTTAACCAAATATTGTTAACCGCTTTATATTAAGTCAAATTTTAAATAATTATTAATTTGTACCTGTTTAATATGTATTATAAAACAAATAATTATAAATCATTAGTAATATGTTTACATTAGTTTTACATCTGATAAATCAATATTCTAATAAACAAAAAAATTACTATTACTTATAAAATTGTGTACTGTGTTGGTAATTGTTTTAATTGTTTGGTGAGTTTTTTTTTCAATTTGATTAGGATTGATTTATCAGTTTTAGTAAATTAAAAACGTTCAAAAATATATCAATTTTTTGTACATCCGAGTCATCAATCAATGTTTTTAGCTTAATGAATTGTTGTTAAGACTAATGTCATACTTATAATCATAGGCAATTAAAAATAACATGCAATTGTTGCCAGAAGTTACCTGTTATTAATTTATTATGCAATTAATTTGTACCTTTTGACTTGGCACATTTGATGTTTTGGTATTGTGCTGGTATTGAATGACAAGAAAGTAACTGATTACATTAATTTAAAATGGAATAGTTGAATAATTTCACTTGATATATGTTTCAGTTGTCGTCAATGGTTAACAGGCTCAATTTCTGGTGCAAAGATGTCAAATCCATGGAGATGTTGCTGGAAGATAAAGGTCATGATTTTCTTACTCTTTAATTTTGCATTTTTTCATTAAAAAATCAGTTTTGTACCAATAAAAATTGTGTATAAATTATAATAAACTATTATTAACACATTTCTTTTGAACAGTTCTTTAATTTCCTGGAAAATCTTTTCTTGACATATTTTCTGAGAATATCCTATTAAACCAGGAGAATCTTACAGGCCAGGTGATATAATATCACCATTTCTTATTTCATTTTTGGAAAGCATTATGGAAAGGCCATAAACAAATTATTCCATGTGGGAATTTCAGCACTACTACACTTACTAGAAATGTTGACTCTCAACCAGAACATATACCTTCTATCTTATCAGTATTTCCATCATAGTGCTGATGAATATTTTATGTATAGCCTAACCTTTCAATTAGTTCTAATAATTGGAAAGATACCCACACAATATAAGGCTATTAGTTAGAAATTCCCATCAAGCTAATTACAGGTAAACTTTGATCTAGATCAGTCCCCTGATGAGTTAGTGTTAGTGACAGTTATAATGAGCAGTCAGTTCAATTGCCCATATCTGATTATAGAAATTATTTAGACAAACATAAAATCAAACCAACAGACCAACAAAACTAGTAGTTACCCACAGCTTCACACACAATTTTCAAAATCGAAGGCCATAGCTTTCTTAGTGAAAGCATTTATTTTAAAATATGATGAAGTCCTACAATTTTTGTAAACACAAGTAGAGATATCAGGTACATATTATTTCAGTATCCATGGTTGAGAGATCTAAAATGTAAATATAATTTCAATTGGTTCTATTTTAGGTTTTGTTGTATGAATAAATATGTACATAATATAGCCTGTCTCAAAAATCTAATTTGGTCAAAAAGTGTCAACTTCCCTATGTTTAGATTCATTTTCTAAGTTATTTCAAGTGCCATAGTTGGTTTTGACTTGTGCTCCAATCAAGAAAATATATACTAACAAAAACCAACTTCGATTAAAAAGCGTCTACTTTCAGCTCTTTTAGTTTACTTTCTGTCTAAGATTTTTCAAATGCCATTGTGATAGTTTGTTTTTTGTCTTGATAAAGAAAACATATAACTTAAGTACAACTGACAAGTTACAGTCCAAAAGAGTCAGATTAAGATCACTTCTGCTCTAATTTATTTACTGTTCCATAATTGAGTTGATGTTGTTGCACTGACCTAGAAAATAAACACATTTGTGAGTTTTGGAATTCAACTTAGATTTAAAAACTTTTATTTGTAGTCTGCAATGTTTCTGGTGCTATAAGTAATATTGATTTTTACTCTGATCAAGGAAAAATATGTGCGTACGAA
The DNA here is from genome assembly GCF_021130785.1 of Homalodisca vitripennis. Lineage (NCBI taxonomy): Eukaryota > Metazoa > Arthropoda > Insecta > Hemiptera > Cicadellidae > Homalodisca > Homalodisca vitripennis. The sequence continues at coordinate 113,301,103 of NC_060211.1, read as the reverse complement.
AGTTCAAAAAGACTACTTCAGTCAAAATACATCTACTTCCATTTCTTGTATTCTGCTTCTGATATAAGGGGAAGATTTGAGCCATCCATTTGCTTTTCCTTTAACTACAGTAAAATTGTTAGGGAGACAACCAGTTTTGATAAACTTATGTGCAAAACATTCACAATTTGTTCATCAAGGTGGGTTTTAAAACTCTGTTTAAATAATATTTTCAATGCTTTAGATGGTTTATTTGTCACTGGTACAATCTAAAATAAAAATTAGATAATAACTTTGTATTTGAAATCTGCATAACACTGTATAATTATGTAATCTATATAAATAAAAATGAATTTCCGTTCGTTAGTCTCGCCAAAACTCGAGAACGGCTGAACCGTTTTGGCTAATTTTGGTCTTGAAATGTTCGTGGAAGTCCAGGGAAGGTTTAAACGATGAGAAAATATAACAAAATTGCAAGGAAAATACTAAAAACAACAATTTGATTTTCCCATACAAACCGTTCTTACCTGTCAAACGTTTGATTGATGTTCATGTTTAACTTAATTTAATTTAACAGCTGTAACAAATACAAATGACAAAGTGTCTCGGTATCATATGTTTACTTACTACTGCATGCAATTTCGGGTAAAAAAGCTGTTGCCATTATAGGTTAACATTATTAGTGCAAGAAAACATTGATATCATTAAACATTAACGTTATTAGGAAGAAAACGACCTAACATAGGTCGTCGAAGTAGATCGAAATGTGCGGTGAGCTACCTCACGCGCTAATCACACTGATGACCAGCAAGAGACTGATAATGATAACAGTCGTATTGGTAAGGCACATTTGCGTTCTACAGTAAATCAGAATGAAGTGGATTGACAAAGAATGCAACGAGTTCGGGCACATCGATCACAACAGCAGCGAGCCCGGGAAAAGGAAATTGACCGATTCCGCAAACGCAATGCTCCTGTGAACCTAGAACGAGCAGCATTCTCCTACGATCCAGAAATCGATTATAGTGCCGACAAATCAAATTAAACATATATTGATCAGTCTTTATGGTAAGAAACATATTTTCTTAAATTTCTCGGCACTTGAAAAAATCGGCACTTTCGAATGATGAGGGTTAAAATTAAATGTTAAACTCCATCTCTATATCAAAATTATTTAAAAACCCGGCTTGCTAATGTCTTCACTTTGCTCGCTAGGACCTGACGGTGTGGCGGGAGGCCTCGGTGACTCGGACAAGTCTGGCACAGCCAGAATATTGCCGATGTTGTGCTCATGATTTTCTTCTATCTCATCCAAATATTTTAATTCTTCACCAGTTAAATTAAGTTCTGAAAATGTTATTCCTTCAGATGATGATGATGATAGCATTGTTGAGACGAACTTCGGTTTTGATAACAATTGTTGTTTCACTTGATTTTTTTGTTCCTTGGCCCTGTTAATTCTTATTATGCGGCTCAAATTGTGACCGCACTTTATACAAAAGTTGAAAGTATCAGCGGTTATTGTCAAACATTCGTCGCATCTTAACAATTTTTTAGTGCAACTGGGACAGGTACAGTAGTTGTTTTATTCTGCCGTTCTATCCACTTTTAAAGGGACACTGCATTGTAAAAGTTCTTCTTCTATAAAAACAAATCAATCAATCAATTTAAAGGAAAGTGACTATTACGTTACAAACGAATTCAGCCAATTATAAAAACAAAGCAATCTGACACTTGATCTGACAGAAATTTAAAACACCTTTTTAAAGACACCTTTATGTTTTTTTTTTTTATTAATTATTGTGGCATTGTTCAACAGCTACGGTGTAGAAGGTGCTGTATTCATTGAATTTTGAACAGTTCTAAGATGCCATACATGGCATATACTATGGTGATGATGATGCCTTTATAAAGTTACTGGTTCTGCAATACATAATTAGGGTTTAAATTAATATGGTTTATGTTAAGAGGTAAGTGAAACGAAGTTCACCGGATCAGCTAGTATTTTCTAAAATTTAAATGTAAACAAGAGTTTCTGTCACTTTGGTGAATTTCAGCTGAATGTGTCAACAGCTGTTTAGGGTCAGTTAACTTTGGATTGTGAGCTGTAAATGTAATTATTTTCCAGAATTATTAAATATTCTGAGAAACTGGTTCAATGTTTCTCATCTTTTAAACCTTCCTTGGACTTCTACAAATATTTCAAAACCATATGTGTGTTGTATAAGAACATGAATTCACTGTTTTATAGACAACTTTATAAAAAGTGTATATATAGTTCCAATAATGGATAGTTACCAGTTTTTAGTTTCAACTGTGTTCTCAGTTGAAGATTTGAGAATTTTGCCAGTGTATTAGACTAAACTATACTTCTAAGATGGGTAAGATGATCTGATAGACTACATGAATCTCTACACAAATCACTTGGATGATCCATCCACAATTTTAGAGTAACGCTCTTCTTTGTATGTCCAATGAGAAAAAGACATAATGAAATGCTCACAAGTAATGCGAGCATGCCTTCCGGGTCAACATTTAAGCATTTCTTGCTCACAATAGGATTTCCCACACCACTTGTCCTTTTCAGCCTTCAACAGTATCACTTCCCACCAAAAATTAGCTACCCGCCACATTGCTTATGGCTAAAGCTGTGTATTCTCGCCACTTTAAGTGCTTCCCCATTAAAGCTTGGTGAGTAAAAGGAGCAGACACTTCAGCTAGTGTAGCTGTTTCAACATTGTTTTGTCTCTCCAGACACAGTGAGACGATAGATTTCAGCTGTTACAGTATTATAGCATACTCAATTGAAGATTGGTGCTATAATGTTTCTTATCAATTTATTAAATTACTAGTACATTTGGTATAGGTGAATCTCAGAATATGAAAATAAGTTTATATTTTGTTCACACTTGAGACTGATTGTGCTGTGTTTATGGAGAAAACATTATGAGTGATGGTATTGTGCATGAAATTTAAAGATGTCTGAATGTCAAATTCAAGGATCAATTTAAAAATATGTCAAAGCTGAAGCTATTTGGCAATTTGTTGGGGGGTCGGTCAACATCTTTGGCTCTCTACACCACTCACTTACATCACCACTCTTGTTTTCTCTGTAAACAAGGCATATTCTCCTATGGATTTCTGCAGCACTATTCCCTTCTGCTTGCAACAAACGAATAAAACTTCTGAATTCACTTTTGGTCGTAGAATCAATAGAGGCAGCCATGTTTATGCAACTGCAGATCAGCGCAAACTGACTATTTTAACTCAACTGTGACAAATGTAGCGAGGAAGATGTGTGATCAACTACTGCGCACACAATGGACCTGCCACATGTCTGGCGGTCATGGTGTGAGATCAACAGGTAAAAAAAAAGAAACAGCCCTTGTAAAAAATCAGTAATTTAAAGAGCCAATGGTCAAATACTGCCATTTAAATTTGAGTAAAAGTGTTGTATATGGTTATGCAAGTGCTGAGTGATGACACAGAACCAATCCAGCCCCTATGCATGGCCCAGCGCGCTGAGAGGACAACCACCTGATACTCCATTCAAGCTAAGCGATAGGTAAGGTTTGGCTACATCAGTAGCCTCCTGATCGCTTAGTGTTAATATCTTTGCTTCTCCATTACCTGGCCTCCAAAGAAAATGGAATTAAATCAAATCACAATTAAAGATTAGTCTTGCTCTTAGCAACAGTGCACGGCTCTTGCTTTTTTGTATCCTGTTTACCATTAAACAACTGGAAAAAGAATGAAAATTGGAAGATTTTTCTTGTAAACAGGGGCAATCCATTGCCTTTGAAATTCTAGAAACTTTCTTGACCTTATACTGTTTTGGTTCTTATCCATATTTGGGTGTTTCTAAAAAATTCAGAAACACATCCAACTGGGATATAAACAGCTGGAGCTCAATAATATCAATGTTTTATTTTTAAAGTCAAATTGATACCTTTGTGCTATATATTGTGAGTTGAATGCGGATAAAATGTATTGTGTATTTTTCTTATCTGGCCATGTCACTCTAATCTAACACAGAGTATGTCGCTTTTAGACAATGATCGGTCAGTGTGATGCTCCGCTACGAGTTGTGTGCCGTGGTTAATCTCTGTAGTTTATTCCTGTACGTGGCCAGTTACGATCAAAATTGATTACGTATTTCTTTGTTATATTGAGTATTTTTCATACTAGCAAATCTGATAACCTAATTTGACAATAAATTGGACATCACTCCTTAAATAGCCATCCAGTTAAAATAGATGGATTAATGTCATAAATGGTATAAAAACCCTATTTATTTATAAGATAGTAAAATCAATATTGTACCGATTTACCCTCAATATTCATAACTACATAGTTTTTATTTATAGTGAAAAAACAACTAATCGAAATTAATTTTGGGGGGGGGGGGGGGTGGGGGGGGGGGGGGGTGGGGGGGGGGGGGGGTGGGGGGGGGGGGGGGTGGGGGGGGGGGGGGGTGGGGGGGGGGGGGGGTGGGGTGTCCTTCCCACATCGATCAGCACTACAGTCGCCGAATTATCAGTAATATGAATTTACACCCATTGTGGGAGTCGTCAGTCGTGTCTCCGTAGCTTGACTGACTGAGAAGTTTGAGGTGTCCTTCCCACATCGATCAGCACTACAGTCGCCGCATTATCAGTAATATGAATTACAACCCATTCAGGGAGTCGTTAGTTGTGACTCCGTAGCTTGACTGACTGAGAAGTTTGAGGCGTCCTTCCCACATCGATCAGTACTACAGTCGCCGCATTATCAGTAATATGAATTACACCCCATTGTGGGAGTAGTCAGTCCGCCGAGCTGATAACAGCTTATCTACATCGCTCACGTCGAGTGCACGCTACTGCCTGTCGCGTCGCGCCAATAATATAAAACCTTCATTTTATTTAAGAGTTCTGATACTTTAAAACGAATAAACTTTAAAACTAACGATGTCGCATAACTGTGCCGTCTGTGATGGATCGTTTGATAGTGAGGGAGGTGAACAGGGAATTAAGTGTGCTGGAAGCTGTAACAAATACTACCATGCTCGATGTATTCAGAGGGACGTTGATGGAGCCAAAACTCGATCTTTTTAGAGATTGGAGGTGTAGGGATTGCCGGGCCTCATCAGGCGCTACTCCTTCGCAGGTAAGCAATGAATCTACTAAAGAACTGCTTAAAGCACTTGAAGATTTCAAGCAACAAATGTTTGTCGAGCTTAAGTCTGTGAGGGTGGAGTTAAATGAGCTGTCGGGGTCTATGCAGTTTTGTCTCTGATAAGATGGATGAGTCAACTAATCTAATGAAGGAAATAAAGAGTGAGTTAGCATTAGTTAAGAAAGAAAATGAAAACCTTCGTAATTTAAATTCGGCCCTTACAGCTGAGGTGGACTCTCTGAAGGGCAGAGTTCGCTCAACTTGAACAATATTCTAGGAAGAATAATCTTGAAATTAACGGGATCCCAGAGACACCAAAAGAGAATGTGAGCGGCCTGGTGAGAGATGTTGGAGTTGCCCTAGGAGTTGAGATCCAGGAGACCGACATATCAACAGCACACCGAGTACCATCTTTCAATAAGGATCGAGTTCCGCCACTCATCGTCCAGTTCTCAAGAAGGAACGTCAGAGACACTTTGCTCAACAAGTTCAAGGATTAAGAAGACGATGACAGCCGAGCAGATCAATGCCGCCTTCCCCGCCCAGAAAATCTACGTCAGTGAACACTTGACAACCGGAAAACAAAATGTTTCTGTCAAAATTGAAGAATAAGTGCAAAGAAAGTGGTTACAAGTTCGCTTGGTGTAAAGATGGCAAGTTCTTTGTGCGGAAGTGTGAAGGGGAACGGTTCATTAGGATTGAAAACGATGAGGAACTCAACAAGCTGAAGTAACAAGTAAGTGATTGTTATTATGCCTTTGTATACACTCCTAGCTATTGGTTACAAAAAAAGATATGTTTAAAGTTGCATTGCTGCCTACTGTTATTATATCAATTGTATTTTTGTATTTATATATTTTAGCTTGTTTGGGCTGTTTTCTTAAACCGTATTTGTATTATGTTATTCTGTTTAACTGTTATTTATTTATTTATTGAAGTCTATATGATTGTTATTCACTATAGTATATTTATCCTTGTTGATCTATTCCAAATTTGTTATTTGTTATAGTTTATTTGTCTGTTATTTAGTTTATAGTCTATTTATTCTTATATTTATTATATTTATTTTATCTAATTTAAATCTATTTATTACATTTGCTTATTAAGAAGACACATAGCCTAAATGAGCCATAACATGTTTACAAAAAAACTCGTACTCCGAGTTACAAGATTTCTTTTACCTGGAAAATGACAGGAATAAATTACAATTTTCTATATGCAAATATAAGGAGTATGAGGAAAAATTTTAACACTTTAATTGCAGAAATAGATAGAATAACATGTAGGATTCAGTTTATTGTTCTTAGCGAAATTTGGATTGATAGTGATGAGGCTAGTTTATATAATATACCAGGCTATAAACTTTTTACAAATTGCAATGATAATTATAGAGCAGGTGGTGTTTTATGTTTTATAGATAATTCAATAGAATGTACTCAGATAAGCCCTCCTTTCAATATGTTATCAGCTGATTCTCTTTTGTTAAATATTAAAATAAATAAATCTTATTTTAAGCTGATATGTTTATATAGGATTGCATAATACAACTGAAATCGTTTTTTCTAACTGAACTAGCACAGCTTCTTTCAGGAGTTACAAATAACGTAATATACGTCGGAGATATAAATATTAATATTCTGGAAACTAGCACTATAACAAATGGTTACAATAGTATATTAAATAATAATGGATTTACATCCTTGGTGAATACACCTACAAGAATAACAGTTAATTCCAAAACACTTATTGATCTATATTTTTGTTCGACATAGATATATAAATCTCTTTTCTAGTGGTGTGTTCGATGTAGGTATTACTGATCACTGTGTCTTGGGACTAAAGTTTAATGACTCATCAAATAATAAAAAAGTCCAAACAGTTAGTTTATGTCGTAAGTTTGTAGTCGATTTTAGTGTAGTTAAGGATAAGTTAAGAAATGTCAATTGGTGTGAGGTTCTTTCTGAGGAAGATGTTAACTTGTGTTTTAATAAATTTCAAGAAATATTAAACGATATTGTAGATAGTAGTAGTAGTAAGACAGATTTAACTGACAGTTAAAATAAGAAAAGCTTAAGTTATTGAGCCCTTGGATAACTTCAAAGATTTTGAAAAAAATAGATAAAAGAAAAAAGTTATATAAAATTTCAAGAAGGAGACCTTATGACTCAACATTTATGAACTATTTCAACAATTTTTCTGACAACTTAAAAATCTGAAATCGATTTTACAAAAAAACGAGTTTTTATTCGAAAAAGTTAGAAAACTGTAAAGGGGATGTTTCACAACAATGGAAGATTATTAATAATTTAACTGGTTGCAGCAAAGCTAATAATTGTATTGAGCGTATTGAATTGGATAATGGGACTGTGATAACAGAACCACGCGCTATCGCACAAGAAATCAACAACCATCTTATCTCGATACAGTCCTGGTCAGTCAAGTACACTCACTGCCGAAATTCTCCGTCCCACCCATGTTTTACCTAAATTCCTTCTTCATAGCTCCTACCTCAGTAGATGAGATCAAAACAGTTGCTCTTAATTTGAAAAATAAAAGATCTACAGGTTATGATAATTTTAGCGTAAATTTATTAAAACATGTTATTGATGAAATTGCCCCGATATTAGAGTATATAATCAATATTAGTTTTCAGTAATGGTATTTTTCCAGACAATCTTAAATTAAGTTTAGTTGTGCCCCTTTTGAAAAAAACCCCAATTCATATAAAATTAGACAACCTAAGGACCGATAAGCCCTGCTTTCTGTTTTTTCTAAATTAATTTGAAAAAATAATGATGATAAGATATTAAATTAACTTTTTAATGAGAAACGAACTTTTTAAGCAGTAAACAATTTGGTTTTATTAAAGGGAGATCTACGGAAAGTGCATTAATTAAAGTAACAGATTATATTTTTCACCGGTTTTAAAACTCGCAACTTAAAACAGTTGGCCTCTTTATTGATTTTAAAAAAGCATTTGATATGGTGAATCATGAAATTCTTCTAACAAAATTAGAGCTAGCAGGAATTAGAGGTGTTGCTCTAGACTGGTTTAATAGTTTTATCAAAGAAAGGAGACAACAAAGTAAAAATTAACAACACTTTTAGTGATTCAAAAAATTGTCCAAACGGGTGTCCCTCAAGGTTCTATGACCTCAGCCACCCTTTTTCTTATTTTTATTGATGATTTGTTGAACCTAAATTTTAATGGAAATATTATCGCTTTTGCAGACGATATTGCACTTTTTTATACTCACAAAAACCTTAATTCACTAGACATTTTAATCAACAATGATCTTTTAGTACTCAGAAAATGGTGTTCTGCAAATAAAATGCAGGTTAATGTAAATAAGACCAAGTTTATAACTTTTGATTTTTTTGGTTTTGATCTACCCTCCCCCTTGATATTTCACTCCACATCCTGTAAATTTCCAATTATGTACCTGCCAGCCCTTAGAAAAAAGTAAAAACTATTAAATTATTTGGGAATTTTGCTCGATGAAAAATTGACTTTTGAAACCTCATATCCTCCTGAGTCCCAGAGTAAATCTGTGTTTTAAAGTGTCAAAATCCTAAGTGGCTATATTTAGTACAAGTGCCTGACTGTGCTTGAGTCCTGGACAACCATCCCTCTAAAGTGGGTCAAAGACCTAAGTGGCTATTTTTAGCCACTCGCAAAAAAAAATTCACAGAGTCCCTCCTAGTTGTGTTATTTCCCATTCAGGTCGCAGCACTTGATAGAAAGAACAGTTTTTGGCCATAGTAGTGCAAAGTTTTGCCACCAGAGAATGCGTCCCTAGTATGCTCCAGTCTTCTTCTTAACCTAAAAATGACTGACCCTCCAGAAAAACGTGACCGGCCAAAACTTCATGTAAGTACTTTATTAATATATTTTAGCCTTAGCTCGTACTGATTATCATTAGATAAGAACTATGTCTGCATTTTAAAACGATAAATTGTGACAATCGGCTTTTGTTTAAAGTAGCTATAACAGGTTTTATTTTTGTAGTTCCTAAAAATAGGCACTTAGGCGCTATAGACTATAAACCCATATTTTTATAGTTTCCTTTTTTTGTTTAGTCCACTTAGGTCGTTAGCTAAAATGTTTTTTTCTTTTAAAAAAATAATAACAGCTGACAAATATATAATGTAGTTGATTATTTATGTGTTTTTAGGTCAAGGCAATCAAAACCCTCACTACGAACCAGTCAATCTAGATGATTCTGAGATTGAGGGCGCGTTAAATGATGATGATGAAGAAGGGGACTTGTTGAGACACAGAGACCGCTTTTTTTGATGTGAATGAAGTTATTGGAAATTGGAGGTGATGACACCGATGAAGACCCCACATACGAGCCTCCCAATGAGCCGGATCGTAAGGAAGACACGTCAGAAGAGGATCCACAACCAGAAGCAATCCAGCGAAAAGAAGTAAGATAACTACCTGAATTCCAAAAATTACTTATTATCTCATGTATTTGAAATTATTACCTAAAATATGTATTATAGTCCTTGTAATTTTATAATAATAAGGTTGCTATAACAAAGCTTAGTACATTTAAAGGAAGTAAAAAAATATGTATGTCAGGTTGTTTAATTCTGGAACCATTGAGAGAAAAGTTTAGTAATTTCAAGATTATTTTATTTAACAATCTTTTTATTTAATTGTTTGAAAGTAGCAAAAATATTATGGAATTGTTTTGTTCCAGGGAAAGAGGAAGAAGGCGCTCACTAAGAAAAAAAGGGAGATGGGGGCTAAGAAATCGAGAAAAAACGAAAAATCAGGACAAGGATTTTTCACCCCCCATGGAGGACAGGACCCATTCAATCCGACACCTTTGACGATTGCTCAAACCAGCATACCTACCTATCGACAGTGATGACTGGACAGCTGTAACAGTATGTACAGCAGTATATTCGACGATGATATTCTTAAAAAAATAGTTGAGAAATCAAATCAGAACTACTTGTTGAAAAACAGGAAAGGACCTAAAACTAAGACTACCTGAGTTAAAAATTTGGCTAGGCATAAACTTTGTGATTTCAGCTCTACAAGTACCATTGATTAGAATGTGTTGGGAAAAAAAGTGGAGGATTCCACTTGTAGCAAACAACATGGCGAGAGATCGCTTTTTCCTTATTAGGAACTGGATAAAACTTGTTTTTGATAACGAAATTACAGCAGACGAAAGAAAAGCTGATAGGCTGTGGAAGGTAAGACCTTTACTTGACCGAATCTTAGAGGGCTGTTTGAAACAGAACAAACCACAGGAATTGAGTATCGACGAGATGATAGTGCCTTTTTCTGGAACGTGTCTAGTCAAGCAACACATACCCAACAAACCCAACCCAACGGGTTTGAAAGTTTATGTTCTTGCTAATCCAAAACGGAATTGTTTGTGATTTTACTGTTTATCAAGGACCAGCCACATACGTAGAAAACCCAGAACTTGAGCAATTCTGGCAGTGTGAATCAGCTGTCCTTCAGCTTACTAGGTCTTTAGTTCCCGGCCACACATTGTATGCCGATAGATTTTTCACTTCAGTTAGGCTTGCTGACGAACTCCTGAAAAAAGGTTTTAGATTAACTGGAACAATCAGGAAAGACAGAATTCCCGAAAACTACTGACCTTCCAAGTGACAAAGAGTTTAAGAAAGCAAATGAAAGGGGCACCAGTTTTTGCACTGTAAGAGAAGAAAAAGATAAAAATGGAACAAAGACAGAGGGAAAAAGTAGCTATAACAAAGTGGTTAGACAACAACTGTGTATGTATGATATCTACTGCTGAGTCAATCGAGCCTTTGTGTGAAGTAAAAAGGTGGTCTAAGGCCAGCAAACAGTTTATCAATGTTTCTCAACCTAAAGTTATCAATGCATATAATGCAAAAATGGGAGGCGTAGACTTAGCTGATAGAATGCTATCGTATTGCTCCTCACGAGCCCGGACAAAGAAATGGACATTGAGATGTATCCTTCATTTCTTTGATTTGAAGCCTTAGTAACAGTTGGCTTCAGATGCGGGAAACCAAACAAAAAATACAAATTCCAGCCAAAAGAATTCCGCAATTCAGGACTTTTAAACTTAAATTTGGGGAGTTGCTAATTGAGATGAACTCAGCCAATGAAGCTGTTTGCTTCGAATGACAAAGATCTAGAAGATAAGGTGGATAACCCATTTGGAGACAGACGAGTACGGGCTGACCCTACTCCAGAAAAAAGAATTGAAGAAGCAGCTCATCTACCTGAGGTTACAAAAGGAATTCAAAAAAGGTGTGCTATGCAGAATTGCAAGAAAAAAAATCTACTGTATATTGTGTAAAGTGTAATGTGTATCTTTGTTTGGTAGGTGGGCGGAATTGTTTCCGAAAGTTCCATTCGAAGTGAACTTTTCACAGTGACTCCAAGATGAACTTTTACAAATAAATGTAAAATGCCTTCTAAACAACTCTTTTTATACTTATACATGTAATAATAAAACATTTTCAATTAAGGTCCTGCGTTAATATTTTTTTCCTCTGAAGACCTAAGTGCCTATTTTTAGGACATCTATAACACCATTTGTAATAACGTAAAAAAATACATAATGTGATTTTTTTCTCAAACAACAATGATATGAGAACATAATTTAACCTTAATTGTAAAAGAATTAACACTTTTTTACCCTGGGACTCAAGTGGGGTCGGAATGATTGCCTAAAAAAAGGCACTTAGGCGTTTGGTCCAATTTGCTCCATAAATATTTGGGACTCAAGGTAGGTTGAGACCTAGTGCCTATATTTAGGCACTCTAGACTCAGGAGGATATATTAGATTTACACGCAAAACTAAGATCACAAATTAGAAAATTTTATTTTTTGAGAAATTTTTGTAACTTGACACTCTTGAGATCACTATATTTTGCCCTCATCAACTCAAGACTGCAATACGCTTTACCATGCTGGGGAGGAACATACAAAACATTAATAGATAAGTTAAGAACCACTCAAAATTACTTTTTACGTATAATTCTTAAAAAAACCAAAAGAACAACTTCTTTTCCATTATTTTCAACAATTAAAAATTTTACCCTTTCAGCATCTTTTCGTTTTTAAAGTTCTGAGATTGTTTTATATCAGAAGTGGGAAATAGAGAAAACACAACGACAAACCATTTTCACAATACAAGAAGTCTTGTAAATAACTGTTTTAAATTACCCAAAGTCAACAAAGTTATTTTTCGTCACTCCTTTTCAATATCTAGGTCCTAAATATTTCAATCAGTTGCCACTTCAAATCAAAATTATTAATAATTTCAAACACTTTTGCAAAGAAACAGTCACTTGGCTTTCTTCACAACAAGATGTGGAATATCTTAATTATGTCTTAGTATAATTAAGTAGTATAAATAATTGTTATTTTCTTGCTGGTAGTTTTCTAATATAAGATATAACTTTAACCCATTTATTAGGCATATTTATTACCTACTTAACTAATATATAGGATAACTATTTTTCATATTCATTACAATTGATTCCATCTGTTTGCTTAACTTACATCATATTACTTATACATCCACTAATATTATTTTCTTCTTTCAAAATTATTGTAGTTGAACTCACAGATGTTACAGTTGGCGATTTTTCTTTTATAAATATTCTAAATGCTAGACTATGATTTACTATGTTAATGTATTGTATATAGTTTCAACTGGTCACGCTACTGGATAAAGTGGCCGGATTAATTTCTCGCTTTTTTCCAATACTGTATTACTGTCTTGTACTTATGGGAAATAAATTCATTTATTCATTTATTCATTTATTCATTTGATGGAATTTTGCTTAGATTATTTTAGATATTAAACTAAAAGGGGGGAAAATTAAAAAAAAAACATTAAAAGATTTAAATATTTATATAAATTACAGTATAGGTTCTCCAATATTCCAAGTGTATATCTAAGTACAAGACAAATCTAATTTTTTAAATTAAATATGAAGTACAGAACACTAATCAAAATGACAACTGTGTCGTTATTACTTTAACATCCGTTTCGTACCGTTCCATATATGTTTATTTACTTAATTGTTGTAGAGGTTATTGGTGATGGTGGCTTATTATTGAGTAAAACAACATCTTTAAAAATGATTTTAGTTTTCTTTTTATCTCATTAAGAAGACTGTAATAACTCTTGTCAATAAAGCAAAATAATAGAGGAATGAAATGCAAATAACATTTAGAGGGCCATTCCTAGCAGTCCAATATGTCCGAATAGAATTTACAGATTCTGTTTGGGTGATTCAATTGTCCATCTCATCTTCCCAGATTTCGAATAGATAAAGGCTCGTTTTAATATTTTAAAACACACGTCAAGCAGACCACATTCTGTTTGAAGATTAATTTGAAACTTCATAAAACGTAATCGGCTAAAAATTTATACCATATTGAATTTATTGGATTTGGTTTTATTGGATTTTAAAACTCTTTCTGACCATTTAGGAAAGACAGCATTGATGTATCCAAAATCAATTCGACTAATCTAATTTTATAGTTTGGATTTTTAAAGTAGTTATAACTCGCAGGTAAGAAACACCATTGAAGCTTTTTCGTATAACATGTTTATTTTTTTGCATTATCTTCAAATATAATAATAAAACAAGCAATTGTAAACATTTATGTTATATCATTGGATTGTTTAGCCTTTTTTTTTAGTAACAATGTACATCCTATAAATAACAGCGAAATAGAAGTATGCAACACCACGTGTTCACTGAGGTTCAACAGGCTTCACTGAGGTTGAACTTCAAATCTATAGTCATTTCATTCTTGAGGTGGCTTCGACGATGCTCAGCCAAATTCGATGGTTGGGCGTGCACCATCATAGAACTTATTCTTGTCTATGTATAAATGAACTTTTATGTAAAACTTCAAGTCTGTAGATGAGTTTTTGTCGAGATATCTTGCTACGTGATACATTTAGATTTTTACATTATATTTGGTATTTCATATGAGTGTTGAAATAATAAAAGTCTACACACCCAAGTCGCCATAAAATGATGTACAGTATTACTACATGATAGTTAAACTACACGTGTTAATATATCACATGTTTGAATCTTATATGGGTGTACTGAGTTTGTTTATACATTTATTTAATCTGATATTTTGTCATTGCCATCATGGTTACCCGTAAGTCCAATGTAAAAATATTCATTGATTCTCAGCCGAATATCATGGAGTGGTATGTACCATCATTGAACTAATTGTTCTTCATTTAGAAACGAAGCTCCATGCATAATTTCAAGTCTGTAAGGTCATTATGTTTGCGATTTATTATGGATATAAATTTATTAATCAACCAAGTACTTTATTAGACAATTATGACATAGCAATTAGATCTTTCGCTGTAAAAGAGCTAGTAATTAACTATACTTTATAAGCATTAAACTACTTTACATAATAACAAAAAGAGTAATTCTATACGTCATTCTGTACTTGTACCGGTTTGTTTTAATTTTGAATTTTTTTCTATATCCTGGAGATTGTTATGCATCCAATAAGATTCGGTAATAATACTTAAGCATTGAGAAGATCCATTTGCCATATGCAATACCATGGGCATTAGTTGTAGTCACTGTTATTAGTTACACTGTTGGAAATGTGTTTAGCAGACTTCCAGACTCTTTTTTTACAATAGTTATTGGTTAGATGCTGAACTATGCAATATAGAGGAGAGTTGTTAAAAAAATAAAAGGAAATAAGTCTCTGCTGATTTTAAATATAAATACCGACACAGTAAATGCTATTTATTGGCACACAACTTTAACCTATCAAACCAGAAGGTGATATATTTATATATACTGTTTGTAATATTTTATAAGATACTGCGTTTCAAAATCTTCAAAGTTAAAAATAAGTAAGCTGTATACTATTTATTAATATACTACATTTCAAAATCTTCAAAAATATAAATAAAGTAAGCTAAGATCGTATAATATATTTGCTGTTAAGCATTACGTGTAATTTGGTGTAGCCGTTACACCAATAGAAACAATGATGGCTGCTTGTAAGGGAGAGGGCCACTGCAACGGTTTGATGTGCTCTCACAGGTCAATACTGGTCCCGCTATCTGCAACTCCTGCAACCTTAAAACATAGCTCCCTGTTGTAGAGTTTTCACTCTACTGGAAACAAGTATTTTAAATAACCTTTTTATAATATGTAGGAAGCGAAAACAATTGTAAATTTATTGTTGTCTATTGATTTTGGAACAGGTCAATCTACCACGTGAACCTTTTGTAATTTCGACGTATTTGAGGTTTCATAGTTCCAGACAAAATACAAATAGAAAGACCAGAACAGTTACTGCTAAATATATTTAAAAAATGTTCAACATATAAACATTAAAGAAATTTTAATGTTTTTCAAAAAGTATTATGAAAGATCTGCAAACATTTGTTTGTTTAACATTAACGGATTGTTACCATTAGAGCCAAATAATTTCAAGAATTGCCTGAAAAATGTTAATTACGCATCTTTGATACAAATGATGGAATAAAATATAATCAGTTATATAAACGTATCAGTTATACGTTTTCGAAAATACTAACTAGTCTCTCTTTCAAACAAATATTTTGTGTAGTTTAAAATGTACAACAAAATGGAGCAATTTTTATTTAAATGGTTGAAAGAAAACTGAATGATTTTTTTAATATGTTGAAAGGAAACCTGTATTCATATCAACACTAAAACAAACTACAAAGTAACTTGTATCAAAACCTACTTATAATACTTTAACGTTACGAAATAAAAATTTTAAACTATAAGCTGTCAGAGGGTATTCGTCAAAACCTACTTATGACTGAATATTGGTAGGAAAATATTATGAAACCGCTATTGAAACAACTTCGGTTCTGATTCTTGACATACATGTTTGTGTAGATTTCAGTATATGTAACAAACCTAATAAAAACGTCATACTTTAGAAGGAGGTGTTGGTACCCTCAGAAACACAGCAAATCAATATGTGTCAAATCATGTGTGGTAAATTTCAGCAGCATTTATTGTCGCTGTACATCTCTGTACAACGTACAACGCTGCCGGATACAGCGTTGTCTCAGACGCGATGTGTCTTGCTTGCTGTGTCACTGGTCCTGTCAGAGTAATGGAGATGGATTAACATTAGACTGGCTCGATACCAACATTGGTTTCATAGAACTAAATCAAATTTACTTTAAGACTATATAAAACACTGCAAAAGTCAATACATTATTACATTGAATTTTGACAATATCGGATTATTGTTAATAAACTTATGAACTTTGCTCAAACCATGATAAGGAAGAAACTCGACTGGTATAGTACCTGCCATTCAAGTTCACAATTTTATTGGAAACTCTCTGCGGTAAAGTTCCATTAATGTTTCGTACATTACACGATACGTTGGAATAGTGTAACAAACTTAACTTGTCCTCATGTCCTCAGTGACCAGTTTGATCAAAATTGAATTTGTAGAGAAACTTGGATCGTATAGTACGTTCTACTAAAGTTGATAATTGGAAAACTCCCTGCGGTCAGGTCTCATTAATGTTTCGTACATTACACGATACGTTGGAATAGTGTAACAAACTTAACTTGTCCTCATGTCCTCAGTGACCAGTTTGATCAAAATTGAATTTGTAGAGAAACTTGGATCGTATAGTACGTTCTACTAAAGTTGATAATTGGAAAACTCCCTGCGGTCAGGTCTCATTAATGTTTCGTACATTACACGATACGTTGGAATAGTGTAACAAACTTAACTTGTCCTCATGTCCTCAGTGACCAGTTTGATCAAAATTGAATTTGTAGAGAAACTTGGATCGTATAGTACGTTCTACTAAAGTTGATAATTGGAAAACTCCCTGCGGTCAGGTCTCATTAATGTTTCGTACTTTACACGATACGTTGGAACTATGTAACAAACTTAACTTGTCCTCATGTCCTCAGTGACCAGTTTGATCAAAATTGAATTTGTAGAGAAACTTGGATCGTATAGTACGTTCTACTAAAGTTGATAATTGGAAAACTCCCTGCGGTCAGGTCTCATTAATGTTTCGTACATTACACGATACGTTGGAATAGTGTAACAAACTTAACTTGTCCTCATGTCCTCAGTGACCAGTTTGATCAAAATTGAATTTGTAGAGAAACTTGGATCGTATAGTACGTTCTACTAAAGTTGATAATTGGAAAACTCCCTGCGGTCAGGTCTCATTAATGTTTCGTACTTTACACGATACGTTGGAACTATGTAACAAACTTAACTTGTCCTCATGTCCTCAGTGACCAGTTTGATCAAAATTGAATTTGTAGAGAAATCTTGGATCGTATAGTACGTTCTACTAAAGTTCATAATTGGAAAACTCCCTGCGGTCAGGTCTCATTAATGTTTCGTACATTACACGATACGTTGGAATAGTGTAACAAACTTAACTTGTCCTCATGTCCTCAGTGACCAGTTTGATCAAAATTGAATTTGTAGAGAAACTTGGATCGTATAGTACGTTCTACTAAAGTTGATAATTGGAAAACTCCCTGCGGTCAGGTCTCATTAATGTATCGTACATTACACGATACGTTGGAACTATGTAACAAACTTAACTTGTCCTCGTGTCCTCAATGACCAGTTTTATAAAAATTGAGTTAGAAGAGAAACTTGGATCGTATTTTACGTTCTACTAAAGTTGATAATTGGAAAACTCTCTGCGGTCAAGTCCCATTAGTATTTCGTACTTTACACGATACGTTAGAACAGTGTAACAAACTTAACTTGTCCTCGTGTAGTGACTAGTTTTATCTAAATTGAAATAGAAGAGAAACTATTCTCGTATAGCACGTTTTACTAAAGTTTATAATTTGAAAACTCTCTGCGGTCAGGTCTCATTCCACCCTAAACTTAGCTGTTTTACGTTTAGTGACCAGTTTTGGATATATTAAGAGATAAGAGAACTTGCTGAGTTGGTACATGTGTGACAAGATGGAATTCGGTGTGTTCTCTGCGAGTAAGTTTCGTTAATGTATCGTGCAATACCTGACAAGCACAATATAAGAAAGTTATTCTGGTTGCTTATGTCTTTATCTTTTGGCAATGGATTGGCAGAAATTGTGTTAGAGAAGAAACGTGCTGAGGTGGTACGTGTCACTAAAGTTGTAATTCGGTGAGTACTGTGCGGTCAAGTTTCACTAATATATCGCATATATCGCAGTCTATAGTTGGATGTATGTTATCTCAGGTATTCGGACTACAAGTGTGTCATGTTTTGTCTCGTATCAGTTAGAATTGCATTTATACAATTTATTTGTGGTTACATTAATAACCTATATACTTGGAATGCTTGTGTATATTTTTTTTAATTACTATATATTTTTAAATTTACCATAACAATTATCATTAGCTTTGTTATTGTTTGTAAGCACTTTTGAGCACATATCATAACAAGTTATTATATCAAAGTATAAGTATAAGCGTGTGTCTGCTCAGGTGCCTGCATGTGAGATGGGGACACTGTCGATCCTATTAGGATAATCAGGTTATAAATATCAACGCAAAATCCGAATGCAATAGCAAAACGAGATAAATCGCTGTAAGAAGAAAATATTGACTTTGATCTCAGTGTGATGTGATGATAGAGTTGGCTATACTGGCAGGGTATTGAGTAGGATCATCTTGCATTATCTCACTGGCGTTGCCGTTCCGTCCTCGTCTTCAGTTGTATTAAAGTTTCAAGTATTGTTGAATATGTTATGGGATTCGGTCTGACGTGATTTAATGCCGTATCCGAACTTTCCTCTGCACACACGTTGTTATATCTGAGTTATACGTATTGCAGTCGTATATTAGTGATGAAGCGATGGACCATTTACACTTCCTGCCAATGTTGTAAATTAAAATCTATCAAAGATTCGGTCTGACGTGATTTAATGCCGTATCCGAACTTTCCTCTGCACACACGTTGTTATATCTGAGTTATACGTATTGCAGTCGTATATTAGTGATGAAGCGATGGACCATTTACACTTCCTGCCAATGTTGTATATTAGAATCTATCAAAGATTCGGTCTGACGTGATTTAATGCCGTATCCGAACTTTCCTCTGCACACACGTTGTTATATCTGAGTTATACGTATTGCAGTCGTATATTAGTGATGAAGCGATGGACCATTTACACTTCCTGCCAATTTTGTATATTAGAATCTATCAAAGATTCGGTCTGACGTGATTTAATGCCGTATCCGAACTTTCCTCTGCACACACGTTGTTATATCTGAGTTATACGTATTGCAGTCGTATATTAGTGATGAAGCGATGGACCATTTACACTTCCTGCCAATGTTGTATATTAGAATCTATCAAAGATTCGGTCTGACGTGATTTAATGCCGTATCCGAACTTTCCTCTGCACACACGTTGTTATATCTGAGTTATACGTATTGCAGTCGTATATTAGTATGATGATGACGCGATAGATCATTTAAACTTCCTGCCAATTTTGTATATTAGAATCTATCAAAGATTCGGTCTGACGTGATTTAATGCCGTATCCGAACTTTTCCTCTGCACACACGTTGTTATATCTGAGTTATACGTATTGCAGTCGTATATTAGTGATGACGCGATGGATCATTTACACTTCCTGCCAATTTTGTATATTAGAAGCTGTCAAAGATTCGATCTGACTTTAGTGTAATGCGGTATCCACACAAACATTGTCATATCCGAGTTAAATGTGATCTTATCCTGATGATTGGCCTTTTATCGTTATATATATAACTCATTCATGTCTTTGTGAAAATGAAGCTCCAACTAAAAGTCCATAGTTGAAATCTTTCTTCAGATATCTAGCAAAATTATACATTTTTCTTCATTAAGGTATGTTGCATAGCAGTGTTTAAATAATAATTGCGGGGACTAGGGAGAGTACCACAACTCGAAAGAGCAATGAATTTAAATCTTGCGACCGACTTTGTTGGACTTTCAATTCTTACATGTTTTGATTCTAAGAATAAAAGTCTGCAATCAGTTACCAAAATATGGTGTTGTATGTGTTGTGGTTGTTAGGCTACACGAGTTATTATGTCACATGTCAAAATGTCATATGATTGTAACCAGTTTGTTTACATATATTCTCATATGTCTGATATGTTCTCGCTGATATCATGGTTACTCATAGGACCGATGTAAAAATATTCGCTGACGTTCAGTCAAAACTTATGGAGTGATACGTACTATCATCGAACTCAGTGTTGGCGATATAGAAATGAAGCTTCGTGCAAAATTAAAATGTGAAGGTTAGTTCGTTTTAAAATATCGTACTATAGAGGTATAGAGGCTGACAGGGAGACTGAAAGGATGCGTTTTCAGCCCCTTCGCTAACGCTCAGCCAATAAGAGAATGTTGAACAGGTGGAATATGCCGCACTAATGTGTATGCGCTTCTACTGAAGTGTTAATCTCAGTCGGACGGTAAACATACCACAGATTAGCAGTAGAGAGCAAGCAGGTTGTCAAGTTGTAATCATCTCAAACTGTTAACAACATAAATAGAGTCGGAGTGGAGTTTTGAGTTCCCAAAGAAACTAATCTCGCCAAGGAACTCCCGCTCCCGCCCTAGCCGGTTTCCTTTTCGCCGTCATGGCGCCTCTCCTCACTCAAGTTTTTCTTTTTGTAGCGTCCTAGAGAAACTTTTTGCACGAGATGTGGTCTGACTTTTATTTATGGGCTCTGGACTCTGCCGGAATCAGCTGCCGCAGACTCGGCGTCGCGCTGCTATTAATTAACTTTGCTCTCGCGGAGCTGTGTTGTTTCAAATTGAATAGTGGCTGAGGTGCTGACATTGTAATATTGCTTTTAACAAGAACAGAAAAGAAGCCAACTTTAATAACAGCCTATACATAACTAGTGTGGACTAATTAAAATGATATTTAATCATATGCTAAACCAAGAATTCATTTTCATTCAAGATTCTTTGCCGTTTTGTAAAATTTTAATTTAATATGTTGCATAGTTTATTAAACACTGGCACTTAAAAAGTTTATATACTACGTACAATTGGATGGCAATAAAAGAGTTAAGTGATGAATGTGGTCATTTTAAAATCGTCTTGTTATTTCAAGCCTAATATTAAATCGTCCCTTACTGTAATCATGATTGCAAACAATTAAAGAATTTCATGTATTGCTCATATTATAGAAATATTCTAAAACAAACATTATTGTTTGTACACAATATAGATGTATTAAAAGAATAAGCCATAATATTATCAACGTGTATAATAATGTAGCCTAGAAGTAACTCAACTGACAATATATAAGTGTAAAACGCATTATTGTGTCGCCAGTATGCAAATAGTGCAGCCCATCGTTTAGTAGTCATCAATGCAATTACACTTACTTCTCTGTGTTGTTGTGTTACCGTGTTATAATGTAGCCTAGAAGTAACTCAACTGACAATATATAAGTGTAAAACGCATTATTGTGTCGCCAGTATGCAAATAGTGCAGCCCATCGTTTAGTAGTCATCAATGCAATTACACTTACTTCTCTGTGTTGTTGTGTTACCGTGTTATAATGTTATAGCCGGATAATATACGTATAGCGTGTTATCACGTGGTCAACAAAGTTAGTGTAGACGGTAGTCCCAGTTCAGCCATTGCCGAAGTTGACAGTCCCTGATGGGTTTAGTTGTTAGTAATGCCATCACACTGAATTCTCTCCTTGTTGTTGTGTTACTTTGTTATAATTTTATAGTCGGATAATAAACGTATATATCGTGTTATCACGTGGTCAACAAAGTTCGTGCAGACGGTGGTCCCAGTTCAGTCATTGCCGAAGTTAACAGTCCCCGATGGGTTTAGTAGTCACCAATGCCATCACACTTAATTCTCCCCTTGTTGTTGTGTTACTTTGTTATAATTTTATAGACGGATAATAACTGACGTATATAGCGTGTTATCACGTGGTCAACAAAGTTCGTGCAGACGGTAGTCCCAGTTCAGCCATTGCCGAAGTGCAGTCCCTGATGGGTTTAGTAGTCACCAATGCAATCACACTTAATTCTCTCCTTGTTGTTGTGTTACTTTGTTATAATTTTATAGCCGGATAATAAACGTATATAGCGTGTTATCACGTGGTCAACAAAGTTCGTGCAGACGGTGGTCCCAGTTCAGTCATTGCCGAAGTTAACAGTCCCTGATGGGTTTAGTAGTCACCAATGCTATCACACTTAATTCTCCCCTTGTTGTTGTGTTACTTTGTTATAATTTTATAGACGGATAATAAACGTATATAGCGTGTTATCACGTGGTCAACAAAGTTCGTGCAGACGGTGGTCCCAGTTCAGTCATTGCCGAAGTTAACAGTCCCTGATGGGTTTAGTAGTCACCAATGCCATCACACTTAATTCTCTCCTTGTTGTTGTGTTACTTTGTTATAATTTTATAGACGGATAATAAACGTATATAGCGTGTTATCACGTGGTCAACAAAGTTCGTGCAGACGGTGGTCCCAGTTCAGTCATTGCCGAAGTTAACAGTCCCTGATGGGTTTAGTAGTCACCAATGCCATCACACTTAATTCTCTCCTTGTTGTTGTGTTACTTTGTTATAATTTTATAGACGGATAATAAACGTATATAGCGTGTTATCACGTGGTCAACAAAGTTCGTGCAGACGGTGGTCCCAGTTCAGTCATTGCCGAAGTTAACAGTCCCTGATGGGTTTAGTAGTCACCAATGCTATCACACTTAATTCTCTCCTTGTTGTTGTGTTACTTTGTTATAATTTTATAGACGGATAATAAACGTATATAGCGTGTTATCACGTGGTCAACAAAGTTCGTGCAGACGGTGGTCCCAGTTCAGTCATTGCCGAAGTTAACAGTCCCTGATGGGTTTAGTAGTCACCAATGCTATCACACTTAATTCTCTCCTTGTTGTTGTGTTACTTTGTTATAATTTTATAGACGGATAATAAACGTATATAGCGTGTTATCACGTGGTCAACAAAGTTCGTGCAGACGGTGGTCCCAGTTCAGTCATTGCCGAAGTTAACAGTCCCTGATGGGTTTAGTAGTCACCAATGCTATCACACTTAATTCTCCCTTGTTGTTGTGTTACTTTGTTATAATTTTATAGACGGATAATAAACGTATATAGCGTGTTATCACGTGGTCAACAAAGTTCGTGCAGACGGTGGTCCCAGTTCAGTCATTGCCGAAGTTAACAGTCCCCGATGGGTTTAGTAGTCACCAATGCCATCACACTTAATTCTCCCCTTGTTGTTGTGTTACTTTGTTATAATTTTATAGACGGATAATAAACGTATATAGCGTGTTATCACGTGGTCAACAAAGTTCGTGCAGACGGTGGTCCCAGTTCAGTCATTGCCGAAGTTAACAGTCCCTGATGGGTTTAGTAGTCACCAATGCCATCACACTTAATTCTCCCCTTGTTGTTGTGTTACTTTGTTATAATTTTATAGACGGATAATAAAAGTATATAGCGTGTTATCACGTGGTCAACAAAGTTCGTGCAGACGGTGGTCCCAGTTCAGTCATTGCCGAAGTTAACAGTCCCTGATGGGTTTAGTAGTCACCAATGCTATCACACTTAATTCTCTCCTTGTTGTTGTGTTACTTTGTTATAATTTTATAGACGGATAATAAACGTATATAGCGTGTTATCACGTGGTCAACAAAGTTCGTGCAGACGGTGGTCCCAGTTCAGTCATTGCCGAAGTTAACAGTCCCTGATGGGTTTAGTAGTCACCAATGCTATCACACTTAATTCTCTCCTTGTTGTTGTGTTACTTTGTTATAATTTTATAGACGGATAATAAACGTATATAGCGTGTTATCACGTGGTCAACAAAGTTCGTGCAGACGGTGGTCCCAGTTCAGTCATTGCCGAAGTTAACAGTCCCTGATGGGTTTAGTAGTCACCAATGCCATCACACTTAATTCTCTCCTTGTTGTTGTGTTACTTTGTTATAATTTTATAGACGGATAATAAACGTATATAGCGTGTTATCACGTGGTCAACAAAGTTCGTGCAGACGGTGGTCCCAGTTCAGTCATTGCCGAAGTTAACAGTCCCTGATGGGTTTAGTAGTCACCAATGCTATCACACTTAATTCTCTCCTTGTTGTTGTGTTACTTTGTTATAATTTTATAGACGGATAATAAACGTATATAGCGTGTTATCACGTGGTCAACAAAGTTCGTGCAGACGGTGGTCCCAGTTCAGTCATTGCCGAAGTTAACAGTCCCTGATGGGTTTAGTAGTCACCAATGCTATCACACTTAATTCTCTCCTTGTTGTTGTGTTACTTTGTTATAATTTTATAGACGGATAATAAACGTATATAGCGTGTTATCACGTGGTCAACAAAGTTCGTGCAGACGGTGGTCCCAGTTCAGTCATTGCCGAAGTTAACAGTCCCTGATGGGTTTAGTAGTCACCAATGCTATCACACTTAATTCTCTCCTTGTTGTTGTGTTACTTTGTTATAATTTTATAGACGGATAATAAACGTATATAGCGTGTTATCACGTGGTCAACAAAGTTCGTGCAGACGGTGGTCCCAGTTCAGTCATTGCCGAAGTTAACAGTCCCTGATGGGTTTAGTAGTCACCAATGCTATCACACTTAATTCTCTCCTTGTTGTTGTGTTACTTTGTTATAATTTTATAGACGGATAATAAACGTATATAGCGTGTTATCACGTGGTCAACAAAGTTCGTGCAGACGGTGGTCCCAGTTCAGTCATTGCCGAAGTTAACAGTCCCTGATGGGTTTAGTAGTCACCAATGCTATCACACTTAATTCTCTCCTTGTTGTTGTGTTACTTTGTTATAATTTTATAGACGGATAATAAACGTATATAGCGTGTTATCACGTGGTCAACAAAGTTCGTGCAGACGGTGGTCCCAGTTCAGTCATTGCCGAACATGTTTGAGTGGCATCTACAAATTGATGGGTACAAACTATATAAACCATCTACTGGTCTATCTTTGATACCGAGTGTCCACAGGGGTTTTAAATGAGTTTTGCTGGTTAGGAAATCTAACTGAGTCCCAGTGTGTTTAACAACATGATATCGTGTTAAAAAAAAACCTTAAATTACTTCTTTTTTGTGTATGTTTTTTTTAATATACTCTTTTCTGTTGGGTAACTCATCATACACTAAATTAGAATAATTGTTTGTTGTAGCCTTAATCTCCCTAACAAGCAATAACATTAATGCAATATTGCAGCGTTACGTGTTATGCAGCGACATTCCATAGCTCATTCATGGTTCTTGTACCAATGTTCCGAATAGGTTGTCTAATTTATGTAAAGGTATATAATAATTTACTCAGTATACGCATTCTATACTATGAACGACACCCTTACATAACATTGTGAGTCTTAAAAAGAAATTTAACACCTTTGTACAGTTTTAGATTAGACTAGAGTATTCATTTAATCAATTATTGTTATATATAACTTAGCAGTGTATCTGTGAATAAGGAAAAAGTGAATTGTGCGTATGCTATCGATGAACAATAAATTTTGACCAGTTAAAAAACTATTTTTGTCGTTGAAGTGCGCTTTTTTCTGAGATGTATTGATTTAATTAATGTTTTATTTTAAACAATGTACCTGTATAACGCAGTAGTGCTAAATTGAGACAATTTGTTTTTTAAACCTTTTGTGATACTATCTCAAATGTTACTCACTAACGTGCTTATCTCAAATTTGAGGAGAATAAGTTCTTAAGAACTGAATGGTCAACAGTTTAATGCACGCATTGTCAGAATAAGTAAGTTTCAATGTTGTGTTGTGTTGGTGCTGCAGGGGCTTACTGTTACGAGGCAACGGCAGGCCATCAAGTTAAAGTACATTTACTTTATTGCTACTTTTCCGCTTTCCTGCTAATAAACATGCTTTACCTTTATGATGGACTTGGGCAATTAAATTTATGTCATTTTTATTCTTGTTCACGAAAGTAGTCGTAATTTTATCATTTGGTAGATTGTTTTGTTTGACGTCATATCTATGGAATTGCTTGACTGTATATAAATAGAATTATTAAAATTGTAATGCTTAAAATGTATTGTATATGTTTTTTTTTACTTTTAATAAACAAATTAATACTCAGACGGTTTGTATTCACTATAGTGCTATAAATGTAATTTTTCCAATTCAACCTTCCTTTTAAAAATACGTTAAAAACGATTAGAAATGGTTATAAATTGAATATTTCGATACCACCTAAGTAGTTTGTGTGCAGTTTTAAATTTTTGAGTAAATATGATGTCATTACGTTTAGTCTATTTTGACAGTAAGTAAAAATAATGCAGTATAGACATTTGTAAAGTTTATTTCTAACAGCGTCCAAGCGATTTTGGATAAGCTATACGAGTAAGACGGCGAGATATAAGATGTGAGATATGAGTTGTGTATGTCAGTAACGCAAACTCAGACCGCTAGCTCTCAGGAGCATCATCGTTTCCTATTTTCTGCCGTGGCTGCGATGGCTGCAGTTGCTGGCCCGTCCCCCCTCCACTCCACCTGTCCCCGCCTCTGTCGCTATTCCTCCTCAACCTGTGTCCTAAATTTCTTAATTTAAAAATACGACATTTATAGCTTTTCTGTAACGTTTTATTTATTGCGGACAAATCTAATAGTGCTTTTTAAAAATAAAAAAGTAAATTTCTCCGGTCATATTGCGTATACCTACTGTAATAATTGTACATCCTTACCTCCTAACGTTTCCCATTGGGCCTGATTTTAAAACGGTCCAAAAATTACTTCAAATGTCTACAACTGAAGTAATTTGGCTTCATGAAGAGACCAAAGAACTTTTTTGTTCTATTCCTACCTTCAAGGAAGGTATCTCGAAGGATTGTAACTACAAAATCTTTAAAAATGTACGCAACTTTAAATCTACTACACCACCTTAAGCCTCCTTTAGTGCAGTACTCGTGATCGGCTGTACCGTTGGGGGGGGGGGGAGAGGCTGATGACAGTCCCGTAAGAACAATGTTAAACCTCACACATTATTACCCACTTGTTTTTGGTTGTGCAATGCGCACCCGAATGCTTTTTATGTGTTCAGGTATTGTTACTGTTTATTTTAATTTTTAACTTTTTTTATTTTATCGTGTAAGTATTATATTTACATCGAGTGACATCAAGCGAGTGACCTCGATAAACGACCTTGGAGTAAGTTTGACTACAAATTTGTCACCCGATGCACACATTGATGCGGTATCCTTGAAGGCAAACGAAAATGCTAGGATTCATTTTTCGAATGTCTAGAGGGACGTTCGGTGACGAGACACTACTGCTCTTGTATAAGGCTTTAGTTCGGCCTAATCTGGAATATTGTACTCTTGTTTGGTCCCCTCATTACGCATCTCATATTCACAAACTACAGAGTATTCAAAACAAATTTTGCAGACTTCAAGGAGTCCGGAGAGGTGCAGCCTATCGGGAGGTCTCTGTCCCCGCACTTGAGCAGGAATTTCTTCTGCCTACGCTGGAGTGCAGAAGGAGAATGTTTGATATTGTTTTCCTGCACAAGCTTATCAACGGGGCGATCGATTCACCAGAACTTCTGAGTAGGATATCCCTCTTGGTGCCTGCTGGAACCAGATCCAGGAATATGTTTTCAACCTGCCACCACTCAAACAATTACAGCTACCACGGTCCTATTGCTCGACTTCATACGCGTGGAAACAGCATTCCTTCCGATGGTGATATGTTTTATGACAGCATCGCACACCTTAAAAAGAGACTGCAACAGTAATGAGTGATAGAGTTTTTCCCCTTAATATCAGTTGGAGATGATGTTTGTGATTTTTCACTATTGTAACATTATTTCACAAATCTTAATACTTATTTATTATTCCACTATATAATCACTACTTTCTGTAATTTAATTAGTTGTTATTTATTTTGTTGATGTTATATTTAAGTAGCATGAAAATGTTCTAGCAGAGTAATAGTTAAATGTGTCATGCAATACTTGTTATTCATTTATTGTTAAGTATTGTTAAGTTGTTATTGTTATTGTTGAATATTTATACTATTGTGAAATTATTGTATATTGGCGGATGCCGTTGAAATAATAAATAAATAAATATTTCAAACAGCGTTTGAATGGTTATTACTGGTTAAAAAAAATGAAATATCTACAATAATTGTTAAAGGTGTTGTGCTGTAATACAAGTGTTGATACAAAATATTTATTGATTGTAAAAACTTTAAACATAAAACTGGTTTGTTTCAGGTAAGAGAACAACAGTCTGTTTGGGTATTAACGTAAGTAACCTGTAAAGTTAACTCAGGACCTATTTTCAGTAAAACAGAATGGAACACTTAAGCCTAAGTACTTAAAGTGGTATTTATTTGTTCTTGTATTTGAGAAAATCTATATTTTCTTTGGTCCAGCTTGTTTAAAGATACTGTGGTATCAAAAAGTCGTTTGGAATTTTCTGTGCACAGTTTAGGAATACTTCAATAAGTTGTGTTTGTGCCATTGCAAGAATTGTTGTCCAGAGATCTACGAAAATTGAAGCGACACGCCGCTGCTGGATCGCGCGTCTTCATGCCTACAGAAGACCGCCTTTATTAGAGTGATTGTTATTGAACAAAGAGCAAACAAACTGAACCGTGAAAGCACAAAAAGTTTAAGCATGAAGACATTATAACGGTTTGACATGAAATACGACACACTCAAGAGGTCCGAGACTACACACGAGCTATGGTTACTGGAGTTTTAATTGAGTTAGGACATAAAGTGTGGACATCCTAAACAACCCGTCCCTCCCTCCCTCCCCCTCTCTCTATCTCTCTCCTTCCTTCCCTTTCCCTCCCCCTCCCTCTCACCCTCCTTCTCTTTTTCCTAATTTTGCTCTCACTGAGGTTTTTCCCTTTTTTGTTTCAATAGATATTTTCCTTCAAAAATGATATATTATGTAATTGTCATACATCACATAATTTAAACATTATGTCACATGATTACACGCCTTTTTGTGTGTACAATGCCATCCATGGTAAATTATAATTGACTAATCAAAAGAAAATTTAACACCAGATTCTAAGATGTTTATTGTACATACAATATTAATTAATTTCATGTAATTTTACAGTTGCACAGTTGCCAACATTTCTGATGTTTCGGTGTGGTCAGGTATATTATCAACAGCTTATAATAATAAAATTATAGTTTTGTTCAAATGAAAATATATTACAAATCGTCGAAGATCGGAAATATATCAGTCCGACCTGGTTGGTTGTTTTACATATACTCGTATTAGACATAAACGTTTTAATGTAAATACGAATAATGCTTGAATACAAAATGTCGTTAACTGATATTCAAGTCAGATTTACCGGTTTCGTCTTTGACTGAACTACGAGTAGTCTCCATTTAAATGTAAATTTCGGAGAGTAAGCCTAGCGTACTTGGACTATACCGGTCATCATTTAGCAAATACTATTACTCGTTGAGCTGGAAAATTTTCATTCCTGTCGGTGTGTCCGCACACGATCATTTGAAAACGAACAGGCCTATAGACTTGTACACGAAGATTCATTTCTAAATAAGGAACACTTGAGTTTGATGATGTTCCATGTCACTCCATAGGATTTGGCTGTACACTAGTGGATATTTTTACATAGATCTTTTGAGTAACCATGATTGTAGCGGGAAAATGTCAGAACAAATAAATTTGTAAAAAAACCCAATACACCCATAAGAGACTGAAACATGTGATATATTAAAACATGTACCATAGCACTATACCTCCACATACAACATTATTTTAAAGTGATTTGGTGTTTAGACTTATTATTTAAACACTGATATGAAACTAATCTTAACGAAAGAAACCTGAATGTATCATATTGCATGACATGTGGAGAAATGTTTAATATTTAGACTTCAAATTTGACACGAAACTTAATGTTTACAAGAATGACTTCTATGATGTGTCAGGTTTGTGTCGACTTATTTTTTGTATTATTTATTGTTTGCCTGTCTATGTGTCCTCAGGAGACATCCCAAAATAGAAATGAGCTATAGATTTGAAATGTTGCATTAAACCTCAGAGAAGCATATTACGTCACGTGGCGTGGCTTACTTCTACCTTATATAATAATATCCTAGTACCGGTTCCAAGAAAAATGTTTCATTGTTTAAACGTACAGCCCAGTGTTTTTGTGAAATCTAAATTGGAATTTCTCTTAAGAAAATATCGTTCTTCAGCAGCTCTAGTTTTGGTCGAGGTTGAGTTGGATAGTTATTGAAAGTGTTAAAATACAAAATAATAATTTATTAAAAGATTATATTTTTTATATTTTAGCTGCACACTTTTTTATAACTGTACAGTTAAATATATCAACATCGGCTTGTGTCTTCACGACATGATCGCTCTATGTTTGCTACACTTGAAGTGGTTCAGCAACAATAGACGGTGTTTGTATTCCCAATAAATGTTAAACTCGAGATCCGGATGTCATAGGATCCATCCTTTTTGCTTGTGATAATGATGTTTTAAAGTGAAAGAGATCCAAAGACTCGGCTGGCTTTGATCTGATAACAAACAGCATTTGTGATCGTTAAAAAGACGCCTACACGGTTCAGGTGAACACTCAGATGTTTATAAACAGTTCACTTCCGACAAGAACGATGATACCACCACTAGTTAGTAACGCTGTTTCTACAGAACAACACTGAAGTGCGCCTTATACCGTCACATATATTGCAGCTTTGGAAATTCAAAAAAATAATATCTTAGATATCTTAGAAGACTAGTGATAGTAGAAGACTTTATAGTTAAATTTAGTTTAGTTAGATAATTATTTGGAATAAATAAAACTTGAATGAAACCCGGCGATGTCTATGACATTTTGCACTACTATTCAACAAATCATTAAATTGAAACATTTAGATCTCCAAAGTTAGCTTACTACCAGACATGTCATGGCATTCATTTTATGGGATAAATGCCGTAATATTAGTCTACTTACTTCAGGACCTAAGCATAACTGGAGATTATTACTTCTCCTCGATCAACTGAATGAGGCAATTAAAACTAAACTCTGAGTAAAGATGGTGAAAGGGATTTTTGCACTCTCACACTTGTCACAAGTTGTGGCTGCCAACCTACATGTCACGTATTTCTTGTTGATCGACCAACCCCTCTGTTTCTCTGATCCGGCATCTTTGGAATACAATCTGCGTCCTAATCTGAAGAAACACCTAAAATGTTCATCTAAAAAGATCTAACTAAAGATATCGAAGCCGCACAACTTGCAGCAGAGAGCTAGTTTGAACAGCAGCTAGCTGACGTTTTTGAACGGACTAGAAAAGATGTAACAACGGTGTAACAAGTGTGTAAGCCTGAGAGGAGAACGTATTGAATACATGACCGTGTATATCCAGTCAGAACTCTGGCTCTTTCCTTTCTGTGCAAAACCAGAGACTTTTCAACAATCCTCGTTATTGTGGTTGTGTAACCTTATTACATTTATATCACGGCATTCAACTGTCTATATCATATATCACTCGCTATATAATACGATGTAACTGGAAGTACATTGCGGTGCGTAATTGGTTATATCTCACTCGACTTCAATATAGCCAAATTAAGTAGTAGGCTATAATAAAGAAATATGTTTTAAGTATGTAACGATAATCTACGTAATCTATAATGACATTATTTCTGTTACATTCAATAAAAATAAATCTGATAAATAATCTGCAAATCTCCACTTCTTGAGTGTTAGTTAGCATCACTACTTATTTTCAGAGGCAGGCATAAAATAATACTTCACTACCTGTAGCAAACGTTGTAAACTCTTTGAGACCAGGCCTTGTGGAAGCCAAACGAAGATTTCTTCAAACGGCAGTTGTTCTCAGAAGATATTTTTATTGACTTGTGATTTAACATAAATTGTATGCAATTTGACCGGTCATCTAGTGGAAAGAATGAAGTTGATTTTTTCGCGGTTGAAGAGAGAATGTATTTGTGTTATGCAGTGACAGAGCAAGTTCGGCGATCCACTTGGGGGGAATTTGGATTATGAGATTTCTTCAAGTGGGTAGGTGGCTGTGTGTTGTTGCGATGGGAGGAGTTGCAGTCATGGATAATACGGGCAGTTGAGCTGAATTTACGTGGGTGTGGATTCGTGTCCAATGGGAGCAGCACTGGAGTTGGAACTGGAGGCGGTAATGGGTCAGCAGACTCAATTACCAAGGCTGGCCGGTTCTTAATTTCCTGGTGGCCGCTCTACTTCCGCCGCGCAGATAGCACCCTCACTTCCGGTCGCTTAGTAGGTTCTGTTGCATTTGTAGCTTATCAGCTCAGCCTTTGAGAGTTAATAGTAACAAACAGTAGCATTGTTAACTTTTATTTGTGTGTCGTTGTTCCCTTACGAAATCCGTAGACACGAATTGTTACAGTAAGCAAGTCTAGAATCGTACTGGCTACTATTTATTTATATCAGACCTAATGTGATAATATAACGTTATATCTTTATAACTGTATCAATGCGTCTTTAAATCTACACGTTTCATAATAAATTATCTTGTTTTTTTTTTTTTTTTAATTGATGAATGTTGATATATGGGAACTGTAGAAAATATTCAGAGGTAGAAACGTAAGATTCGTGAATGCGAGTGGAACTTGATAGATAAGTGTCCCTGAGAAAGAAATTGATCATCAACAACAATCCTGGCAGAGGTCGAAACGAGAGCGTATCAAAAGGTTTGAAAAGTTGTGAATTCAGTGTCTATATTTAGTTTTCTGACTGTAATATAACGAATAATGTGTCTGACTATTCGTTTTAGATCTATTAAACCAGGAAAAATATCTTTTTAGATCTTTAACCCTTTTGATGACCTCCTATTTCGCCCTCCGCCAAAACAAGCGTGTTGGACGATCAATCCCTTTACTAACAAAGAATGACTATGTATTTCAAGAAAACCCAGATTATATACTTATAAAGTGAAAATTAGCTCTCGGCTCCTTGGGTATTAGGTACCCGTCATTACGTTGGCCAGGTTAGAATCATACACAACCACAGTACTTGCGCTGCCCGTACAAATATGTTTTTTTATTTTATTCATACTAAAGGCGTCGTAAATATGTAGATATTTCAATATCGAAAAGTTTTAAAGTTCTATACATCCTAATTAAAGCTGCTTTTTCTGTAACGCGTAATGGAATATAGCGGCCTGAGAGTGTTAACGTTGGATAATGCTTTCTAAAGAGCCTCGTCGAGAAGTTTTAAAGTTCTCTACCTTCAAATACTGAGCTTCCTTTTCTTTAAGTTTTAACATTATAGCTACTGGCAAGAGCAATAACATTGCATAATATCTTCTAACGGTATATCAAGAAGTTCTCAACCATCTAATAATAAAGATTCTTATTTTATAATTATTAACGGAATATAGTGAGCATTTACGATGTATGTCTTCTACAGGTGTATAAAACATTCAATAGTCCTCGATATTCATAATTTCAAGTCTCCTCCGGTTCTTTAATTGTTAGCAAAGTCCATGGACATAAATTAAACGCCATCTTAATTCTGGAGGGAATATATTTATACAAGTGGTTTTAAGTTCGGTATTTTCTCCTAGGCCCAGTTTCTTCTGCAGCTATTCTAAAATTAGTTCATTTTACATTGTGTTCCTCTTCAGCTGAGTAGACTAGCTATGCCGTAGCTATCTTGTCAATTAACACTACCTTTTACCACCTTGAAAATGATGTCGTGTTATTGCTCCCAGTTTATATATAATTATGTTGTTGTCGACATCCTCCATTTCCACTGGTCCTCCATGTTTGATAGCACTGGTCGTACAAGATCTCACAGAGGTCAAATAGGAATTAAAATATGGTGTATGTATATCTTTTATGGCATTTGGAGCAGAAGCATCGCCGCCGCCGCGACCATCCGCTTCTCGACTTTAACTGACAAGAATTTGCCTATGTGAACAGAAGTTGAATTGATAAATAAGATCTTCATAATAATTGAATTTAGTAAGTTTTATCGAAAGAACGAGAAGTTTTCAAGTGCTATGTTAAGTTTCTTTCGTACATCTATGTTAAGTGGGGATTTTGTACAGCGTCTATACAAGCGTGTACAATTCGCTTATATTATCATTGGTGTAATGTAATGTTTCTAAAATGTAAGTTGTAAGTTCGACTCAGTTTAATTGAATGTTCATTTCCATTGTTCCATGTTATAAAATATAATGTCTTGATTCTATTGTGGGAGTAATAAATACTAATAAGCAAGTAGTTATAATAATTGCCATTTACATTACAAATGACACAATTTCTAAAATAAAGGGATTTTAAATCAAGTAATAAAAAAACATGTTTTGCTCGATAGTTCCTCATTACATTGGAGTGAACACGCTTCATCATTAAAGCTACGAAAATAACGTTTATTTTCAGTTTTACTAGGCATTACATTCGATTAACTTATATAATTTTTTAAGTATTCAGTAAAAGCAGGTGGCTGCGGCGGGCTGTGGGGGCAGGCCGGGCGGCTCACCCTCAGTCGAACTGAAAGGAGACTTAGGACAGTATTGGCAATTAGTTTCTAAAACACTAATTAAAAACCATATTATCAGAAGACCTAATTGGGCATTTTCTTATAAACAACCACGTGAAAAGTCTAAATGTATAAACTTATATATTATACAATACATATTGTTGTATACGATGACATGAGTTGGACAGTGTTTTTCCTTACGGTGTAAAGACGTTATAACCCCCAAGTAACTCCAAACTTATAACTGACTTAACACTCATAGGCCTAACAAGCGACACAGAACGAAGGGTATCGCGGTCATTATGTAAAGAGAATGTTAAAGTGGGAAGACAGCTGTTTTAGGATTCATGCCCTGGGACCGTTTCCCGAGCTGCCGTGGGTTATGTATGTAAGAGCTGCGAATGTATACTCTATGGATTATTTAACAGTAGAGCCTGGCTCTGGCCCGGCTCCAGATCTTTGGTTGCTCTACATATGCGAATCTCGTTCGCCAAGTCAGATAACTTTATCGCTAGTAAACGAACATTAGTTAATTATATACGGTACCGAAGGTTTATTGTATATAATGTAGAAGCACGTTGTTTGATAAGCTGTAGCTTAATGTTTTCGGAAGGACAGCGATCATTTTAACATATCGACTTTCTATTTATTTTATGAGAATACGAGTGTAGAATACATGTTACATCTCATCACTAAAAGAGCACGATATATTGAGTGAACAACATTTTAATTTGTTATTAAATGTGTAGCCTATTATGAGAAGGAAATTAATAAAATATAATACTGTATCAATTCTTATCTTGATTTTTATATGAAAGAAAATGCGCTTACTTGGCTCTTGATTGAATTTACTGTTGTTCTTCGTCCCACTGATGTGGGGCCGAAACAAAAATTTGAAAGAAAGTAGATTTCGCTGTCATCTGATTTCTTGAACTGTCATATTTTATAATATATATTTATATAGTTATAGTTTTATATATATATATATATATATATATATTTTTTTTTTTTTTTGTAATTAGTGGAATTAATGGTGTTAACATGTTTACTTTATAATATATACAAAAACTATGGCCTCAGTGTACACTACTAGGTGACACATTGTGTGCAACATGCAGGGGGTGCAGAAACTGAGTGCAGTGTTGTTGGAGAAGGTTCAATATGGCCTCAGTGTACACTACTAGGTGACACATTGTACCGTATGACGATAACACATGGGGGTGGTGACTTCTGAGGTCGTAGTAATAAATACTAGAAATGCAAAGTTTACTTATAAGTTCAATTTAAATTTATTAAACTTACAAGCACCACTTTTTTAGATGGTAAATGAAAAATATGTATTGCCACGTTGCTGCCAATTAGAATGTAATAACTAAAAGTATATCTTCTAGGTGGGCCTAAAATATCCAATGTTCTATTGAATTTATGCGTACGACGTTTTACTTTACAAAACAATAATATTTCACTTCCCTTCACAATAGGTAGACTCACAACCCGGTATCGGCGTCTTGGCACGAGACATTGAAGCTGTAGTCTAAGAACGGTTACTTCTAGAAGAGGAGTAGATGTTGGGAAGTGGTAGCCATCTATTCAAACAACACGTGAGATATATCAGCTACGTAAACTCGCCTAAAAACAAATTCGCGACAGTATTAGCCATTTAATGATACAAATTTACTATTTATAACATTGTGCTCGTCGCCATAAGGACGACGCCACCACCTTTATCTATCTCCATCAAGCAAATAAAAGATCTTCAAGGGTAAGTTACTTTTACTATTCACATCTTTACTTTACGTTACATTCATTTTATACGTTTGGCATCAAAGGGCTAATTTAATAATACGAAAAAGATAAATTTTACTTACGGACAAAGCGCGCGAGGTCTGATCGGTTACGTAGTTGGGCTGCTACAAAGGGTTAGAAGAAAGAATTCATACGCGTGCCAATTAGGTAGTTACTCCGCCCAATAATTTAGTTCCGGAACATTGATGTAAAATAATATTATATTATACTGGCTGATTAGGTTGCGAAATTTACATTGTATGAAATTTAATTAATTAATTTACGGTACAGAATATCCCCCCTGTTTTGATTTCGCAACCTAATTAGTCGCTTTACTTTAAACATATTCTAAATAACAAACTTAATTCAACCTTTTATTCATTACATAAATTCAAATTCAACCATAACAATACGATAGCGCGGGGTTTCAAAAGTTTCCTATGAAATCCGCTAGATCGCATGCCAATGCAGTTCTATGACTGCTCGCTTAGGGACCAAAAATAGAAAATCAATTTAGGCAAACTATTTTCATGCAGTGCACGTTGCAGCGTTTTAGAATTTGCGGGTCGTTGCAAGAATAAGGGCATTTAAGGCGATTAAATCGTAAACAAGAGTGTAGTGTAGTGTTTTGTTATATAGGCGCCACATTCATACTTCTTTTTTGCATTCATACCAGTGTTTTGTGTATAGTGTTTTACCATTAAATACCCTGAGACTTGCGGACAAGTTACCAATATGGATCGAATACTTTGGAATGAAACGTCCCCTCACGAGAAGCTAAGTCTCACATTTCGTATTAATACTGCATCATTCTTAATATATATATTTACATACAACATCCTATACATCTTACATCTACATGAATTTTAACACTTCAAATATATCTACAAAATTCAAAATTCAACATTTCGGCATACCTACAAAACACAGACAATTTTTTCATATTTGGTTCCCCTCATTACAAACAGTCAGGATCAACTTTGTCTCATTTCTTTACACTAAGTCTATTTAACAAATTCTTTTTCTATATTTTATTCCATTGACACATTCGTTAAGAATTCACCAACAGTTAACTTCCTGGATTTTATCTTATCTTTTAAAATTTGGCAGCAAGTGGTTCCTTAAGCTAGGGATGCTACAATTTTTTTTTTTTTTATACAGAACAGGTCTTAATTTAATTTTAAATCTACAATATGGAACCTTTTTTACATTCAAAACATTTTCAGTGTGTTGTACAATACAAGTTACAGGGCTTAAAAAAATAAATAAAATTCTATAAAAATCCTACATATTTTGGTGCTAATTTTGCACAAAACTTTTCTACCTTATTGCTTAAATAGTGGGTTCTAATCCATACTAAGGAATGCAACTTAAAGGGATGTTTTACATTTTGCTCTGAGTACTTTTGTCTATTATTGTTATGTGCTATACTCCTTTTTACATTCACCATAGCTCTCTTTAAATTGTTTACAACAGTTTCCTTGGACAAATTCTCACCAATTAGATCATTTAGCTTCCATAAATTAGATAAAGCATTATTACAGGAATGATTAAACATTAAATCAAAGGCAGCAAAACCTGTGCTTTCATTATGGGCGGTGTTTAAACTTAATTGTATATAGCCTAGGTCATTATCCCAATTACTATGACAGTTGTGATAGAAACTACGTAATAATGTAGATATGTTTCTACTATGCCTTTCTGATTGATTTCCCATTAGCCCTGTAAGGCGCTAGTCTACGGTTTCAATAAAATTCTTAAATAAGACTTCTTAAAATACAGTGATGTAAAATATGCGGCATTGTCTGACACTATTATTTTAGGTACAGAAAAGTTGTTAAAAATTATGCGGTCTAATTTATTACATATTTCAGCACTCTTACATTCCCTCAAAGGGATTAGCCATAGAAATTTTACTGGCGGCATCTACAACTACAAGTAAATATACATTGCTGTTTCTAGTTCTCACTAAGGGACCTAAAAGATCTATGAATAAACAATCCATATTGTTTCTTAAATGGCACAGATACTAATTTCGCCTTCATATTTTTCTTTTGGCACACTTTACTCATTTTACAAACATTACATGCTTTCACTTTTGCCTTTATAATTTCGTCTAAATCAGGTCTATAAAAATACTGATTAATTTTTCTTTGCGTTCTAGCAATGCCTAAATGACCTCCTATTAAGGAACTGTGGAAGAATTCATATACTAAATCAACTAACTGTACAGGCAAAAATATCTTACTCTTACTTTTTACATTCCTTTTGTACATCAGTAAATTGTTTTTTATAAAATAACATAAATTGTTATTATTGCTTTTTACAGATTGAATGATTTTCTGAGTTTCTTTATCTTGAAGTTGATATTTTTCTAAATCTTTAAACGCTAATGGCAAATCATTAATTAACAACCACAAATTATCCTTGTTATTGCACTTATTATTTATCTGCATTTTAGGCTTTATATTAGATGTTCGTTTACATGTTTTGCCTTCGGGAGGAGTTTGAATGGCAGAAGGAAATCGATAATCTATTTTTATCTTGGTCTGGAACGTTCCGGCAGTCACTGGGGCTCGGATCAGCTGTTCCTGTTGACTCGCCCTCAAACATACGTGAAAGGGCGTCCTGCCAGCGCAATTATCGGTGGAACTTTTAAATTCCACCTCAAATGGCAAATTCAAAATCCTCTCGATCCACCGGGCAAGTCTTCCTACCTTCCTTTTGTGATTGAGGACATAGGATAAAGCTTGGTTATCAGTTATTAATTTAAAGGTTCTTACTTCTAAAAATTCGTGCCATTTTTTCTATGCAAATTAGTGCACTCAAAGCTTCTTTTTCATAAACAGTATATTTTTAATTCGGCATCAGTAAATTTCCTAGAGTAATAGGCTATTGGCATTAATTCATTTTGGTCGTTTTTCCTGTAACAAACAACCACCTGCGGCTATTCCACTAGCATCTGTCATTACTATAAATTGCTTTGAAAAATCGGCTAACTGGAGTACAGGAGGATTCATTATAGCTTCTTTTAACTTTACAAACGAATCTTGACATTCACTTGTCCAAACAAATTTAGCGTTTTTCCTTCTTAAACGATTTAAAGGATTACGAAATTCGGCATAATTATTTATAAATTTTTGAAAAGAAATTGGTCATACCTAAAAACTGTGAAATTTGTTTGGCGTTCTTAGGCGGCCATAAATTCTCTTATACTCCTTGTTCGCTCGGGATCTATAGTTACTGTATTATTTTTTATTAAGTTCCCCAAAAAGGAGATTTCCTCAAAACAAAACTTTGCTTTCTCTAGGTTTGCCGTTAAGCCATGTTTGCTTAGTCTATTTACAATCTCTCTGACATGTACTAAATGCGAATCAAGGTCTTTACTGTACACTAAGATATCATCACAAAAATTTATCACATATTTAAATTTTATATTGTCTAGGACTTTTGTCCAGATAGGCGGACAATACAGCACTACCAACATGTAAACCAAAGGGTACTCGTTTAAATTTATATTTTACCAAATATAGTGCTTAAAATGAGGTAAGATCTTGACTATCAGGTGATAATGGACATTGCAAAAAACTTTTTCTTAAATCTATTATTGAAAAATATTTGGGCTCCACTAAGATGTTGATAATAATTATTTAAATCACCAATGGGAAAATCAATTTTCTGTAACTTTTTATTTAATTCGGTATAATTGACTACAAGTCTGTCCTTTTTGGTTAAAAAGGCTGGACTGGAGTAGGCTGAAGTACTGGGTTCAATTATTCCTTGGTCCAACCAATCCTGTATTATTGTTTTCATCTTATTTACAGTAGGAGGGCTCATAAAATAAGGCCTAATATTTACAGGTGTGGGGTCATTTAGAACTAATCTCACTTCCAAATCTAGAGCCTCTCCTAATTTTGGATTAAAAACATTTGGAAAATCCCCTATAAGGTTTTGTATCTCAGCCTCAGCTCTAGTGCACCCAAATTTTTTACATCAATGCTGTTTACTTCATGTTCAAAAGGCTGTTGTCTGACAATAGTTTATTTTCTCATTACAATTGAATTTAAAATAACATGAATCTCCATCAAGATCTAAAATTAATTTGCTATTAGATATAAAATGGGTTTCCCAATATAATGTCCCATTTTAAATTATCCAATACAATAAACTTTACTTTCCAACAAAATTTAGAAATTTTTTATCTTAGCATAAACAGTAACCAAAACATTTTATTTCAGTGTTATTTGCAGCAAACATTCTATCATCTGACTTCATTAATTTAGAAACATTTTTATTCAACAATAGGCTATCATAAAATTCTTTACTCATTATATCTCTTGTAGCACCAGTATCTAATAACAGTTTGTTTTTACATTTTTACCCACTATAGCTTCAATTAAAGGCATATTGTTACACTGTCTAACATTTAGTCTTAAATTAGGTTTTCTATAGTTTTAATTTACTCCAATTTTTAATTACCTTACCATAGACTCTCATAAAAATAGTGTTTTTCTTTTCTTACTGTAATTACTATTTATAAAATTATTATTCTTAAACTTATGAAACCGGGGAGGGATATTTTTAGGTGTTGTGTGTAATACCACTCCCCTGCCAACTAGTTTTTTTGGATTCCTAAAACAGTTTTTTTTGCTAAGTGGCCAGGCCTATTACAATTGAAACATAACTTTGGTTTTTTGACAGTAGGCCTATTTTTTCTAAGTTCAACATGTGGTGGATACATGTTGTTAACATATGTCTTACTTAAATTGTCCCTTAAGTTATCATTAAAGGTTATATTGTTACTAGCTATACACACATTTTCCAAATCTGTAAAACAAATGGGATTGTTTTCAAAAATTAACTTATTTCTATCTGTAGGCTTAATACCTCTTTTTATACAAGTTACCAAGTCCTGTTCACTTATGTTACACAATAAAACTTGACTGAGCTCTTTGATGTCATAGATGTATTCATACAGTGGCTCATCTAACCTTTAACCTTTGTGGCCTATAAACTAAATCTAGTCTAAGTCTTTCAATTAGGCCTACAGGGATAAAAGCACTAATTAATTCCCTGTGTAGATAGTTGACATTAGGCATGATAGACTTACACTGTATTATATTTTGGCTAAAAGTGGACCTTTTTGCATAACATGGTAACAATGCTAATATTTCATTATCTGATAGGCTAGTTTCACATTTTAGTTTTAACAAAGTTTAAAAAAATTTTATTAGCTCAGGTACTACTAAGCCATTTGTTACTGTACTGTCACTATTTAATTTTAATACCTCTAGATATCAGTTCAAATACCAACTCATCTTTAGACAAATATTCTATTTTAATGGCAGGCATTGTGGCGTTTTCACTCAGTTTCACCCAGTTGATGACAGAGTAGGCATATCAATAGCAGAGTGGCGCAATAAAATTATGTGTACCGTATGACGAAAACACATGGGGGTGGTGACTTCTGAGGTCGTAGTAATAAATACTAGAAATGCAAAGTTTACTTATAAGTTCAATTTAATTTATTAAACTTACAAGCACCACTTTTTTAGATGGTAAATGAAAAATATGTATTGCCACGTTGCTGCCAATTAGAATGTAAATAACTAAAAGTATATCTTCTAGGTGGGCCTAAAAATATCCAATGTTCTATTGAATTATGCGTACGACGTTTTACTTTACAAAACAATAATATTTCACTTCCCTTCACAATAGGTAGACTCACAACCCGGGTATCGGCGTCTTGGCACGAGACATTGAAGCTCTGTAGTCTAAGAACGGTTTACTTCTAGAAGAGGAGTAGATGTTGGGAAGTGGTAGCCATCTATTCAAACAACACGTGAGATACATCAGCTACGTAAACTCGCCTAAAACAAATTCGCGACAGTATTAGCCATTTAATGATACAAATTACTATTTATAACATTGTGCTCGTCGCCATAAGGACGACGCCACCACCTTTATCTATCTCCATCAAGCAAATAAAAGATCTTCAAGGGTAAGTTACTTTACTATTCACATCTTTACTTTACGTTACATTCATTTTTATACGTTTGGCATCAAAGGGCTAATTTAATAATACGAAAAGATAAATTTTTACTTACGGACAAAGCGCGCGAGGTCTGATCGGTTACGTAGTTGGGCTGCTACAAAGGGGTTAGAAGAAAGAATTCATACGCGTGCCAATTAGGTAGTTACTCCGCCCAATAATTTAGTTCCGGGAACATTGGATGTAAAATAATATTATATTATACTGGCTGATTAGGTTGCGAAATTTACATTGTATGAAATTTAATTAATTAATTTACGGTACAACATTGTGTGCAACATGCAGGGGGTGCAGAAACTGAGTGCAGTGTTGTTGGAGAAGGTTCAATATGGCCTCAGTGTACACTACTAGGTGACACATTGTGTGCAACATGCAGGGGGTGCAGCAACTGAGT
The DNA here is from genome assembly GCF_021130785.1 of Homalodisca vitripennis. NCBI lineage: Eukaryota > Metazoa > Arthropoda > Insecta > Hemiptera > Cicadellidae > Homalodisca > Homalodisca vitripennis. The sequence continues at coordinate 113,258,173 of NC_060211.1, read as the reverse complement.
GCAATGTTGTTGGAGAAGGTTCAATATGGCCTCAGTGTACACTTACTAGATAGCAGCGGTTGGCAGCGGCAGTTCAGTATGTCAGCGTTCTTGTGTCCAGGTCCTGGGTACGTGACACATTGTGTGCAACATGCAGGGGGTGCAGCAACTGAGTGCAGTGTTGTTGGAGAAGGTTCAATATGGCCTCAGTGTACACTTACTAGATAGCAGCGGTTGGCAGCGGCAGTTCAGTATGTCAGCGTTCTTGTGTCCAGGTCCTGGGTACGTGACACATTGTGTGCAACATGCAGGGGGTGCAGCAACTGAGTGCAGTGTTGTTGGAGAAGGTTCAATATGGCCTCAGTGTACACTACTAGGTGACACATTGTGTGCAACATGCAGGGGGTGCAGTAACTGAGTGCAGTGTTGTTGGAGAAGGTTCAATATGGCCTCAGTGTACACTACTAGGTGACACATTGTGTGCAACATGCAGGGGGTGCAGCAAACTGAGTGCAGTGTTGTTGGAGAAGGTTCAATATGGCCTCAGTGTACACTACTAGGTGACACATTGTGTGCAACATGCAGGGGGTGCAGCAACTGAGTGCAGTGTTGTTGGAGAAGGTTCAATATGGCCTCAGTGTACACTTACTAGATAGCAGCGGTTGGCAGCGGCAGTTCAGTATGTCAGCGTTCTTGTGTCCAGGTCCTGGGTACGTGACACATTGTGTGCAACATGCAGGGGGTGCAGCAACTGAGTGCGGTGTTGTTGGAGAAGGTTCAATATGGCCTCAGTGTACACTTACTAGATAGCAGCGGTTGGCAGCGGCAGTTCAGTATGTCAGCGTTCTTGTGTCCAGGTCCTGGGTACGTGACACATTGTGTGCAACATGCAGGGGGTGCAGCAACTGAGTGCGGTGTTGTTGGAGAAGGTTCAATATGGCCTCAGTGTACACTTACTAGATAGCAGCGGTTGGCAGCGGCAGTTTAGTATGTCAGCAGCGTTCTTGTGTCCAGGTCCTGGGTACGTGACACATTGTGTGCAACATGCAGGGGGTGCAGCAACTGAGTGCGGTGTTGTTGGAGAAGGTTCAATATGGCCTCAGTGTACACTTACTAGATAGCAGCGGTTGGCAGCGGCAGTTCAGTATGTCAGCGTTCTTGTGTCCAGGTCCTGGGTACGTGACACATTGTGTGCAACATGCAGGGGGTGCAGTAACTGAGTGCGGTGTTGTTGGAGAAGGTTCAATATGGCCTCAGTGTACACTTACTAGATAGCAGCGGTTGGCAGCGGCAGTTTAGTATGTCAGCGTTCTTGTGTCCAGGTCCTGGGTACGTGACACATTGTGTGGTCGTGTGACCCGACCTTTCCCCTCCTATACCCGAATATTGGCCGACCTTTACAATTAGCCCAGTCAGTTGGTATGTTTAAGTGGAAAGTTCTGGTCTAATTGTTTTATTTGGCTTATATTTGCAGTGTTGCAGAACATGAATCTGGTGTATTCAACTATATTTGTGTCGCCAGAAATTAAATTATATTGAAAATAGATAAAAAAAATGATTTTATTGTGTTTGGTTTATTTACTTAAACCATATGCTTTTTACCCCGAAAACGATTCCGTAGTAAAATAAAGAACTTAAAATTGTGTATAATTTGTGTCATTACAGCCTTTTTTTTTTTTTTTTTTTTTTTTTTTTTTTTTTTTTTTTTTTTTTACTTTTATGTAACGCTCAAAGTCGTGTTGAATATAAAAAGAATTGGATGACAAGTGTAAAAGCAAAGCCTGCATTTTATTCAGTTACATTTCTTAGTGAGTATTCATTATTCAGATATTGTCCTTACACTACGTTTGCAATTGATTTTTGGGCGTTTTCCTTTGCCCTACTCAATGAAGTTCAAGATTATTGCTGGCATTAGCAGCAGTTGGCTTAATCGTGTTTCCATACTATACAAAATTAGTTGACTACTGTATACAGTTACCAGTTGATATTGTTACACAATGAAGTTCAAGATTATTGCTGGCATTAGCAGCAGTTGGCTTAATCGTGTTTCCATACTATACAAAATTAGTTGACTACTGTATACAGTTACCAGTTGATATTGTTACACAATGAAGTTCAAGATTATTGCTGGCATTAGCAGCAGTTGGCTTAATCGTGTTTCCATACTATACAAAATTAGTTGACTACTGTATACAGTTACCAGTTGATATTGTTACACAATGAAGTTCAAGATTATTGCTGGCATTAGCAGCAGTTGGCTTGTGTTTCCATACTATACAAAATTAGTTGACTACTGTATACAGTTACCAGTTGATATTGTTACACAATGAAGTTCAAGATTATTGCTGGCATTAGCAGCAGTTGGCTTAATCGTGTTTCCATACTATATAAAATTAGTTGACTACTGTATACAGTTACCAGTTGATATTGTTACACAATGAAGTTCAAGATTTCTCCTGGCGTTAATAGCAGTTGGGTTAATCGTATTTTCATACTTTATAAAATGAATACTGTATACAGTTACCAGTTGATGTTGTTACACAATAAAGTTCAAGACATTATGTTGGCATGAGAAGCAGTTGAGTGGAAAGTAAATTTGTACCATCAAACCTACTGTATATAGCTATGGGATATGTATAATAAGATGGATAATTTGCGAAACCAAGTTTAAATCCTCAATCAAACGTTGTTAATCGTGCATTTTTTATTCTTATAGTTTAAACCGACAATGACCTTTATCCCCATCGTGTTGATGGATTCGACATTGCACAAATACAATATTACCACGTTTTAAGTATAACAAACTTTTAGATGACGGAAACTGAGTAATAAGTGAGTTACAATCCTTCATTGTTCTAGAGTGGAATTTCTTCACTTTATGCTGCACTCTATTTTAGTGTGAAATAATGAGAAACTTTGAAGCGAGCGGGCCGAGGCGTAGATATGTTTAATTAATTCAGTTCATTGATGTTCTAAAACTTTCAGGACTCTGTTGCAGTGCGGGTGCTAAGAGTTAGGAAGGTAAAGTTTGTATTATTCAGGTTGTGTGAGTGTGACGTCACACATTAAGTACGTGTGCTGCCGATGCCGTACAGGTTACAGTGAATACGAACTGTATTGAAAAACTTTCCATATTTATAAACATTCCGTAAGCGTCCCCGCCCTCACCATTCAGCTAAACATGTCACATCGCTCTCTGCCTAGAGTGGCACATTATAAAACATATCGTATTCTGTGAATATCTGGCACTCGTGTGTCTAATTGTACTAATATTGTGTGAACTGTGGATATTTATACTTCCACCAGGAATAACTATAGAACCGATTGAGTGTAATATGTGCATTAACTGAAAATCTCAAGATTGAGTACCTACTATTTCATCTTGATTTATTTTTTATCTCCCGATTCAAAAGAACGATTTACTATTTTTTATGATTCCCGGATTCTAAAGTGCCGCCACACTGGTCTCAAGAGTCTCAACATAAAAATATTTGTATCTCGGAAACAACAGAAACAAGCACTACGGAATTATGTTCTTATGGTGTTCCTCTAGGCTCGGCTCCACTTATACTTGAAGTTAGTGCTTGTAGTAGTGCTTCAAGTGCAAGTTAGTCATAAGTTTGTCTAAGTAGCAAAGTCTTTGCAATTAGTCTAACTAGTACAGTTTTTACACGTTAGTCTAAATTGTAGGGCCTATGCAAGTTAGTCTAACTAGTTCGGCTTTTAAAAGTTAGTCTAAGTAGTAGGGCTTTTGAAAGTTTATTTAAATGGTAGGACGTATAAACATCAGTAAAGGCTACGTAGTAAGACCTATGCGATACAAGTTAAATGACTGGAGCACCCTTTGAAACTAGCCAACAGAATAATAAGTGTGTAGCCTAGTAGTATTGTATAAATATTCCTTCCTAAACGTGCAGTCATAAAGTGTGTTATGCTGCTGAGTTATCATCGAAATACTCAGTAGATACAAAACATTAATTTACGATATAATAGAGTATACATCATATCATTGCATGTGCTATAATTGACTATCACGGGTTTACGTGAATGTTGACCCAATATGAAATGAAATATTAAGTAATATCACAATGGTGAACCGAATTACTCATATGACATTCTTACGATAAGTACAATGGTATCGGTTTGATGTTCGCACATCTTCAATGATGTGTTGTAGGTAAGTTTTGACAGCCGGTGGACTGTGTTGTGAAGAAGCACTGAAGTAAGACAGTGCCGCAAGACATGACAGTTGTCAGGTTGCTGACGCTCACGAACTCACTGCGGACAAAGCCGACGTAATTCCATTGTCGGGACGTGTTCTTGTTTTATCTTCTTCATCGAGCCTCCCACCCCGGCCCGCCATCCCTACTCCGTGTGCCGCTGCGCCTAGTCTCTCATCTCAAATTGTTTTGCAATGAGTTCTTTCGCATTGACATTTTCGTCACGGCCATGAATTATTCAGCTTGTTTTCTTGAGCTTCGTGACGTTTTAAATTAGATTAGCGGAATATGTAAATTCTGAAATTAAGCTAAAACTGATAACAAAATGCTGTTTTAGAAAAAAATTAAGTTTGATGAAATATTTTCTGTTATAAGTGTAAAGTAAGATGGATTTCCTTTTTTTATGATACCATCAAAAGTTACAGAACATATTTCTCTCTTCAAGCCCTGCACCTTTTATGCTTTGATTGTCGATTTATTATTTATTTTTTCTCCAAGTGGGTTATTTTCTTTCTTCTATTCTTAGACAAAAATAATCAGATGGTCGCATGAATCTGTCAGCTTCAGCGAACTGTCTTAATGGGTTTCTTGAACATGTTTTAAAGCATTTTTATAATTTAACTAAAGGATTTAATACTAATATTTTACTATATTATTACAATAACAGTTACTGTACTGTCATCAAAGTTTGGGCAATTCGAGTAGCAATGGAACTAACACAAAAGATTTCTCTGGTATTAATTATATTTTGTCTTTTCATACAATTCTATCAATGTTTTATTCTTTATAACCAAAGGTAAACTAGTTAATTACGAGTATTTTTTCCTAACGACCCATTTATCAGTATCACGTTATACTTTTCGATATACAATCCTCTAAAGCTTTGAGCTGCTTTGACGGAATTAAATATCAATAATCTTACTTGTCGTTGGTAGTGATATATCATTTTAGATTACTGTTGTACGTATAAGAATTTATGTATAGCCAAAACAGAAATATTTTTTGAGTAGGCACAGGCCCCCTTTGGTAATATATTACAAATATAAAATATAATGTTAAATAGTTTTCTTTTCCTAAAGTGAAAAGCCGCATTGAGTATAGTGAAATAACCGCTTGAAACTATAACAATAATAACAGATGAACACAAACTATTGAATAAGACAATCTTTTTAAAGATCCATGCACATTTCCAGTCAACCATTGGCCAAATAGGCGAGCGTGTAAGCCCCGCCTAATTTATATTCGGTTTTAAAGTAGGAACGTATTCATTGTAGAAATATTAGAAACTGGAACCGTGTTGACGAATTAATTAGATAGTTTCGCCGCTGGGCTATATGAGGTAAACACTCAAAGGTGAAAATGTTGTTATTATTGAAAATGGATCGTGTTAGAACGCGCCTTCATATTGCTGATAGTCTTTGTTGTTAGGAACTATCAACTCTGGTTTGTGTCGGCTGCACTGAAATACATTATATACGTCTTTAAAAAAACCCCCTTATAAATAAGAGTTCTGAACAATTAAGTTATATGGTTAAGTTTGATCAGTATAATTTATAAATAATGTTAAAAAGCAAGGTACAGAAAAGCAACGATTCAGGGTGATACATATCTACCTACTTTAAAACAAATTCTTCGTGGGATATTTAATTTGGTACGTAATTTATTCAGTATTTTTATTGAATGATCTAGTTTTTGTGTGTAAATGATTGGAATATGATCTTGGGTGAAGTGAATAAAAGGCAATGCTTGCTTCGTTACGTTGATTTTGAAACGATTAGGCTACTTTGTTTACACCTACTATTCAGTCCATACACATTTGTGCCGACTGAACAGAAACAAAGTCTGACTTACACCAGACCTTACAAATACGCTGCAGTTACTACACTAAGGTGGATAGTAGTTAGGTTTTATCCGCGTCGGGATGGAGAAAGTACTATGGAGTCTGGGAAATGTGAATCTATCCTTTGGTAGCATTTTCATTTTTATTCACTTGAAACGAAGTAACGATGGAATTACTGCTTTTTATCAGTTCATCGTTCACTACGTTGCAATAAAATTATATTACCTCGTAACAGTTCATCTGACGATGTAATTATTTTTTTCCACTTGAGGCATATTAGCTCAGGATATTGTTTTTGTTATTTGCTATCTCAAAACCGATTCTTCAATTTTCCATTTGATTTTAAACGTATATCCTAAATGTTGTACTTACATACATAGTTGTGTCTTAAAATTCCAACTTTCTCATTAATATAGATGAAGTGATTAACTTTATGGCATGTTTATATGACCAAGTGACCAATTTTAATGTGGTGGAGCACCGTCCTGGTGAAACACAGGCTAATAAGCACTTTTCAACAACTCATTTATTACTGGAATAATGCCGTTTCGTAACATGTCTGTGTATTTAACACCAGTTAAGTTGCCATCAATAACGGATGGCTCGACTCGATGAATTAAGGACAGGGATCGAAGACTCCTACCACCTCATCACATTTGAAAAATGTGAGACGCGGTCTTGAATCCAGGCTTTATTTTTGTAAAGAAGTACATGGTAGCTTATCGAAAATGAGGTGAGATTTCAAGATTTTTTACCATTTCATTTTTCATATTTAAAATGTTTGACTTAAACCCCAAACTAATCAATTTTGGGGGAGGGGGAGGTCAACATGTTTCATGTATAAAATAATCCTCATTTGGTTATATAAACATACCCATAAGTAAATAATTAAATCTCCATTCATAAGAAAGTTAATGAGGGGTGGGATTTTTAAGACACCCGGTGTTTCTATGTATGACCCAAAACGTAGTTATGAGAGAAGTTAAAACTTAACTTAAATGAAGATAAAATGTTGTGTTAGCTAGAAGCGACATCATTAACTAATTTCAATAACTTGAATGTAAAGAAGGGCACAAGTTTGATATTCCTCTTCCCTTCCCACCCAAAACTCTGCCTTCTGAGGCAACATTAATTAATGCGTCTCTATTGAGTTTCTAAGAGCTTCACTCTTCAAGTCCATCTAAGCTTGCCTTTCACAGTTGCAGGATCTTCATTTATTAATCCGTGCGCATTTGTCGATCTCAGACTTTGTGAAAGCTCTTGAATGTGTAAATATGTAGCACTGGATCCAAAATTCCATGTGATGTCATGAAGCCTGTTTATCATAAAAGTAGAGGTACGCGACTTAAACAGTTGTCGATCTCAGACTTTGTGAGAGCTCTTGAATGTGTAAATATGTAGCACTGGATCCAAAATTCCATGTGATGTCATGAAGCCTGTTTATCATAAAAGTAGAGGTACGCGACTTAAACAGTTGTCGATCTCAGACTTTGTGAAAGCTCTTGAATGTGTAAATATGTAGCACTGGATCCAAAATTCCATGTGATGTCATGAAGCCTGTTTATCATAAAAGTAGAGGTACGCGACTTAAACAGTTGTCGATCTCAGACTTTGTGAAAGCTCTTGAATGTGTAAATATGTAGCACTGGATCCAAAATTCCATGTGATGTCATGAAGCCTGTTTATCATAAAAGTAGAGGTACGCGACTTAAACAGTTGTCGATCTCAGACTTTGTGAAAGCTCTTGAATGTGTAAATATGTAGCACTGGATCCAAAATTCCATGTGATGTCATGAAGCCTGTTTATCATACCCGACTTTCGACATTAATGTCTGACTATGGTAAATAGATTGTCATTTTTTTAGTCAGCCACCTTTTTGAACCGTTTTGAAACGTTGAATTGAATGTAAAGTATCGAGTGACAATCGGTTTATAGCCTTGTTTGTGATACATGTTTGAAACTCGATTAATTAATCTATTACAGTGAACTTGACTGTCAACAAACAAGCCGTATGTGTGGCAACCGATGATCAATCATCGGGCGATAAGTACTGCATTGTTCCACATTTCAGCTGAATGATCGCGCACATACCTGGATCATTTACATTTCTATATCACTCATTTAGATTTGGTATCATATTTATACGTGCCTGACTTCGGTAGCGGCGGCAGCGACGGTCAGATCAGATTGTGCAGTACATGTTGAATATAACGGCGCACATTACAGTACCTATCTTTTGCGTTCAGTAGTTTCCTGAACAAGGTTTGACACGGCACTTTTGGGCGGCAGCCTTACCAGATTATATCGACCATAAACAAGAAAGCGAGTGTGAGGTTAACTTGAATAACAGTAAGTAAACACGAAGGTCAGTCCGGCCGTGAGTAACGAGTGCGAGTGCGTGCGTACGGGCGAGGGAGGGCGGCACGCACCTTGTCGGCCGGACCTGCCAGTCTAATTACAATAATGTGCAGATTATGCGATATGCCCTGGCTAAACGCCATTTCACCTGCGAATTTCCATTACCGTACAAGTCCCGTATGTATGGTGTGACGCTACAGATAAAAAATCGTTCGTGTAGCCTACATATTCTCTGTGGTGAACTGGGAAAGTCTATATCGAGATTCATACTTACTACAAGAGATATGTAGATCGTTCTTTCCTACAACATTTGTGCTCATCGTCCATTCGTACGTGTAAAATTCACTGTACTGCCTATTGCATCATGGTTCAACAGAGTTATCCGTATCATAATTTTATCGTATAAATATCTGTTACTTTTATGAAAACTATAAATACTTGTTTCAAGAACACCGATGGTGAGGAAATATGTAACGGGTGCTTTTTACTTTTCATTTATACTTTTTGCCTTTCTGCATTTTATGAATCGCCACCTATCAGCAATTTATAGGGAAAAAACTGACACTTAAAAACAGTAGGTGTGAAATTAAACCCTTTGATCTATCGTTTTACGGATATTTGGTGAGCATGAAATTTGCGTGAAATGAAATAGTGGTCGTAATAATTGGAGGAAAAACTATCAATTTAAATTAAGATGAAAGGGCGTGTTTGCCTGTTTTGAGAAAATTTACATTAGCCCTCGTTAACAGTGAATGGTAATACAGGTAGAATAATTTTAATACTAAAATTGAAAAAATAATTCCGGACTGCTATGATGGAATTGTACGAATTGTTCTGCTTCTGACTCGTATAAAACGTAAGCAAACGATCACGGAGTTTGTCAGAGAAGCTGTAGACGATGCAAGAAAATAGAGCCATAAAGCTTCATTTAGAGGGCGTTTCTTCTAACGGTACTGTAAGTTGTAGAGATATCTATATGTGGGCAATATAAGTTGCGAGTCCCTTTTGTACGTACCGAATAGAAATTGGAAAGTTTTGTAGTGTTTCTCATCTCCATGACAATTCTTGTTTTTGACTACTGTGTTTTTTATTACAATGGCTGCTGTAAGATTTATTAATCTATAATGTTTGAACCCTCATCAACTTAACTTTGTTTATTTATGAGTATCAGAACAGACATTTCCCCGTCATTACAAATAGCATACATTAAAGCTGTATAAGCGTGGATCGCTGTTAATAAATAGAACGAAATACGTAGTTAATTTAAATTTGGCCTTAGTATATCATTTTGCATCAAAATGGGATATGTCATATATAGTTTATTTTTTTGGTTGAGTATTCTTTTTCGAGAAAATAACATTTGAAGTTGATAGTCTACACAAGTAACTTCTTCTACTGGGAATTGGCAACAAATTCTTCACCCGGGAATTGTTACATCTCCAGACGGGAATCACGACGTAACTTTTCCACCTGGAAATTATCGAAGTTAATTCTAAAACCTGGAAGTGTCACCTAGACGCCTCCAGCTGGGAAACGAGAACGTAACTTTTCCAGCCGGGAAACGACAGCGGAACGTCTCTAGCCGGCAATTACCAACGTACCAACAATAAACTTGTTCTCGTGGGAAGTTAATGGAACTGAAGTGAACAGGGTCGTGCTGTCCCACTGTTGCAGCATTAAATAGGAGCTGTATAGGAATCCCTAATTATCTACTATTTGATTATATGGTGTAGGTTTTTACAGTTGACATGCTTCACCCATGTTTCATTACCAGTAACGATACTATCGAGAAGTTCGTTTACCATGTTTGTCTTATTCATCAAGGAAATTTAACGACGTAGCAAGTCTTTGTTTTTTGAAATCTTCCATAAGGACTTTTGTAACCCACCTGGCACAAAATTTGTGGTATCCAACAATTTCATAAAGTAAATTTTGTGGGAAGTGTTCCGAGAGTTCAGTCATTGTGAAATGGCTATTTTCACGAACTTTGTCATTGATTTCCAGCATCAAATCTTCAGTCACTAGGCTAGGCAGACCGCCACGACTATCGTCATGAACATTGGTGTGGCCATTTTTAGTCAGTACACCACTGCCTTACTCTTCTGTCACTCATTATTCCATTTTAATTAACTTCACATGGCGATATATTTCAATTGGTTTATGGTTTTTTACCTACAAAAACCTTATTACTGAATGCACTTCATAAGTGGCGGGATTTTCAATTGCAGCACTGTAGCCCCACCCACTGCCACACCATTCAAAAACGTCTGTTACTTTCTGGATAGTCCTCGTATGTTGCCAATATTATGTTTGTTTCTTGTTTGTTCATTGTGTAATATGTTGAATCTTGTAAAGCCTCTAAATATTAAAAATTTCATTTACGAAGCTTCAATTCTGCTATTATTTGTTTAATTTACTATGTTGTTGTCCATATCTTTATTATATCCATTGGTTATACTATTGCCTAAGTAATTAGTTCACTTGACTTATCATTTTGTTATTAAAAAACTACCTTTGATCTTACAGACTCGAGTCCACTAAAGGTCATTATTTTGTTTTTCTGATATCCTCGTGTTATTTTATTTGGCAGCCAAGTTGAGATTAAACACTGAGTATTGTAAATTGTTCTCATCATCTTGAATTATATTCTGATCATCTGCAAATAATAGGGTACCTACAAAATAGATATGTCTAGAGAGTTTAGAGTGGGACCTCTGTCATCCTGGTTTGTGTAAATTGTTTCATATATTTCCGATTTTGTTTTTATAGCTATTTATAGCGATACAGATATGCTATAAATAGCTTATCTGTAGTATCATAAAAAATTTTTTTTAGAACCTGTATAAGACGTTTTGGATAACCTCTTCTTCTTAAGATATTCCATGAAGGTTTTCTGTCAACTATATTAATACTTTTTCGAAATCTATAAACTATATAACTGTGAATTGTATTCATGCCTATTATCAAACATTTGTTTAATTGTGAATAAAGTGTCATTGCATGATCTTCCTTTCCTAAACCTGTACTGTTCTTCACCTATTATGATGTACCTAGCACAAGATATATAAATGTGTAGCAGACGTGATGTAAGGAATAATCCTTCATATTGTAGTAGTTCTGTATTTAATCTATCGGGTACTGTGGCTTTACGGTTCTTTGTTTTGTTAAGGCCTTCTTCTAGTTCTTTAAATGTTATGTGATCACCTTTGTAGTCTTCGTCCTGTTCTTCAGCAAATTGATTCTCTTGAATTTCCTCATTCCACAGCCCTATGTAATATTTTTCCATTGATATTTTTCTACTACGTTTAAGCTGGTTACATCTTTCTCTGATTTATTGAGATGTTTCATGACTTTTTAAGACATAGATTTTCTTCTGTGTACAATTTCACTGATAAATTATCCCAGATTTTGTTATTAACTCCCATTGTTATTTATTTTGCTTTATTTCTCTTACAATACTATTCTTCCTTTGATTGTAACGTTCTTTTCTGTAAAATTATTTGATAAACTGTTTGCTTCTCTTAATTAATTGCTTGTGCTATATCTTATAAGTCCTCATCTGTTTCTAAGTTTCTTCTTTCTACCTAAGGCTTCTCAAGCTATTTTTTCAATACAGATTTTTGTATATTGGCCTACTCTAGATCTGTATCATCTTCCATTATTGTTTGCTGCAGATACTGGTTTAATCTACTGGTATATAAGTTTCTTACACTTTCCTTGTTAAGAAGGTATGTCTTTAAGACCTCTTCATTAGACTTGTTTCTTGGAGAAGAAATGTTTGTCCATTTTGCAAGTATATTTATCTTTGCTACTAAAAGGAAGTGGTCTGAAAATATGTCACTCGTACACATGTGACTTGCTTACTAATTTTATTGTTAGTACAAGTTCAGTGGTTGATCTCATACCTCTGGTGGATCAAGTGAATTTGTGTATCAAAAGAGATGAAAAAGTGTTGTTAATAAAGTATTTATGAACAGATTTCAAGTGTCTAGGACCTTTCTATAAAGAGTTATCACACAGACTGACTGTCCTGTGATATTTTAACCCTAAAATTAATAGGTTTCTTCCTTAGACCAAGAAGAATGCATTTACCAAGTTTTAAATCTCTAGCATCTTTGTATAAAGAGTTATTGAAGACGTACATACAACGAAACGATTTATAAAGAATTCCTGTCGTGTTATTAATACTGAAATGACAAAAACATAACATGGCTGTGTTATGTTGTGTTAGGATATAGGACTTAAAAATATGATTTCAGTAATTTATCGTTATAACTTCATTATTAAAGTACTGTATTGTTTCAAAGAACTGTGCTGGATTTTAGGTTTTAGATCAATAATGGTCAATTTATTTAACTAATTTTTAATTATGAGAGGAAAAAGGATTATTTAAGGTGTAATCATTTTCAGCAGTATTCAGGGATTCAGGGACATTATATGGAGGCTATGAAGAACACAAATGCCTGGTGTAGAAAATAACTAAGATGAATTCAATATGTATCCTTGGTTTATTACCGTTTTAAATATAGTACTCAATGTAATTTATTTTCGTTAATGTGAGAGAAATTTCATTACTGTGCAATGAGAGAAGTAGACCAAATAAACAAAAAAAAATATGATTTTATAAATAAACAGACTTATTTGTGATAAATATGTTTCCACTTGAACAAATACGCCCTAATAGCACAAGAAAACTGTTAAATACTTGTCATATCAATGGCAATGTCCTCAATAAGGATTAGATGGCCTTAGACTACCACAAGGACAAATGTGATTTTCTTTGTTAAACCAGTTTATTTCAGGTAGCATAGCATTGGTAAAATGACAAAACAAAAAAGGTAAAAGCATTGAGTTAATGTAACTAAAAACCGTACAGAAACGAATTATATGTAATGGTAGAAACCCAGCAATGGGGGGTGGCAAGAGTGAAGTACTAAGCGATGTAGTGGAAGTGCATCAATTAATGTTGTCAGAAGCAATGGACAGAAGAGGGGTTCAAATAGGTTCAGTTCTTAGTGTTTCAACTGCAAATTCAAGTTAATTACTGTATTGTATCATCGATACAACAATTGTAGTTGTTTGTTTGGAAAACTTAAAGTTTTATACAAACTAAATATCTATACTGCTACACTATGCGATATAAGCCATCTTTAAAACTGATTAATAAGTTTGTCGGTTATATTTTGTAAGCATTTATATTACAAGTATATATATATATATATATATATATATATATATATATATATATATATATTTATACACTTTTTAACCGAAGTAGCCTACCCAAGTAGATACAGTATTAGCCATAATAAACAGTACTGAAACTGAATCAGCTATAGTTGCCTTCTTGATCAGCTGATTCAATTGTCGATTGTTGCCACGGCTTCGTGTTCATTACTTCTTTCTTATTTGAGGTTAGTTTTTGCTAACATGGTGCTAACAATGGTAGAGAAAGTTTTAATCGTAGAGCATTATTTTCGCTCATCGGATCATTTCCACAAAAACCTGCCTAGCAATGCTGTAACTCTTAGTGTTGTTGAAAAATTTCGAAGAACAGGTAGTGTTTTGACACAGGGAAAGGGCTTTTCAGGTCGCCCAACTACTGTCTGTACAAATGAAAACCACGGAAGAGTGTTGCAGCAAGTGTTACAGTCACCAAATAGAACATTTTAATATCCGAGTTTAACCATTTTTGCTTCCTTTGACTTGTTTTTATTGGTAAAATCTATATGTAATGTTACTGTGTTTACCATATTAAAAAATTATCATTTCAGTACTGTTTATTTTGGCAAATACTGTATATATTTTCTAGATTGGGGCAATAAAGCTAAATCAACTATGGTACAGAAAATACATTAAACGGGAAGATAGTTTTAACTGAAGAAGGTTTTCATACAAAGCTATTTTTATATTATCTTGTTCTGTGCTGAGAGGGGAGGAGGAATAAGGCAAACTCGACTATTGGTTCGAATCAGAATTTCTCATACATATGTAAAACCTAAAATAAGAGCCATTCGTAATTTCGCTTAACACCTGAAGCCTTTAACAATGAACACTGAAATAGTATATATGTCAAATATACCTGTTTCCGTTTACATATTACTTATAACCGCATACATTACATCATAAATGTTTTAACTGCTAAGGATTTTTACTTCAGGATTCTTCCACAGTGACCTAAAATACTTTAATATTAATGCTCAAATCATTGGAGCTATATGTAATCAAATATCAGTGGAATCTCACAAGAAAATTCCAGTTATTTTGTAAGTTCTTGAAAAACTATTTAACGCTCCAATTTCTAAGCACCAAAATTGCTCTTTAAACTCACAGTGCAATTAATATAAAGTGGATCAGGAGATTAGAATATCTTCCAATGACCATGGTATCTCAGGAGTGTTTTGTATGCTATTTTAAAGGATTTACTAAGGCCCCTTCTTTTTTGTCAGGAAATTGTGTGGGTAGGATTAACTGCCAGATAGTATATTTATGGTAAATGTAGTTCTTGAAATTTGTTCTTTTCTATTTACAATATTATTAAGTCTCCTGGATTTATTAAGGTTTCTGTTTTTATTTTGTACTTTATATACGTTGGAACTGCAGAGAGCAGTATAATTTTTATAATTAGGAAATAAATATTGTTTTATGTAACTGAAAAACTGTGTACAAAAACTACCAGTTATCCGATAATTGATTTTAATGTAATGTTATAAACATCTATATCTCTACACTTTATTGTGTAGAGAGTAAACAAAATATAAATGGAACAAATAAATCTCTTGTAATTTAAATGTTCTGTGGATTTTCAAATTAATATATTTCAATTAATTCATTTGAGCCTTATTTGATTCCTTCTCTTTTAAACATTACAACAAGTAACAATTGTTTTTGTAAAGACTGAGTGCATCAAGAACACCACTTGAAATATCAGTATAATTATTATATTACTGACAGTTTCACCTTGTTGTAAAAGATGATTCTCTATCTTCCCTATTCTTCATAAAAATTATTTATATTCACATTATTTAAAAGTTACAAAAGTTTTGTTAAAAATTATATATTTATTACTCTTTTGTTAATAAAATGTGTGTAGCTTTTACCAAATTTCTGAAGAAGACTTACACTAAAAATTTTAACAAATACATTTCATCTGATTTAGAATATTTATCTCTTAATTAGCTACAATTCTCTGTCCAATTCTTCACACTTTTTACTTGACTCCTTCATATTTTTGGGTTTTTTGGTCTCTTCATCAACATAAAAATTCCATTAAAAACCCAATCAAGTTACTCTACTAAAAAACGTGAATGATGGTCTGACTGGCTCAGAACCTTAATTACGAACTTTAGTTTGTGACTATTAAGAAGAGAAAAGCACACAAGCTATTGAAATTTTGACGAAGCTCTGTCATTTTATTTTACCTGTATTACTAATTTATACTTATACAAAAGAAACAACAATATGTTAAGTAAAAACACTAATATGTATATTGTCATATGTTGATTTTACAATTTTTTAAACAAGTTTTTATATTTTCGTAATGAACATTGATCAGACAGATAGAAGGATTATAACAAAACAATACATAAATTCCTACAATTTTCTAACAAAGTAATTTTGATCTGAATTGTAGTGAAGGAAGAACAAATATTGTCAACACTCAAGACAATAACTGGTGGAATTTCTATTAGGGAAGTTACTCCCACATCCCCAAGTGTTAATTAGGGCTACTCTCAAGGGATGGAAGTTATAGGGGTTGTCGAGCCCAACCTTGGGGCTTTGCACAGCCGCTAGGCATACAGTAGTACATAACATACTGCTGCTTGGTGTGCTTCCTATTACAGTATAAAATCCTTATTCACTAAAAAGCTTAGAACTTTAAAGAGATTTTCAGTGTTCCTGTTTTATTTTTATTATATGAAATATATTGTATTGATTAATCTTGGGGAACTGATTTTAGTACAAATTATTAACAAGTTATTATATAAAAAAGAATTTTATTTTAGCATCTTCAGTTTATATCCTCCTCTCTGTTGTAAACAACCAGGAGTCTTGTGATACTAGTTAACACATATTTAGCTTCCAAATGTGTCCGAGTCAAAATGTGTCAAAACTGGAGTTTGTGATTCTCAAACAAAATAGTACTTGTAAAAATTAAGTGCATTTTCAGTAGTAGTAGATTTAATGAAAGAGTTATGGAGAATTTTTGTAAAATTATGTGAGGAAAATTGTTGATTATAAATAGAATGTTTTAATAAAAATATTTTAATAGCATACATGACTAAACATACCTTTGTTTATGGTGCCTACATATTTATCTAGGAGCTTATTCATGTTGAAAGACATACACATACTTACATAAATACTAACTAAATCTTGAATCTTATATTGAATGATTTTCAACAAAATTATTTTCAGAATAATTCATTAAAATTTGTTTCAACTAAAGTTTGTTTGAGTTATTATACTTATTGTGTTTTTAACATACACGTTTTACAATCCCAACTTATTTTTATCCTTTAACATTTTTCCTAATTGTTGCTTATTTTCTAGATCATAAAAATGAATGCAGAGTTATTGTACACCTAAGGCCTAAAGAGTGATTCCCTTTACTGTCACGTCAGTTGCAATTGGGGCTTAGATCTATCATTACAGAGCGAAAACCAACATTTCTTTTAAATAAGATGGCATACTTGAAAATAAAACCTCAAATCAGATGTTTTATCAAGACATAGGCAAGTTTGAATCAATCGTTTAATACAGACTCGTAAGAACACAACTAGTTTAGTTTAATGGTAATAATAGGATGAAGTTCTCGGACAAATGCATTTTGAAAAATCAAATTATCGAAAATGATTTACCTGTATTTTATCTATGGCCACTTGAATATCTCCAGTGATATTGGAGAGGCACTTGGAAAATACTGTAATGTAAATGAATGGTGAATTTAAAATTTGAAGGAATGACTTTAATTTTAATAGGAGAAATTGCTTTGAGCTTGCCCTATCTATGATTATGTTAAATAATGCTCCTTGTTCTCAGAACTGGATGTACACATCCTAAAATTTTGTTGATTAAATTTCTATTTTCTTCAAAATTATTCTTAAAGCTTTATGCTCTATTTAAAAATTGGTTTATTTTGGCTTTAAATATTCAAAAAGGTTATTTAGGACCTGACATCTTGCTGGTGTCTGTTGATCTTTATGATATAACTCCTCATATAAATGTCCTTGACCCTTTTGGGACTGGGGGAGATGTTTCTGGGCTTGATACAGGGGTTACTCTTGGCTTAAGAAACAACTATTGATTTTGAAGTAAAAAATAAAATGACAGTCCATCTTCTGTCTGTTTACCTGTGTATAACTCTTGATAGAAAGGTTCTAGTGACTTAAGAGTTGGTGTAAACGATTCTTTTGGTCCAAGGAAGTAAGTACTATACTGATTTTAGAGTCAAAGGGCAGTTTTTCTGTCCGTCTATGCAATAACTTTTGATAGAAAAAGCCATACAAACTTGAAACCAGATACATTGATTCGTCTTGGTCTCAGGAGCTCTATTGATTTTGGAATGAAAAGGGCAGTCTGTCCGTCTGTGCAATAACTCTTTCATTATGTTTTGCCGGATCTTTCGCTACTCTGTTGTATCAGTTTATTATTAGAAGTTTTTACTAGTGAATGAAGTTATACAATAATACTTTACAAATATCATTATGTAGTGCCAATCATTAATTTGATATAATAGTTATATATCATTTTTTATTTTATTTAACATACTATTATAAAAATAACCATGCTTAATAAACAAAAATAATTTACTATTTATATAATAAACTATTAATAATTTATGTAATCTATTTTATTATAATCTTGTGATTGAATTCATTAAAAAATAACTCGTTGTGAATGTTACTATTTAGTTACATTAATGCAACTTTATTATGTACTCTGTATTATGTACTTTATTAATGATATAAAACAACATAATACTGAAATTAATTTTAATAAAGAACTGCATTGTATACAAAAAGATTTCTTCTGTTGTTAAATTTAAATGTAATCAGGATTCATTTTCAAATTATTACCTTTAAAAAAGAATCCAATATGTCCTTGATATAAAATCTTGTAAAACATAACGCTTATAGTTGCAAGTCTGTATGCATGGATGAATCTGCATGAATATGAAAGCGTGCATTTGCATGCATTAATTTGAACAGGTAAAACAGTAATAATAAAACAGGAGGGAACTAGCAGCAGCAGCATCAGTAGAAGCGCTTGGGTGTAGTTTGATTAGTCACACTCCCGATATTGGACTCTGCTATAACGCCTGCGACAAGCCCTATATTGCCACCCTCTCCACCACCACACTGCACACTGCCAGTTTATCTAATTACTTTACCAATACATTGTTCCAATGCTACACTACATTGGTCATTGGTACTGGCACAGCTAATCAGATTACGGTGCTTATTATCACGGTTAGTAGATTAAACATTTCATTACAACCTACATAGCGAATGTGTCATGTTTTGTGTGTAGAGATGAAACCTAATTTAAATATTTAAAGTTGTTAATTAAAGTTTTGCATATGTGACTTGAATATAAAAAAATAGCATTTAAATAAAACAACATATTTGTAATACAGTTTAGAAAAAATAAGGAATGATTTTGGAAAATAACATACTGTAATCTATCTTTATGGCTATAACATTGTTTTGAGCATATACCAATGCTGGAATACTGGTACTCTTAACTAACCATCCAGTATGTACTAATGTGTCTGCCACAGTCAAAGTGTTAAGTAGATGTAAAGCATTAATCACATGCAATACATGACAATTATTGACTTCATATTAATTAAACACTGCTACCATATTATATTTCTTCAACAATGTAAGTTTCAGTCAAGATCTGTACTCTGATATCTTTCTCCAGATAGAATACTCTATCAAATTAGATAATTTAGTTATAGTATTGCAGAGAAACTCTTTTAATAATATATTCTATTATATACAATGATGGATTAAGAATTCAGAAAAATTATGAGTTATTCTTAATATGAAAATAAAGAACATAATTAAATCTGGACTAACTTTAACCCATATAAACCCAGACGACTTTACCAGCCGCTAGGAGTTCTTCTTCTTCTATGGGGTGGTCTACTGCCATGCACTTAAGCCTTAAGGGCCTTTGTGCACCCCGGAAGCGCACCATGAGGCCTACCAGTCTATGATTTTAGCAGTTCCATAAACTGCCGAAAACAACCTATCAAATCCTCCTGGAGAAATTCACCACCCTTGTCCAAACTACCAAAGATTGCATACCGCTATTGAAGAGCAATGAAAGAGCAAGTGTTCGGGAGTTTCATTCTTCTCATCACACATTCTACAGAGCGGATCCCCCTGAAGGACGCATCTGTGAAGATGCTTCCTCAGGTCACCATTTCCCTTGGTCAGACCTATAACCCGAGAAGACATTGATCTATTTAGTGAGAGAAGGTCAGACGCCACTCTGGAGGAAGGCGACTGTAGTACCATTCTGCTCATTCTCATACCCGGATGCACCCTCCACCTTCTCTCATGTTCAGCGCAAACCTATTTCGAGACAGCCCCAAAGGATTCACAACTTGGAATACCGCAGAACGGTTGAGGGCCTGCCATAACTGACGCTGAGCTCCGGTTGGCCAGGGCATCAGCTCTTTCATTCCCAGGGATCCCCTTATGACCAGGAACCCAACAAACAGTCACATTGTTGATTCTGGCAAGAGAAGAAACGACTTGATAGCAATCCTAGACAAGTTTGGATTTGAACACACAAGAGTCCAGCGCCATCAGTGCTGCCTGACTATCTGTGAAAATATTGATCATCTTACTCCTATATGGCAGACAAAGATTCTCACGAGCACATTCCATAATGGCTGCAACCTCCGCCTGAAAAACTGTAGGATACGGACCCATAGGGACCACCAGCTCCTTGCATGGTCCTACCCCCACAATTCCAGCGCTTGTGCCGCTTTTTGCTATAGAGCCGTCTGTAAACCATTCAAGCTCCGCCGGTGGAAGAGGTTTCCTTCCTTCCAACCAATCGTCCTTTGGAGGTATCACAATCCTAAAGGGTTTGTCAAAGGAAAACTTTTGTGGCATCATCAGAGATCATGTGCAGAGCATCCTCCTGAATCAGGATGCTAATTCTACAGTGCCCACTGCTGCAGCCCAACCAGAGTCCCACTTGCTGAAGACAGTAGGCACTCCTCCTGGCCATAGCCCGAATAACAATGTCCAGGGGGGCGAGGTTGAAACAATAGTCTAAAGCTGTACCCGGCGCACTAGGAAAAGCCCCAGTGATAGCAAGGCAAGCCTTCCTTTGGATGCCTGCCAGAGAAGCTACTGCCATCTTGGCCTCCATTTTTGGCCACCAGACAACAGCTCCATACATAAGTGCAGGTCTGACTGCGGAAACGTAAAGCCAGTACAAAAGCCTCGGCTTAAGTCCCCAAGATCCACCTATCACACGTCTGCATTGAATTAAAGACCATGGTGATGACCCTTTCTATATGAGGTTCCCAGTTTAGAACCCTATCTAGGATCATGCCCAAGTACTTGACCTCGGACTTCAACTCAATGGAAAAACTGAGTAGAAATGGACCAATACCCTCAATCTGTTGCCTCCTGGTAAAGGCAACCACAGCAGCTTTGGTGGGGTTGACAATAAGGCCCACCCCATCATACCACTTTCCCACCATATTTAGAGCAGCATTGGTCAGTTCCGTGACTGTTGTGTTGAACTTGCCACTCACAAGAATCACAATATCATCTGCATACCCCTGTGCAAAGACACCACTATTGTTCAAAGACATTATCAGGTCGTCCACAACTACGTTCCACAGGAGATGAGAAAGGATGCCGCCCTTTTACTTTAAGTTCCCTCCTGCACCAATATTGGAACTATGGTCATATATGAGTTTGCCTGGAAGTGCTTTGATACTGAGATTATAAATCATATGTTTATAAGTCTAGTGAAAGATGTTTGTAAGTTTAGAATGGCAGATAACAAGACAGATTTAAACTCCTCCCATGAAATAAGGCAGCACTGAAAATTATGGACACCCTTTGTCAAAGTCACAATGTGGTAGTTTTGTACCACTAAAAAGTAAGTAAAGTTACAGTTTTAGTGTTTTAAACTGAAAAAGTTTAAGAAAACAGATTATAAAACTATAAATTAAAAAAAAACTAAAATTAAAATCTGAGTAAAAATAATCCATTTTTATATTTTGACCATAATTTGCTAACAGAATACTGATTAACTTTGCATTCAGCTAAATAAAAGTTCTTTTAATTAAACATTTATTCATTATTTGCATACATCAATACATAATTTTGTTTAGAACTATGTTTTATATAAATTTTATTTGAAAATATCATTTCTAAATTAACAGAATTACTCTACACAAAACAAAAACAATTTTACTCAGACTTTTTATATTGGTTTCCTCAACAACTACAAAAGTTTCATTTTAGTAAATTATTATGATAAATCACAACTTTTGCAACTTTAATTAACACGTAGACTGTAGAGGGCGCACCTACCTATTAATCAAACTGTCCTCAGGTATCGTGCCGGAGTAAAGGTGATAATAGTTCTAATGTCAAAGTACAACTGTATTTCATGAAAAACTCGAATTACAAATAAAATATTCACAACTATTTTTTAACATTAATATAAAGTAAAATATTTTATATAGACCCATCCTTATTTATAAATTGTACTGTTACTATTGTCTCAAATTGTGGCATTGCCTGGTAGGGTAGGGGCAGCATATGGCTAACTCAGTGTTGATGACCCATTGATGTGATGTGACCAGGCTGGTGCCATCTGCCACTGTGGTACAGTTTGTGGATTCATTCAACAGTCACCATATATCATCCATACTTTTATATAAATTATTTTGTTGCTATTGTCACAAATTGCAGCATTGCTAACAGGGGCAATGTATGACCAACACAGTAATGATGATTCTCCATCGATGTGATGTGACCAGACTGGTGCCACCTGCCTTTTTCGTACAGTTTTTGGATTTATTCAAACTGTCACCATATATTAAAAAAAGAATCCTACAACCATATAATAACCATAATATGAATATTGTAGCCTCTAAATGTTGTAGTTGCAGTCGTGCAGCCAGAAACAGAATTAACCTCTTCACGGTTTTTGACATAACGTTATATTCATAGTGATTGCGTAAAAGTGTGCTACTCACGCAATATTACACATCATTATGTTGTTCCTGTTTTATTGTGTTGTTTACTGTAATATTGCACGAGAGGCATGTCTATGACAACTGCCGCACAAATAGTTCTAGCGTTTTCTACTAGATGTCAGCACTTCCTTGGTCTCTCTGTCAGGAGTGTTTACACCTTGGTGAGTTCACTGTAATCGCACAGTGCAGTCAGCTACCTCGTGTTGTTGCATGTCACCCGCCCTGGAATATTTTATAGTTTTATTTCTAGTGTTTATTGTACCATGGAAACATCTGACACACAAATAAACAATTAGCTTCATTTGTGTGGTGATGACGCAGACAGATACGGACACAGATAATGAAAATTACTTAGTGGACAATACTAAACAAAATTTCATTCAAAGACACTAAAAATTACTTTTTTGCATAAGAAGTGCACTTTTTAAAATTATGTTATTTGTTTTGAGTGCATTGTATGATTAATTCAGTGTATCTTGTATTAGTATTATCATTCTAAATTTAAGGAAGAGAGCAAGTGCTATAAAATCCGGCAAACTTCAAATTATAACTCTTGTCTTTCGATGCAATAGAACTCATTGTTTAATGAACATTATTAACATCAAAAGAAACTATATTAAGTGTGTGTTTACGGATGATAAAGTTTTACAATTTAATGTTATTGTAGAAATTTTATTAGTAAGTTAACATTGCATTGTATGTAGTGGATTTACTTAGTCAATCAATTAGTAACATATTGTGTAGTCTGTAATCATAAGATCAGAGTGATCGTATGAGAGGCAAGCTTAAATCGTGAACAAGAGAGTCATATGTAGAAAAGCGCCCTGAAAAAAATTAAAAGACTAAGAAAATTTTTATATTAGAAACAAACTTAGGAAAATAATATTGGAAATCCAGGTGTATGAAGACAAGGAAAAAATAAAATCATAAGGCACAAACCAGATTTTAAATTTTTCCTAAAGTGATTGATTTTATTATAAATCACTTCAATCAAAATCAGAAAAAAAATAATTTGAGATAACTTGTATTTTAATCTTTCATAAAGATTGAAGTAAAAAGAGTATGAGTGATATTAAATCCAGTTGGAAGCGATAACATATCAATAAAGGTGATAAATGCTGTGAGTGCCTAGCTCTATGGACTATAACTCTTGCCCATTCAATCAATCACTGGCAACTGGGATGTTTCTGCAAAACTGGAAAATTAGTATCGTTCATCCACTCTGAAAGAAAGCTGCACCTAAAGAAGAATAGTATAATTTTTGCTTGCTATTTTTTTAAATTCTTGAAAATATTTTAGCCTATCAGATTTGTTGAATATATGAAATGTGAGGATATACTCTCCAAAACAATCTGGATTTAGAACAAACAACCGTACTTGGATTACACTGGTAAACATCTTCAGCGATCTGATTAATGTGAAAGACAAAGTAAATAGAACTTACTAGTACTGCTGGCAAAAGTGAAATTCTATCGTGTAATTGTGTGGAGCAAGTCATTCTTAGTTAAAAGGATGCAAGTCACAAAGTTTGAAGATGAGAACTCAATTGTTGGTACAAGAGGATGGGATGAGGTATTCCTCAATGAAACATGTTATGACCTGTACTCTTTAATCTTTCTACACGTAAGGTTTCCATTCTTGTGCTCAGAACTAACTGCATACCTCATTTTGTACACAGATGATTGGCAATAACATTTGTCCTATGATCCTGATCTGGTACAGGATACCATTCCTGAAATAAATACTGATCTTCAAAACATTTTGGTTTGGTTAGCTGAAAAAGGTCATAAACTTAACAAAGACAAATGCACTGTGTTACATGTAACACCACCAGATCATTATACAGATCCTCAGTGAGAATCACATAATAGTCAAATCTGAGCGGTGAAAATTGGTTAATATGTAATAAGGTTTAAACTGTCTGAGTAGTCTCAGGTTATGATCTCTCCTTTTCTGCCCATATATTTAAAATATCCAGTGTGCCACAGGTAAGCAGAAAGGTCAGTATAGATTAACATTATAAAATATAAATTCACAATAGTCTTCAGCTAACAAAAAAATAACGCATCATATAAAATGTCTGCTTATTTGAAATTTCTATTTTCGTTCTTATTTGCTAAAAAAAAGTAGGAGGATTAAAAATAATAGAAAGTATGAATAATCATTATAATATTGATTAAAATACAGTATGTAATAATATTTAAATGTCTTAAGACATAAGTGTAAAACGCCTCCAAATTAAAGATCCCTCTAACATCAAAATCAAATTGGTCCAGGGAGTACCAGGGTGTGGTAAAACCACTTTTATCATCAATAACTATAAAGATGGAGACCTAGTGCTTTTCCCTACGAAAGAAGGGACAAAAGATTTTCGAGAGAGACTAAGCCAGAAACAACCAAACCGTGATGACACAAAGGATGCATGCAGGACAGTCCACTCATTCCTGATAAACAAGACAAAATATATGGAATCGGAAGGCATCTACAAAAGAGTGATTTTTGACGAAGCCCTGATGATGCACGCTGGTGAAATACTCTATGCATGTGCATTAGCAAATGCTCAGGAAGCCCTTCTCATTGGTGACATTAACCAGATACCATATATAAATAGAACAACACATGACTTAACCTACTACGACATCAATAGCTGACAACTGTTGATAAAATCCTAAACCATTCATACAGGTGCACAAACAGTGTGGCAGCTCTAATGTCTCATTTCTACCCACAAGGAATGACAACATGCAGCTACATAAAGAAAGAAACACAAACTTTTCAACTGGACGACATCAAAAAACTCAACATTGACAAACATGAACACAAAGTACTAGTGTTTAAACAATCTGAAAAACTGGAGCTACAAAAATTAGGGTATGATGTTTCATCTATCCACGAGTATCAAGGAAAACAAACTGATCACATTGCGGTTGTACGAACATCAAAGATCCCAGAAGAGGAGCTCTACAATTCTAAACCACACTGCATTGTGGCAATTACAAGACACAGAAAAACCTTCAAATATTTCTCACCAGTGGCAAATGACACACTAAGCGAATGGGTGAAGCAAATGAACAGTTATTCGGACAATGATCTAGCAAAACATCTTAGGGCTGAATCACACATAGTACCACACATGCAAGCAGATGAACACATCCCTCTCTAAGTCAATCTCTTACACTTCAGACTCACAGTGCCTCTACTCTGGAAAATACGGAGAAAGGTAATAACACACCCTTGCCAATTACTCAAGAGAACTCAACCATGACACACCATACCTTGCTGCCACCCATTACAGTAGGTGAAGACCACCAAGAAACCCAGGAAAATGGACATGAGACAAAACTCACGAACAACACCTCTTCAGATCAGTACAGTGGAGTCCCGCTAATCCGAACACGTGTAATCCGAACGTCGGTTAATCCGAACAGGTCCAGTAGGAATTATTTATAACGATAATGAACAGTTATAGGAACTAATTACATAAAAAATGAAAATGGGTGCATCATTTCGTTCATAAACAAAGAAAACTTTAATTAAATAGACATACAATATTTTATTAAGACAAATTGTGTACGGTACAGTACATAAATAATGAAGTTAAATACAGTACCAAATTGAAACTTATAGGTTAAGTATGAGTTCAATTACTTTATTAAGATGTGAAATCAAACAAAAATTGGACGTACAGTACTGATATTATTATTGAGTACAATATTAATTGTTAAAAGACATAAATTCAGTTATTGTCTTCTGTCGCATTGAAGAGTCTATTGGATGACGCGTAGTTTCGTACAACTATTGAACGCGTGGACCCGTACAATATCCAGTACGCTCACATTGCTTAACAATAGAACTCTCACACTAAATACGGTAAATGTGCTTAGTATTCGCAAACACGTTTGTTTGTCAAGAAATACAATGCAACAGTCAGAAAACATGTTTTAATAAACAATGTTGATAATTCTATAACAAAATAGACCCACCTCAAGTTTAAAACCGTATTTTTCTGTAATTCTGGCTAATCCGAACAATCACATAATCCGAATAGGGCTCGGTCCCAATTAGGTCGGATTAACGGGACTCTACTGTATTACCATACTGAAAAAGCTCCTTTTTAAGAATTTCGACGTCCAAGAAAGACAAGGCATAAACAGGCTACAAAAAAACACAAAATCAAAATATTTTGGAATTCTATCCTACACAAGATGAAATAGCTCCCATAACTATATTTCATCAAAATGTCCAAGGACTATCAAAAAAAGTAGAGAGAATAAACCATCTAATGAATGATTTAAAACCAACAATACTGATACTTTCTGAACATGGATTAAGCACAGAAAAGCTATTACTCACCAAGATTAGTGGATATGAATTAGTAACATCTTACAGTAGGAAAAATCATAAAATGGGAGGAGTTGCAATCTATGTACAGGAAAAAGGTAACCTAAAAACAGAAGCAATTGACATATCTAATAGGAACGTGGAACTGGTATGTGAAACTGCATTAGCAAAAATTAATATCCAGAATAAAACACTCTATGTACTTGGTGTTTATCGTCCTCCAGGAGGACAAGTCAAATTAGCAGTTGACATATTAGCTGACTTACTTACTACATATAAAGCTGAAGCTAAACTCCAAATCTTAATGGGAGATGTCAATATAGACAGATTAACTGTAAATACAGACAACACTTTCTTTGAGGATGAACTATCAATTTTTGGTATCAAGCGGCTATCTCTCCCAGAGACAAGGACTACTTATCACTCCAGAACATCTATTGATTGTATTTGCACAAACATATCAGAAGATATGGTGAACTTTACAGTAGTACAGACTGGGATATCAGATCACACTGGCCAGATTTGCACCGTCAACATGCAAACAAATTTGTCCTCTAAGAAAGAAGCTACTGTGAGGAGAATATTTTCAAGGAAAAATCTTGACATACTTAAAGACGAATTCTTTCTAGAAAATTGGGAGAGCGTGCATGCTGCACCAGACGTTGAAGAGAGCTATAACTTATTTTTAACAACAGTAAGACAAACACTAGACCATGTATGTCCTAAGAAGAAAGTACAAGCAAAACCAAGTAGGAAGCTTAATGTACAATACGATGAAGAAGTAAAAATTCTAAAAGAAGACTTTCTAACTGCCTTACACAGATATGAACTAACTGGAAATAATGATGACAAAATAGCAATGACAGGAAAAAAGAAAACCTACGACCTTAAACTCCGAAATCTCAAACGAAGCACAACAGCAGAATATATTAATCAGGCTGACAACAAGAGTAAAGCCATCTGGGACACAATCAACTCGGAGAAACAAAATAAACAAAAAGGTGAAGCAAATATGCAGTTGGAGATGGATGGCAAAATAGAGGATAACCCTGTTCTTGTGGCTGAACACTTTAATAAATATTTTTCGAAAATAGCAGCTTCCACATTGGAAAACAATCGCAAACAATTTAAAAACACAATAATAACTCACCAAATTACCCTCCCACAAAGTGATACCCGGTTACTATTTTTAAAACCTACTAACACAAAGGAAGTCATTGCAACAATATCCTCACTAAAATATCTAAGTTATCTTGTGGAGTAGACGAGGTTCCATCAAAAGTCGTAAAACACTGTGCCAAACAACTAGCACCTCCTTTAGTCAGCATAATAAAACAAATCATTTAGTTCAGGACAATTCCCCTCTGCCTTAAAAACTGCTAAAATATATCCAAAACACAAGAAAGGATCCCTCATCAAACCAGAGAATTACCGCCCTATCTCACTAATATCAACACTCTCAAAAATAATAGAAAAGATTGCTCTGTCAAAAATGCTAGACTACATGGAAAGAAATGAACTTATTACAAAAAATCAACATGGATTTCTCAAAGGTAGATCCATCACCACAGCTGTTATAAATTTACTTGAAAAAATCACAGACAACCTGGAAGATGGCAAACATGTCTCAGCTATTCTACTTGACTACAGCAAAGCCTTCGATTGCTTGGGTCATGACCTCATCCTGAGAAAACTCTCAGCTTTAGGTATTGACGGCCTAGCAAAAGATTGGGTGGCTAGCTACCTGAAAGATCGTACACAAATTACTGAAATTCAACAAAATCTGAATGGAAAAAAATGTGTATACAGATCAAAGCCACTGCCAGTGAGAAGAGGAGTGCCTCAAGGCTCAGTACTGGGCCCCTTTTTATTTATTCTTTTCACCAAAGACTTTTCTGTTTTTATCAATGATGAAAATGTAGAGACTATAATGTACGCAGACGATACAACTCTTCTATTTGCAAATAACACATCACATGAATTAGTAACTAGCATTTTATCATCTACAGACAAAGCACTCCAATACTGTCTTCAAAATGACTTAGCTATCAATCCATCCAAAACCATGCATATCAATTTTAGCAGAAGACATGAACAAATACCAGATATTCCCAATATTTCAACGGAACAAAAGACAAAACTACTGGGACTTACAATTGATGCTGACCTTTCCTGGGGAGATCATATTAATGCACTGACCAAGAAACTCTCATCTGGGATATTTGTAGTTAAAAGAATGATGTGGATGGGAGGCCCGGAATTAGCCAAAACAGCCTACTACGCGATGGTAGAATCTCACATTAGATATGGATTAATTTCTTGGGGCTCAACATCCGAGGCCAACCTTAACAAAATCCTGATCCTCCAGAAAAAAGCTATTAGAACACTTGCAGGCCTAGGCCCTACAGATAGCTGCAGAGAAGCGTTCAAGTCACTTAAGATCTTAACCGTCACATCACTCTACATACTTGCAGTTGTCATCTACACCAATCAGCTGGACTTTCCAAGAAATGAAGACATACATTCATACAACACTAGGAGAGCAGCCGACTACAGTCTTCCTATTCACCACACAACAACATTTAGCAAAAAACCTTCATACATTGGCCGCAAAATCATCAACTCATTGCCACAAAACCTTAAGGACAAGAGAGGAAACCAGTTAAAAAATGAACTTCAGAACTGGCTAGTGGAGCGACCCTTATACTCGACCAAGGAGTTTTTTGACCTTTTATAAGATGACAAAACATTACACAAAATTAATAAATAAATAGATACATAAAATTGTAAAGCAAGATTACCACATGTTGATGCCATTGTATTTCTTAAAGAAATTGCAAATAAAGAATATTGTCTACATTATTGATATGTAGCTGGTATATTTTCACGTTATGTTTGTAAGGAAATAATATAAAATTGTGAGTTGATAACAGATATGAACATTTACTTTTAATTTTATGTACAACTCTAGTTTGGCAATACAAGATGAAAAATATTACTGGAAGAACATCTTTTATGTAAAAATAAAATAGAGATGTAGTATAGAGGTAATATAAACACTGATACGGTTACCTTACCTTAATTTTGGGTGTAGAGAAATGATTTTATTAACTGAAACTTAGACCTATTCAGGCTCTTTTTTTATATAGCATTTGATTAAGAACAGGTCTCATATTTTTTCGGAGCCCCAAGGTTAAAGATTGAGAATGTCATTGAGTCAAGCTCTGTGTCATGTCAAGCGGGAGGACGGTTTGGCAACACAGCATGTCTCTTGTTGGCTCAGGCTTAAAGAAGAAGCTACCAAGCATGTAAAATGTTTAAATATTATTAATTTATTATGTTTATTGTAAAGTTACTATGACGGGTTTGGCCTGAAAAACAGTTTGTAAATGAGCAATGCTTTAAAATAAAGGCGTTTTTATTTATTTATCTACTATTAACATATAGTGTAAATAGGTCTATTATATAATATCAATACAGACTCTTAATTAACAAGTTACTATTGTAATGAGTAGCTATGTATGTAGTGCTTACATTTGACTCATTGGTAACATACTGTGCACCTAATTATAAGGTCTATTTAACATATATTAACAGTCCAGATACTTTATTTGCAAGTTACCATTGTAGTGAGTAGCTATGTATGTAGTGGTTACATTTGACTCATTGGTAACATACTGTGCACCTAATTATAAGGTCTATTTAACATATATTAACAGTGCAGATACTTTATTTGCAAGTTACCATTGTATTGAGTACCTATGTGTGTAGTGGTTTGTACGTGACTAATTGGTAACATATTTTGTAACTATAATTAATTATAAAATCTATTTAACTTGTAATATTTGTGGATATCACGTCATTTAATGTCACAAGGTGTCTGATGAAGTGTCAGCCTCTCAAAATAAAAACATATGTTTTTAAACTAAGTGATATTTTACAAATTGAATAAGCAATATAAACTCCTTCAAGATTGTAATGTTAGTGTCAAATAACTGGTAGTTGTCCTAGTTACATCCAAAACTTGGTAATGATTTATTTTTATATAAAATATAATTACCATTTCAGACATTATCCTTGAAATAAAAAGAATATTATTAAAAGTTTCTTATGAGACCATGTTGATGTAATGTTTGTATTTTCTTACACTAGGTGTTACCTGCGGTATTGCACACAATTTTTAAAATAAAATTCCGTAGCCTACATAGATTATAGCACTTATGATTAATATGATGGTGCCATATGATATTTTTTAAACATAAGTAGGCATACATCAGGTACATATTATTTTAAGTGTTGATGGTTAAGACAATCAGAGGTTAGGGGTCTGACTCTTATATCAGTTTTGTGTGTATTGAAGTATTTTTGGTTCGAATGAATTGTATTTCCAACACCACACCTGAGTTTTTCTTGTTGCTTCGATCAAGAAAATGTATACCCAGGTCTTGGACACCTATTACAGAAAAAAATGGTTTAATTCCAGCCAATTTAATTAAATTTGGATTGTGAAACAAATATTATCATTATTTTTTTCAAATTCTCAAGTGTTCTAGGAACTTTTTTAATCTTTCTCTTTATAAACCTTCCTTGGACTTCATGGAATAGTATAAAAAAGAATTAGCTAAATTCGTTTAGCCTTTCTTGTGATTAGCGCTTAGCAAAACATTTATGGGTGGGGGGGGGGGGGGGTGGGGGGGGGGGGGGGTGGGGGGGGGGGGGGGTGGGGGGGGGGGGGGGTGGGGGGGGGGGGGGGTGGGGGGGGGGGGGGGCCACACATATCAGATTTGTAATTGTTATGTTATGGTTAGCCTTTAAATATAAGTTTTTTGGCTGATAGAAGGTGTTTATGAATAGTAATTCAAATTTTAGCCGTGCCATGATGATGTTTGTTAATCTATCTATATAAATAAAAATGAATTACCGTTCGTTAGTCACGCTAAAACTCGAGAACGGCTGAACCGATTTGGCTAATTTTTGTCTTGAAATAGTTCGTGTGAAGTCCAGTAAGATTTAAACTGATGAGAAAATATAAGAAAATTGCAAGGAAAATAATAAAAACGACAATTTGATTTTCTTCCATACAAACTCGTTCTTAAGTACCTGTACAAACGATTGAATGATGTTCCATGATTTAACTTTACTTTAATTAACAGCTGTAACAAATACAAATGACCGAAGTGTTTCAGTATCATATGTTTTACTTACAACTGCATGCAAATTTTGGTAAAACCCTGTCCCGCCATTATAGGTTAAACATTAATTAGTGCAAGAAAACATTAATATCAGATACCTGCTTACAATGCCGAGAAGAAAACGACCTAACCTAGGTCGTCGAAGTAGATCGAATTGTGTGGAGAGCTAACCTCACGCGCTAAGTCCGCACTGATGTACCAACAAGAGCCTTGATATTGATAACAGTCGTATTGGTTATGGCACATTTGGCGTTCTAACAGTATATCAGAAATGAAGTGGATAGACAAAGAATGCAACGAGTTCGGTCAAATCGATTCACAACAGCAGCGAGCCCGGGAAAATGAAATTGACCGATTCCGCAAACGCAATGCTCCTGTAAACCTGTAACGAGCAGCATTCTCCTACGATCCCAGAAATCGATTTATAGTTTCCGTCAAATACATTACACCTCCAAATAACGCTGAATGTTATTATCTTAGATTGGTTTTATTGGAGATGGTTCGAGGTCCGACATCGTTTCAACAATTGAGAACAGTAGATGGACATCTGTGTGCTACTTACCGAGAGGCGTGTCAAGCTATTACAGTAACTCGAAGGATGATTTACATTGGGATAATAACGCTCAAAGGAACTCCATCATGATCTTCACCCACATCAAATTCGAACATTTGTTTGCGATTATAATATCCACATGTTTCCCCTTCAATCCGGAAATATATGGTTGGATGAAATATAGGGATGACATTGTCCTGAGGATGTGCTACATCGTGTGCGATGTAAAACTTCGAATCCTACACAACTAATTAATGCTGGAAATTTACAATTAGACAATTCATCCATGTATAGAATATATGTGAGTATTGTTGTGCAAATAAAGTACAGTCCGTGTTGGGGGGCCTGACAGCACCCAATATTTTAATGACGAAGATTTTTGTTACACCATGGTAAAGTATATCCTTTAATATGTATACGTGCACGCGCAAAAAAGAGAAAAAAATATAGTTTTTACCAGAAATCTTTAAATATTGATTACGTGTATTGATTGCCTTTTGTCCGATATGATAAAGATGATAATTTTGACAATAAATGATTTATATTTTAATGTATGCAAAAATGTCATTGTTTTATCATTTTCTGATTCCAGGTGCAGAAACCAACAAAAAAGTCAGCTCTATGAATTTTTATTCATACAAGATTTCGTGATTGCTATTAATGTCCGTTGCAAATGCAGAAAAAATGGAAAAAAATAACAATTTTGACGGCCACTTTACATTGGAAGCCCGCGCCTAAAGGCACGAATACGCCCAAGATGCGATGGTCGTATGTTTAGAAAATTTGGCCGACCAGAACCTATTTATTACATTCACCATGTAACCCACAATGGATGGAAAATAAGAAAAAATTGCTTACACTGCCAAACACCAATTGATAGGCAATGACATCACTGCCAGAGTGTTTAAGCAAAATTAAAATCTTTAATGAATTTCATTATAAAGCATCGAGTGTATGGCCAAGTACGTTGCTGCGATGTACATCTGTTGAGTTGGCAAAAGCGTGGTATGCCACATGTCGCACATATTAGTTTGGTTAGATTAGATAGATTAATGCCAGAAGACCATTGATTCCATAAATTTTCAGCCGAGATTTCCCGATGAAACGACCTTGAACCCAAATTGCATGCAGTAGTAAGTAAACATATGATACATGGGACCATGGGCGGAGTTTCATTCAACACCTCCCCCTGTAAGTTCCACAAGTGTTCTAAGCGATACCCTAGAGCATTGATTGCCTGAAACCATCTCGGGAAATGAATGGTTCCCCGTTTTAGTCGTCCGGCAATCAGTTGAGGACTGTGGGCGATCTGTAATTGTGAATAAAAAAGGACAAAATATTGATGTAGATAATCGTTGGATTGTGCCGTTACGTCGCCATTAATTGTCCAAAACGTTTTGACAACTCCCATCAATGTGGAAATTTTGTAACTCCTGTCAAAATTGATAAAGTACATATGTAAATATGTTTAACAAAGGTAGCGAACATGGCCAAGAGGAAAAGTGAAAACGAAGTTCAACCGGGTCAGCTAGTATTATATAAAAATGAATGTTTGTGTGTTTGTCCTTTATGGAATCGTACACTATTTGACTGATCATTATGAAAATTTGAATGTATATGTACTTTTCGACGGAGAAGGTTTATATGCTATACTCATTTTATAAAACTCACCACGAGGTGGCGCTGCACATTATAAACTGCAATTACGAGACAGTTACATATATTAATTTGCCAAAGACTATTTGAAGGCACTAAGTTACAATATGTTTGTTTTTATGATAACATATATGGTTGAACTTAAAGCTTGACTGTTAGACCGCTTTATAATAAAATACATGTACGTGTATAATGGCTATATAATAAGCATACACAGATTTTCTTGATTGTGATAACATGGCAAACTCTACATCGGTGTTAGAAATATTAATGCACTTGAACCAGAAGTGCAAATACATGGCCAAGGCTTACATAAAGCATGCGAAGCCGCGGGAAACAGCTAATAATATATATTTGAGTGTTTGGTATTATAAAAATTGTGGTACACAGTAGCTTTCAATAGCTAATATGTTTCCTCTTGTATTGATCCCTTATTTGAAAAATTGGATTTGAATAAGAGCTAATCAGAAAATTGATTGTGAGAAACACTATAAATAAAACAAGTCAAGATATGCAAATCAAAGTAACATCACCATTACATCAGATAAAGAAACTGAAAGCCACAATTTTCCGTTAAATAGTCAGTATTTATATGGTTGGCTGACACTTATAACTTAACTTATAATATACAAGGTGAGGCAGACCACCCATCCGCGATGTATAATAGCTGAACTGAGAAAACGACCATATTTCGATCCCAAAGAATTCAGGAGAATAATTTTGTTAATACCTAAAAGTTCTCACTTTAGAGGTCATTGTTTAAAGATTTTTACATGTAAAGGTAGTTCAAGCCGCACCTCATTTTAAAATGTACTGAGCATTTTCAAAAAACAAAGTTTAAATTTATTTTACTTCTTGTATACAAAGTGGTCCAAAATGGCAATGTTGAACAGTTTCACAGCTTTAAGAAATTTTTTTATACTGTCACATCATTACAAATTTTAATTAATCTAAAGTTACCAAAGAAGTACTCTTTCTAAAAATATGTATATAGTTGTCACATTTCAGCAGATTTCCAATTTTTTTGCATAGTTCAAATTTAAGATATTTCTTCAAACACGTAGAACTAAAAATTAAAATAGAAAGGTATGACTTTCATTACACCTATTGATAACTGTCTTAAAAACTAATGTTTTTTATAAGTTTGGTTTTATCTTGGCAGGTTGAGATATGGCACTAAAAATACTACTTTTCAAAATGTTTTGTTGCATTACAGCATTTTAAACTCATGTATTTACCATAGGTTCTCAGTGAATTAATTTTTTTACCTTTAAAACAATTTTCTGTTACATATTGTAATTTAAAATAATAATTATTCAGACAATAAAATTATCTAGCTTCTAACTATTTGAACCTACATACGTTTTAAAGCCATTCAAAAATGATCCATAATCCCAAAAAAACCATTTTGGGATATTTTTGGGTGTTAAAAATTATTTCACAAGTTATTTGAGGTCCAAATATGGGGGTTTTTGTTAAAACAAAGAAGCGAGGTTTCTCAGTTCAGCCAATATACATTGCAGGCGGGTTGTCTGCCTCACCCTGTAATTGTCAGGAAATTTGTTTTAAGTGAATCAGACTAAAAACGTTTGATCTGAGGAAAATAATTAACATTTCATTTTAAATTCTTTCAATACTCTCACATTTTGATCCCCACCACAACTAGCGCAGCTAATGACCAATTACTTTCTTATGGAAAAATTGCTGTATCGAATTTAAGATAAACTACTCTTAGATCAAAAAGTATAGATATCTGAGTTTGAAAGTAGACCACAAATTAATTAGTAAAGCTACAATAACATGTGTTACATTAAAATTTAGCTTGCTAATTTCTTAATTTAGACATATAAAGCAAAGCTTTTATGTGCAGCACCAACAAAAAAATACTGGTTTTAAACACTTTTAAAACGAATTCATAGCACAACTTTAAAAGTTCATAACTTGGCGACTTGTTAACTGATTAAGACTAAATCTGTATACAACAAAAATAAATGTACTGCTTTTTTTAGT
Organism: Homalodisca vitripennis; assembly: GCF_021130785.1. Taxonomy (NCBI): domain Eukaryota; kingdom Metazoa; phylum Arthropoda; class Insecta; order Hemiptera; family Cicadellidae; genus Homalodisca; species Homalodisca vitripennis. The sequence goes on along the minus strand of NC_060211.1, from coordinate 113,221,772 downwards.
ATGAGATTTCAGAATTATAAGGATAAAATTGTTATTACATTACCATCTTTACTTTTATTCTTGACAGGTTGGTTCAAAAAAATTTGGCATTGGTCTTCAAATGGAGCTTTTGAAGTCATTTATTATCTTGGGTGTGTAATTTTGTTGACCATTATTTAAAATGTTTTATTTTTTAGTGCAGATTTAATTGAGCAGATTTTATTACTTTGAAGTGGTGCACATTGTTGTTTGAATGTGCAAACCAACAGACTGCTGAGGCAACACCATTCTAATTTTGGTATTATTGTTTAGATATATTTCAAATCCACAAAAGGTACATTTAGAGTGTAAGAGCTTTTAATCAATACCAAATATATACAAAATAATAGTTGCAGATACCTAAAATAACTGCACAAAAATCAAGATATTCTTTTAATAGATAGATAAATTTGAACACAAAAATATAGACAGAAACCGTTAAAACCACAATAAAAAGCCAACATGCCTGCAAAAAAATATTTCCACAATTGGCCAACAATACATACAGGGATAGTTCCTATTCAATACCAATTATCTTTTAGCAGTAACCTATCAGATAAACAGATTCATTCATAAGTCTAACATAGATAAGCCACAAACTACAGCAACTGACTTAATTAACTGATTAAAAATGAACATAAACTAAACATATAGCTCAGATCAATAATATGAAATTATAAAAACAAACCAAAATATTAAGCAAAATAAAGCCCATTTATAAGATAACTGAAACAACAAATATGAACACAAAATCAAATAAACAAAAACTTACTGTCCTCCCCTTGACAAGGCATACCAGGAGCAGGCGGGACATTTGGGAACACTGAAACAAAGGATAGAAATGTTAACATAAGAATTTGAAGTTAACCTACTTATAGATATGTTCAAGCAAATACAACGACATAAAGGTGGACTGTATTAAAATATAAATAAATATCACTAACACTATAAATCCCATACTAAAGAAGAGTCCAGATGCCCTATTTTCTCCCTTCGTTGACTGTATTTGTTCTCCAAGTGGCAGATTTACCATTAGACCCCTTGGCTGGATCTATGAGTCACAAACTTAGTGGATATTTTTATTGAATCTAAGAAATGAACTATCTAAAATTATTCTTTAGCCTTTATATACAATACACAACTGTCTGTCTATCTGTCCCCTTGATATCTCAAAAATTTAAATAACCCATAGACTTGAAATTGTGCATGAAGCTTCATTTCTATATTACAAACTCTGAGTTCGATGATGGTGCATGTCACTCTATGGAATTTGGCTAAGCATTAGCAAATATTTTTACATTGATCTTATCGGTAACCATGTTGGCAACGAGAAAATACCCGAATAAATATACAAACTCAGTAAACTCATAAGACATTGAAACATGTGACATATTAACACGTGTAGCCTAACTATCCCTACACAAACTCATTTTATAGTGACTTGTTGCGTAAACTTTTATTTACACATATATGAAACCTAATTTAATGAAAATATGTGAACGTATCTTGTGGGAAGATACGTCGAGAAAGATTTCATATGTAGGTTTTAAATTATACATGAAACTTTATTTCTACAAGAATGAGTTCTATGGTGTGTCATTTAATATTTAGAAATTAGTAATAGATTAGAAATTTTGCTTGCAACCACAGTGAAGACTGTTACTGCAAATGGTAAGGCATAAGGCGTACTTCTACCTTGTTATTCAAACACTGATATGAAATCCAATTTAATGAACAAAAATGTGAATGCATCATGTGACAAGATATCTCGAGAAAGATTTCATTTGTAGTATTAAAAATTTGCATCAAACTTCATTTCTACATAGACAAGAATGTGTTCTATGAAGATGCAATGCAACTATGGAATTCAGTTGAGAGTCATTGAAGTACTCAGTAAGTGAATACAATTTCTCTTTTGTTTGCATGTGTGTGGGTGAGGGATGCAAACTTTTTTGCTGTATGATAGTCTTTTATTCTATCTGTCAATAATGAAATGCGCTGTAGACTTGAAATTGCATTGAACCTCAGTGGAGTCTGTTGCATGACACAAGGTATGGCGTACTCCTACTATGTATTAATAATATAAAATAAAAATAAATATATAGAGTTGACATGTTCTCATGATAAAGACAAAACAAAATATTTTAAATCTTACATAAGCAAATGTTTGTTCTTAAATTTTTTAATGTACAGTCCCACTTTATTTGTGTGACCAATAAGTACCATTCATACTACCATATTTGAACCAATACAACATATTCTTAAATTGTGTATTTAAGTCCTTGTGATGAATACTAAAAGGAAAAATAAATATATCAATATTTTAAAGTATAATCTTAGGCTTATTCTAAACCAAATCCACCATCAACAGGCACATACTGTGTATGCTTTGACGATTGGTAAATGGTGAGAGACCATAAAAAATATACTACTATTGACAATTGCTACCTCCCTAAATTTAAACTTCCATCATTTATCTAAATATTAACAGTACTGGTAAACATAATCAGTTCAACCAAAATTCCTTAAAATAAAATTTTATATTGTTTATTTTTTTTGACACAAAATATTTGAGGCTGTATGGCTAGTTTTCATTTTTTAATTATTTTTGGTGGGAAATAATAATTGAAATATCTCCCTTAATTGGTAGCAATATGAAACTTTTTATTAATTTTTATAAATTTTATTATGGAAAAAGGCTGAGCAGGAGAGGTAGCATAAACATTTTCTGTGGTAGACTTTTCAAATCGATTTAATATTGTACATACATTATGTGAATAGGATCATACAATTGGGAACTTTTGTAAAGATTCAATGCATTTGTTGGTGTTTATTGAGCAAGAAAACGTTTGTTTGTGTTAATGTTGATTTCAGCTGCACACTTTGGATAGATTGTTTGGCAATTTGAACTTCTTTTGCCCATGATTGCAAGTGGATTGATTTATTGACAATCACAACTTTCTCAATCCTATAAACAGAAAGAGTAGAATTAGATTGATCATTCTTTCTAGCTCAATTTCACTCTTCGTACTATTATTATTTATTATTTCTTGTGTTGTAATAGTTTTCTTAATATTTTAATAATTTTTTACTTACAGTTTATTGTTTTACCGATTTATAAACTAATAAAAATATTAGTAATAATTTTTAAGTAGGTACAGAATAGCTCAAAACCTAATCCTGCTGACATACTGATGATTTGTTATTTTTGAATAATTATAAATTAAGATAGCAAAACAGCTTCAACACTTCATGTTTAGTTAACTTACAAAATATCTAATTACATTATCTATTACAATTACTACAACTAGTGCCTGTTAAGGTTTTATAATTGAATCAGAGGCTGTGATAATAACACTGAAGCAATTTATGGAGTTTGGTGCACAGTTTGGCAAAGTTTGACCGAAAGTTTGTGAGCCAAATAAAGTTCTCAACAATATTGGCGGCTTAAGCTGACTTCAATCGTGGACGGATTCCCGGAATAACGTTTCTTTAGCTTGTTAGTCTGCACAGTTCACATCTGTACTAATTGATCAAATAAAGTGTCATTAATTATTATTTGACCCAATGTTTAAACCAATTAAGAGTTAAATTTTCACTTGTTTTTTAATGACTACCATAATACGAACAATTTTATGAACTGAATTATGAAATTTTCTAGTAAACATATTACTCATCCTATATAACAAAACCAACAAATCAGTAACTATGAATTCTTGTAGTCAAATAAAATACCTGACACTCATTTGATGTACACGCCATTGTGGTAAAAAATTATTAAATTTTTTTTATCCTCATCTAGGAATTTTTTTTCAAGTGATTACTCGCTTAGTATTAGTATTATTTGCTTAACACAGAATGTAATATAATTCATTCTTAATTTATTTGCAACTTATTTTATTTTTAAGTTTACTATCAATGAGAGGTAATTTGGGTTGAAAGGTAATACGATTATATTAACTTTCCTGACATTACAAGCATATTACATACCACTCATAATTCCAATTACTGCATTAGTATGGGGTTCAATTCTTTTCTCATTAAAACAAAGTTTTTTCTCTTTCGTTCGATGTGCTGTAAGATGAGGAATGAATATTTTTATATGCTAAGAATATTAAAAACATGGGATAATTTTAAGAGCAATACATTAATTAAGTACAAAAAAAGTTAAAACTGCGGACAACAGATCTGATCTGGTAATAGCTGTTCCCTTCAGGCTATGCAGATGAAATGACCCAGGCATACAAAGCTTTTATTTTAATGAGCCAGGATGGATGTAAGGAGGATGGCTGGGCGTACAACAATACTGTAAGTAAGCAAGCAGTCCAAGATGTCAGCTGCATTAAACATGAGGCCCTCCCTTCTGCTGCACAATACACACACTCCTCTTTGTTGAGTTAAGGGTGTTGCTGTATCCTCGACAGCTGCAATCCCCTCAGTCAATTAATTGGCTTTGTCAGTCAAGTTATGTTCTTGACTAATATAACTTCCTACTGAACATTCAGTATTAAAGTATTGATGCAATTTATAATAATAAAATAACTCCAGATAACATTTCAAGTCAATTGACTCCAAATATACCATTCTATTGCATTAAACCTATTTTTAATGAATAGCTAAGATCTATCTCGAGAATTTTTAAAATTAATTTTATAAAACAAATAAATACTCTAAACAATGTAAATACTTTGTCACATCTCTTACTTTGAATATAGTAGAGTATGTCACAATCTTTATTGTCTAGATTTCACATGTAGCTGTTATATCAAAATATCGAACTGAAGATTCACTGTTAGTTATAATGGCTCTAAAGTTAGGTATGTTAATATACTCATAACATTTGAAAATTTGTAGGAACCCTATCCTATCATCTTGAATTTATCAAGACTAATTGTAAGGGAAAATCATACTGACATCATAAATAAAACTGAAAATATAGAACGAATTTTAAAGTATTTTATTACTCCAGTAATTTCAATTAAACTGATATTAACAAAAACCAACCAGCTGCAAATTTAGGATATGAAATTATAGAAGCTACAAAAATGCTACAAAGAAAATTACATTTTAAAATAAAGCTGTATTAAAGTAATAAATAAATTTATATTCAAAGCACCTGTTATTCCAAAAACTTGTACAAATACGCAATTTTATGGGATTTTTTCCTAAAACTTTTGAAACGAACTACAAATTGAATATTTCATAAGGGTCTTCATTCCAAACTGGTTTATATAGTAAGTTCCTAGGTTTTCATAGCCTGCCACATTTTCGATTTTAGTTCTACAATTAGACCATTGTGGAAGAGGACAACTAACACTATCAACATGTGAATGCCTTAATACAGTGTAACCACAGTTTACTGAGGTGCCTTCACTACACCAGTAACGTCACATCAATGAATTACCATCAATATTGAGTCAGTGATTGGTCGCCCAGCCTCTGTCCTGCAGCTGTCAATTACACGACTGTCCCTTGACACTGCTTTGCGTCAATGGAAAAGTTAGATAGAAACATGCTGCTCCGATACGTCCACTCTCACTATAACGAGAGCTACTACAGTGCATGTTCACGTGGGACAAAACCACTGTTTGGACAAAAACTGCAAGGTTTATTTTCACACCTCTGCTTTATACATTGGCAGTAAATGAAAAACTTAAAAAAAAAAGTAATTATTAAAATTGGTGACTGTCCATTTAATTGATGGAAATAAAAAAAGTAAACTCTTTTCATTATGTTTTTATATAATTTGTGTATGTTAATACACAAAAAAATAACTTAGAATCTATTATTATAAAACTCAAGTATTTTCTTCTAGCAATGTATATTTTTTGTAAACATAAGTTTTGAAAAAATCTTCTTAAAAATCTTAAACTGCCTCAAAATTCAGATGAAAGTGAAAGGCACATAATCAAACAAATATTGGTATTCAAATATTATGCTTCTAACTTAGTTGATGATTTCAGGATGTGTTCTACATAAATAACTAATTTTAAAATAAAGTGTTTATAGTTGCAATAGATTTAAAAATTTATATATTTATAAACAGTTATTTTAAAACTGCTATAAATGATTAATTTGTACATTTTATTTCTTTTAATGTTACTGACCTCAGAAGAATATTCCAAAAATAAATTGACTGTCATAAATATAAAGGGAAAGTAAAACATAAGGCTATTTTTATTATGCTTACATATGATACTTGATAGTAGATTACAGAATAATACTTAAAATCAGCATTGCAAAAAGTTCAATAGCAAACGTGTGTTTCTTTTTAGTACAGAGTAACTGATTTACGGTATTGTAAAATTGCTCATATATCTATACTCTAATAGAAGATTATTTTGCAAAATGGATCCCGAAAGAATATAAACTAAACTTCTAGAATAAGAGTTTTTGGGCCTCATTCGATTGTCATATAATATTTTACTTTGTGAAAATTACTTTTAGCATTAGTGGATTACAAAATGTTGTGAAATTTAGATATTGGGCTTCTTGGTCACGTATTGGCAACAACAAAAATGCTAAATTAAAAATTATTTAAAAAATTGATTGATTTCTAATTAATGACACACTATTAGCACTTTTCAGTTACCAATACGTGATCAAGTTATTTTTGTGGAATTAGTTGGTTTAATACAAAGTGGATGATTTAAGTTTAACCTGCACAATTTACTCTCTGCAAAAAAATCCATAGAGCAGCTAAGTTTTTTGCTATTTAAGTATTTTGATTTAATCTTTAGAAAAAGGAAGTTTTAATTTGAAAGGGTAATAATCCTTTATTTCAGTAGAACTCATATTTTCCAAGTATAGGTTGATTAGCCTAGTATAGTATCTCCTAATACAAACTAATATTATTTAAATGGATCTGCAAATGAATTGAAAGAGTTATATCCAAACTTTTATAATAAGAGATTTTTTGAACGAAGGCCACCACGGTACTCTTTATATAACAATAATAACAAGTCTTTATTTGTCATACAGATATTTACATTAACAATGTTAAAATATAGCCACAGGCAAAGTAAAAACTAGAACAATAATTTACATTTAAATTGAATAATATTTTATTAATTATAATCTGACCTAAAATTTTATTCTATAAAATAAATTTTGTTTTAATGCCTCTTATTCATTTAAATTTCTAGATTAAACAATAGGACCATTCAATAATGTGTATATAAGTAAAGGTTTATTTAAAATGAACTACCAGTTGAATAATGTTTTTACACAATTCAAATTAAAATTTAAGAAAATTAATTTATAAAACATACATGCACATACACTGTTACACATCTAAAATTAAATTTTTTGTACTAGAAATTTATTTAAGCTATACAAGAGGTGTTTCAAAAGCCAATAATAAAAAACCCTAATGAAAGTTTTCAAGGTTTTACTGAAACAGTGGAAACTAATTGCAGAAATATGTTTAGTTTATACATTATATGAATAAATTTTGTTGTAAAATTTTAAAATTTTTGATTTTTGTTGAATATACATTAAATAAATTATATATGTAAAGATTAATAAAAGTTTGAATTTCGACCAAAAAGAAAAATTGTTTATAATGAATGAAGAATGTTATTCCCCTGACAGCTTTTTTTGGGGTATTAAAATGTCTTCATCTCCCATATGATTAAACCAGATTAAAAAACACTTGGAAATAGGTAAAAATAGGGAGCCCTCTCATTGATAACATTACAAACAATACACTTAATGTAAATACCCATAGAGAGCGTCTTACTTAATACTCTATGTGTAGATTCCAATTTAACTAGTTATCCATCTGAATTCTCAAAAATTTTACATTGTTGACAACACTACTGTTACGAGAGAGACCGAACAAGGTTTAAAAATAAAGATTATACTTTGTGTTGTTACTTCATTTAAAAGAAACCCATTAGATACAAACCAATACAATGTAACTATAACGTTTAATCATGATTTTGCTTCTTTGATATTTCTATGTTAATGCACAAAATAAATTGAACCACGTTACTTGAAAACAAACATATGGATTACTACTCCAATTCTTAAGGTACTTTTAAGAGATAGATAAATGGAATGAAAAAGTCTCTTCCATCAGTCAGAAGAAACAGAGTTCATTTGTGAATGTCATTATGAAATATCATACTTCTAGAGATACGTTAATAGTTAGTAATGAAGATTAATTAGTTAAAAGATGTTGTAATTAAGACTGTTTAATGGCGGTTAATATATTTAAAAAAAAAATTGGAAAACTACTATCTTACAAAGAGTCTAAATAGAATAAAAACTTAAAAATTTGATTGTAGTCAATAACATGTTAAGGTTAAAACCATATCATTGTTAGGACTAAAATCATATCCTTTTCCCCATTATATTTTATAGTTTACTGTGAAAGTTTTACATTTACTTGTATTACTAGCAGTATAAACTAAATAATACTTTGGAAAAATCACAGAAAATTAATAACATTGATTTAGTTGTAACACATGGCAGCTCTATAAGTATCACTTTGCATATTAATGAATGTAGAATTGTACATGTATATATTAGTACATGTACACATGAATTAATAATTATACCACTATTCAAGTTTATAATATTCATCTTCATTTATGGTAACCAAAATATTTATAGCTGACATGTACACTAATATAAAAGAAGTGATAGCCATCAACATATTCAAATGTAAAAAATAATAGCTTGTTTGGTACAATAATTATATTATCTACAGCAAACTATTTTTAAATACATTTTTTACGCTTTGAAAATAATTTTTATTGTTGACAAAATTATCTAATTGACATATCATCTGCATTACTGCAAGAGCAACATACCTCAGGACACCATTATCAGAATGTAAAGTGATACAGAGCTATGGTGGACAAGCAGCAGAGTTAGTTCTGTGTGAATGTTCCACCCACCTCGTCTCAGTCTGATACAGCTGGTTCTCTTGCATTTATCATCTATTGTGTACATATTGCATACATGAATGTGCCAGTATGAAGCTTAGCTAACTCCCAAATACATGTTGCATATGCATGCTTCTGAATGGATGTTACTACCTCATAACATATAATTACATACTCACAAAGATTAGAGAATGGTATTTTTATAAAAGTAATATACAATTAAATTACCAGCGATCAGCATTATACAAGTCAAGAGTATGGAAAGGTCAGTCAGCTTATATTGGCCTACAAACATGAAATATTTAAAATTTCATGAGATTAAAAATATTAAAAGTTATTGAATAATAATTGCCTTAACACAATTCAGACTTATAACAAATAACAATTACGGAACTTCAAAGTTGTATTTGTCATTTACAGGTAAGTTTACTTTCTACATCCTAAATATACGTATAATGAATATTCCTTTAGACATGTATTGATGATATTTATATACATTGACATATATCAGACCAAATTTCTCAATAGAAATTAATGTATTGAAATTGAAACTTAATTTTTCTACCATTTATAAGAATATATCATCTAAATTTTTCAGTATACACACATCTTAACACTGTTACCTAACATGATTAAACACCTGGTGATTTCTCATTGTAGCTCACTGTGGACAGCCAGCTTCTGTCAACAGATGTCAAACCAAATCTGACAGCATTTTTTAACTGAAGGAGCAAAACTAAAATATATCCAGAGTTTGTGTCGGTAATGTTTCGATGGTGCATGAATCGCAAGATTTATATGATAGTCATTACATCAGCTGAATAGACCTCTGAACTATGATTATAATAAGTTCAAATATAACTAAATTTTATAAAAACTTTCAAGTACACCTAGATTTTCCTTTCTTTGCAAGGATGGTGTGTTTAGAGAAAGTGTATCTCTAAATAAGCTTATTTACAACTCTAATAAATTTCATGATAAGCTGTGACTACAGTTGACAGTGGGTACAAAACACAATCCAACCGTTTTTATAGCTAAATACCATGACTTTCAGGAATTTCTCTGTCTATTCCAAATTTGCAATATTCATCAACTATCCCAGAATTTCACCTAATTTTGTAGAATTTAGACAGCATTTCTGAACACAGATTAGTGATTACATTAAACCTCAGAGATTGAAATATGCAATATATACCATCTAAAAACGAGCTTCAAAGCAAAGAAATGACTAAAATAGAGGAGTATTTCATGTGGTTTCATTCTGCTTCATGCATTTCAGATGCAAATGTTGTCTCAGTAAACTCTTTGATACAGTATATATAAGGGTTATCTGCTGGTTTCATTTCATTGTAACGAAAAATAATGCTTTAAGCTATTAAAAAATGTTAATTCTTAATTCGCTTGAATGTTATAAATTAAAGGTTCAAATCTCCAACATAAGTGGTTATAAAGTTTATTAACGATCTTTATTTTGTTGTAGTATTTTAATATAATTTTCCTTAAAAATACAAGCATAAGCAATTGGATGTTGGCTAGTTAGTAACAAATCTTCATCATAAAAATCCAAAAATAAATGGGCCAGGAACTAATCTTTCTACCTTGAAAGATTTGTAGCAGCAGATATGAAATAATAATAATGAGACAAAAACCTCACTTCACATTTGGGAATATCAAACATAGATCTGCCTAAATCCCAAATATACGACATCCAGGCTTACAATCTAACCATATCCAAAGACCCTACAAGGAATATATTCTGTAGATTGTGTTTAAAGAAGCATTTTTGTTATCATTAAAACTAAGGATGGGTAAGGATGTCAGAATAAAGACATCTTCACATATGACTGTGTCATTGTATAGAGTAAGCAAAACAATGTTTCACAATCAAGATTTTAGAAACTGGCTAAGATTGGTAGGAATGAGATAAAGTTTCCTAACTAAACACATAAAACCAACTTTTAGTTTACAACTCGTTTGAATATTTCTAACTGTAGTTGAATGTAAAATTTCACATTGTCACATGTTAAAAACGTCATATGATTTTACTCAATTTGTTTACAAATTTTTAATTCTGCAAATTTTTGTTGCCATCGTGGTTAAGACCAATTTAACAATGTTCGTTAACTCTTACACAAATCCAACGTAGTGACATTAATACGTGGATAAAGAATGTATTTATGTGACCGTACATTTCTATAAGTAAGTGACATAGTGATATAAAAATGAGGCTTCATGCAAATGAAATTTCAACTCTGTAGGTCAGTTAATGCTCAGTCAAATTACATAGAGAAAGAAGGAGAGGTCTCAAACCAAGTTTTATATAATAAATGAATTGGAGTGAAAGATGACATAAAACCGAGACATGCTGGAGAGAGACTGACATCACATCAATACTCAGCCTGAGTCAGCGGACTGTCCCATGTCACCAGCTGGAGACAACATCTGGCTTGCCTCAGAAAACAAAGTGTGTGGTGGACAATTTTAGTTTTTATCTAATAAGTTTCATTTACGGTAGAAATGTATTTATTCCTAACACACAATACTCTAAGGGTGTTCATGTTATATAATATTGTGTGTGCAAGTTTTTATCCACTGATATTTTTATAGTGAATAATAATAAAATGTTGAACTTGCAAGCTACATAGTCATAATGAATGGATGATATACCAATATAAGACAAAGCAACAAATGGATCATATGATACATCTGCAACAAAGCAAATATATACAATATAAGGATAGAATATCAATTTGGACCTTTAAGAATCATCTACTAACTCTGGTTAAAATGTTATTGGGTTTTTCTGTTTTATAATAAAAAAATTAACTCACTGAGCGCTACACAGTTACAGGTTACATCTAATACACTATTTGCTATAATCCACAAATGAATTAAACAGTAAAAATTAATTACTATCTTTTAATTTGTAAAACACATAGTACTAATTACTTACAACTCTCAGGAAATGATTGAATGAAATAAAACTAGTACCAAATTTCTGAGCTTAACAATTGATTAACACTTAAATTAGGACAAGCATATTAGTCAAGTGTTATCAAAATTAAGCTCAGGAATTTGGGGGGGGGGGTGGGGGGGGGGGGGGGTGGGGGGGGGGGGGGGTGGGGGGGGGGGGGGGTGGGGGGGGGGGGGGGTGGGGGGGGGGGGGGGTGGGGGGGGCTACAGACATGACTTCATTTACATTAACATAATTTTGTGATAAATAATCAAGAAAAGCCCCTTAAAAATGCAACAATTTAATAAAAAACTTTTGAAGTTTCCGTTTTAAACTATTTAAAAGTTAGAGAATAATTTCTAGATTTGACTTTAATTTGAAAACCATAGTTAAAGTATAAGTAAGTTTTAAAATGATTAAGAATGTTTAAACTCATATAGGATAACAATTCAAAATTATGGAATATGGGATGTTAAAGGTACACAGAGTAGTACATATTCACATGAACTTTATTTTCAACAATCAGCTAAGCATAACTGTTTAATTAATAATAAAATAATTCCATACAAATTTAAAAAGGTGTTTGAAGTTTAATGTGCTGACAAATTAACTTTATGTTAAGTTAAGCATATTTATGTAACAAATAATCCAATTGACTACATAAGCAACAAAATTTTAAATTTCGACCAAGTTCGATATTGTTACAAATTTGATTTCTTTTCAGTTTAGCATAAACATCAAGTGGAATAAGTAACTCAAGAATAGTTACAAAAAAGAGCCAATGAAATCCAAAATTAGCCTTAGACATCTTGATCATTTTCTTTTATCCAACTGTATAATCATATTGTATTAAAAAGCTTTGTACATGAAACTATTTATGATTATAAATCATAGAGATTAAATTGGTACTATATTATATTATATTAAACATTCACAAGTTTTAACTTATTACTGTCACTAGCTCATATAGTTGACAATATGCTAATTTTTGCCTATAGCAGTTCTTCTTCGTTTTTATGATAAGAATAATATGGATTTTGATTCTGGCTCCTGATACCATTTCCAGCTTAATTCTGGAAGATTGATGACCAAGAAGTCTTTTCTGCTCTCATCACTGCATGTCTTTCTAAGTCACTCTTATCGATCTGTTGTTTAGGATCCTACTGATTTTGTTATTTGTTATTGAAGGTTTTTTTTAATTACATTATTTTTTAAGGTGCTTACAAAAGAAAATGTAGATTTCATGTCAGACAATCATTTTTAATTATCGGACCAAAGGTGCATTGTTATTTATGGAATTCAATTGTTATAACACTGATAATATGTCTGCACTTTAATGGTCAATAGCATAGTAATATCAAGCTCTTAACGCTTTCAAAAATTGAGAAACTCCATATTGAAACTTTATAAGCATGATAGTTATGAGCATGAAAGACATTTCTAAAAAGGCAAACTTTGGCTTGGTTGCAATCAGTTAGAAACTATGATTATACACATATTCACTTGAAATGATTTAATGATGTCAAGGTAGTCAATGTCTCATAATCCTGTATTATTTTGCATAGACCCATTGTTTATATATTATTTATAAGTTTATATAATTATGTACTTATAAATAAATATATTTATATTCAAATAATTCTAAATCTTTTAAAATTAGTATGGCGGAAAAAGAATAATCCATTAAAGTTAGCCATTGATTGCACCACCAAAAACATAAATTATCAATTAACCTGTAAATTCTGTCCAAAATATAATATTGGCAAAACTATCACTCCATTAAGAGTAAGAATGACCAATCATATGTTTGATGTTGTACATCAAAATTCTGAGAGACCATTGTGTTTACTTGTGATTCTACACAATCAAAATAAACTAGAAAATTGCTTCAACTTAAAAAGAGTCTACCATAAAGAGACAAATCTCAACCTTAGTTTAATTGAAGAAATATTGAAATCGCACATCAATTAATTTTGAAATCGGCCATCCATATGGGTTAAACTTTAGATAATTCTCTTTTCCTTTTAAATAAAATTTTATTTCTATGTTAAAATTTATAAATATTCTACACACAGCTGATTGGAAACTTGTTTATGCTTTTTATTGTACAAATTATTTTTTGGTTAGATTATTATTGGTTGGAGTTTTGTTAGTTTAATTAGTGGTTTTCTGATTATAGCTTCTGGGAATCCAGACAAATATAAAAAACATGAACATAGATTTTCCTGTTTTTCTTCAATTTCGACGTACTTGCAAGTGTATGTATATTTTTATATCTATCTCAAATATTAATTTTTACTTATACAGGTTTATGGTTTCCATTTTATAAAAATTCCAATAAACACTTAAATCAAATAAAATGTTCTATACCATATGTTGAATGTTGAAACCATAAAATAATATGTTGATATGTTAATATGGGTGTTAGTTCTGTGTCCAGGGAATAAATGATTCCATTTATTAGTGTTCACTTTTGTCTATAAATCGTTTGCTGATAAAATGTAACCTTCCTGCTTTATTTAACTTATTGGAATTTTTATATCAGAATTTTCACAATTTATTGTATTGTGTGTTTCAGAGAATATATACAGGCATGGTGTTCAGAGATGGGGAAAGCTGTTTAGAGTTAATGTAGGCATATTTCAATTAAAGAGGTTTAATAGTTTTTTATATCAGAATGTTAACATTTGTATTCTGTGTTTTAGGGAGTATATATAGACGTGGTGCTCGGAGATGGAGAAAGCTGTATAGAGTTAACGGACACATATTTCAAGCAAAGAGGTTTAATAGGGTGAGTTACAAATTATTTTCATATATAGCTATATGACACTCTCCATATTTTATGACACGCAGTCTATGAAAAACTAATAACAAAAAAGGATTTTGTGAGACTGAGGAAGAGGCACTTTGTATTCTTAAAGGGCCAGATACTAGCCAGTCTTACCTGATTGCACCTTCTAGTTGTTGTGAACTGTTGACTGTTACAATTCAGCCTGATTATAGAGTATTCTAATGTAAAACAATAAAAGCAGCAGTTGCTTGTTATGGCAACTTCCAAGGATCACTTAGAGCAGTTTACCCTGTTATACATAAGAGAAATAACCATCAGCTGCCTTTCAGGGAATTTACATCAATCCACCAACCGCTCCTTCCCTAAATTCACCCTTACTCCATTTTTCATTTCTCTTTAAATAATGGTTGACATAAATACCTGAACTCCTAAAGGGTTTTTACTCCTGTGATCCGTTCGGAAGTCTATTGAGGAAAAGCAAATCCGTATGAACAAAACTTAATGTTAAGGAAGGTTTTAAGCATATTCAGATTCTCTAGGATTTGTGTTTGACTGTAAGAGTGAAGATGGCTACCCTACTAGTTCAACTAACCAATCAGAAACCTTGCACATGATAAAACAATAATGACCATATATATATATGTTAAAACATCAACTGTACAGCTGGCATTTAAGTTCACTTTAAGATCTAAGCTGCCCTGCCACTCATCTAAGGCTCCATATTTAACATGGGGCTGAAATTTAAAACTGCATCATAAATAGAAACTCGTCTCAAATCTGTTGCCACTTCAGAAACTTGAAATTTAGCGTTTCAATGCTGATGAATTATTATAAATGTGATTATCTGTTAATATTTATATTCTGTTTAGTTTTTTTCCTTAAGAAACTATATCTTAATAATGTCCAATGCTGGTTATTCAAACATTTGTTAAAAGTTCAACCGAAAGGTCACTGTTACAAACGTTAACAGAAAGTCCTGGTCTCACAGACCGGGTAGTTGGATTTTTGTTATAAAATACGATTTTAACCTAAAGTATTAAAAAAGAGGCCCTATAATTTAAGTATTTATTGTTTATATATTTATAGAATTATGAATATGTGTAAATATGAGATATATAAACATTCAAACTGTTTATGTAAAAAGAAATTCTGTAAAAAAATAATTTATTTTAAAAACAATTGTAAAGTTTTAACTGTGGTAAAAAAATCATACAATACAGTAATTATTAAAATATTTAATAAACCATAAATAGTTTCAATTACAAATTGTGGGCACCAAACTAAATTAGTAAATATTTACATCAAAAATACATATTCATAGATTTTATTAAAGACTTAAAAATCACAATTAATTGAAGTTCAAAACAAAGTACAGTAATGTAAAAAAAAATTAAAAAGTAGGAAACTGTTTGAAACAATCACAGTTATAAACATTTTGAATACAAGAAAATACATAAAACTATGGAGCACAATCAAAACTGAAACACATTCTCTTGAGCAGCTCACACACTTTGCGACTGCACTCAAGGCAGATTGCCTCCTAGCACTTGGTGCACACTTAAAAAGATTTCTGTTTTTTATCCCAAGGACACTTGCTGCAGGTTTTTCTTTTACTCATTTTGTCACTTGGTGCGTCCTCATTGGAGAGCTCTTGTTCATCTTCTTTTAGTGCCTTCTTGATGATGCATTTAATGATTTTCGGCAAGCTGGAAGCTAAGAGATGTTTTCTCATGCGGGGTACCATTAGATCAAGTGCCAGTTTGTTTATAAACTGAAACCGAGTCACTGTTGGAGAGTTTCTGTAGCTGAGGTACATGATATAGGAGTTTACTGTAGACATGTTTACCATCCTGTAGAAAACAGCAAAAGGACACCTCCTTGTTCTCTTGTTGGACTTGTACACTGCACATTTCATATCTATAAGATCAACGCCGCATTTCGTCTCATTATAGAAACAAACAATTTCTGACTTGCTTTTCTGACCAACCATTTCTGCGCTGTGGTGCATACTAGAAATAAGTATCACAACTCGATTTATTTTTGGAACAAAAGATACAAGGGTCATGTTTCCATTGAATCCATGGTATGTGGAGCGTGGACAATGTTTAGTGTCAGGTAGAAATTCCTCCGGGATTATCAGTTTGTCCTTCCGCATTATTCCAACATGTTAGGCCATCCCTTAGCAAGTTCATCAACTGCTTCAATAGAAGAAAAGTAGTTAGCTGTTATATTCTTGTTAGTGTTTTCAACAGGCTTACAAGCCTGACCAAACTTTGTGTTGGTTTCATGAGGAAATTCTGTTCTTCATTGGAAAGACTCTGCCCATCAGACCCTACACCATTGTAAATGTATGCGTTGTACAGAAATTATGATTTAGTATCTCAAAGATACATCACTTTGATCCCATATTTCTTGGGTTTCTTCGGCATGTACACCTTGAAGGAACACCTTTCTGAAAGGCACAAGCATCTCGTCAATTGTCAGATATTTTGACGCTTAGTAGGTTCCCTGTGAGTTGCTTATAGATAAATAGAGCGCCCTATTAAATCTTAGAAAACATGGACGCCATTTGTTCTAATGTTAGACAATAGTACTTCAGAATGTTAGACAATAGTAATCAAGCCAATATAGGTGTTGATTTCAATCCCATCTGTGTTGTGATAGTTACTCTTTTCTGTATTGGAGCCTAGATTTTCTCTTACTTACGAAAATTAACATTTATATATTCCACTATGATACTTATCATATTGGTGTCGAACAACAGATTCCAAACGGATACTCTTATCAGGTTGGATTCCCAAAGCTATTGATACCAAAGCAGTTAGGCCAAGCAAACCCCAATCACATTATGTACTGGTGTTCTAACAGCTGTAGGCAGTTCTTCAGTAGTCTGGGGGTAAGGTGGGCTTAATTCTTTTTTGTGCAACCTGCCAAATACGTACTTCGGTAACAAACGTTTAGGAACCTTGATTCTAATTAGGATTATTTTCTTCAGTATCAGGCAAATTTTGGGGACTCTCAACTACTTGTTGAGGTTCAATCACTACAGCATTAGATACGTTGGGTTGACGCTCACCTAGTACAGGTGCCAGATTATCCTCAATTTCTAAAGAAGACTCTTCACTCTCACTATCAGGTCTGTCATTCGGCAAAACAAAGTCAGGATAGGCATCAGAGTCATCTACCACTTCACCTTCACTGTCACTGTCACACTCAAGCATGTTTCTTATGCAGTCCATAAATTCAGTCACACTAATCCTAACTGTTTTTTGCTGGTTTTTTTTACACCTTGGAGCTCTAGAGGTCATTGTTAAAATATCAATGAAACCACTTAAATATTTTTAAAATATAAAACATAAGTTTGAACATGTTACGAGACCCAATAATGTAAAGCACGAAAGTCTCAGCCTGTCAAGCACCAATTCAATAACGATAACCAATAACCAAAAGCCTTCGGTCAGTGAGACCGCATGACCTTCGATTACTGATGTGTAACAAACCACTGCACACAGCAAACTGTGCAGGAAATAGATTTAATTGATAGTAAGGGGGAGGGAGGAAGGTACTGAAAATCACAGATGGCCTGGCCAGTTAGGCTTGTCAACTCACACAGCAAAATTTACCGTGGTGTGTGTGACACCAGGCTTTTGGTTAAAGTGTTAATTATATTTGATGTGGTTGATAGGGAAACACACACAAAAAAGGAAACTTCATTGACTAGCTGAGAAAATATTTTGGTAAGTGGAACTCCAGACACAGAAATAGAGGTGGTCAGCAGAATAATGTACACTCATTTAATATAAGTGTTAGTAAAATAATGGGTCCTATATTTGGCCCCATCATTTATGTGGCTTCTTTATTTATCAGAAATCGTGTGAAAAACTATACACTATATCTATAGAAGAACAAATGTATATTTACGATACAACACAGAGTACCACAGAAACACAAATAGTAGATAGGGTAAGAGTGACCAGGAGTCATTATGGCAGAGTGGTTGGCAGATCTTTAGGAAGGTGAAGGACAGAATGGTGTAGTTTAGGGAAGAGGGAAGAATGATAGTCACCTCAGGCCAATTATTCATATCTCTTTTTATAGACTTCAAGGTCATTGTATTTTTTAAATTTTATTGGATTATGTATTTTTTTTAATTTTCTAATTAATTTTTAGGTCACATTAATTTTTAGTTTGTTTAAATAATTCTAACACATAAGGGACAGGACTCGTGAACATTTTTCTTACTCATAATGTTTTCTTCGTTCTGTACAAGTCCAGATTTAACTTGAGTTGTATTTTAGCTTATCTTTGCTAGAGGATAAACTGTCAAACAAAGATTAAGCAATTTGTCTTTAACAGGTTATTGATGATTAGATTGAAGTATTAGATACCAACTCATGTATGTCTTCTTTCAATAAACTTAAAATAGCCTCTCAAAAAATTTCCTATCCCTAACTATATTCACACTCAGAAAAAGGGAGTTGCTTTTGGACTTCTACCTCCATCGTTTAAGTAGATGGAGGTAAAAGTGGTATTTATGGAGATTAAGTATTATCATTTTATAATTAAAATTATATCATTATGAAATTCACTTAGTTTATTCTCCATGAGAGAATTGAACAAGTGTCATACATGTTTCTCAACCACATTTTCAGTTAAAATTGAGTAGAACCCATGGGTTTTTCCTATAATTCTTCCATAAAGGAATTGCAAAAATGGGAGAAAAACAAACATCATTGCCATCTTGATAATCAATTTTACCCTCTAGTTTTTATTTTTATTATTTTGTTATATATTTTTGACCTACAACTCTTTTGATATTAACTTTGACTTTGTTGTGTTTATCTCCATGAGTTGAATTTAACTTTTTGGGATGTTTTTAATTTTTTCACTATTTTACACCTGAAGAAGAGAAGAGATTCCAGTCCTCGAAATGTTACATTTCTTTTAACGAAGGCAAATTTTCTTAATCCTGTTATCTCTTCAAGTCATTTATCATTAGTTTTAAACAAAGAATTAATCAGTGGATTGGAACAAGAGTGTGGTGATGGGCAGGTTCCGACAGAAAACTGAATTATATCGGTCATATATAACCAAAATAAGTTTTCTGGAAGAGGCGAGCTATGTAAGGTCCTTTCATAATGTATGATTATGAATCAATTTCTGTAGTTTACTTTTCTATGTCAAGTAGTAGGTGTCCTGATGTATGTGGTGTATTTATCATAAAATTTATTTTTCATATTGTTTTCATCAAGCTGTGCTATTTTTTCCTTCAATTCAGAAAGTGTATAAGGTGTTTTCTATTTATAATCTGCTAGAATTCTGTATTAGACTCTGATTCCTGAACATGTTTGTACTAGCTTTGTATACTTCACATTCAAAGTATACAAGGATGACAGTGACAGTCGCGACAAGAATGCATCAGTAGTGAGAAAAGCAGAGTGAATTGGTTTCTCTTTGGCTCATTTCAGTTAAAGACAATAACTTAGTAGACACATTACTGAAGGTTCGCATGGAGCCAATGTGATGTGCACGCTGCCATATCTACAATGATAATGTGTGCAGTTCCACTGCACTGTTTAGTTTGAGTCAATTGAACTGTTGAACTCAACTCTTATGAGTGAGTGAGTGAATGTGCATCTGTATTATCATGATCTTTTCACCACCACCCACGATTCATGATTTGTCTAGCAGTATTGCAGGTGAGCTATGAGGTGCTGCTTGTGTAAGGACAATGTTCAAAAATTGTGTTTATTGTGACTAAACTATTCAATCAGTCTTTTACATAAACTTTTCAGACTTTCAGTACAGTGATTACAAACCTACAAGTTTGAGACATCGTCATTATGTATCCAAAACCAGAATGTTTTGTGTTTTAGCTCTATTTTATGACTCACCATAAAGTACTGTATCAAGGTCAGTGGAATATTGGAATTAGTTGTCTTATCTATTCTGTTATAAAATAAATTTTTAACTGTGAACAATACAAAACAAGTGATGGTTTTTAAAATAGTGTTTATAAAGTTAGTAATTTCTTATTATTGTAAAAGGAGACTAAATTTTTTTTAATAAGAAATGTATATATGGCATTTCCCTGCCTCTAATGAAAAAGGTCAAGTATTTTCCAGTTTTTAAGTTTGTACTTTGGTCTTATACACTGCCCTTTTTTGTCTTTGTTTCTTGATTTTTTACTTTGGTTAAAATTTAGATAAAATTATCTGTAGTTAATATTATGTAATTAACGGGGGAAATCTACCCTTCTATTGTGGAATCAAGACACCTGAACAGAAAAATTCAACATAAAAAATAATAAAAGGAATAAATAAATTTATAAAAAGAATGTACTCAGAATAGTACTCCAAATGTACAAACTGTCTGGTGATCTGTTTGAGATTTATTTTTTGTGTCAAGGCAAACAAAACATATAGTATGAATGTGGATTTGAAATTATTAGTTTACCGTCTGCTTGTCTTTATGTGTTTTTCAGATATTATTTTTTCTTTATTAAGCAATAAAGATAAAGTATTAAAGTTTCACACATTTATTGATTTTTCAGCCTCAAATTATGAAACAATGTGGCAATAGATTATCACGTTTAAAGGTGGTGGAACGGTTTAAATTTTTAAACTTAACATAAAACTTATAAGATTGTGAAAATTATCAAAGATTAATAGAAGTTGTTGAATTTAATTTGAAACGTTTTGACATCAAGAACATAATGGTCAGTCAGTAAATAATCTAGATGTTAGATTTTAACTCTATACGTTTGTAATGCACGGTCAAAGATGTCATAAACAGGTAAAAAAACTGTGCCACTCTCTAAATTCTGTTAAAATTAATAATATCTAAAGTTTACTAACTTCTCTTAAGTGATAACAAAATATCTGGAAATTGTATAAATACTGTCTTGATTTCCTCCTTCTCAAAAGCTTGGCCATATATCTAATCAAAAATCTTGCCTTCTTCTTCAACGAGCTGGAAATTCTACTGAACACATTGAATTTAAGACAACTTTTATCATAATAAGTTGAATAAAACAGTCTATAAATTGAAATTTTAAATTCAATGTATTCTAAACAATAAATAATGGATGATTATTTTATGTTTTAATCACTTATAAAATCTCAATCAAAACATTACCTCTCTGTGTTCACATTTGCAATGGAAACTGTACATTTGATCAAGTGGTAGTGTCCAGTTCTGTACAAAAGTGGTTGTATCAGTTGGCACTATTTATATTATAGACAGAGCAATAGAAGTAGCAATTGGATGGCTATTATGATCTTATCAGAGTCTCAAATTGTTTGTGTCTACAGTGTAATGAAGTAATGGTGGTTAAACCAGTGAGTGAGGATGTGTCCATCTTCTGACCATAGTCCACAGAGTTGTATAACTTGTTACATGTGTGTCAACACAACAGTGTGAGTTTGGGTGTGTGACATACGTTGTGGATGCCTTCTTATAATAATTAATTATGGATAACTCATCAAGATGTATGTATTGTGTAAAGCTGAAGGTGGATTTGATTAAGGTAATACACAAGTTTCATGGGTTTTGTAATGTTTATATATAAAGCATTCTAATTTTTATAAGAATAAAGTGATAAGGTTTAATATTTGAAGATCCATCATGAAATATATCCATTCTCCCCCCCCCTTCTTGCCAATAAGAGAAATAGAGGGAAGATCTCTTTTATTTTGCTCCCATTTCACTGAAACGTTTTTTAAAGCTACTGTATGTTTAGAAACTGTCCCTTTATAAATCTTTCAGTTTAAAAACCTAATAGAAATACAAGTATTATGATTAACATTAAAAATACTTTATTCATCTAAATGTAAAGTTGTGACTTTAACAGTGGACTAGTAGGTTTCTGTATTTATGTATTAAGGCATTATTTTATTTTTTAAATAAATAAATTTTTTAAACTTTTTATATAGTATTTTAATTATTTTATTCACAACATTCACTTTATGCTAAATAGCAGTACCGGTATTACAAATCTTATTTTTTTAAATATCAGATTTTATGAACACATAAGATTTTATTATTAGTAAATGCTCGTAGGAGAGTTACAAGTTATCTTCTAGTAACAACCAATACTGTGGCTGGGGTGGGGAGTGGGAATCTAGACCGGTTGAATGCTTTTGAATCTTTTTCAAGACTTTATGTGTATATAAGTGCGTGTCTAGATGCGTTGGTTTTCTTTGAAATTGCCATACATTTTCCTTTTTGAGTTGTTTTCAATGAGTTTGTTAGTTAAATATGAAATTCTTCTGCCCCATCTAGATGTTTATCAACAAAATGTTCTAATCTTGCTTTAAAGCTTTGACTTTAGTTTGACAATTTAAATCTCAGAAATTGTGAGGTTTCAAAATTTTGCAACCATTAATGTTAGATAATTTAGAAATGTTTCTTCTAAAGATCTCTGATCACAAGATTTCAATCTTCTGTTTTAAAAATTATGCTTATACAATACTATAGTAAATACTGAAATATACATAGGCATTTTGTCATCACAGAAACTAAGATTTCACCTTAAATGTTGCATCAGCACCTACTAAATCATAGACTATACTGTACCCATGAAGAGCTCCATATCCATTCTTCTTTTCTGTAAGTCTTCATTTAGAAAATTGTTCACTCTTTGATCCTGACCAACCAGTCATTAAACTTAATAAGCATTATTAATAACCAAACTGATCTCTTGGGTCTTATCTTACATTAAAGTTTTAAATGAGGATCATATGTAGATATTCTGGTGAATGGAATATTAAAATATTCTCTTTATGTAATAAGAATTAAATGTGTCAATGACATGCCAGTGTAGTGGACATGGCAGTTATCACAAGATAACCGAGTCAAGCAACACTATCATAGCTGTTGCTTAGATGGTGACCGCTGAGCGAATCCGTCCTTGCAAGCAATCCACCTGCCCAGCCATTAGTGTTGCTTCGGAAATCACCTTTAAGCTGTTGGTCCGTAGGTTAAGTGTCAGAGAGTGGTCCTTAGCCCTAACTTCACCTGGTGAAATAAGTCATTCTTTATCTCATATGAGCAGCAGATGGCATTCTTTGCTCAGTGCAGATGTACATCAGAGAGTTTGGTGCTATTCTAGGATGGCACATCTACTACTAAATTAAATTAAATACTCAGCTGTAAAATTCTTAAGTCTAAGAGTTGAGACAGGTTGAGTAGAATAATTTAAAACTCTCAAAATGAAAACAGTAATGTTAATTTATATACTGGTATCATGTTCTTTATAGATAAATAAAGACTTCCAAAAGAATAAACACTCATGACACACAGTCATCGAGAATTTCTATTGCAAGGGGTGGGAAGACTCTGCATGAGAAAAAAAACCATTATTTACTGTAGCTAAACTCTACAATTATCTCCCTACAGTCTTCAAGCTACTGATAGGTGAATCAGTGGAACACAGATTGAATATCTGGTTACCAGACAAACTATACAAGTTTTATACTATGAAGTGGTTGCCTATAATGGCTTTGTTTTACTGTGGGTAAATCAGTGTAAATTGAGGAATAATAGCTAGTAGTTACATGTTTACTAGTTTGATCACTTCTGCAATTCTAAGCTGCAATAAAAATACTTTATTTAGTTTAAGAGTGTTAAGCTTAAGCTTTGAAACATAAAAAAGTGGAGCTTTGACGAGTGGTTATTGTTTTCAGAGAGCGTTCTGTGCCTTCTGCCAAGACCGCATCTGGGGCCTTGGACGTCAAGGGTTCAAGTGTATTCAGTGCAAGCTATTGGTCCATAAAAAGTGCCATAAACTTGTACAGAAGCCGTGCAGCAACGAAGCTGTCGAACCTATTGTTAGGGATGAGCCCAATGGTGACACCCCAACTATTTGTAAGTAGAATTTATTTTATCAAAGTAGACATCACAAACGTATAAATCCATTTAA
The DNA here is from genome assembly GCF_021130785.1 of Homalodisca vitripennis. NCBI lineage: Eukaryota > Metazoa > Arthropoda > Insecta > Hemiptera > Cicadellidae > Homalodisca > Homalodisca vitripennis. The sequence continues at coordinate 113,197,194 of NC_060211.1, read as the reverse complement.
ACATTGTTTTAAACAATGTCCATATTTTTATAAAATTGTAGTTCATTAATTAATGTCTTCACAGAAAATATTCTGCATTAGAATCAATAATAGACATTTATTAATTATAAAAACACGTTGTTGGTCACAGTTTAGAAATTGTAGATTCTTGGAGCAATTGGAAAATTCTTTAAATATTACTAAATGTTAATAAAAGTAGTGTTTTTATTAACATTTAGTAATATTTACAGTTTAGAAAGTTTTTGACATTAGGATGAATGAACACATATTGGTTGAAAGTTTAATAATGGAAAGGTAGACATTATGACAAAGTATTGTCGTGAGGTTTATGTGGCCATGTGTCGCAGCATCCAAGTTGTCAAGGCTATAAACCAGCTGCTGTAGACATTGTTAAGGTACCAACTAACATTTATGACATCTTTGTCAGTGTTCCAGTGTTGCCATGGCAGTTGTTTACGTGTGCCTTTGATAACTTAATTACATCACACAAAATCTTATATAACTGTTAATTGTGGTTGATGTTTCTTTAAAGAGTTGTATAAAACAATTTTAGAGTTAAAGCACAATGAGCAAAGATTTAATTAAACTAAACATACTGATTCTAAGATGTCGTTATTATTTGATTCTATTTATAAAAACACAATGGTTATAAGACTATTTGTTGCATTTTTATCCAATGTTTTGGATCAGTTTATACTCGATTTCACATTCACTATACAGTATGGAGCGTCCATAAGCCATGTTGTCCAAATAGCAGTTTCAGTGATACTAGTCATACTGAAAACATAGACCACTTTCCTTTACACTGAATTAAATGTTGTAAGTAACTAATTAATAAATAAATAAATTAATTAATTAATGAATAATTAAATAAACTTCAGGCATGTGAAAGTAATAAATTTGAAGTATTGAGTAAAATATACTAAAGTGCCCAGTCACGTGAGTTGCGAGGACAGTTGGCGCAACCCACATGCCATTAAACATGGTATTCCCAGTGAAAATATTAACATGACTCTCCCATTAGACCTGTACAGCACGGTGACCGTGGAATCGAGTGTAGGATTTATCTTGGCTCTTGGTGAACAAACACAATGTAACATTGCAATAGAATCCAGCAAATATAGAGTAAGCGGTGTTTGCGTGACCAGAACCGGCTAAAGTTCATTCACACAAGATACTACTCTATGTTGGCAGAAATACACACAGTCCATCCCCATACCATGCCACATCATCACACTCAGTGACCAGTGTCACAAGCACAGTACATACCACCTTATGTATTTGTGTACAATTAATGTTTACAACTCAAAGTGATTAAAATGAATAAACTAGCAATAAGTTATAAATGAATCAGTTACAGAAGTCAGTACAAACTGGAGTATGATTTTCATATAGTAGTCTCAAAGTGGTGCGGTTAACGCCATTTGTAACTGAGAGACAGTCCCTGTATTCGTGCTCTTGTTATATTATAAGGTTTTTTTCTGTGTACAATATTAAAAGGCTCATTGTTATCTTTGTATAAATAAAATTTTATAACAGGGGTTAATCTGTCTTATTTTAAAATACTACCATAAAAGTATTGATACCATAGGATCAGTTTCTAAATTATATTTTAGGTTTTTGGGTTTAAATCATTCATCAAGTGTAACTAAAACATAACTTTTAGTTAGATTACTATACTGTGGCTGTCTCATTTTTCTATACAAGTTCTCTAGTATCAGTTGAAAATACGAGTATAGATGTAAGGGTTCTGGGATACTTCAATTCCTCCTCCAGGAGTTATCAATTAAAAATAGCTTTCATACAAGACACTCAAGTGTATGATTCAGTAATTAGATCCACTGCCATCGTTAATAATTTGTATTTTTTGTGTTGGCTTCAGCAAAATACTATATTTTATATTTAGTAGACCGATAATGTTTATTTTAATATGCTTTAAAAAGTGTGATTACAAATGTATCTAAATTTATTTATTTCTTCTTAATTTATTTTAAAATTAGTCAAAAATATTTAAGTGTACAAAGCTTTTATTTAAAATATAACACATCAATTTTTAAAATATATGGGAAACAAATTTACAGGTAGTATTCATTACTTTAAAGAAACTAAAATAGGATAGAGATGAGAATGGATTATGCAAGAAAATTTCATCCAACTCATTAGAAGCTAATATGGAATCTGAAATAAAGATTATAATGAAAGTATTTTAAAACTACTTAACAATTACAAATTTGGTAGGTTTTATTGGTAATTTTAAGATATAATTGTAGAAAATCTAACATTTCCTTGGTGACAGGTACACCTACATCTGAACTGTTACCTGAGCTGAAAGATTTTCCTGATCCCCCGATTGATCTTTCACCAGATTCCGTCCCTATCGAAGATCATACAAAACCAAGTAAGTAGATGTAACAACACTGTCCAAATGTGATAGTCATCAAAAGACTTTATTTTCAGACTTAGTTAAGCATTATACTTTTCCACTCTATTTTTAACAGGTTAAATTTATTTGTTTTTCTGAACCACCCGCCCATATCTAATCAGTGTCTATATGGTTTGCTTGTTACCAACAATCTTGCATACAGTCTGTAGTAGCCAACCATTCATATTTGTTCTCTTGTGTAATCAATGATCTAAATTACGTAACAAGTTACATGAACAGTAGTTGTTTAAGTTTTTACTTTTATTAACATTACATGGTATTATAAACTATGTAAACATGCAAATTAAGTTCCTTAAATTTCATTTCACGTGTATTACAAACCAATCCAAAGTATGATTAAAATTGTATGTTGGTATATGTATATATATATATATATATATATATATATATATATATATATATATATAATATTCAATGAAAACAATTTAGAAATGTCAAAATATGTTCACCTCTATATTCGTTTCATACCTAACTTCAAGTGTAGAAAGTAATTCATCTAATAATAAATTTGATCCAAAATTCTAATTTGGTCTCAGGAATATAAATTTTATATGTCATAAAAATAACTTACTTATCTCGCGATAATGTAATAGATTTTTAGACTCTTTAACCGCCTATGAGTCCATGTGCACAGCCCCATCGAAGCGCTGAACGTAGAAACAGACATAGGGAAATAATGTTGAGTTCGGCCCCGTGGAAGTTTGGAATGAGAATTATTGATAATGGATTATTTAAAAGATAACAGGATTTCGGACATTTACCATAATTATGTGTTTACATATAACGATGATAAATTTCAGAAATCTTGTTATGCATTCACAAAAGAAATTGGCTCCCAAGATGACGTTTTAACTCTAGAAAAAGGTGGAAAGTTACACAAGAATAGCTGCACAAATTTCATCATTTTTTTGCTTTGTGTGATCTTAGAGTGTGGAACAGCACTGATGACATCAACTTCAAGAGAGAATATTGATCTACCGCTGTGCTCATCATCATTAATATTTCTCTTCCTTCAGTAAACAGAGCATGCTAATGAAAAACCATTTAAATTAACACAACACTGTATAACAACAAATCTTACAATACATTTATTCTGCAGTTGACAAAAGCAAATTACACTGTAAATCCACAACTAGATTCAACAATAAGTGGAGTCTCCATTCTGATTGGCTTACACAGGTCTAGTGGGTTTATGGTTCAAGATCAAGGGACCATTATCAGTTATATCAGAATACCTAACATTCACACAACACAAACTCTCAATACTAACACTAATACCAATACGGTATCAACCATTACTGTCATAAAGCCACCCTCTCTGTCAGGCCTAGAACTAGTCAAACACTTCTTCTGAATTATATGGTCAGAAAGCAAAATGATTGCTTCATAACCGCTTTATTTGAAATTAACAAACATTTAATGATTGTTGATGCCAAACCAACTAGAGATAGAAAAAACAAATTAATAAAGTATATTGTTCCTTTACTTGTACTACATTAATTTAAACAGAACCTACTTAAGTGAGATGTTATTATTTTCAAATGGTTTGATATTATATACCTGTATTAGAATACTCCTGTATAGTGTGAGAATATAAAAACAATATATATTAATTAAGTTTGACATTTTTTCCCCTATCAATAAATCTAAAACTAAAAAGAAACTGAAATAAGAAGAAATAAGAAAGAATTGTTGTTTTAATACTAAACAGTTCACTAAATATTGATTTCCACTTGAATTTGGTTACCATCTCAATAAACAGAAGTTAGGTCTGTTAAGTTTCTTCCCTTCTAATATGACAAATAAAATCCAATGGTTGTATTGGTTTTTGTGTGTATTTTCATTAAGTATTTTCCTGGATTTTAGGTGACGACTCTCTGGAGCCTGGCTCACAAAGACAGTATTCGTTAGCTGACTTTGAGCTGATCAGAGTCATAGGAAGAGGCTCATATGCAAAGGTGCTCATGGTAGAACTGAAGAAAACAAGAAGAATATATGCTATGAAAGTGATTAAGAAAGCTTTAGTTACCGACGATGAGGTAAGTAACCTGTAACATCTAATGTTTAAAATTGAGAAAATCAGCATTTCATTTTGAAAATATATTTTCAAAGGTTTTCCTACAGAATTGATTGCCCTATTTCACTTCAAATCTCAGATTTAAGCAACAAACCTAAACTTTAGTATATAAATGAATATTAAATTATTAAAAAAATATCAAATACACACAGAAAGATACATATTGATTGAGTTGTAAAAACCTAAAACCATCCCTCAAGTCTCACGTAATAGTCTCCCCCTGCCATAAGTAATAAGGTCAATAAACCCATCAGGTTTTAGCCTGTAAAACCTTTCCTAACCAATGTTTTGTACTCAATTCCTCTCTATTAACACCAAACTCAGTACACTTGGTTATACACTGGAACACCACAGCTAGTCTAGCAAACCAACCCAACCCAATGTTTTACTCTCACCTTTTCAGTTATAAACACCAAGGTCAATAAGCTCATCAGGTTTTCTCCTTTTTTACAACTATCTATCAGCAATCCTAAAGCAATATATACCCTATTCCTCTCTGTTAGAACCAAGTTCAGTGATTCTGATTCACCACACCCATCTCATGGAACACTACAGTTAGAGTCTAGCATTCCATTGTAACCCAACATTGTACTCCCTTCCTTCTCATAATTTTTACAGTAGATAAACCGGCCCTTTGTTCTTTCGAAACATCATAGCTACTTGTTTAGCAATTTTGCACAAATGCAAATGACTGTCATCTCAAAATCTTTATATTTCATTTTCTTAATGTGTCTAAAAAACTTTTAACTTTAGACCTATATCTCTGCATGGTCTCCATTGCCGTATCTGTGACAGTGGAACAATTAAAATGGCTTCAGTCCAGGGATCTGCAAAGCATTATAGTCCAGTCATTTAAGGTTTTATGTATGAAAAAATTGCTAGTGAGCTGAATTTTGATATACACCTTCATTATGGCATTTTAATGAAGAAATCGACATTGATATCATGCCGACTAAAAAAGTTATAAGGGTCAAAAGGTCACGAAAATAAGTTTTTTGCGAATATCTCGCGACCTATGGCTCAATAAAGATCACTATAAAAATTATTCCTCATACGATTATCTACAAAAAATGTCTCTTGCATTTTTCTGTAAAGTCAACCGTTTTCGGACTAGTACTGAGAAAGCGAGTAGAATGCACTCACATATTAGGGTATTATATATCGTATACATATAAGGCGTCAACTCTACTGCTTTTTATCAATGTATTTAAGTTTTACATTGATACTATATGAGCCTGGCTAGGAAAAGAAATTGAACCAGAACAATGGGGTTATTGATCCAAAACCTCTATAATATAAGTATATTTCTCACAAAACGCCCGAGTAGAAGTTAGTAGTTTGAAGAAATCTTACAAAAAAAGTCTACAAAACTATTCAGATCCTGTTTCTCTTTTGATCCCATAAAATGAAGTAATATGAAAACATGTTGCCAACAAATTATATGGTGTATTTATTGTGAGCTGCCTTTAAAGATGATACATGAGCAATGCCATGTTCATGCCATTATAATCCCCCTGTCCGATCTTTTTGTATGAAAATGCTTAATACCTACACATACAGGGCGTTTCAAAAAGGACTTTACAACTTTGAAAATTCATATAAATTTTATTAAACAAGGTACAGAGCTGGTTTTGGTGTTATTTTAAAGGAAAAAACTTGAAGTTTTTTTTACCTTAAACTAAAGATGTTCTATGTGGCTTCCGTTGGTTATTCTGCAGACATCCCATCGGTAGTCGATTTCTTCCCAGACTCGCACTAGCTCAGGTGTAACTTGCTCAGCAGCAGCGTAAATTCTTGCTCTAAGTTCAGGTAGAGTGGCCGGCTTGTACACCATATATTTTATGAAACCCCAGAAGAACAAATCTAGCGGTGTCAGGTCTAGGGAACGGAAGGGGCCATGCAATTGGCGCATCACGGCCAATCCATTGACCTGGGAAGCGGTCATTTAGAAAATCCCGGACGTCAGTCAGATAGTGTGGTGGTACGCCATCTTGCATAAAGAAAACATTTAATTCTCGGTCATCCCTCATCAATCTGTGGTATTAAAAACTGTTGCAACATATCAAGGTACACTATCCCATTGATGGTTATCTCTTGGAAAAAAAAGGGGCCGTACACTTTCCTCTTGCTCAATGCACAAAAAAACGTTCACTTTAGGGCTATCATGAACATGTTCTAATGTTACATGTGGATTTTCGCTGCCCCAAAATCCTACAGTTATGTGTGTTTACCTTGCCACTTAAGTGAAAAGTGGACTCGTCAGAAAAGATTATGTTGTCCAAGAAATGTTCATCATCATCCACTCGATTTAACATATCCACACAGAAATTCCTACGGGCAATCTTATCAGTGTCTTTAATTGCTTGTAAAAGCGAATATCGGTATGGTTTCAAGTGCAAACGTTTTCTTAACACACGCCAAACCGTCGTATGTGGTACTTGCAGCTCATGAGATCCACGCCGGGTCGATTTCGTAGGGCTATTTACAAAACATTGTCTCACTTTGCTCTACGACTTCGTCAGATGTGCTTGGACGACCTGAGGATTTTTTTATGTTTAAGTTGTAAAGTCCTTTTTGAAACGCCCTGTATAAGGTTCATACATTTATTTTTGTACCTCTCACATTTTTATAGTAAAAGTACAAAACAACTTATTCCGTCACAAGCACTATCTTCTCCTTTTCCCCTCGTTCTTCTACAAACTTACAACACTTCGAGGAATATTTGTTGGAATATCACTCATATTAAGCAAATTAGAATGAACTTAAAGAGCATATAAATATAAAAGAAGAAAAATGAGGTTTCATTTCCTCTTTTGAGCAGTAGAATCTGCAATTACATTGTAAATCTAAGTAGTCAAACAGATATTTTTGTAATTTTATATTTTGCATTTTTTGAGAGGATGGCTTACTATTCAAGTACAGTTTCAGGAACATTTAATTCGGTAGCTCATGACCTTGCTTACATATAAAATCAGCTGTTTCTTGTGGGTTACTCGGGATCACCTAAAAAAGAATACAATGGGGAAGTGGATATTTATGTACTCAAACAATACACTACTGGTGTTTTGTAATATGAACAAACAGGTGATGTAGGAGGAATCATTTGCCCATAACCAATGAAGTTAGGGAAAGGTATATTTACAGAAAATGGAGAAAATATTAATATTGCATAATATATTATGTAATGGTATAGTAGTAGAAAAAAACAGTACATACTGCTATAATATTATCCTGTATCTTACCATGTTCACTACTACATGTTTAATGCATTGAAAATTGGTGAATTATCAGCTTTATAATTAATAAATACAATTTGTTTTTATAACATCTAGCTAAAATAATTGAGATAAATAAGTAAAAAATGTTTTAAATCCTTTTCTAATAAATAAAATAGTTTGTTTGACACAAACGTTATGTTTTAGTTAAACCTAACTACATCTAGCTTTGTATCTATATCATTAATATGTTGAAAATTAATTAGTTAAATCTTTAATATCTCCAGCCCCAAGGAAGAGAAAAAAAAAAACAGTAGCAAGTCGTGGGACTGCCGATAGAAGTGAAAACGGAACTATTAAGTTGAGAGTAATTAGCACAATACGTTATAGTAGCAGTACATCTGTAATTGTAAATGTGACGCGTTTTTAATTTTCCAATTTTAAAAATCCACGAAAAAATATTATCAAATAACTAGAAATCTATTTTACCACGCTAGTAAGATAAATCTTATTACCGTAATAATACTCATTTCATGATGAAGAGGTTAAATATTAAAAACATAATTAAAATGAATAATGCTAAATTTTAAATATTCGTACAAAATATTAAAAATGTTTTAAAAATATATTCGTTGTTTTCATTATTCATTTATCTGTATAAAATAATTAATATGTTTCATACTCACTTTTGAACTTCCCACGTGGTCAATTTAACTTTACTTACGGATAAAGTATATAATTGCAATAACAATTAAACCCACAATATTTTTAAATGAATAAATTAGTTTAAATTAACTTGGTTCTTTCGTAAAGGTATTTTTATTGCACAATAAACTAATTTATTGAGTTAATACGGTATCAGTGAGCCAATGCACCAACTACAGTTCCGGCAGAAACGTTCACTCATCACTTCATACGCTACTACAGGCTAAACTAAACTTCCAATAAAAAAAATGATAAATTACAAAAAAAAATATTCATCTATTTTCACACAACTTTCTCGCTGAAAAATTTTGTCTGACCTTAAAAAATAAAAAAAAAAATCCTCGCTTACTACTTTTTTTCTTGTCATTGTAAACGCTATGTAAAATGTAAACAATAATCAAAATTATTTCGAAATTTTTTTAATATTTAAAAATGTAACCAATAGATTGCCAATATTAAGAGCTTTAATTTGACGCATCTTACAGAATTGTACGACATTGGCTTAACTTTTAAATCGCGAGAGGAAGCCGTAAAGGTCACTGATTTTCGCAGTCTGTTTTCATACTCCGCCGGGACAGTTTTTAAACACAGCGAGAGACTGACTTTTTCATGCAGGTTAGTATCATTAGCATGTCGGTGACGCGAACCGAGGATTTTAACCCTCTACCAAAACGTTCAACGCGCCTAAAGAAGTTTTCACTTCAAAAAAAAAAAAAAAAAAAATATCTCCAGTTCAATACTTAGCTTTGAAATTGGCATTTGGCAGAATTTTAAAGTTTTCAAATTTGATATTAAACAGTAGCAATTTTATTTATCTTACATTTACAGAGTTCTTTGTTTATATTATAAACTAACAAACTAGAGTTTAAAATTTCTTGGTGTTGGTGGATTTTGTTGTATTTTGTGCTCTTTTAATACCCAGTTTATTTATATGATGCAATAGAAATCATTGAGACGAGTTGTGTAAGAATCATATAGAAAAGCATTAGAATCAACTATATTTCATACAGCATAGTTGAGTTTACCTTATTGCAACTGTCAAAAATATACTCGGTTTGAGATTCCTATTTTAGTAAAAAGTCTTTACTTTCGACACTTGTATGCTTCTTCTTGTCTAAGTTATTCCCAGTGCCCTAGTAGCGTTTACCGTGATCAGTCTGAAAAGTCTACTTAAGTCAATATGTGCCTACTTCCCGTCACTGCAATCTACTTCCAGTCTAAATTATTTCTGATGTCATAGTAGCGTTTGCCTTATTGCCTTGATCAATTAAAATATATATCTATGTGTACATTTGTCGTAAAACTCTTCATCAATCAAAAAGCAACTACTACCACCCGTTGTAATCCAAATCCACTCTAAGTTATTTTTTATGTCATAGTTGTGATTCTATTGTTGCCCTGATCAAGAAAATATGTTATACATACTGGTCTGAAAAGTTTACTGTGGACAAAAAGTTACTACTTCCGGCCATTGGAATGTACTTCCGATATAAAGTATTTCCGGTGCCGGTAGTCTGTTGTGAACATCATACACATTTGTGTCAAATTTTATCTTTCTAGGACAGTGCGAAACTCAAAAACAAGATATAGTTCTTATAGGGTTTGCAACCATATTTTAGCCTCTTATCAGTGGATGATCATCATTAAAAGTATTGTTCATAGCATAAGACACATGCAATTCAGATTTCATTGTTTTAAGCCATTGTGAAGTTGGAAAACAAATATATAATTCTTTTAAGAGTTGTAACTCAATTTGAACTCCTATTGATGGTATGATCTTAAAGAAAATGCTTTTGTTTTTCTATTTAACTGATGAGGCTTGTGTATCTGTAATTTCACCTTTCTAGATCAGCAGGAAGTTCAAAAACATAAATATAGTTCTTCTAAGGGTTGGAATCTTATTTCATGGAGCCTCTATAGAAGGTTAATTTTTTGGAAAAATGTTTACTTTGTCTATTGGAAGTCTAAGGCATTTGTATTTTTAATCTTATTATTCTAGGCCAACTGAAAGTTTAATAACTAAAATATAGTTCTTCTAGGGGTTGCAACCTCATTTCAAAACCTATGGATATTTGATTGGTATGAAAATGCTTTAGTTATTCAATGTAAGTCATGAGACATACATGTGCTAAATTTCAACTTTCTGAGATATATCGGGAAGTTGTAGAATTAGTGAGTATGGGCTTTGCCTTTTATATATAGAGATTATTTTTGTTTCAGGACATTGACTGGGTGCAAACAGAAAAACACGTGTTTGAAACTGCGTCAAATCATCCGTTCCTGGTGGGCTTACACTCGTGCTTCCAAACCCCTTCCCGGTTATTTTTTGTGATAGAATTTGTTAGAGGTGGAGACCTTATGTTTCACATGCAACGACAAAGAAGGCTTCCTGAAGAGCATGCAAGGTTTTATGCAGCAGAAATCAGTTTAGCGCTGAATTTCTTGCATGAAAAAGGTACTTCCCACTTCTGTTTGGTCATTTAAGAGGCTTTCAGTAATTTAACCTCAATCATGTAATAAAAACTATGTGTAATAGTTCTATATGTACAAACTAGTTGTATAGCTAAACAAATAATTTAAATTTTCTGACAGAAAATGAACGGAAATTGTTTGGTGTAAGTTATAATAGAAATTTATGGCATCTTTATTAATAAAAATACTAGATGATTAATATATAAAATAAATTCATCTACTATTTAGATTTTACTAAAATTACTACACCCATTGCTGTTAGATTAATATTAATTATTTTACTTAATTTTCTTTATTAATTCTAACACCACTTATATCAATATCCAACTCTATAATTATTACCTGTTACCTAAGCAAATTTTGCTTTTAAATACCCACAGTTTAACAAGGGTTGCACCTGTTGAGACAACTTTGTCCTTATTAAAATGAGTGTTTGCTTATTTTTATTTTAATTACTGAACTGAAATAGATTTAGTTCTTTTATTGTTTTCATGAGAACAGTTATACATGTTTTTTACAATTTTATTGGTTTTTTTTGGTATCCAAAAAAAAAATGATCATTTTCAAAATTTGATACTTGAAATATTATTGAGGTTGTCTGCTACCTTCTCTGGGGGACAGCTTGAAAGGAGGTTAAAAAACAAATTTTAAAAAGTATGATGTCGAGTTGCACATAAAATTATATTATGTTTATTATTAGGGAAATAATAGAAGGAATGATTATAAAATATCTATTAGAATTAATGGACATAACCTCGAAAAGATTTCCTCAATCCCAAATTGACAAGGGTTAAATTATTCTTGGACTACTATTTAGGTATATGTTGACCACAGCGAAGATAATTTTTACTGAGTATAGGATTAGAAAATTAAAAACCATAAATAAATGGTAATGATCTTGAAAAAAATATTTTGGGAATGAAAAAAAAAGTTTACAACGTAACATTTCTTTAAATTATATTTATTTTTCCTAAAGTATCATTCAATTGGCCTAAAAAAAAGTAGAGGCAGGTTATCATGTTTACAATTGATTTCCGCAATTACTGTCTAATAATACTACTCAAAATATTGAATGATTCTTGAAACCCTGAGATATTGTAAACAATTTTTTATAATTACTAATAATTTTTTTAGATTTCATTTTGGGTCTATACTTACCCTTAATTACCCTTTAAATTACCTCCACCTTAGTCGATGAACGCAGTACAACTGGATAGACAGCGTCAAAGTAAAATGAATTTTAGAATTATTTTACTTAATATTTACATTTTTACATGGCGCCAGGGCTTATGATAGTGGCATCGAAGATCTCCCCGAGCTGAATAAAAGGGCCTACACAAACCAGCATTTTAGAAGTTTGGGTTTTCATCAAAAGTGAGGAGGGGAGTTGCTGGAGGTGGCTGTGGGGGGAGAGTATCTGGAAGGTCAGGGGATTCTTGGGGAGCATACATTGCGAAGCGGGAAGCGCATAAGCTAGTATTAGTCAGTTCTTCTTCGTTAACTAAGCCTCGAGAACAGGCGTGGTAGAGCGGGAGGGGCGGGGGAGGCGGCGGCGGGTGCGGATGGTCTTCTTCCTGGTGTTGTAGGTATGGAGTTGCGTTTCTTTCAGCAAAGTCTGAGATGTTATCTAGTCTCTCATCACATCTCTCAGGTCAGGCAGTAAGGGTAGTGGAGAGCGGAGGGCCGTAAGGGGGGGGGGGGGTAGACTGGGGAGTCATATAGTAGGGGTTAAGACTCACAAAGAATAGGCCTACAGACTATCCAGAAACCCTGGACGGCGAGATGACACGAAGAGCTTTTCTTTTGGAGGAGAAGAATATCCTTACATCCAGCAGCATGGCCCCATAATGTTGCAGCCCTAGCTGATATGGCTGTGGGAACAGTCGAAAGATAAACCTGTCATAAGATACTTATTAGTCAGACATAGGTTTTCAGTCTCCCGCAGTAGATGCAGGGCTCTAGAGAGTCTGATTGCCATACACATTCGTATGGCTCCTCCATGGTAAGCCCTGGGTCAAGAAATAAATTCCCAGGAGCTTAACTTAGTAGTCTGTTAGTGGGAGTTAAACAAGTGAAAAAACAAATGCGAATAGCTAACCGTCTTGATACATTTTTATATTGATTAAGGACTGATTAAACAAAACCCATACATGCCATGTTTAAATACTGTCTTTACAAGTTTAGCCTGGAAATTCATTTAAATATTACGGGTAGTTATCAATGTTTCACAATCTCGCTTTATATTTGCATAATCCCATACTTACATACATAGGCCTTATATAGACTTTTGAGATATTAATGATTGGTTTAGATTCTGGGGGACAATGATCGGAGAAAAAATCATTACGGTTTGTTGTGGGATTATTACAATAAAGCAGATTTATAACGAAAAAATTATGAAATCTCATCTAGAAACAAATACATAATACCACTGATAAACATAGAAAACTTTTCATTGTTTTAATTAGTAAAAGTAAAGAATTATCAATTATAAAGATGAAAAATGTTATAATTAAATCAAACAAAAACTAGGATTAATTTGAGTTTAATTCATTATTATGACTAGCTATGGATACCTCCTCCAGCTCTCCTAGATTTCAATTTCTCTAGAGTGCGCGAATGCGCGTAATCCTGACTGGGCTCTACGTTAAATGCAGAAGCCCACACCACGGCTTTCTTACCATTTTATTTATTACAAGCGTTATTTTGTTTTTAGTGTTTCTGGCTGAACTATTTTACAAAGCTACTTGTACAACATATTGTGGACATTTTATTCTCCTTTCACCTCCCACCTGCCTATAAGATATAACCAGTAAAATTATTAAACAGAAGCTATTTTCTTCTGAACTATAACCATTCTGCTGCTGCTTTGTTTAAGGTGCACTGATAATTTTATTGTGTTTTCTATCTAGCAACTGCAACACCAATTTATCCACTCTTTAGGCTGCTTGCGTTGTATATCAACCCATGCACATAGCCCGTTACATTTTTAATGAGACATTTTCCTGTCCCTTATACATTTTGGACCACAAAAATTCGATAATAGAGCCTAATGTTTTTTTTTACATGTTTAATAAGACATTTCCATCAAGAGTCCGACACACAACACAATTTTAAAGAAGGGGCCTTAAATTAAACAACTTGAAATTTGTTATTAAATTTGTTTACATATTCTTTGACTTTTTTGGTCAAATATGTTTCGTTTTACATTAATTTTTAATTATTTTTAAACGTGTTTTTAATAAAGCAAATACTCTCAAAAATGTCTTTTATAAATATACATTTGTAAAGTACTCATTTGTAGATAAAACACTAAAAGTTATCTAAAATAAATATGCATTGAATTTCACATAAGGTCCACCTATAAAAAATTTTCCAGTCTATAATCTTTTTATTATTGTTATTATACCATGTTTTTAAATAAAACAAAGCTGTAGTTTAAGAACATCTTAAAGTACCTTTTTTAATAATTTTTCAATTTAATCATTATATTTTTTTACTGTAAAATCCATAACCATCTTGCATTATACAAAAAAACATGAGCAACATTTTTTCACTGAAAATATTTGATTCCTGAAACAATTGTTCAAAAAAAGAGTGAATGCCCAATGATGTTGAAGAATCTTTAGTTCGATGCTGGGATTTTCCAGAAATGATAAGGAAAGAAAACAGAACTGAAAATCATAAGCAACTTTTAAATAAAACCTAACCTGTCTCATAAGAAGTACTAAAAGTATTCTGTTGAGGAGTAATATTAGCATTCCAGGAATTTTTGAACATTTGTGAGTCACAATGTTGGCTAAGATGGCATTTTGAGATCAGTTTTTGTTCTTTAATTACCTATTATTTTTTGTATAATACTTCAACCTATGTTCATTTAAGATTTCCTTTTAACTCCTTGTGCATTGTTTTCCAAGAACCATTAAATCAGTATTTATGTCCAGCAGCAAAGTTTTGTACTCTAATCTGATATATTCAATTGATGTAACCGGAACTTTTCGGTTACACTGTATATTAAATTTTAAGACAGTATATAAATATGTTCATAATATACAGTTTTGGTGTTGTATTCCAAAAACTTTTAAATACTAAATTTGAAAGTCAAGTTTTCTAAACCTAGTGATGTTTTGATGTACGGTAATTTATAAAATAGGTTAATTTGTCCGAAATATACCAAAAATATTCTCAAACAAGGTTAAATAGTATTATTTGCAATTATAGTATTTCATTATACTGTAAAACTTAAGAAAAAACATATTTAGTAGATGTAATATTACTTATAATGATTAGGTTTAACAGATTATCCATGTTGCAGGAATCATCTATCGAGATCTGAAGTTAGACAACGTACTGTTGGATCATGAAGGCCACATAAAGCTGACAGACTACGGAATGTGTAAGGAGGGTATCAGACCAGGGGACACGACTTCTACGTTCTGTGGTACACCTAACTACATCGCCCCAGAGATACTCAGGGGTGAGGACTACGGTTTCAGGTACAGAATATTCTGTATATCGGTTTTTAACCCTTTTTATTTGTTATTTTTGTATACTTAATATTAAACTGATTGATCGTGTTGGTATATTTTTTATACATTTAGGGTAAATTTATTTTGGAAACACTTCTCAATATTAATACCTAAAATGTAATTTCTAAATACAGTGTGTAAAATTTCTTAATCTGTAAGACGTGTTTTAAATCTTTGCATGTGGTACAGGATTTCCTCTTCTCTATAAGTAATTTAGTCCAAGATCTTTACAGAAGACAATAAACTTCTTAGAATCTCTCTTTGAGGCTGTGGAGAGTTAGATACTATCATGTCTTTTTTTTGTACAAAGAGAGGAGTCAAAAGAATGAACATTTATATGCAGTTTAAAATATGCCATAATGTTGGTTTATGGAAACCATATTAAAAATTCAAAAGTTAGTAATTAATTAGTTGTAACATTCATTAGTTTATAGAAGACAGTCAAATGTTGTTTTTCAACTGTACGAAGATAAGAAATCCATAATTATCTATGTAATATAAAAAAATATATAAACCAAATACCATTGACTGTGATTTTGAATTGTTTTTGATAATTATTCACTAACTACTTTGGAGAATTTACTTTATTTTTTACGTTTCAGAGTTTACATAAGATGATGTTGAACATAATAATTTAATATAGCAATATAGCATGTTGTGTAGAGACTGTAATAGTATGGTTCTTATATGGAAAATATAAACTCAATATTTATTTATGTCTCCCAGTAAGCCGACAGTAATTACAAAGAGAATATAACTTGTCAAAGAATGAGCATGCAGTGTTGTTAGCCATGGCAGACTGTTCCTGTCCATTTATTTGAAAGTCGGAGTATGGCCAGCTGTCCGGTTGTGTCTTGTTGTATATGAGGGGGTACCCAAAAAAAACCGGAATTATTTTATAAAAATTATATATTATCAAATTTTTTACAATACGACCTTATCTCCTTCAAAATAATCTCCATTACAACTAATACACTTGTCCCAACGGTATTTCCATTGATCAAAACATTTTTTGTAGTCATCTTTAGAAATGGCTGCAAGCTCGAGCTTCGTTTTTTTCTTAACCTCTTCAACGCTTTCAAATCGTTGACCTTTCAAGCCTCTTTTCATGTGTGGAAATAAAAAAAAGTCGCATGGAGCGAGGTCAGGCGAGTAAGTAAGGTGCATGGGGCAGCGGAACCATGCCATTTTTGGCTAAAAACTGCCTAACTGAGATGGCTGTGTGTGCCGGTGCATTGTCGTGGTGGAAGAACCAGTCTCCAGTCTGCCACAAATCGGGTCTTTTCTGGCGAACACTGTTGCGTAATCTTCTTAAAATCTCCAAATAAAATGTTTGGTTGACAGTCTGACCTGGAGGAACAAACTCAGAATGAACAATGCCTTTAGCATCAAAAAAGCAAATCAACTTGGTTTTGATGTTTGATTTGACTTGCCGACATTTTTTTGGACGAGGTGAAGATGGCGACTTCCATTGGCTTGACTGTTGCTTCGTTTCTGGGTCATAACCATAGCACCATGACTCATCACCAGTAATTACCTTTTCCAGAAAATCGGGATCATTTTCGAGATGTTCTTTCAGAAGGCGGCAAGTTTCAACTCGATGTGCCTTTTGATGGTCAGTCAGAAGTCGAGGAACAAATTTGGCAGCAACCCTTTTCAGTCCTAAATCTCCTGTTAAAATTCACTGAACCGAGCTCCAAGTTAACCCACTACTCTCTGATAGTTTCCTCAATTGTCTGTCGAAGGTCGGTGAGCACAAGTTCACGAATTTTCTCAACATTTTCGTCCGTTCGAGAGGTTGATGGACGTCCAGAACGAGGTTTGTCTTCAATCGACATGTCGCCATTTTTAAATCGAGCGAACCACTCGTAGACCTGAGTTTTCCCCATAGCATCATCTTTGTAAGCTGTATTCAACATTAAAATAGTTTCTGCAGCATTTTTACCAAGTAAAAAACAAAATTTCACAGCTGCACGTTGTTCACTTAAACTTGCCATGACAAAAAACGAAACAAGAACAAAACAGGGTTAGCGAAAACAGTCACTACGAACGAACAGAATGCATTAGGACAACGGAACTGGGGTCACTGAGCTCGCAATGGGTTGCGCGACACACGCCTAGCGGCAGGAATGTGTACTACACGCTGCCGGCTGCCAGCAATACAATTCCGGTTACTTTTGGGTACCCCCTCGTAAAACTTAATGGTCTAACCTTACTCTAGGACCTAACTGTAATTTGATTGCTTGCGTGTGAGTGTATAGATCGTCTCCAAGTTTAATGTAAACTTGTTTGAAATATATCAACAATATGAAATATTGTACATTCAGTACTGTGATGTGACCCCTTGGTGAGTGGGAGTAGTGGTCTTCATAATGTAGGTGTGATAATATTACATTCTGGATTGTAATTATGCTAACATTGTGTGTTATGTTTCCAGTGTCGACTGGTGGGCACTTGGAGTTCTCTTGTACGAGATGCTTGCTGGGAGAAGTCCGTTTGACATTGCTGGTGCCTCGGAAAATCCAGATCAAAATACAGAGGATTATCTCTTTCAAGGTTATCTCTATAATTATTGATTGAACACTGTTAATTCTAATTAACTATTGTAGAGCAAAGATCACAGTTTTGCAACAATCAACTGTTTCTATTTTAGATGCTCTAATCAACTTATTAAAACATTACATTTTTGGATTGTGGCCATAATATCCTTACCAATTTTAGGATTCAGGTTTATTTTTAATGAAACATAATAAATAAAAAATGTGTTCAATTAAAAAAATAAAATCTTTCTTTACATAGAATTGCTTGATAAATGTAACAAAAACATGTTCGGCGTGTGTTGAAATGTCATTTCAAAATGTTTGACGTGCTTCAACTCTAGTGGCATGGTTAAAAAATGTGCAATCAAACTGGCAGAGTCAATATTAAAAATTGCTTGTAACTGAAATTGTTTTTATTCAAAATTGTTGTGTACTCTTTTCTAACAGAAAAAGTTGTATTCAAATATGTAAATAAAGTTGTTATTTAAGTAGTGTATAGTTTTTTTTATTTCAATTTGCTTTAATCAAAGCACACTTAAATCTTTCAGTTGATAAGAATATTATGATTACAGTCCAATGATGTAATTTTTTATCATCTGATTACACCATCTAAAATTAAAACAGCTAGTTATAATAATTCACTAGTATTATTATGACATAATAACAGTTGATATTTTAAATAATCAGCTTTTAAAAAATGAATTTATTTACAAATTAAATCTTAATCTTGGTACTGTAGGATTTGTTATGAATTAGTCTAAATAAAACAAATTATCTGTAATTGTTTTGTCATATGTAGTTTGTAAGGTAATTAATTACATTTAAAATTTTCAAAAACCAGTGTTTTGAAAATAAAGATTGTAAAATACAAATTTTTTCTGTGATTAGGTATTTGGCTTATACCATATTTCTACTTATTACAGCGAGCTGCTCTCAAATTAAAAATTAATAAATTAAAAAATAAAATGGCAGCTGGTCAGATAATTATTGAGTTTTAGTAAGTTTGAACATGATGTTTGGTTTTCCTTTGGTCCAGGAATAATACTTCACAATGTTGGTAGAGAGGTCTGAGACACTCTGTGTACTGCATATAGAAACCAGCAAATCTTGTGAGAACACCAAATTGGAGATTGGAAAAAAGGTTTTAGTAACAAGAATTGAATTTGTATAATTTTAATATATATTGACAGATAATTTACGTGGACAATTTCTTTTTATAGTATGAGGCATATTGCGAGCCTGGATGTTTGGCTTTACTATTTTTCAACAATATAAAGACAGGCTAATTACAATTTTAACACTAGTATTATCCCATAACAAAAATAACTTCTATATTCACACGATGTTTAAACAGTACATTTAAGGCCAAAGTACATTAACCCTCTAAGTGGCAAGCGACGTCTGAGACGTTCTATTTATGCCGCCGTGACGTGGCAAGTGACGTCTTAGAAGTCGCTTCACATTGCCGCTTATTGCTAGGCAACCGAAAATTATTTTTACGCCTAGTTTGCACAGTTGCGTTCACCACTAAATATCAAATACATTTCATATAGTATCATCAACATCACGATGAAATAATCAATGGTACTAACTGAAATAATCCGGTACTTTGGGATTATACCAACCACACCCAGACATGAATCGTTATTTGACATTTTGGTTCTACTGATTACTAGATTAACGTAAAACAATATTTCGTCAATATAAAACAGGAATTGTCTTATCGCAAACCCCTCCCCATCCTCAGACAGAGGTCAAAGTCGAGCGGTCTAGTAGATAACGTGATTGCAGAGTCGCGTCGCTTTGTTGTACTTCCGTGTTTTACCTCTACATTTCTCCAAACACTAAAATTCAACAAAAACAAACATTACCAAACTAAAACTAAACTCTTTATTGAAAAAACACTAAAAACTGGTTTTTATTCTTGATCACAGTCCGCCACCCAAAATGGTGCTGCCCTGCGCTGATGTCAACGAAAGAAAAACATCCCTCGAGATAGTACCTATCAGTAAAATATCAAATTCTAGAGGGGCTGATCAGAAATATAAATTGAATTGTAATGGAAAGGCAATTATGTACCGTGCAAATCATGTGATGCCGCGCGCGGCCTGCTGTAATCGGGATTCTCGAGAAAGATAAGATAACAGAGACAACAATACCGATTACAATACCTGGAAATGCTTGTAAGTTTTAAATTTTGTAATTAAAGAGTTGTTTTTTCGTTCTATCATGTTTGTTTCTATAAATTTATATTTTTGTGTTCTTCATACTGGTGTGGTCGGTATAATCCCAAAGTACCAATAATCCTAAGTTTTCTCCCGCGTCTGTTTTTTTTTTTTTACTGAGGGAAAGGGAGGAAAGGCAAGCAACTTCTAGCAATTCTGACTAGAAAAAGTGTTTTTTCTAGATTCAGTTTTTCCCATATAACTTTTACAGTGTTGTAAATAGAAAAAAAATTATTATTGGTTTTTTGTTTAGAATTAAATTGTGAATAAAGTAACATAATCTCCTAGGAATGACATTTTTAAAGTTATAGAACGTAAAAATGAAAAGTTTGGTGGAGAAAAAAACGTTTTTTTTTTTAACATTTGTGTGGATATCATAAAAAAAAAGGTTAAGGTATGTAAAAAATAACTATACTATGTTATTCTGTAGTTTATTACGAAAAAATTGATATATAACAAGCATTGCTCATATTAGAATTTGCATTTTATTTTTAAATTATAAGATAGTCCTGCTTGACTCTGAAAAATAGCCCGCCATTCCAGCAACATATTACCGCCACTTAGAGGGTTAAACAACAGTTTATTTGTAAAACCCAGACTTGCAATGATATGTCTCGTTCTATAACTAATCAGAGATGTATAAATGGCTTAGCTAATAAATTCAATCTGGCTGGTCAGAAGTTAACACGTTGGCTGTGACACATGCTTTACAGCACAGTCAGATAGAGTACACAAGATCACTCAGTATAGACCCGCAGTGAAGGTGTTAACTACAACTATTACAGCTAGACAGTTATTGCACATTAATTTCACATATTGACTGACAGACAACTTACGGTGCAGTATGTGATGAGTGTGTATGAGATAAGCCTACTGTCATTGTGTTTTGTTTTTTCATTTTTGTTATTGTACGTATGTGTTATTCATAATTTTTTAACTTTTGATAACTCTATGTCGAGCACTATTACGAGTTTGTAACCAGCTGATGATGAAACTTATGTTCTAAAACGCGTAGTGGACCAACATTTAGAACTGTTTTCACAAGGTATAGGTACTGCCGTACTTCCATTTTAATTTAGATACTCAATTTTGTATGTTTCAAATTACAGTTATCTTGGAGAAGACAATCAGAATACCGAGATCACTATCAGTGAAGGCAGCATCAGTACTTAAAGGTTTCCTCAACAAGAATCCTGGTGATCGCCTGGGCTGCCATCGAGACACAGGCTTCTTCGACATAGCTAACCATGCGTTCTTCAAGAGTATCGACTGGGAGATGGTAGGTATCAACACTTGTGTCATACAAGATACAGACTATACTGCTGTTGATACATACTTATGGCTGGGCAGCCATAAAGACACATACTTCTTCAACATAGCTAACCATAATTTCTTCAACACTTGTGTCATACACTAGATACAGACTATACTGCTGTTGATACAGTACATACTAACAGCTGGGCTGCCATCAAGACACAGACTTCTTCAACATAGCTAACCATAATTTCTTCAACACTTGTGTCACACTAGATACAGACTATACTGCTGTTGATACATACTTACGGCTGGTCAGCCATAAAGACACAGGCTTCTTCAACATAGCTAACCATAATTTCTTCAACACTTGTGTCACACTAGATACAGACTATACTGCTGTTGATACATACTAACAGCTGGTCAGCCATAAAGACACAGACTTCTTCAACATAGCTAACCATAATTTCTTCAACACTTGTGTCACACCAGATACAGACTATACTGCTGTTGATACATACTTAAGGCTGGTCAGCCATAAAGACACAGGCTTCTTCAACATAGCTAACCATAATTTCTTCAACACTTGTGTCACACCAGATAAAGACTATACTGCTGTTGATACATACTTACAGCTGGTCACCCATAAAGACACAGACTTCTTCAACATAGCTAACCATAATTTCTTCAACACTTGTGTCACACCAGATACAGACTATACTGCTGTTGATACATACTTAAGGCTGGTCAGCCAAAAAGACACAGGCTTCTTCAACATAGCTAACCATAATTTCTTCAACACTTGTGTCACACCAGATAAAGACTATACTGCTGTTGATACATACTTACAGCTGGTCACCCATAAAGACACAGGCTTCTTCAACATAGCTAACCATAATTTCTTCAACACTTGTGTCACACCAGATAAAGACTATACTGCTGTTTGATACATACTTACAGCTGGTCACCCATAAAGACACAGACTTCTTCAACATAGCTAACCATAATTTCTTCAACACTTGTGTCACACCAGATACAGACTATACTGCTGTTGATACATACTTAAGGCTGGTCAGCCAAAAAGACACAGGCTTCTTCAACATAGCTAACCATAATTTCTTCAACACTTGTGTCACACCAGATAAAGACTATACTGCTGTTGATACATACTTACAGCTGGTCACCCATAAAGACACAGACTTCTTCAACATAGCTAACCATAATTTCTTCAACACTTGTGTCACACCAGATACAGACTATACTGCTGTTGATACATACTAACAGCTGGTCAGCCATAAAGACACAGACTTCTTCAACATAGCTAACCATAATTTCTTCAACACTTGTGTCACACCAGATACAGACTATACTGCTGTTGATACATACTTAAGGCTGGTCAGCCATAAAGACACAGGCTTCTTCAACATAGCTAACCATAATTTCTTCAACACTTGTGTCACACCAGATAAAGACTATACTGCTGTTGATACATACTTACAGCTGGTCACCCATAAAGACACAGACTTCTTCAACATAGCTAACCATAATTTCTTCAACACTTGTGTCACACCAGATAAAGACTATACTGCTGTTGATACATACTTACAGCTGGTCACCCATAAAGACACAGACTTCTTCAACATAGCTAACCATAATTTCTTCAACACTTGTGTCACACCAGATACAGACTATACTGCTGTTGATACATACTTACGGCTGGTCAGCCATAAAGACACAGACTTCTTCAACATAGCTAACCATAATTTCTTCAACACTTGTGTCACACCAGATAAAGACTATACTGCTGTTGATACATACTTACAGCTGGTCACCCATAAAGACACAGACTTCTTCAACATAGCTAACCATAATTTCTTCAACACTTGTGTCACACCAGATACAGACTATACTGCTGTTGATACATACTTAAGGCTGGTCAGCCATAAAGACACAGGCTTCTTCAACATAGCTAACCATAATTTCTTCAACACTTGTGTCACACTAGATACAGACTATACTGCTGTTGATACATACTTACGGCTGGTCAGCCATAAAGACACAGGCTTCTTCAACATAGCTAACCATAATTTCTTCAACACTTGTGTCACACTAGATACAGACTATACTGCTGTTGATACATACTTAAGGCTGGTCAGCCATAAAGACACAGGCTTCTTCAACATAGCTAACCATAATTTCTTCAACACTTGTGTCACACCAGATAAAGACTATACTGCTGTTGATACATACTTACAGCTGGTCACCCATAAAGACACAGACTTCTTCAACATAGCTAACCATAATTTCTTCAACACTTGTGTCACACCAGATACAGACTATACTGCTGTTGATACATACTTAAGGCTGGTCAGCCATAAAGACACAGGCTTCTTCAACATAGCTAACCATAATTTCTTCAACACTTGTGTCACACCAGATAAAGACTATACTGCTGTTGATACATACTTACAGCTGGTCACCCATAAAGACACAGACTTCTTCAACATAGCTAACCATAATTTCTTCAACACTTGTGTCACACCAGATACAGACTATACTGCTGTTGATACATACTTACGGCTGGTCAGCCATAAAGACACAGGCTTCTTCAACATAGCTAACCATAATTTCTTCAACACTTGTGTCACACTAGATACAGACTATACTGCTGTTGATACAGTACATACTAACAGCTGGGCTGCCATCAAGACACAGACTTCTTTAACATAGCTAACCATAATTTCTTCAACACTTGTGTCACACCAGATACAGACTATACTGCTGTTGATACATACTTACGGCTGGTCAGCCATAAAGACACAGACTTCTTCAATATAGCTAACCATAATTTCTTCAAGAGTACCGACTGGGAGTTGATAGGTATCAATACTTGTGTCATACAAGATACAGACTATACTGCTTTTGATACATACTTACGGCTGGTCAGCCATAAAGACATAGACTTCTTCAATATAGCTAACCATAATTTCTTCAAGAGTACCGACTGGGAGTTGATAGGTATCAATACTTGTGTCATACTAGATATAGACTTTACTGCTCATGATACATACTCTAACGGCTGGACTTTGACTTTGAACATGGATTGCTGGCAACTGTAATATAAGATGACAGTACTAACACATGAGCTGTGGTGTACATGAGTTTGTGCACACTAAAATTTCACATCATGGACTAAATTTTGTCTAATACTCACTGTTAATATACATGTAACTTTTACTCTTACAGAAGGATATTATCTAATAACAAACAGACTTTATTTTTAACTACAGTTATTATTTTTTAATATAGAGTTTAACACGTTTGTTAACTTGTACTTTTTTCTTTTTTTAACATGTGTAAATTTCACCTATCTAATTAAGTTAGGTAATCAATTAGTTTTAAAATGTGTAAAAATAATAATACACAAATAGTACACAACATGATGTTGTATACTATTGAATTGAATCCAGCTCCTGGCTGAAACATAAGTAGGATTGATACAGCAAGACATTTTTCCCAGTATTTTAGGGAACATTATACAGAGGTTATACCAAATCAAATATTCAGGTAATGAAATTGGTTAATCTAGGCCACCAAGTGAAAAGTTATAACTGTATATAAAAATACTATTATGCTTGTGAATTATTACTTGTATTAGATAGTATCAAGAAATGGCTATAATTTTCAAACTGACATGTTATATTGGCATTGAAATGAAACTGTGGCTATTAAAAAAAAATTGTAACATTTATACTAGGGATGGGTTGATTCTATATTTTCAAACCTTGATTCGTAGTGGTATAGAGATATTGAGGATTCTAGATACCCCAATTCTTTTTATTTGATTCCAATATAAAGATTTTGTAAGTCCTCATATTTTATTACAAAATAATGCATAAGATCAACAGAAATGCTTAAAATACACTTGTCATAATATCATGACTAAGAAATATGTCGAATCTGAATCTCAAATGTACTGAATCTTCAAATAAGTGTATTCACATACAACATTTGATCAGCAAAAAGCCAATTGCTGATTGTTGAAGTGTGTCTTTGTCGTATTTTGTGTATGAAAATATCTAGATAGACAACTAAATTAAAAGTTATCGTAGTTTTGTAAATAACAACTTAAAGTTCCTATTTCTATGTCTATCTTTGTTTGAGCATCACCGCGTGTATGTTGCATTTATGTGTGGACAACCGTTTCTCAGAAGTAAAAAACAGACTTACTCTCATTTTTTTTTTACTTTTTAATTTGTGTATTTTTAGCCTATTAATATGTTCTCTATAAGAATATTTGAACAATGTTTACCCTCAAATGTTTAATTATGGTAACGGTTGTTTTGAAATGTTTGTCTGGCCGCTCCTACTGGGGGTCAGATTGGCTTTAATGGTAACAAAACATAACCATTTAGTGTACATTTGTTCTTAGTTATTATTTATGAATAAAGTGGGCAAAAAGCCATGTTTTAACAAGGATTTAGATAGGATATGAATAGCAGACTTACCTTTACCATATTTGAAGTATTCCTCCGCTTATTCACAGTGTGTTCTTTTTAATGTCTCTATGACAAAGAAGGAAGATATCCTCCTGTCTGGTATAGGTAAGCCTGCTCTTCCCATCCTATCTTAATTCATTAGTTACCATTTAGTTTTTATTCTTAGTCATGTTTTATACAGAAATTGGAATTGGAATTGAATAATTTTGGAATCTACCCATCACTAATTTATACAAAATTCTGTTCCTCACACTTTATTTGCTTGCAGTATCAGGTACTGATCATTGTCATACTAAATATGTTACAAGTGTAAATTATAACAAAACTTACAAAAGATTCTTTTAGGCCTTTTCCATTACATATATACATAGGTTAAGTGGCAGTACCTCTTATCGGATGCACAGACTTTCACTTATCAGTGACCGTTAAAGTTTATGTACAATTCCTGCTTTAATTGAAAATGGATTTATAATTGGATATTGGTTTTTAATACTGTTATATGTAAAGTGACAAAAATCAGCATTTTAAATATTTTGTTTTGAATTAAGAGTACTTACTTTAAATAGTAATACTTGTACAAAATAGAGTCCAAAAGTGTCTCTAATTGGTCAATTGCAATTTAGTAAAAAGATATACAGTAATTATATTTCATTTTCCTTCAAATTAAACTTATGTATTCACACACTGGTTCCACTTTTCATGCAATTGTTTAACCCTTTGAGTGCCACGCAATGTGGTGAAGGTCATGCAGCCAGTGCCAATCATTTGTGACAGGCCATTCCCCTCAGTGCCAAGCACTATTTTTATGTTATTGCAGTATTTTACTAAAAAATTAACATCTTCCTTACAAATTAACATAATGAGACACTTTTTGCTTTATTATTTAGGGCAAGATACAGGCTACAAATTGGTATATATATATATATATACTAGCGGGCCCGGCGCGCTTTGCTGCGCATTTCAATAATTTTTTGCAAAAGTTGCCCGCGGCTTCGCACGCAATTTCCCGTTGAAAACAGTACACTATATTCACTTATTCTTTTTCTATCACATTCTAAACATTGCTGAGATAATTGATAGTCGTTCCATCGTGAGCCTCTTGGGCGTATTATGAAGGTATGTACCATATTCCTGCCTCTATCTAGCTGTTACCCACGGCTTCGCACGCAAATCTTAAGAACCAAAGTCCTTATATTACTTAGTAAATTTTTTTTTTTACTATAATAAATTTTAGATTAAATTAGTTATATCTCCGATGCCACGATTGAGCTTGCTTTGTTGTCTCGATCGAGAGAATATGTACACACGGAGTTTTGAGAACCATACTTCTGTCAAAAAAAACAACTAAGGTTGATTTTATAACATTCTTTATATTTGTAGCCAACGTAAGATAGTAATTATGATATCTGCATTACTCTTCTGATCAAGCATGAGCATGGTTTATATTAAATAAATATTGCAGTAAATAAATATTGCAGTTAAAGGTGAATTTTTACGTCAAATTTGAATTGTATTATCTGGATAGTAAAGTCTATGTTTAACAGTGATTGCAAAAAACAGTTTAAACAAAATTTGTCGTTTCTCTTAAGCTTACTCTATGCTTTAAAACTATAAGTGTAATATATGTTTACAAAGAACAGCTGATTAAAAATTTGAAAAGACGTTAACATATGTTTGCTGCAATGCATTTCTTATGGGTATTTCTGTAACCAGTGGGGCGGAATCCTGAATCGGGAAAGGGATGGGCATAGCTTATAAACCTTCTCCGTGGAAAAATACATATACGTACAAATTTTCATCATGATCGGTCCAATAGTTCACGATTCCATAAAGGACAAACATTCATTTTTATATACATAGATATATATTTTTTATTGCCATATACAATTTAGATATATATATATATATATATATATATATATATATATATATATTGACCATACATTTTAAACAAATATTTATATATGTGTAAACAAAAATACAAAAAAAAAAAAAAACACATTTGTTTTGTTTAAAGATACAAAAAGTATTTATTTATTTTTGTTTTATTAGTGTTATGTGCCAATTTTATGTTCCCCATGTTAGTTGAAATAAATGTACCAAGTTTCATAAAAATACATTTATATATATATATATATATAACTGAGTTTTGAATTTTTTTTATATTGCTGCAAAATGCTGAAAACCTGCACCAACATGCACACTTACTCTTGTTCATATAAAATATATTTAACTAGTTTTATGAAATTAAATCAAGGTAGATTATACAACTGTTATTTATTTATTATGAACAGACAAATTAATTACTTTGGGCTTATTTCATAAGGCCAATTATACTAAATCCTTCAGATGAAATATCTGAAAGAGTGCTTTTATCATATAGGCTAAGAATGAATTGATGTATTTTTGCGGTCAGATTCCGTTATATGCCCCCAACGCTTAAACTTTTTTCAATGAACTTAGAACGTTATAAAACGATGTAGTTGAGTAACAGAACTAACATTCCATCAATCAACAAGCATTTCCAGGTATTGCGATCGGTATTGTAGTCGCTGTTATCTTATCTTTCTCGAGAATCCCGATTACGGCAGGCCGCACGGCATCACATGATTAGCTAGTAACCAATTTATTGTAATTCATTATAATCATACGTAAATGAAAAATTAGCGTTGGGGGAATAATGTTAGTTCTATTACTCAACTATATCGTTTTATAACGTTCTAAGTTCATTGAAAAAAGTTTAAGCGTTGGGGGCATATAACGGAATCTGACCTATTTTCGCTTAAGGGCGATCTGTTCCTTTTACTCATTTCGGCAAACAATACCTTATTCAAAAATGAAATTGAACTGAAGTAATAAAAGTAGGAAACTTTTAAAACACTAATCAAAATGTCAACACATCCACACTAGACAGCTAGCAGAAACAACTGAACGTAAACAAAACGGCTGCAGCGTGACAACAGGGTTCGCGCCACAGCCTTCTAGATATCAGCTACATAAAAATATTGTATACTATATATACAAACTATCACTACGTGAATTATGTCGTACATTTCTTGGGCTTTAATTTGATACGTTTTACGATATCATACATCAATATTTAGCAACAGAATGACCAATATTGAAAAGGCCGATCTAGTCGGCCCTTGGCAATTTTCGTCACTACCATCGGGCCGATTAGATCGGCCCTTGGCACTATGCAGAAACGTTGCTAGGCCGATTAAATCGGCCCTTGGCACTCAAAGGGTTAAACGCTCTTGGAATTCATTTTTTTTAAACTTCTTCATTTGGTTCGTCACGTTTTCCATCATCTCATTTAAGTCATTGTGACAAGCAAGGCACAATGTGGTGGAGTGTTGTCATGCAACATAAACCAATTCTTTATTGCCTATTTTTCTTCTGATGGCATTTCATAGTCATTTGAGGATTCAGTCGGTAGAGCAACTGCCTTCCACCTCTGCTTTGGACGTCATCCTCAAATCTTTTGTAGTTTTCTTCATATGCTTTCTTTTTAGTAAATCAAGGATCTCAGATTTTTAAATATAACAGAAAGTTTGATATGAGGATATTGCTCTACTGA
The DNA here is from genome assembly GCF_021130785.1 of Homalodisca vitripennis. Taxonomy (NCBI): domain Eukaryota; kingdom Metazoa; phylum Arthropoda; class Insecta; order Hemiptera; family Cicadellidae; genus Homalodisca; species Homalodisca vitripennis. The sequence continues at coordinate 113,167,655 of NC_060211.1, read as the reverse complement.
AGACATTTCACATTATAATAAAACTACTACCAACAGGTTATGATAGGCAATCTCAGAAAGAGTCCCAAATTCAGCTTAAGTTATCACTATCAGTGCTGCCAATTATGGGAAGCAAACACCTACTTAAATATTTAAAATCGTTCTGAGAACTTTTTGACTTGTCTTTGTACTTTTCTGGACATATGTAGTTTTATTCATAACCAGTAGTTGTGAAACATGTGTTTTCGTTCTTACGAACGTCCTCTTACAGAGATTCACAAAGTTCTTTATTAAGTAAGCCTACACACAGTAGACTTAATCTATATGCTGTTCCTGTTGTAAACTAAAAATGTGTTTTACACATAGTTCAATACACATTTAAGTTAGTTTTACAATAAAAATAAATTCATAGTACAACAGCAATATCACAGCCTATAAATTAGTATTACTTGTTTTTTGGTTGTTAACAAAAATAGGTTTACCAATATATTATACATTAAAATTAAAGCTAAGAATCTCATCTTTCCATTGTGTTTGGATTACTATTAGTTATCAACATAAAATCAAGGAGCTAGACTAAGTCAACTTGGAAAACTCAACAATTTAAATTTCTACAGTTACAGCCTTATCCATTGTCCTGTACCTTTTTCTGAATTGTGAAAAGATAATATATGACAAATATATGCTATATAGATGTGAAACAGTGGATGTTGTGATAAAGTAGAAAAAATTCCCCGAAAAGACTAAACCATTGATCTCAGAATCCTTCCACAAGTATCAATCCGAGGGGTACAATTTTTCTGTTTATACATGGAAATACCCAATAGTGTTTCTGGTACTGATGTGTCAACCAGAATATTTCATTGTATGGGATCTGAATGAAACTATCTGCAAACATTAATTTACTAATGTGTTTAGTTATCTGGATCATCTTTCAATTCTTTGTATTGTTCGTCACAACATCGAAATCTTATCACAAAACACTTGCTCATATTGTTAATATAAATTAATATTGACTACTGAATATATACTAAATTGTGATAGCTAAACGCAATATTTAGAAGATAGAACCCCTGTAAAAGAACGGGTAGTCCCAAACAAATATTTTTAACTCAGCCCAACTTGTATAGATTATGTTTAGATTTGATATCTTTTTAATGTAAATAATAGTTTATTTTTATAACGTAAACACTAGATGAAAGTATGGAACAGACAAGTAAGTTTCATGTCATTAAAAATTAAAGAATTTTTTTCATTATCAAAAACTGCCTCTTCTGATAAGAAATGTAAGGAATTCAAAGACAGTTCATAACACTAAACTTTTATTGTAGTTTTTAAATACAGTAAGCTAAAGCAATAAATAAGTGTTTACTATCTGTGCTTATCTTGTTAACTCTACAGCATTAAAGTAACTAGAGTCTTCACGGAAAAAAATTAAGAATCACTTTTCCATTTGCTTTGCATACAATATTTAACACTTGTATACATTCAAAAATTCTCAGAGCAATATATAATAATTCATTCTCAAGTAATATTTTCAAATGGACTCCTTGTGTTATGTAATTACTTACCATTTCTTCTTCATATAAACTTTCATAGCCAATTGATTGGGGGTAACAAATTAAATTCCTTATTATCATTTAAGATCCTTGATAAAATCTGTTTGTAAAGTCTCCTTTCAATAATTTTAACATTTCTTGTTGACGATATGTAATCTTTCCGAGATTTCAAAACTGAATTCTAAAAGTATCATTTTATTATTTTTAAAGATCATTTATATGAACTGCTACGGTGGAATTTTTAATGTGATGTGTCACTTTGAGTTCCATAAACTGTGTCTAATCACTTGTGACAGTGTAATTTGTTATGAGTCACTAAATTTTATTATGAGTAGGTAGTAGTAGGACAGGTTAGGTGTGTATACACTTTGTTGTGTAATAGCTGAACGAGAGACGGCTGCCAGCCCCGTTCTTGCCGACTCTAGAGTCCGACCTGGACTTGGACAACTTTGACCCCCAGTTTACGATGGAGCCAGTCCAGCTCACCCCAGACGACGTGTGAGTCCCCCTCCCTTCCCCTGGCCTGCTCCTACTCCTCATTGCTTGCCACTTGTTTATTTGTGCTTGTTCATACCATTTCCACCCGAGATGATGCTTGACTATTTTCTTTCTCTTTTACTTCTTCCCGAGGGTTTGAATTGGTGGTGTTGTCACTACGCATCTAGAGATTCTACCTGCAAGGAAATGTATACAATTTCACTTTTTTTTAGTTGTCCGAATTCGTTGAAAACTAAGCCGATGGTACGAACTGAGCTTAATTGGAATTTCTTTTATGGTATGTTCAGTAGAATCCCTGAATGTCTAGTGAAAGAACCATTTTGACAAAACTCTTTGTAATGAAGTCTTTCTTTTAGTTTTGGCTGTTGCATCATGATTTTAGAGAGGTAAGAATAGATGGCTACAATGGTATCAGCAAGCACCACTGTATTGTTATGGTAGACTAGAGTAGCATTGCCCGTAGTGGCTGTAGTGACGCTTTTTGGCTTCAGCTGGAACAGAAGCAAGTTGGACCGCCATACAAGCCACGGCTAGACTCCGACAGAGACCTCGCCAACTTTCCCCCGGAGTTTACTGATGAGCCTGTACATCTCACGCCTGACGATACGTGAGTACTCATTTTTTACAGAGTGTGTGTGTGTGTGTGTGTTGCGTATACCGGTGAATGTTTATTACCTTTCAGTCGGAATTTTCAATTAAGACTCTAATTAAGAGTGCCACCTAAGGAAGGAATCGGATTGTAGCAATCTTTTGTAATTTTATTGTACATGCCTATAATGAATGATTTACTTAAGCATTTAAAATATTTCTTCAGTGCTTAAAATACATTTTTTCAATGAGTATTATCTGTGGTTTTAATATACTGGTTTAATATTTAATGTATATATTATTTACATAGAACAAGTGTTTTGGTGTAAATATTTCACAGATTAAACGCTGCTGACATTTTTAGTATTAACTCATTCGCTGCCAGTGACGTTTATTTCCTGTCATCAGTTAGCATTGGCATAATTACCAAAGGCAGGCACTATCCATTCATCACTCTAACTTCATTATTTTATAGTCAAAATATATTCCTGATATTGATTAATTTGGTAGTTTTTATACACTATTATATCAATAGTCAGTCTGTTAAAACATAACAAGTTCAGTTTTGAAGCTGGTTGCCTCTTTCGAAATTGATTGTTGTTACCGTTTCATCTGTTGATTGTTTGTTTTAATTAGTTACCATCTGAAATAGCGTCATGGCAAGATCACATTTTGTCTAAGTTTTAGTACATTTGTGGAGAATATATTTAATGAAAGTGTAAATGAAGTGAGTGATGGTAACTTTCATGACAATATTTTGTGTGAAAGTAGTAGTGAAAGTGGCGCGAATGTGGCGATGAAGAAATTTTAAAAAGTTATATGACAAGGCTTAATCTTCAAACTTAGGAGTGGACAAGGCAAGCAAATTATCCATATAGTTTTAACACCTACACAATGATATCTACTGAAAAATGAATTTATTACTGAGGGCAAAAATATTTTAATTTTAATTGTTAGTCAATGGGTTAAGAATACATCTATTCTACATAGATACAAATTTTTATTTTGAAATAGACCTATAATCAATATTAATACATGGCATTTTAATAAAAATGCATAAAGTTACTTACAGTTTGGATTCTATTTTTTAAATGGAGATTTAGACTGTTTCCTAAATGTGAGAAACTATGGAACTTACTAAGTAAGCAAAGTAATGGAAAATTGCAACAGTGCAATGTGTGGACATGCTTTATAATAAGAGCTTGGAAATATTTGAATCTAATATATTACCAATCCAAACTGAAAGTACAGCCACTGGTTCTTTCAAGTATAATATTGGTGTGTTTTATTTTCATCATAAATCATAGTAATACACTCCAAAATATCTAGAGTTGTAGTAACCATGTAACAAGTTCAGTTGAATTGGTGAAGTAATACATTTTGGAATTGTAAAGAAAGTGTACAATGGAGATTAGGTGTTAAGTATTAAAGAAAACAGAGGTTTACAAAAAGTTTATTCTGCTCATTCCTCATGGTTTTCATCACTATTTTTCCAATTCTAAGCAAGTCACACTTATTATAGTAGTTTTAATGAGATTTTGAGACTGTCAGGAGTTTTTGGAAACAACTTTTACATGTTAAAATCTAGGATTTGGCTATTTGTTAAATATAATATGTCTGGAAGCAATCAGATAGGTTGTATGTATAATATCTAGGAATATTATATAAATTTGTCTACTGAGTTGGCTCATTGGTCAGTGTATTAAAATGATACTTGTGATTTATAAATCTGTAACTTATCAAAGTTGGTAATATTGGAGAGGCCAAATTGTAATTGATAAGAAAGAAAAAATAATTTTAATACATTTATTTACACGTGTAGTTAAATATATTTTTACTAAATAGAAACTGTGTTATGTTTAGAGGTGTGGGAGCATTTACTTAAGTCTCTTATCTTAATCTTGTTTTTTAATTCAGTTACCTGAAAAATCTTTTATTAGCTTATTATTTTTATTTTTCTGTGATATATTAATTGGCCTACTGAGGAAATGCCAAATGAAAACTTTAAACTATAACTTTTCTTGACTATTCTCTATAAAATGTATGATAACACTATTGTGGTGATGTATTCAGGAAGAAGCTATATTGCTTAATTGTGTATTATAATTAATTTAATCAGCATAATGTGATTTTATTTCCTTTTATTTGGCACTCATCTAGTTTATTCTAATTCCATACTAGTGTTGTTTATCTACTAATGGTTTAAAATCTATATATATAAATGAAAGTCGTGTTAGTTACACTATTTATAAGTCAAGAACGGCTGATCCGATTTGGCTGAAAATTGGTAGGGAGGTAGCTAAGAACTGGGAAAAGGACATAGGATACTTTTTATCCCGTTCCCGATTCAGGATTCCGCCCCACTGGTCTCTAAAAGTTACAGAAATATCCGTAAGAAATGCATTGCAGCAAACATATGTTATTAAGTGAAAGAGCCTTTTCAAATTTAATCAGCTGTTCTTTGTAAACATATATAATGCAACAATGTTTATATCATTTAATTACTATTTTAAATTTCTTTACACTTATAGTTTGAAAGCATAGACTAAGCTTAAGAGAAACAGCAAATTTTGTTTCAACTGTTTCTGCAATCACTGTTATAGGTAAACCGCTAACAAAAAAAACCTTGGTTGATTTGAGTTCACGCAGGGTGGGGTAAATATCCCTCCGCCGCCCCTCCAAGCATCCCCACCACTGCTCGGCACTCACTCCATTTCAATCTAATAAAATCAGCTGACTAATCCGGTTCAGTCGGTATCGTTCACTGCTGCGACCCGTTCAGTTGAACCGGTCAGTACAGAGTTACTAAGCCTTCCCGCTAGAGCGTGTTTTAACCGGTCATCGTGTTGACTGAACAAAATGAACGAATGAACGACTGGATGTAATGACCAAGTGAACGAAAGGATCTGCTTGCAAAAATGTGTTCGGATAGAGGAAGAAACAACACATTTTAGAGTGAATGGTTAGATATATAACAATAAATGTATTGTTTCAGGAATCTAGTAATTACTATTTAGCTTTGCAATAAGTACAAGAGTTGTACATTTTTATCATTATATCAATTATTAATCTATTTAAATTATAAAAACTATTATTTATAAACAATAAACCATTTTAAATAGTAGTATATTTATGGTATTTAGTTAAGCTATTGTATACAAGTTAATCAAGCAGGTAACTGTTTTAATTTCAAATTGTAAAGGAATCTCCTAATTAATTGACTGTTTTTCTATATTAGCTAATTGCCCCATTTTTGGCCCTGCTCTTGCCTTGTTATGTCTAGTGAACCTCCAGCATGCCTTCAGTATCTTGTAGAGGTCCAGACCAGGCTATGATTAGCTCCCTACCTATCTACTTACTTACGTTCAACCATTGCATTTACAGCATACAAATCATTGGCTTGTTTTATGCATGTTGTATTTTCTCCAATACATTTTTCAAACACTACTTAAGGTGCTTATAAGTACTTTGAATTAATTAACATTATATATAATTGTAAGGAAATTTTTATAACATATATATTACAACTGAAAAGTAATTTTATCCCATATTGTGATATGTTATAAATAAATTTGTAGTTATATGATAAATATGTTTCTATGATTAAGAGTGAAATATTAAGTTGAAATTCTGTGATTATTTTGGATGACTTTTCTTGTACCTAAAGGGTGTATGACACAAGATATGTGTGCGTGGTAAGTAAACTCTAGCTTCTTGACTTATAACTATTGTGATCACATTAGTGCTTTTTAATCTACTTGAGTCATGGAAAAATCCTATACCGTATATAAACTGTATAATATAGAAACTGATCAGTCAAGCATTTTGGATTAGAAGCAAGCCGAGAAAATGCGACGCTGTTGAGAAAAGCTATTGCAAAATTGCGACGAAGGTGAGAAAGAATTAACCGCGAAAAAAAGTAATTGCATATTGAAAATCAGTTTATAGTGTTAGAAATATTGTTATTCAATGTTACTATAAGATCATACATTTTGTCATCACATTCAATTTCATGTATATAAAATATTAGACATTGTGTAGCGCCGCCAGTTGACAAACTGACTGATTGGAACGCTTGCCTTCTCTCAGGTCAAAAAGTATAGATACCTGAAATTGAAGGTTAACCACAAACTAACTAATAGAGCTAAACTTATGGGAGTTACATTAAACTTAACATTGTTTATTTCTGCATCTAGACGTATGAAGTAAATTATTTATAACCAAGTTTTGTGTCTGTAAGAATAAAATAAAGGCGCTTTACTACTAAACTGCAATTTTGAAAGTTAAATTATTCATTGTTAAACCTGCCATTGGAGGTCTAGAGCTCATATGAAAAAAAGCTGATGGGGATTGGTCTAATATATTACAAAAATATTCAATTTATTACGGCTCCTTCTTGCACATAAGGGCACAAGTGGACCGCGCATGATCGTTGTAATATCGCCCTCGATGGTCTGACAGTTTGTGCGTTCCAATGAGCATGCGTCAGCTGCGGCAAATTAACAAAATCTGTTTGACTAAGTTAAAGTGGTGTTAAAAACTATAGTTTTAAATTTGTTTACAAAAGTAAATTGCCTTTAAAACAAAAATGACTAAGTTCAATAACATGTCCACTATCGGGTTTTTTTAACTGAACCCGGTTGAGAATGATAGTTAAAATGGTTTACAAACAACTGGTTTGACAACTTTATTCATTTACAGTAATTCAAAAATTCAAAAACTACACATTCCAAGTTAGTACCCTTGTACATATCTTGTATAAAACTTTGAGAAGAACTAAAAGAATTACAAGTTTTCTTGGTTTTTAATGTTCAAAATTGTAATTTGGTTGAAAAGCACCAAAATAGAAGGTACCATTTGTTGTTCTTATCAATATAAAAACTTTATTTATTTATTTTTTTTTTTGAATAGTTTTATTTATGTATGTTATTTTATTTTCTAGCTATACTGCTTTTATGAAAACGCCTTAAAAATCTTTTAATTATTGAGGTTCTAAATATTTTAACAACACTATATATATTAATGTAAATATTGGTTCTGGAGGCTAAAGTATTATAGAACTTCAGACTGCTTTTTGATAAATATTATTGTAATCTCCCGCAGAATACCATTGCTATTAATAAGTGCTACAAGACAAATATTTTTGTTAAAATGTCTGAAGAGCTTGTAACATTTTTGCTAAGTTTTCATTTCAGCTTAAACTCTGATAACAGTTATATTACTTGCTTGTGAGGGTATATAACAATTTGGATTTCTTTTTTCACTTTCTGCCAGATTGGATAAAAACATTACAAAGATACATGATATTGTTACATTATAGTTAGCTTAAAATTTTATGGGACATGACGGACCCAAGTTGCATCACCTGTCACAATTTTGTTTAAAAAATCCTCAACATCATCAAAGTCGGAAGACGTAGCCTTCTTAGTGAAAGCATTTATTATGTAATATGATGGAATCCTATGATATTTTTCAACAATAATAGACATATCAGGTGCATATTATTTCATTATCCATGACTGAGAGATTCAAATGTTACATATAATTGTAACTGGTTATATTTTGCGTTTAGTTGTATGAAAATGTATATAGATGTAAATCTCGAAAACTTAATATGATCAACAATTATTTTCAGCTTCCTTCCATTTAAATTCACTTTCTGTCTAAGGTATTTCCAGTACCGTAGTTGAGTTTGCCTTATGCATCGATCAAAAAAATATATATGAAAAAACCAACTTTGTTCAAAAGTCTACTTTCAGCTACATTCTTTTAATTTACTTTCTGTCTAAGATATTTCAAGTACCATAATAACTTTGTTAATCTTCAAAAAGGTTGTATCTAATAAAATATGCAAGTTAGAGAAAATGAGTGTCATGGGGTACCATGTATACAGATCTGCATACGTCTTTGCAGTTTCATAATCATATTTCTTAAATAAGCTACAATTTACCTCATTTCAACTTAATTTTTTTTCAAAATTATTTTGAAGCTTTTGATTAGTTTTGGTTCAATACATGAGCTAATTTTAGAGTTTGAAAAAAAGCACTTTGAGGTATTGCCGTCATTCGTATTGCTGAAACTTTGTTTGTGCATATCTATAAGTAGGCCTAATTCTTGATAAGATTTAAACCATCTTTGTTTCAAAAACGTTGATTTCTTCTTCACTACTTACTTGCCGTTTTTTTTAAGTAGTAACTTGTGTAACAAGTGACGAAGAGACTGAAAACTCCTAATTCTTTTGTGCAAAATGATAAAAAAGTCATCAAAAAGTGCATTTTTGTACCCAATTAACATAAGCTGAGTGTAGTTTTACTAGTTAAATTGGTTAAAAATATAAGGCTAATTCTATACTTTTGCTTAACCCTGTGTTTATATATATGTACCTTTTATATATATATATATATATATATATATATATATATATATATATATATATATGTGTGTACATGTATACATCCACTGATGTAGAAACTTGGTCGATGGTCGGTTTACTGAAACTTTAACACATCATGAATTGGAAATTTTCCTTTGTGGTCCACCTAATATTCGTGGTCAAAAAGTATTTCCTTTTTAGTACATTAAGAAAAAATCTCTATTTTTTATGTTCTTCTTCACTCCCCCCCCCCCCCCCCCCTAAATTCCCCTCCCACAACACCCTAAGTTATCAACCACACTGTGGGGGACATCATGTTTCATGATCACTATAGTATATTCAACAAGATAATAATCAAGACTAAAATTGGCAGACTTCACATGTTCAATCCCTGTTGTCTCCTATACTAGTCTCACCAGCTTGCCTGGGTCCTTTGCAGAGGTAAATGATGCAGCGTACTTTGGTCACCGTTCCCAAATTCCAACAAGTCACAAATTACTATTAACATTGCCTAATCTATTTGAAAAAATATTAAAGCCATTTGTTTAATTTTAACAAAAAGCGTATTGTTGAAATAAATTTTACTTTTAACAAACTATTAAAGGTACGACTTTTATGTAGTATCTTTTTTCAAAATTAAACACTTTTAGCTGTTACAATTACAATGTTTTATCTATAACAGTTCTTGAGATATGGACTGCAAAGTAAGTCATACCCCTGCCAATTATTTTCTCTGTTCCCCAATGTGGTTGAGCACATTAGGGGATGACATTGTATTTCATGATCACTATAGTGCATTCAACAATAATGAAGAATAAAATTGTGTCATGTTTTTAGTGCAAGCTCAACCCCTATTGGCTCCCGGACTATGAAAAGAAACACAAAAAGCTATGAGACTAACTGGCAGTGGTAGTACAATGCTTTGACTAACTTATCTTCTGATAAAACTGATTGTAACTACCCTATTCATTGATCTTTTGACTCCAAAATCAATGGATTTCTTCCTTGAACCAGGAGGAATCTAATTATAAAGTCTCAAGGACTTTTCTATCAAGAGTTATCTCATAGGCAGACAATGAGACAGTTTTAAGAAGGACTTACTACGTCCTCAACAATATTAATTGTTATTCTCAGACCACCATTTAAATAATTTATTAATTTCTAAATGATAGGTTTATTATTTCTTTCTAAATTACCAGCCACGTGTACTATGAATACAAAGATCACTCACCCCACTAATTTAATTAACTTTTGATAAATGATAGGATGAGTTTTAGTACCCTTTTACCCTTGTTTAAAGCACCTCCATATGGAAGAGGTAGAAGGATTATCTGATTCCACACAGTTCCTATGCAACCACAGGTGGCAATTCTGTATCACGTGAGTGGCAGTCTACTAATACATGGCATGTGGCATAGCACTGGATATCCAAATGTTGTCTTCATCTTACCATACTCGTATTATGAGATAGTTGATTAGAATGTATGAACTGTACATCATTCTGACCCAGGATACCAAGGGAAGCTTCATTGCCATTCAGTTTAGTTAGTGAGAATTAGATTCTCTCTAAATTTGAAACTGTTGAGTGCTGTTGCCCTCATTTCCTTTGGTAAGTTGAAGAATCCTCTCAATAGTAATAGTTTCTCAACGTACATAAGTAAGAGTATACCCAGCATATGCAACTGCTCCTGGACCTACTCAGAACAGGATGCCACTTTTAATATCAAAGGTGTGATGATCTATAAAGGTTTTGTGTCTACACTTTCAGGTGATGTAGTGACATTCAGATTCTCTCTAAGTTCGAAACAGTGAAGTACTCTTGCCCTCCATTTGTTTCTTTGATAAATTAAAGAATCATCACAATAGGAATAGGTTCTCGACTGTCATAAGTTAGAGCATTCCAAGTTGAAGCAACTTGTGTCTGGACCCACTCTATATGGGAGTACATTGTAATGACCAAAATTATTACTTATACAGGTTTAATTTTGGACCAAGGATAACTAAAACAAGCAAGGCAACACACAGTCCCCCCATTGTACATTGTAGTGTTGAAAAAGCTGGTATGAACATCCATTGGCAGTTGCAGTTTTTTTTTAAGATAGATTGAACACTCATCACCAACCCCGTTTTCTTTTTCTTCATGGCACTCAAACTGGCAATAACTTCATCTTCGTTTAAGATTTAGAATTTTCAGTCCAGTTTGCCACATTCTAAGCACTCATTTCTTCTAATGTCAAATTCACACTGTTTCATTTTAGTAAATTATAGTATAACCAAACTATTTCATTAAATATAACAATCTTAGTTTCCTCATCTGTATGTTTATGCTAAATTTTATTCCAGCTGTTTCTTGTAAGATTAGTCCCTGGACGTGTAACATCAAAAAATGCATTCTTAATGGACAAAGAGTTTAAAAACTGTTTTACTGTCATTGCTTTGTCAGATAAAAGTAAACTTTCAATACACTTGACATAGAACAATTTCAGTTCTCAATGGTACTCTGGTCAATGGGTTATATAATTGGGATTTTACTTTGTGCTGGTAGAAAGAGGCATGTTATTTTACCATCATCATTTCTATAGATCCATTGTCCAATTTTTAACATAGTTCATTAACAACATTGCTATCTGTTGCAACTTTTCTTCAACTAAATGCGCTTTAACTAAAGACAAATATAGTTTTTGAAAGCAGTCAGAGAAAACAGTCTGATCTGTTTAAGTACTACTATACATAAAAAGCATGCAAATTAAAAGTTTTGAATACAAAGAGTTTTTATTTTCCAATTACAAACTTGATTAGCCTGTGATGTTGGTACACATGTGTTGCAGTGATGTAATCTTATTATATCACAATTATATTCTTGTTCTTTAACAAGGTCTAATTCAGCAATTGTATCTTTAAATTGTTCCCAAAACTCAACAATAATTGAGCTGTTTTGACTGACTTTTATTTAATAATATATAGCTGATGGAACTTAAAATTACCTTATGCTTGCTTTAAACTTATTCTCCATTACATTTTTTATCAGTCTCAACAGCCTTGGCCATCTATTGTTTTCCTAAAAGTGGAATTTCATTCCTTAACACAGGAATAAACCATTCGATATCCCATGACATTACATTATCCAATTACTCATATTTCAAAACATCCTGTTTAATTTTATTCAATACACTTGGTATCATTAACTATTTTTCTTCCAGCATTATAAATCTGAGCTAAATGTTGTCACTTTTTTGACTTTTTTAAGAGGTTTTCTGATATCTAGTTGTGTTGTTAAGTTCCAAAACAAAATTTGATTTACAGAAATCTATTCATCGGACTACACTGACTAAATTACAATGTGTAAAATATTCTATATCATGATACAATTTTAGTTAATTGAGTCTATTCAAGTGTAACACATATACAGTATAACTAACAGTGCAAAAATAATATATTCTCAACCACAACTGAACCAGCAGTGATTCACTATTGGGGTTCCACACCAAGTAAAGGTTATTGCTCATATCTCCCAATATCAAACATGTATCACTTTCAATTAAAATAGAGTTTTAATATATAGCTAAATGAACAAAGTTGCTGCAGTCTGTAGCAAGTTTTATCTGTATTTTTTTACAGCACAGCATTAAAGAATGATAGTTAAACAATTTAAAAAAATCTTGACATGTATAATGTTTATAGAAAATTGTAAAAGAATCATAACTGTATGCAGTAATATCATATTACTCCAAAATCCCAGACTGCTATTTCTTAAGATTCAGAAGCGCAAGAGCTTACTCTTTGGTATTTCCAGGAGACTGTTGTTTGTTTTGTCCACGGTTTTTGCTATATACGTTTGTCATTTTCAGGATCTGAAACTTGTTTTACAAACTTTAGGTGCAAGCGTCTCTTCCACTGCTTATCGTAAACTGCAGGTACCAGTAATTTTGTTTGTTTTGGTAATAGTGCTCCTCAGAAGAAGCACAATCTTCCGCCTACTACATCAGGTATATCTAGGAAAATATAATATTTTTCATCCAGACTATCTGTTTCAGATGCAATAAACTTTTTATAAATCCTTCAGTGTTTGATCTATACTAATAAACTGTTGGAAATTATCCTCAATGTTGGTTTAAGTTGGACTTCAACATCAATATTTTCAATTTTACTACAAGTACAAAGTTGATAACTGAATTTTCCTGTTCAGTGGCATTGTGTTCTTTACAGGTCTTTTATACTGAAAGTTCCATTCTTGAACTGCCTTTTAAAAATAAATCATTACTTGGCAGCTATTTGGTAGAATATAAAATTATAGTGCTACTATTTTTAAAGATGACTGCATACAAAAAGTTTGTGATTGATGTTTCCAAAATCTACTTAGTTGGTTTGGCATGGCTTTCGTCTTATTTTACTTTCAGTAACCGGTTCTTAAAACGAAAAGTTTCAATATAAAATTTTTAAACAAAATTGACTCCAACCTACACTTTGTAAGTCAATTGAGTGGAAATAGTTATTAAATAAAAGATAATTGGGAGGAAAGTAATTTGAATAAGGAGAATATAGTAATAAATCAATATATTGCTATTGTAACATATAGTCTTGATAAGTGACTGTGATAACATTAAAACTTTCATTTTGAAACAATGACACAGCACTCTTGTTAAAATCCAAGAGAGTTGATTTAAAGTAAGTTGTGCTAAATGAAAGAAAGACTTCCAGAAATTTTCAAGTTGAACAGAGCACATCAGAGGGGTGACTCTAAATTGACTCGGAGAATGAAAATCCAATTGCTCGGATAATGCGGGCATCACACACTACACCAAGTCGAATTGAAACAAAAGTACAACTTTCATGCCTTTCTTTTCTTTTAAATTGTTCTTTCTTTAACTGTTGGATGATTTACAACCAAAAGTTTCTGGATTTTGCATGACTATAATAAAGTTTTAATAGCAAATACTTTTAAAGGTATAAGTTATAATAAGTAATTTTTCTCCTTCTTTAATTATTTGAAACCTTAAATTTTTTATTATCAAGTGCTACTTAAAATTAGGTTTCGACTGAAGTATTGGCTGTTTAAATATTTGTAAAATATATGGAAATAGAGCAATGTTTACTATATGATAGAGGTTCTACCAAAACTGTTTGTTAGTTATTAATAGTTACCTGTACTGGCAACTATCTTAATTTTAGCTCCATTAAAATAATGTTAAACTCCAAACAATTGTACACCGTTATTTTTAGTTGTAGAATAGTGGGAGATGTCAAAATTTTAAGTTATAGTTGCATTCAAGCAGTTTTTTAATTTTTACGATTTTTATCAGATATTAAGAAAAACAATCTCAAACTTTTTTATACTTTAAAATTGAAATACTCAATAAGTATACTTAATAAGAAAAACAAAAACGATTTAGATGCATTTTAATTGGCTGAGTGTTAGTGAAGCCTATCTCTCAAGGAGCTGGAAAGATATTTCTGTCTGTCTGTCCATACAATACCTTAAGAAGGGACTAACCTATATGCTTGATATTTTGCATATAGCTTTCTATATTAGCAACATCGATTTCGATGATTGTGCGTGTCACTCCATAGTATTGAGTATTAGCAAAAATTTTTACATTGGCTTTATGGTTAACCATGATGAAAAAAAAACAATAAATTAAATCCATTTGTAAATAAACTGAATACAATTATGTGCCATTTTAAAATGTGACATAGGACTGAATGTAACAGACTGTTAACAGTATTTTTGATCTTAATAAACCTGATCATTCTCATTTCCTTTCTTAACACATGTGTAGCCTAAGGAAATAAGCTATAGACTTGAAATTTTCTATGCAACCTCGGTGAACCCTGTTACATGACACATGGTGTGGCACATTCCTGTCTTGTTATATCTTTAAAATCAGAATTGTCCATAATTCTGTGACTAAAAATAAAGGTGTAAAAGTGTTTGAAGTTTAACATCGTTGCTATGGAGTAAAATTTATGGTATTTTCATTAAAACTGACTTTTAAGCATTAAAATTAAATTAAATTCATAACAAGGTCATCTGCTTGAATTTAAAAACAAAGTCTGATAAGATGGTGGAAATCTCTACCAAATGTTATTGAGTTTTTGGTACTCTAGGGAACAGGTACTTAAATACAGATGCTGTAGAAAGAAGGATATTAACTGCAACTGTTTTTTTATAATTTCTCTCAATAGACAATAGACTATAGACAAATTTCTTTATTAGCATATTCATCAAGAATAGTAAATAAGAGTAGTACATAGAGTAATAGTAATAGAGTCAGAAATTAGATAAACTTGTTTTAGAAATATAATTTTTGAGTTCGATGATGCATCACATTTGAGGGCGATTGTTGAGTTCCAGTTGAGGCCTCCACTCTTGGTCCAGGAATTCGTCAATGGTGTAGAAAGGCTATCCAACAGCAAGTCATGGAGTGCTTTTTTAAAAGCGCTACCCTGAAGCTCTCTTAATGGTTGTGGTAGATGGTTCCATAGTTTTCGCCCAATGTAGGTTGGTTTCTCCTCGAAAAGTGCTGTGCGGTGTATGGGTAGAGTGTAGCTTGTTGCATAACGTGTGTTGAAGGTCCTTTCCAGTTTTGAGATTCTTCTGGTGTGCATACATGATAACTTCTTGGATGTATAGCGCAGTAACAGTCATTATCTGGAGTATCTGGAAGGCATGTCTGCAGCTCTGCCTTGGTTCTAAGTCAGCCAAAACTCGGATGGCTCAGAAAGTTATCCTTGATTTTTTTTTCTTAAAATACTTGCCCGTAATCATTTCCAATCTGAAGTGAACATCATACAAACTTATCATAACAAACAAGAGAATATTTTGCTACAATTGTATTCTACCCCCCAAGTACTATTTCTCAGTATGATGTATTTTTAAAGTAAAAATGTTTTCTCTTGTATTCTTGAACAATGGTTCTCTGCTAATTTCTTTCTCAAATCTCTGTGACTCTGTAGTACATTTCCACACTTTGCTGAATCACTTTTTTGATAAGTTTTATTGTACTTTTAGAAATTTAAGTGGATTTTCATCACTTTTTTTATCAGATGGAAGTAAGTTCATGATTAAATAATTCCTTTTCCACCTGGCATTTAGTATCATATACATGGCGTAGCGAAGGGGGGGGGGGTCCAGGGGGTCCGGACCCCCCCCGAAATTTTAAGACGTATTAAAAAATAAAGCATGGAGCAAGAGAAAAAAAAAGGAGAGTTATCATTTACTCTTGTCTACAAACATTAAATTGATTGATTTTAATTGATTAAAGTGACCGTTGTTAAAAATATAATTGTCCTTCTCGTTTAAATCATAAAGTATCAAACGATACTTTTTGGGCTCGGGCTTTCGGATAGTGTAGTGTAATCACGGTATTGCCTATAGAGCGCGGTCACGTTACGTCGCAAAAGCAACCTAAATTGTAAACACGGCGAACATTCGACATCAAGCGCTCGTTGTGTAAACAACTACTGGAACAACATGAGTGACATCTTCAAGAAGATGGCACAGCGTGCCTTTGGAAGCGCCGGGAAGCCAGCTAAGAGGCCTAGCTCTCCACCTGCCAGCTCGGCGCCTAAGAAGGTCGCTGCTCCAGCAAAGGGCCTTTTTTAAAGGCCACAAACGTCACCACTTCTACTGTGACATCTGACCAACCTACGGCTTCGGTTTCTACGCCCAGGATACCCTTGCTGTTTTCCTGGACAGTGTTCCGAACTGGCCTACCCACGCCAAGAAGTTGGAGGAGTGGCGCGGGACGGCCTGACGAAAACATTCCACGGTGCTCACTATCGCTTGAAAGTGACCACCGTGGAGGACTTCAGGGCAGTTCAGCGGTACCTATGTTCCAAGAAGCTGCCCTTCTACATTCAAACAACCTTGGGCGTGAAAGATCGCTTAGGGTTGTGATCAGCGGACTGCCCGACACCGATGATGTGGAGCTCTTCGATGTTCCTTAAACTGACGAGGCTTTCGCCGTCGACGAGGTTGCACGACTTCGGACAGCCAGGGGACCTACCAGGAGCTGGCTGATCACGCTGACCAGGGACAGTGAGCGAGAGAATCCTGACACTAAGCGGGCTTGCCAATCTACAACGTGACAAGCCTGCTCCATGTCAGGGTCTCAGTCACTGTCTACAAGAAGCCGGTCGGCCCGCCGCAGTGCTAACGGTGCCAAGGTTTTGGCCACGGCTCCGGCAACTGCGGGAGGCCGAGAAAATGTGTCCGCTGGGGGGGGGGGAAATCGTCTGAAGATTGAACTGCCCCAAAGTCTCGACGGAGAAGGGTCACTGCTGCAATTGTGGCGGCGATCACAAACGCCAACTAATCGTGGGTGTCCAGCCTACAAGGAGGCCAGAGCGGCAGCTGTCCAATTAGGCCGCAAGTCCCGGCCTACCAAACCAGCGGTGAGGCGATCAACGGCCCAGCCGCCCAAGCGACCAGCGCGAGATGAGTCACCAGCGGACTCCGTATCGGAGAATGAAGCTGAGGACCACATGCCGCAGAAGAAAAGCGCCGGAGGAAACCCCAGAACCCAGCCAACCGACTTCCTCGCCCGCCGGCGTCTTCTGGGGCTGACCTTCCGGTCACACAGAGGCCCAGGGCGACTCCCAGGCAGAAACTAGAGTGGCCACATACACCAGCCACTCTGCCGCAACAAACGGAGGCGCCAGCAGCTGATGCAGCATCAGAACCAGCCGCCCCCGCCCAGCGCAGCCTACAAGCCGTCTTGAAATAGCTGCGCAGCTGACCGCCCTCACCCGGCTCTTCAATGAAGCTGTGGCCCTCAGTGGCACACCGACCAACTGATAGACTGCTGCAGGAGCAAATTGTACAGTTGACAGGCAAGTCATTGAGTTCAACTGCTCAGATACTGCCCACAGACCAGGAGGAAGCGCCCAGAGGCCATCCTAGCGAACCCGACTTGGACTTGGACAGTTTAAATTAGCGACCACTTCGTTCAAATTCGTCTTGGGGACGTAAAATGGGCTGCTTAGAATTAAGTCACGACGTTTATTTTAGTGTCATTAAACTGTAGACGTGTATAATTATCGAAAAAAAATATAAAAGATCACTTCCGGTCGGAAAATACACTTTAAAAGCTCTACTGATAAGAAGTTCCGACTACTTTGGATTTCACTGACTGAGGTTGTTTGTCTTTGCCTACATTTTCCTTAGTATATTCCGATCTGAAGTGATTATTTTTGTTTTTTTTTTCTCGATAATTATATATTTATTTCGTCGGCGTTGAATTAATACCTAAAATCAATGTCCTAACAAAATTATAAATACCACTTTTACCTCAACCACTGAACCAGTGAAATCCAAAATCGTCAAAACTTGAATCTGTAGTGAGCTTTTCTTCGGTATTTACCGACCGGAAGTGATTTTTTGTCGATAATTATATAGGTAGTCGAGTACAGTTTAATGATAACAAAATCGTCGTCCTAACTCAATCAAAAAACCACGTTTACCTCTATAACCGAAGTCCGAAGTAGTTGAAAGTTACTGTATAATCATTAGAGTTTTTCAGGTGTATTTTATTTCCGACCAAAAAGTGATTTTTTGGATTTTTTTCCGATAATTATATACTCGTCTACAGTGTAATGATACAAAAAATCGTCATTATAACTCATTTCATAAATACCTCAATCAGTGAAATCCAAAGTAGCCGAACTTCTAATCAGTAGAGTTTTTCGGTACATTTTCCGACCGTTAGTTTGATCTGTACGGAGCAACGCTCGAAAAATTTGTCCCTCCTTTTCTAAAGGGTTTCGGCCGTCAGTGGCCCAATGTCCCGAAGGGGTATTTCATTTTTTCCACAGAATATAGTTGTGTCAATTATATGCTTGAGTGAAAGCTTCTGTTTTGTTCTTTTTCTTTCTTATCCAGTGAATCCAACGTCACTTTGGAGCCTTATACTCGGCCCAGAATCGAACTTCGTAAAGTTTCTGTAGCTATACAAGAAAATTTGTGGTACTAGAGTTGCTGTGAGAGTTGAATTTGCCTATTACAATCTTTCCACTTTCTACAAGACGTAGTTACTAAAGCTCCATATTTTTGGTATTTACCTTTTACCAGTGAACTCATTGGCAAATAACACACAAAATCTTCCAGTTTCGGGACCCCCCCCCGAACGAAATTTCTGGCTACGCTACTGATCATATACTTGGCACAAAACTCTGTTGCAGAAATTCTTCCAGTCATGTTTTCCTCCATATAAAAATTCTTCCATATCTGTGTTAAAAATACATGGGTCAGTTCCTAACTTCTTGAAGATAAATTTTAAATTATAGTCTTTCATTTTTTCCTTTAGCTCATTGAAATTAATAATGCTGCTTTTAGTACCTTAGCTAGGGTAGGTATCACAGTTTTACATGTAGACTGCAGAACGTGGTGGCAGGTTGCTACTATTAGACTATGAGTTTCTTTTCTTTCGTTAAAAAATAATTTTTTTATTTGAAACTGTGCTAGAATTAAACTTATGAAATATTTGAATAAAGTAAGTGATTTGTAAAACTTTATTAAGTAGTTTACAAAATCTGAGTACGGAGTTACGAATATCCTATTTATAAACACGTACTATGTTATTATTCAAAGCTATAAGAATATGGAAGGTTCCTAATTTATAAAATACCATAGCACCAAATCACATGGGATATTAAAAAAGTATTTTTTAGAATGTTACAAGAAATACAGTAGAAGTAACACAGTGTTTGGTCCATTTTCACTGTAAACTCAGAATACCACATCACAGCGTTTTCTGTGAGTTCAAGTTTTTTACTCTCTTTTATTGTACATATTTAAGTTGGGGCTAATGTTGAACCATAATTCTCTCGTAATAGTTCAAATTGAAAGGTGGATTACAATTAATTTCACACTAGAAAAAGTAGAGGGAGAGGCCGCCATCAACCGAAAAACACTGATCAAACGAAGACTATCATGAAGTCATGATACTATGTCTACATAGTAGCCGTATATGCACTGGGAACAATGTTCGACCCTGGGTCGTAAAAGTCGCAAGAGTATGAAATATTCGACGGCTGCGGTAGCAGTGGCTGCGACAGTTAGGCTAGGGACACACAGTCCCGGTTACCGGGATGCCGGTGATCGGCATCCCGGCCGGGATTGATGAGAACATGTAGTTTGTTGAAGAGCGCACACACAATGCCGGTGCTGTGCGGCACAAAGCGTGCCGGTCCAGACCGGCAAGCATGCTACCGGCGACCGGGAGCCCTGCAGCCGGTGAAAAATCGGGTTGGCAATACAAAACACTTGATATCTGTCGTGCGTGCTCACACAGTGCCGGCCGCCGGGTCCCGATTCCAGTCAAGTCTGTGTGTCAGTGGTGTAGCTGTTGTGGTGTGCTGCTGGTTTGTGTATCGTGTTTTTACTGTCGAGGGTAGTGTAAAGTTGCGATAATGTTTGATACAGACAAATTTATAGAATGTGTCCACGGTATTCCCAGCGTTATGGAACATTTTTCAGCTTTAGCATCTACATTGAATGGATGAACCCAATGTACCCTATTTCGTTGTTTTGGTAATTCATTTAGAGCCTCTAAACAACAAACTAACTTCACTTTGGATAGCATGATTCGTTCCGAACAACACTCAAAGGTTAACTGAGAGACAATTTGGTGTTTATCGCCGGGACTGTGTGGCCAGCACACAACAAACCGTTTACCGGAAAACCCGGTGGTCGGCATCCCGGTAACCGGGACTGTGTGTCCCTAGCCTTAATGGGCTCCGTACTTTTTCTGATTTACTGACACGGATAAGCCGAACTCGGATTAGCAGGAGTCCGTTAAACAGTTTTTAATTGAAGCAAAAAAACAGTTCTCAACGGATTTGTATTAGTATTTATTGCTCTAATCGGAAGGCAATTAATATTACGTTAGCCAAAAGTAATGTAAAAACATTGTTCTTAATTTTCAAAGATGTGTGTTAAATATGAGTGTTGGAGTAGCGACAGACATTGCATACATGTCGTCGGCCATGTACGCAGCTATACAGTAATAGAGAGAGACGCTCTGACGTCACGCGGGCGGCGGCACTGCAATGTAGTGCACCTGTCCTCGTCCGGCCAGACACCCGGCATAAATCTAGCAGCACACCGCACCAGAATACTCCGCGCTACGTCGCTGGTTTAATTAATCTAACTAATTAATTAACAGTGTTTGTCCACTCCATGCATTGCTGACCCCTCGAGCTGACGGCTGTCTAGAGTCCACTGGACGGAATTGTCCAGTGCTTGTTTTTCACTGAAAACAAAGCGATCGCCAATTTGAGAGTGCTAATAAAACTGTATAAACATGAATGAAAAATAGAGATATTCTTTGTTTCTCATACTCAGATTGCAAATATACGAATAGGCTGTGTACAGTTTATTTGTGTATTTAAAACGTCTTGTATGTTGTTTGGTCTGTAGAGGAAATTCTTAATTTTTAGCAACTCAGAAATTTTTGAATTATAATATTCAGCTTTTAACCGAAGTAATAGTTTTTTTCCTAACGGGTAGACTAAATGCACGTTTTTATTGCGTTTATTGCGCTCCAAAATGTGTGCAATTATTAATCTTGTCATCAGACAAATAAATCGAGTCGATTGTATTGCTTATTGAGTTAGTGAGAGAACAATCAGTATATGAGCCCTTATACCAGTCTTAGAACTGAATTACTAATTAAAGTTCAAATTCCTGATGTCTCATCATATTTCTCGAGCAACGGTTCCCATTACCCTCTTATCTCGTTATTATCTTTCAAGATTTCCCGTTAATGATTTCATACGGGTATTTCAGTAAGTTAGGTTTGCTAACTGATATTGGTTGGCAAATTGTCTTGTTTTCCAGTCGCTAAACTCGGCCGTGTTGCCTTGACTTTCAGTTGGCGAAAGAGCAAAAGCCACATAACAACAATCCGAGGAGAAATAAAGAACCAATGAAGAGGAACGATGAAATACGTCACTTGATAACTCTCGCCTGTACTAGCCGGGCTCGGGTCCAGACAGCGGCCATTGTAACAGTAACGTTTATTGCCTTCAATCAGTGGAAGTGTTTTGGAAAACTCGGCTTTTACGGGCTCTACTTCTGTTTCGTGTCACACTTGTTTAAATGTGCCGTAACATTCAAATATCTGTTTTCTTCTTTATTTCATACTCCAATTGAATTTGAGTCTCTTTTTTAAGACTTATTCTGTATTTACAGTTATTGCACAATTTAATTGTCGCGTCTACATTCAGACTTGTCTCTCAAAAAGAGGCTATAGTACGATAACACTAATTCACTTTATACAACACTAGCTTGTATCAATGAGGAGGCATTGTAAAATGCATAGTAAAACGTCCTGTAGTTTCCGTGATAGTAATATTTATCAGCCAAATAAAATGAATAAATGTTTACTTCAAGAGAAATTTATGAGAGTAAAATTACACTTTAATTTGTGTAATATTATACATACATTTATGACCTGAAAATTATTATTATAACAAAATCCAGAACAATACGTCTCTTAGTTTGTTTAAATAACTAGTATTGAACCCTAAACTGGGTTTTTTATGTTTTATTTGCTATGTCTGTACTAAATTACTTGTAAAAATAATCAATCTATGAATAATTTTAGATCTGAACAAACTCTTGTAAATACAGTCAACTTCTCTGTGGTAATAATATTTAGTAAATTTATTTAGAAGTCAGATGTATTAAACTATTCATAATATTTGTTCATTGTTATTCATTTTTCTTTAATTAACTTTAACCGTGGTTTGAAGAAGTCCTGTTATTTTTTTCTGTTTTTTGCTTAAAATTCTGTGTAGTTTTAGTCTCAGTAATTTTTATTTCAATTCATTTCACTCTTGAAACTAACAAACTAGTTATATGGGCTATTTATCATTTATTTGTGTGGTCATTACTTTGAAATTTGACGTTATATTGAAATTTATATTGGTCTTCTTCGTACGGTGACACCAACCATACATTATTTATGGAAAAGTAATAATCCACCAAAAACTTAAGTGATGCAAGTACATAATATAACGTATACATTTTATACTTTGAAGTCAAAAGATAGTAATGCTTACAAACTAATTTATTCGTGATTTTATGTATGAAAGATAATAAGATGCATAAATGTTAGATAAATAGATGTATAAACTTTCATTTTAAATATGTCCCGACATTTTCTCGTCTAAGGGATATATTGAATAATGCGTGAACATTACAGTATTGATATTGTGGCGAACGTATAAACCGGAAGAAAGTTGTCCTCGTTAAATTGCGGAGGCAAATTGAGATAATGTAGTTGCGGCAACATGAGTGGCCCGGGGGTATTTGTCAAGGAAGGAAGCGAGAGCCAATTTGGCGAACATGCGGCTCCAATTTCCTTGGTCGAGCTGCATTGTGGAGTGGCTGGCTACGATATCGATCAGGAGCGCAGAACAGTATAGAGGGCAGAGGTACGGTAGTGCGAGGGAATCAGCTGATGACGAATGTCCGAGAAGCCGAGTGATAAACAAGGAACGGGATTATGCGCGGTACATCTTACAACATCAGCGCCAGTGAAAGTGTTGGGGAGACAAGACGTTGCAGGGTGCCAACACACAGTCGATATTTTATTTATGTGAGAAGGGGACGGCCAACCTGAACAAAACAAGCTCATACCGTCTAGACAGACTCGTCGATATCCTCCCGCACCCTTGTGTCGCGTCGCGGGTCTCATAGCTCAATTCCTACAAGAAAGTAGTGAACTATAGTATTATTTTCTTATAAAATAAAAATCTGTTACTAAGATATTAAGTTAGTGACAATACAATACAACCAATAACCACACCTCATCATTAGAGTTTTAAATTTGTAACGAGTATAAATTTTACAATAGCTTCATTGTGTATTTATACTGCGATATTTTCAGTTACACAATAATCTCATTAAATTTTAGTTATTATATCGGTCATGTTAAAACCTAACTTTAAAACGATGTGTGAACAATAAAATAAACTTTGATTATTTCCTCATTTTTGATGTCTTTCTCTCTTATGTATAACTAGCGAATATATCAACTGGTGTGACACATACTTAATGTCCTAAATATTCTTTAGGAGCGAAACAATTGTTTTTCTTCGATACATGCAGCACACTTTATGTCGCACATCTCAAAGGGGCTATTTAACGGATATAATGTTTTTGTTAGTTAACTGTAACTTACTGGTAAATCCTTATCATAAACCATTCCGCACAATATCGAGATACATTTCTAAGAATATTAGTTCTTATAGTAGTATAAGATAAAAACTTATTACAGAAGTATGGATCAAATATACAAGATTCGAGTTAACCCGTAATCTGATTGCTCAAATTATACACGATTTAATTGACACATCTGCCGATAATTCCAACCCTACTACAGTTTAATTGTGTAATCTTATAAATTATTGTATATCAATGCATTATGGATTGAATATAATATTAAGCAATATGCATAATACGAAAACAGATTATCCCATTGTAGGATCGCGAATACAACTTCCACAAGGTTTGAGTTACGAAAGCTTGAGTTTTACTCAACTCCTGTATCCAGGAACTCAATTTAAGTTCACAGGAAAATCTGTTTTATGTTTTATTATAAAACATTTTATGATTAAATAAAAAAGTGGATTTTCCTCTAGACGTGTGCATTTGTGTACAAAGTATAAAAGATCGTAGCTCCCACCTTGCAAAACAACATTTTGAGACTACTCGAGTTAAAATTGTCTACAGTGCGATGAAAAGTATCTTCGCATTTGGAATACTGATCATTGAATACATTTTATTTTGAAAGTTACAGTGTGTGTGGACAGTTTCGTTTCGCACGGACAACATGATTGCGTATCAAACTGCTTACTGGGAACTTGTGAGGTTATATACTAAATACTGAAGAGAGTATTACTGTAGTTATTGTGTGCTGTGTCAACATTGTCTTTTGATGAGAACAAATCTTAAACCAAGCGGTGGACGATGCGACAACGAAAAGTAACCAAACAGTGGGGACGGCAGCTTTAATGGTATTGGACGCTATTATACGAAGTTTGTGTCGCCAAAGCTGTAGCAGTGTACGCGGTGCGGCGCGGCGCGGCACGCAAGTCAACACATGTCAATCGCTATAATGACCGCCGCGCCGTCCACTCTACTCCGCACCACACCTTTCATCTCTGCTCTAATAGAAATGTCCCATTCCACAATCCTCTTCCGGTAATTGGACCTAGCGTAGTTCCAAGCGTTCGTCATGTCTACATCTAACAAAGTTATACAAAGAAATCAATTTTGAAATCAGCTCAAGATCTTTTAAGGAGCCTCTTCTTTGATGTCGTGTCTGTGAAAAACCTTTCAAAGTTCCCGTAAACTCTTATTTAAGCCCAAATCACTGTCATTCTGTATATAAAGTAAATCTGTCTTTATGTTATGTTATTTTCTCTAATGAGATACGCTCTGTTTTATATATATATATATATATATATATATATATATATATATATATATTTATTTATTTATTTATTTATTTATATGTATACTCTTCCAAGTACTTTAAAGTTTAAACAAAACAGAAAATCCAGTGTTCATGTTTTAATTTTCGAGTTCCCAGAACCATTATCAGAAATCAGAAACTCACTGAATTAATAAAACATAGAAACAGAACTCAAACCAAGAATTAAAAACATAACCAAAAAGAGAATTTTAACAAAAAAAAAACCATAAACAAGATTCAAATCAGCTGTATGTAGAATATTTGTAAATGTTTACTTATAACTAAAATTTTATATAAGAAGGAAAAGAGAATCATCTTAGGTTCAATCCATCTGGTCGCCTTGTATATATACTAATGTTTTATATACTGTTTATATGTAAATAAGTTAAACAAATATTACCCGATGGAGAAGTATGGGGGGGGGGTGGGGGGGGGGGGGGGTGGGGGGGGGGGGGGGTGGGGGGGGGGGGGGGTGGGGGGGGGGGGGGGTGGGGGGGGGGGGGGGTGGGGGGGGGATAGGGTCGGTGTACCTACTATTTGTGGGCGAAGAAAGCACTTTCTACTTCTACATAATGTTACATTGCCATATTACGTTTATTGGTACTATCTGTGACTTGTTGGGGAAAGATATTATGAAAAATGTAACTAAACCTACCCTTAGAAAATAACATTTAGTAAATTTATTCACGAGCATAGCATTTTAAAATTCCCAATTAATTATTCTAATTCAAAAACAAAAATAAACATTCATCACAATGTAGCTGTTAAGATTTTGGTTCATCTAACCGTATGAGATTATGGGTTCGATTATTTTTTTTTTTTTATTTTATTTCTTTTTTAATTTTTTTTTTTTTTTTTTTTAATTTTTTTTTTTTTTTTTATTTTTTCTATTTCTTCGATTTTATTTTTCTCGATTTTTTTATTTTTTTTTTTTTTTTTTTTTTTTCTTTTTTTCTTTTTTTTATTTTTTCTAATTTCCTTTTTTTTTTTTATTTTTTTTTTATTTTTTTTATCTTTTTTTTCATTCTTCTCGATTTATTTATTTTTTTTTCTACCCGGGGATGTAGTAACTAGACGATTAGATAGAGGTTTGGACATTTTCCCTTAAAACTGTTTAAAGCAAGGAACAAACAAATTTCCTCATCAATAATGTGAACGTTGCCCAGAAACGTGGAAGTCTCTCACGTACGCAGTCCGGCGAAGGGGCGGCAAGCGCGTCGCCCGGTGCAGACCATAAATTTTTTTAATGCCTAAGAAAATATATCACAAACCACCCCACCCCTGAGTTATAGTAATGTGCATTACATATGTGTAATTATAGACAGTATAGTGTAATTAAGATCATATGAATAAAAATTTAATCATATGATCTTAACTATCTCTCTCTCGTTAGACATTAATGTATGTTTGTGTGTTGCTTATTACTCCGGATGCAACTCGCCGGATCTACACATGCTCATCTTTAATGTTCCTTGGCCCCCACAATTTAAAATATGTAACTTGTTCTTAATAAATATAAAAAACAAAAAATCTACCACAAATAAAAAACAAAAGCATAAATATATAAGCTTTTAACTAAATTAACGGCAGTAACAAATGTTATTGGTTTTTCGATAATTGGAGACGGGGGGAGAAAGGGTGACAAGTTATACCGTGGCCTCTTCATCATCGTTGGCTGTCGTACAATAGCCCTGTACGGAGACAGGTTGGTTTGTTTAAAAGCGAGGCAAGTTAATCACAATACAACTTGCCAAAAGTTGTCCTGAGTGCGAGTAGTTTTGGATATATTTAGAACACTTCGCTAACCCTCCAATTCCATACAAAAAAAGAGTTAGCATTGCTGGCCCCCCCAATAAATTACTTGACATAAATAGATATTTTAAATTATACATTTCAACAAAAACGAAAAAATATTATTAAAAAATGTTTTTCGCCCTACTGAGTGAAATAACAATATTTGCTTATATCATATCTACTTATTTTTGAGGAGTACTTCCTGAATTAATTAACAAGGTGTAAATCATATACAAATATCAAAAGAAAATTTAGTGGAAAAACGTTGTTTCTGGGTTGGAAGTTTAGAAAAGGGGTTGAAAGAATTTTAAGTTTTCTATGAAAAGAAAGGAAAGATATCATTACGGGAAGAAATGCGAAACAAGTGGTGAGCCAACAAAGAAAGGCGCAAGTCATCCGAAAAAACAGTTGTTGACCATTCTTAGCGTTTGTAGTCCGATCCGAAACGCGTGAAAAAACAAAAATGAATAAATCCCGTTATGTGTTTATGAAAATCCATATTTTTATACATTAACAACATCGATTTTTCATATGAAACCAGTCTTCCATAACACAATTTTATTAATAAAGTATGTATTAGAACCTGATTTATGAATGATCCCGACCGCCAGCCTGTGCATGGTGTGTAAGATCTACTCCTGTTTGTGTCTCCCAGAACTCTGCATCGAAACTTGCCGCGGGAGTCGGTTCAGATGCAACAACAAAGCTCTACAGTAACATCCTGTACAAAGAGAGGATGGAAAGGAGGTAAAGTAACGTTAAGCAAAAGAGTTTTGCCGAAAAACAAGTTTATTCAGAGCTGCTTAACGATTCTTTAGATCCGCCTTCTTATTTGTCGCACATGGTAACAACAAGGAAGTTCGCCGCAACAACAGTGAAATCTGGGATGCGCAGACGGAGACAACTTCGTTCGACTCGGAACGAATCTCCAAAAAGAATATACTATTTAGGGATACATTGAACCTTTGAAGAAGGTATATACGTTCCAAAGACATTTGAAAGAAAATAACGTCATTTATTTTTATCGGCAGTTTGAGTAAATAGATGTGCCAGACACTTTAACTTAATGGTTAATTTAACATCGAAAATAATTTTAAAATTTGCTTTTGTAAATTTAAGTTCATTAAAATATTTTTACGTCAACAAATTGCTCCGAACCAAACTATTTTACAGCTTACAGTCATGCTAATTCAATGTTTGATTCTAAATATAATTTTAAAACTTAACATCTAATACAAATTTTTTTTATAACTTCTAATTAAACAGACCGTACCTTAAGGCCGCGTCAGGGAACTAATCCTGCGACGACATCATGTTTAAAAATTTGTTGTCGAAGTTCAGCTAAGAAACCTCTCATTACAATTAATCTTAAAAGGACCTTTACCCTGTTTCCGGAGTGACAGCGTAAGCTACATACACATATACACTTTCAACAAGAATAGAAATTGTTTGAGTGTCGATGATACATTATGTAGTACCAATAACGGGTGGATAGTCTAGCTCTGTGTTCCTCTTCCAGTTTAAGTACGGAAAAACACAATATTCCTGTCATGTGTAGGCTTGCAGAGCTTTTAACGCAAAGGGAACACCACATTCGATAACAATTATCCTCCGCAGGAAGCTAGACCATTTACCAACTATTTTATCCCAATATTTTGACATTTGAGGTTAGTGATGTCCCGCCTCTGGACATTGCATGGAATTGCCCAGATTTAAGTAACATATCGGTTTTTGTAAGTTTTTGCCGAAAAAGTATAGACCATCATCCTACGGCTTAATTCACAGTTTTCACAATGCAAAATTGCCCTGATAGGCATTTTAAATTCATAAGTGTCGTAAATATCTGACACAAAATTTTTATGGAATTTTAGAAGTCACCTCGCATCTCATAGAAACCTTGTCCTTCGAATGCAATTTAGTCAGCTTTGCACGTGTATGGAGCACTGCCAAGGACTGGTTCGAGGTGAATTATATTTCCGATACCATTGTTCAGTTTGTCTTGTTGCCAAGACCCAAGAAAATCTGTCAAAAAAGTGTACATTTATATCCATTGTAATTTACTCCGGTCTTAGTATTTTTTGTTCCATAGTTGGTTTTTGCTTTCTTTCACGATTAAGAAGTCTTTATAATTATAGCAAACGGTTGAAAGTAACTTTGTCTTTTATATCTAATACTTAATATTTGCTAAACGTGTACAGTTAGAAGTACTAAAATTTTCTTCCGTGAATATTTTTTACTCTGTGCTCAACGGTAGTTCTGGATAAGCTTGAAAATAAAAATATTAATACCAAGCTCACTCTACGCATTCACACTACAAACTTAAAGAAATTGAAAATTAGTGGTTAAACTAATTAAACATATTGTTGTGCTGTCATAAACCAATGTTTACACAGAACAGTTGTTTACACTAACAGGCTCTTTCTATTAGTATTTCGCAACTTTAGAGACCAAGATGGGATTTTTCACTACTTTAGACACCAGTGGAGTGTAGTCCGGAGGGATTTTCCAAGTAAGAATAGGCATTGTGAACGATTAATACCAGGGACCCTAAGAATTTTTATTTTAAATTTCCAGTATAATCGGTTGAATTAGTATACGTGTAAAATCAAAACAAAAAACCTGGACACTTTCGCATTTACAATATTATTAGGATGTGACTAAAAAGACAACCCTTGGAAATTGTTTCGGATGAGAACTATTATAACGTTGCACTAAACTGTAGTTTTAAATATTTTTGTCTAGTTTAAAGATGGGAAACATTGAGGTTCTAATAAATGGAAAGATACAAGTGAAGATAAGTTACTGATTAACTAATTAAAAAATTGGTTTCATATATGTAATACTCGATTACATATAATCGAGAGTAATTCAGATGAACTATTACGTTATATAATTTATAACTTTATAACAAACTGTGTTGAAGTTAAAAGAAGCGTTTTTAGTTTTTTTTTATCGAAACATTAAAAAACCGAATACATCAGTCCTATATTTCGAGAAATCCGCTTGCGAAAAGGATTCTTTGAAATAATAAATGCGATCACCGATGTTCTCAGTTTCCGCTGAAGCATAAATACGTAACCGAGTTAGCGATGCTGGGACGTTGCCTTGTTAGACGTCAGGACCTATTTGAATTTTAATGGCAGAGAATTGAGGGGTGCTCCTCAACTGCTGCCTTCAACTCTCAATGTGTCAGCAATTTTAAATCAAGTTTCAAACATCAGTCAACCCTATTAAGCTCACTTAAGTCGAAGAAGTTTGCTCCAAACTGATTCTAAGACGATATAGACTATCGTAATAATCACAGTTAAATATCGCTGCTACTTGTGGCATATGGAATAAGTGAAGTAACCTAGATACAATGTGAACTGTTTTGGATAGGGGATTGTCTTGAAAATGCCGAAAAACATCACCTCAGAGTGTAATAATATATATCGAAAAATGACCTTACGCTCTTTGTCCAACACATTTATAGAAAATTGAATTTACGCTATAACTGAATTGATATTTTTTATAATTCACAATCAATGTCTGTATACTGTTTCTGTACAGTGTGAAGCAGACCACCCGTGCAGTATGTACAGCGGGAGAACGGTTTAGGTGTGTTGACATAAAACAAAGTTCTTTCCCCATAAAACTACCTATGAGGAGTCCATTGAAAATATTTTCATCAAAATCTATGTGCAGAGGTGTTTCCAAAAATGTAGAGTCCGAGTGTTCGAATCTAAATATTTTTAAATGTAAGCTTAGGGCACATCATATATCATCATCATTTTAAAGATCTTGTTGAAAGAAACAAGTAGCGGCTGGTTTTTTAATGTTTGAATTTACGGGACACCCTGTATTTTTTTGTCCGTTTGAGTTTTGTTTATTCTGGTTCCGATTTCTTATTCACGAGAAACGCAGCTTCATTTTGATCAGCCAGCCCATGTGGCTTTTTGGTGTTGCCCACCCCCCCAACTCAAATTTAAGAAAAATTCATATAAGTCCAAAGTTTTAAATAGCAAAATGCATAATGTTTTACGTCATTTTAATGGTTTCGTTAAGACAAACCAAGTTTATATTTAAACTTTTTTCGTATCTCTAATGGTTTTGAAAAAAAAAAAAATAGGCAGGAATCTGTTTTCACATAATTTTTCCAAGGTATTTTAGTGACACTGGCCATTGACCTTACACAACTTAAGTTTACTGAATTCGAATCTAAAGTATTATCTTTTTATGAATAAAAATTACTTAAAGTAAAAAAACATTGTTTAAAAAATCATAATTCATAATTTTTTATTTGGCCTCAGACTTTAAAATTCTTATACTTTTATTAAATATTCCACGAAGCCGATCATCACGTTGATTATTTGGAAAGCCCAATAAAAAGTGCTCCCACCACACATTTCCTGAAAGGTTACCTTAGTACTAAGTTTGTGAAAGATTTAGTAGCCCACATATTAAGGTAAAGAATAACACTAAATTTAAATGGTCTTTTTTAAAAAACTTTTTGGCACACCCTGTAAATATAGATGAATATAACTAACTGTTATATACGCCAAAATGTTTTATTGTAATGAGACCTTCAATACGTTGACTACAGGAGACGTCTTAACAGTGCAATCGCTCAGTGCGAGTGTTGTTCTCACTAAGTATAGAGCCGCACTGAAGGTGTTAACTTCAGGTATTGTGGTTAGACAGTTGGACAACAGAGAAAATAAGTAAGGAAAAGGGTGGTAGTGTGCTGATACCCATGGAATTGACTCTGTTGGATGTGAGTGAAACACAAATTATTTAACCCTATGGCAGCCCTTGCAGCTCTGGTGGTCATTTTATTTCACCGACCGAAGGTAATATATGGATATTTGACGATATCACATGTATTTTCACAACCATTCGTAACAAGTACTTTTTTTATAAACTATTCCTCAAATAGAAAATCAATTGCATTTTTATATTCATAATTAATTAAGTATTAACTTGCAGTTGTTGACGTTTTTATTTAATAATATTGTATATTAAATGATGTAAAGTACTTTAAAATTGATATCGAAAAATTGAAAACTGTGGTGGTTTCAGAGAGATTCACAGTTCCACCTTATTTATATGTGGGTGTCAGGGTTTCTACGGAGAGTGGACAGGGGGCAGACACGTGGGGACGATAAACTGCGGTAGGCCGGGCCGGGTACAGCGGACAGCTGCTGCGCTCAGGCGGACAATGCTCGGTTTACAGCACCTGCTGAGTGATGCTATAAATTTATATCTCTTCTATCTTACTTTCACTTTACACACTTCGCCGAATGTGCTGCTCCCCCTCCCCTCTCTCCCACATACTGCACATTCTGCGATCCTTGGCACTTCCTTGACACTTCCAGGACAGTATTAGGCTCTTCCGAATTGATTTTTATATATGACAAGTTGCTACTGGTAGAATACTAATTATCGTTGGGCGCTATATAAGTTATGTAAATTTTCGTGATTTACTGTAACTAGGAGATGTATACGTACTACTACTAATACATCAGATGTAATCTAAAGTTCATAGAATTATTTAAACAAATTATATTGACAACAAACTGTGCCGGCAATGTGATTTGAGTTCAAAAAGATATGTACAAATATTTTGTAAATATAAGTTAAATTATTGAAAACTTATATACGGATACGTTCACTAGTTACACTAGTATAACATAATAACTAGTAAAACAAGTTTGGGTAAATATAAGTTAAACCAAACAATAAACAGTGCGATTGAAAACAATTTCGTTGTATTAGTTTTGTAAAAGTTTTGAAAGATACATTCTTACTTCATTTATAATATCTATATTTTGGGAGGAGTAAGCCCCACTTCTCGGCAATCTTAAAAAAAAAAAAAAAAAAAAACTAATGATGTCAATTAGTAAAGATATCTAGAACAATAGGTATAACATATTTAGTTCAGAATTGCTAAATACGATCCGAAATTGTACAGAGGAAGATCTGAGAAATGACTGTCCAGTATATTAGAAGGAGGCAACTGATGCATTGCAGTACAAGTTCGTAGCATTAAAAACAATGAAGACATGCCTTATATTTCAGCACGGAAAATACCAAGTACCAATAAAAGAAACAACACAAATAAAATAATAAATCTTTTGAAAAAAACAAACAAAAAATTAAGTTTATTATATCGATATCTAATTGAACATGTAATAAAGAATATACAAGTGCTTCAAAGAACAATTTAGAAGAGGAACGTCATGGAAGGTTCGTAAACTTAGATAAATTGGGATTGGGATACTAGAATAAGTAATGTGACTCTAAGCGTAAATGGCTTTAAAAATAATTTTTATCATACTTTAGATAACAGTAGATTTTTATGCTTAAGTTGGTCCATGAAGTGATTGTGTTTTCGTTACCGTATAACAGAGATAAGGAAATATCAGCTGGTTCACAAGGTACAAAAGTTTTTCAGTGCGCAAACCTCGAACTTTGTTATTGATTCAGTTCTTTAGTAATATGCTCGCTGTTATGATACGTAAACTTGAAAGTGTGACTATATTGAGTTATTATGTAATAAAAGTAAAATCTAGAAATTATTAATTTTGTTTCCATTAAATACAAACGTTGCTTATCACATGGAGCCAAAATTCCTTTCGGAGCTTTAAAACGAAATTTTGAGCTTCTAGTGGATAAAACTACTGAGTTTTCAAGGCAAGAGTGCAAAATAGAAGCTCAGTTTTGGAAAAGTGAAAGGCTTTACCAGAGTGCTATGTTAAACTTTACAACATGACGTCCCTCTTACTATTCCTTGCAAGGAAAATCTTAAGGATTGGCAATGAATGCATTACATATAATATGTCCCTCGCAGACTTTCTGTGAGTTTACCCGCCCACTCACGGATTTATGTTACCTCTAGGAACTTGTCTAAACGTGCCAGTAGCTCCGGCCCCACCGCATAAATTTGTAAGGTCCCAAATTTTGAAGTGTTTTTTTTTTGGTCATAACAGTGAAATACTAAATTGTTTTACATTTAAATTGTATCAAGTGGAAGCTGAGAAGATAGTTTTTAATGTCCTGGCTGTAGTAAAACTCGCACTGCTCGCTACCGTCCAGCGGACGAGATTGCCGTATAGACTCCGCTGGGTGGCGACTGTTAAAAGATTGTAGCTCGCCGCCACCTAGAGCGCGGTAGTCGACTGATAAAGGGACTGGCGAGGGCCGGCGAGAGGGGTTCGGATACGGAGAAGCGTGATTATCGATGTGAAGGACAGTACACGCGAGCAGAGGAACATTATTCAGACAACTTCAATTTCATTTGGACAGGTAACTATTATTCCGAGTTTAATTTAGTTATTTCATTATTCATGTGGCAATAGTTGTAGTAAATTTTTCTGTTTGTTTTGCTTAGCTTGGCTTGCAATATTTAACGTAAATTGTTTCTTTTGCACGTTTTTCACTCTTGCATTTGTCAAGAAATTTCATGCATATTTTCATTGAATTTGTACGGCATTATATGAATAAATTGATATTGTAGAAAAATTTAGTGTATCTTCCACCATTAGTAACGGGTCATAACGATTAAATCCGATTAAATATAAATTGTTTTCGATTAAATAAAAACTTTCGTTTATAATTAGGCTCTCGAACTGCTGTGAAAATCGGTCCTGTCTAAAAAAATTTAATTTAGGTTTCCGCTAAATTTCCGACTGTGCTAGCCACAAGCTGGCTCAATAACGATTACACGCGATTAAATTTAAATTGTTTTCGATTAAATAACACTTTCGTTATATTATTAGGCTCTCGTGACTGCTGTGAAAATCGGTCCTGCCTAAAATAAATTTTAGGTTTCCCCTAAATTTCCGATCTGCTGGTCCCAAGCGGGTACATAACGATTAAACGCGATTTAAAATTAAATCGTTGTTTTCGATTAAATTAAAGACTATTCGTTTATTATTAGGCTCTCGTACTGCTGTGAAAATCGGATCCCTGTCCTAAAATATAATTTAGGTTCCCTAAGATTTCCGATCTGTCTGTCCAGCAAGCGGTCATAACGATTGTAAAAACGACGATTAAATTAAATTGTTTTTTCGATTAATAAAACTTTCTGTTTATTAATAGGCTCTCGGACAGCTGAGAAAATCGGTCCTTTCTAAAAAAGAAATTAGGTGTTCCCAAAATTTCCGATCTGCTGTCACAATCGGGTCATACCGATTAAACGCGATTAAATTAAATTGTTTTTCGATTAAATAAAGTTTTCGTTTATTATTAGGCTCTCGGCACTGCTGTGAAAATCGGTCCTGTCTAAAATAAATTTAGGTTTTCCCTAAATTTCTGATCTGCTCGTCACAAGCGTGTCATAACGATTAAATAACGCGATTTAAATTAAATTGGTTTTTTCGATTAAATAAAGTTTTCGTTTAATTAATTGGCTCTCGGACTTGCTTGTGAAAATCGGTCCTGTCTAAAATAAATCTAGGTTTCCCTAAATTTCCGATCAGCTGTCACAAGCGGGTCGTAACGGTTAAACGCGATTAAATTAAATTGCTTTTCGAAATTATTAAATAAGAACTTTCGTTTATTATTATGCTCTCGGACTGCTGTGAAAATCGGTCCTGTCTAAAATAAATCTAGGTTTCCCTAAATTTCCGATCTGGCTGTCACAAGCGGAGTCATAACGATTAAACGCGATTAATTAAAATTGTTTTTTTCGATTAAAATAAAGTTTTCGTGTTTTATGTATTAGGCCTCTCCGGTACTGCTGTGAAAATCGGTCCTGTCTAAAATTAAATTTAGGCCTTTCCCTAAATTTCTGGATCTGCTGTCACGAAAACAAGC
Source organism: Homalodisca vitripennis (assembly GCF_021130785.1). Taxonomy (NCBI): domain Eukaryota; kingdom Metazoa; phylum Arthropoda; class Insecta; order Hemiptera; family Cicadellidae; genus Homalodisca; species Homalodisca vitripennis. The sequence goes on along the minus strand of NC_060211.1, from coordinate 113,131,584 downwards.
GGGTCATAACGGAGATTAAACGCGATTAAATTAAATTGTTCTTCGATTAAATAAAACTTTCGTTTATTATTAGAGCTCACTGACTGCTGTGAAAATCGTCCAGTCCTTAAAATACATTTAGATGTTATCGCCTAAATTTCCGATCTGCTGTCACAATCGGGTCAATAACGATTAAACGCGATTAAATTAAATTGTTTTATTTCGATTAAATAAAGTTTTCGTTTATTATTAGGCTCTCGGACTGCTGTGAAAATCGGTCATGTCTATAATTAATTTAGGTTTCCCTAAATTTCTTATCTGCTGTCACAAGCGGGTCGAATAATCGGTTTTTTAAACACGATTAAATTAAAATGCTTTTCTGATAAAAATAAAACTTTCGTTTATTATTAGGCTCTCGGAACTGCTGTGGAAAAACGGTCCTGTCTAAAATAAATTTAGTTTATCCCTAAATTTCCGATCTGCTGTCACAAGCGGGTCATAACGATTAAACGCGATTAAATTAAATTGTTTTTTCGATTAAATAAAGTGTTCGTTTATTATTTATGCTCTTCGGACTGCTAGAGTGAAAATCGGTCCTGTCCTATAATTAGATTTTAGTTTCCCCTAAATTTCCGATCTGGACAGTACAACAATCGGGTCATAACGATTAAACGCGATTAAATTAAATTGTTTTTCGATTATATAAAGATTTTCGTTTATTATTAGGCTCACGGAACTGCTGTAGAAAATCGGTCCTGACTAAAATTAATTTTAGGCTTCCCTAAATTTCAGATCTGCCTGTCACAAGCGGGTCATAACGATTAAACGCGATTACATTAAATATGTTTTTCGATTAAATAAAACTTTCGTTTATTATTAGGGCTCTCGGAACTGCTGTGAAAATCGGTCCTGTCCTAAAATAAATTTAGGTTTCCCTAAATTTCCGATCTGCTGTCACAAGCGGGTCATATCGATTAAACGCGATTAAATTAAATTGTTTTCGATTAAATAAAGTTTTCGGTTTATTATTAGGCTCTCGGACTGCTGTGAAAATCGGTCCTGTCTATAATTAATTTAGTTTTCCCAAAATTTTCTGATCAGCTGTCACAAGCGGGTCGTAACGGTTACGACACGATTAAATTAAATTGCATTTACGATTTAATAAAACTTTCGATTTTATTTATTAGGCTACTCGGACTGCTTTGAAAATCGGTCCTGTCTAAAATAAATCTAGGTTTCCCTAAATTTCCGATCTGCTGTCACAAGCGGGTCATAACCGATTAAACGCGGTTTAAATATAAATTGAATTTTTTCGATTAAATAAAACTTTCGTTTATTTTCAGGCTCTCGGTCTGCTGTGACAAAATCGGTCCTGTCTAAAATAAGATCTAGGTTTCCCTAAATTTACGATCTGCTTGTCACAAGCGGGTCATAACGATTAAACGCATGATTTAAATAAATTGTTTTTTCTATTAAATAAAATGGTTCGTTTAATTATTAGGCTCTCGGACTGAGCTGTGAAAATCGGTCCTGTCTAAAATAAATTTAGGTTTCCGCCCTAAATTTCCGGAACTGCTGTCATAAGCGTTTCATGAACGGTTAAACGCGATTAAATTAAACTGTTTTTTCGATTTAAAAAAAAATTTTCTGTTTTATTATTAGGCTCTCGGACTGCTGGGAAAATCGGTCTTGTCTGAAATAAATTTAGGTTTTCTCCTAAATTTACGATTCTGCTGTCATAAGCGGGAAATACGAGCGTTCCGCTATTAAAGATAAATATACTAGACATAGCCTTAAATGATTGCACATCTTATTACGATCATTTTATTTAGCGATTTATAACCCGATTGTACTGAATTCTCGTGGGGTAAGCTTAGGTTGTCCCGCAGTGACGGAATACCAATTGAGCGTGGGTTGGTTACTTGTATACCATGTTTCTGTTTCCGTATACGTAATTTTAAAATCAAATCGGTTCTTTGCCCCTTAAAGTGTTGGCGATGATGAGCTTGTGGCTCTAACCACTTTAACAGATCTTTTGAGATCTACTCGCTTTCTGAGTCAACACTTTATATCCGAAATACACAACTCTCCAGACCCCTGGGAAATACCCAGCTAACTGCAACTATCCGCGTAGGCTACAAAACGGTTGAAGTTTTGCACCCTACTAAAAACTACCGTTACAAAATGGCGCCCGAACAGGGACGGGTATAGTGATTGTACGAGTGTAATATTCTTCGAACGTAAAAGATAAACTTTTAGTAAGAGGTTTAGCGAGATAGTGTTTATAAAATGCTTCGACCAACGGGGTTTTGGCGACTTGGGGGTGGGGGGGGGGGGGGGTGGGGGGGGGGGGGGGTGGGGGGGGGGGGGGGTGGGGGGGGGGGGGGGTGGGGGGGGGGGGGGGTGGGGGGGGGGGGGGTCAAACTTCTCAGTCAGTCAAGCTAATGGAGTCACGACTGACGACTCCCATCATGGGTGTTATTCATGGTAATGATAATGAGGAGACGGTAGTGCTGAGCGATGTGGAGAGGACACACCGAACTTCTCAGTCAGTCATGCTATGGAGGCGCGACTCCCATGATTGGGTATGATTCATGGCCATGCTGATGCAGCGACGGTAGTGCTGAGCGATCACAATTACCAATTTAGAGAACAATTGCAGCATTAACTGATTAGTCTCGCTTGACCTGATTGGTACATTCTCTACCATTGGTTTTAGGCTTAGCTATCATTACAATTCTGATACAAGTAATTAATTCCTATGAATAAAGTACCTACCTAAATAATTCTTTTAAATTTTTATCGCGTGTTTGTTTAACCTGATATCATAAAATGCTATTACAAACTAATGTTCCATCCATCATACTCGGATCTTTAAAATCAATTAAATGGTAAGTTGAAAATATTAATTCTTAGACAACATAAAATTAATTATTTAATTATTAAAAATTTGACCTATCAAAATTAAAATGTTAATTCCAAATAATTGTAATATCCAATTCCTTAAGCAATATACCTAATAATTATGTAATTTCAACTATTTCAAAATAAATCAATTTCTCCATCCCAAAACTAAAACTAAATCAATTTAGTTTCGCAGTACTAAATCCCAAGTTAACCTTGAAGCTTACACGTCCACCCTTTCTAGTTTCATTGAAGCATTTCAAATACACAAATACACTGGCAACTGTGCCCCTAACATTGACAATACTTTGACCTCTCCAAAAACTCTCTGCCACAATAGTCTCAGAACGCTGCTAGAAATGCAACAGCTCTGCCGTCAACAGTATCTCATCAGCCCGGAGGCTTCGATAGCAACCCTTTCTTGCTGACCCGGTTATATCCCACCAATACCCAAAATTACCCAACATTTATAATACTACACAAATTACACATTTCAAGGATGTTGAGTTCTTATATTTATTCATGCACGAATTTAGTTTTATTCCGAGGATACACACAACTTTTATTTTCAACACCTTTTGAGCCAAACATTGTCCAGAAATTAGATTTGTTGCATAATACGAAATAGAAAACATGTTTTACATTGAAAATGTTTTGTTTTTGAAGTTAGCTTCCAAAGCAATGGTTTGTAAGTACTTCGGTAAAACTAGCAATCAATGGATTTTAAAAGTCTAAACACAAGATAGGAGTACATCGCACTACGTATCGAAGACATACAATCAGAGAGGGAGGGGGGGGGAGGGAGGGAGTGAGTGAGAGAGAGGGAGAGAGAGAGGATTTTTTTAAGCCCTCAGGCAGATAAGATAAAATCTATCGGCCTACTCAGTAATAAACTTCAGTGGCGCTTAGTCAGATCCCATTTATAAACATGCACCTTCACCAAACTAATTCATGTCTATGTAGAAAAGTTTTCATACACTACTCAAAGTCTATAGGTAATTGAATAACAAATGTTTCAAGTTTACAGTCCAAATAATTCTCAAGGTATTACCAAGATTTACTAACGCTCATCAAAATCCCATGGCGGGAATTACACCGTCAACGAACGCTGTCTTTATCCAAATAAATTGATACAACTGAGTATAGAAAGGCCCAAAAGTATGTAACGAAAGTCTTAACAACAAACTTACAAAATATCATATCTTAAAATCTCACGTGATTATTATATTCAGTTTGTTTAAAAATTTATGTAGCCTATCCTGATATTCTCTCGTTGCCATCATCATTACCCAATAAGACAATAAGACCAATGTAAAAATATTTGCTAACGCTCAACAAAATCCTACAGAGTGACATGCACCATCATCGAACTCAATGTTGCCTAATCAGAATTGAAGCTTAAAGCAAGACTTTAAGTATTTAGGCCAGTTTGTTTTCAAGATATCGTGCTAACAGATATATAGACAGACGGAGACGAACTTTTTCCAGTCCTTCGAGTGATAAGCTTAGCCAACACTCGGGCACTAAACGAGCCATGCATAAATAATCAGAATAATAGAATACAATGGAATAAATTTGACGACACTCTTAACCAATTTATCGGATACAGTTTTAAAATGTTTTGTTTTATTCATTACATTAAAAATGTAAAATAAAATAAATGTGGTATGTAAACGTTTACACGTTTTCTTTACATATAATTAATATTTATGAAAATCGAATTTTAGCAGTGCTAATTTACAGATGCGCGTGCGCTCGCGTGTTCACGAACAGAATTTTCGTAGTGGGGGGGGGGTCTCAATGGTTGTCTGGGGTTTCCCCGCCTCCATATATGACTGGGTTTCTAACCTATGACTACTGGTGGTATGGGCTGAAATAACTTTAATACAAATTATCCTCGTGAAGTATGCACTAGGTTTTATTATAACATTTTAAATTTAAAAACAAATGCGTGGAAGATATATTGCATAATTTAAAAATTCTGATTGACAGACAACAAATAATAATGTTGAGTAGCATATTATACATATTTAGTACGTTATTCTATAGTATGAAGCAGGATAATGTCCCGCTGCTTTTAGCTGAGATAGTTTGGTGTTTATTTAACGCGTATATTACAATCCCTGACGCTGTAGTACCTACTATTATAAACAATAGCTTTGGAATTGTGGAATTATGAAAATGTAAAGACATACATTTTGACATGCTATGGATACATGTGTATATGAGAACATTGATAATATATATATATATATATATATATATATATATATATATATATATATATATATATATATATTATTCACAGTTCACACAATATATATGATTTACAGTTCAGTTGAGAACATTGATTGTATATATATATATATATATATATATATATATATATATATATATATATATATATATATATATAATGTAATATAATGATTCACAGCTTAAAATACTGATAGTTCAATAGCATTAAATTTGCAGTTTGATCTAAACAAATAACCTTATAATTTATGGGAAACGTTTGACGAGAGTAGAGCCAAAACGCTGTATCTTCCTTTACGCTTACTTGCAGTTTAAAAGTGACAGCCTGCATTTGCTTTCATTTGCATGTGGATATTGAAAATGGCATTTTCCAAGTAAGACAGCTCGAGAATTTCCTCTCAATGTTATGAAAATACCCATCTTTACGCTCACGGATCCTTACCTTATATTGTTAGTATATACGTTTTTAATCGCCTAAACTGATTAATATAGTTTTCAATGATAAATTTCACAACGTGCATATCATACTGTTGTTATAATTATGTAATGAAATATATTGCTCAAGCATCAACGTGAATCGTGTGTATAACCGATTGTATTGCCATTTGAGTTTGATAAACAAATAGCGGAACTAATGGTTATGGTATAGAGACGAATACAAAAGGTGTATTCTGAGCTGCATTAATGAAAAATATCTGAGTAAACAAGTAGATAATGAAGGTTTACTTGTTTGTTTTGTAAAATAAATTATTGGTCTTTTTTTTGCAATACGATTATTAATGTCTCAACATGCGAACTTTAAAATCCAAATTTATATTATTATTCGTCAATCAAAAAAGCTGAAAACCAATTGGTGACTTTTTAGCCATATTTAGGTAACCACAAATTTGAATGCGTCCGTTAGTTACTAACGCCCTCAAAACTAGCTTTAATATTTTCTCAATTACAAATATTCTGAATATTGAATTTCAGTACATATATGACGGGTAACGTTATTGTTAACATATGTACAGAGTGAATGTTTTTGTATTAAATTACATTTAACAATATTAAGCATTTTACAAATGCACACTTAGTTAACGTACATTTTCAACTGAAAAGAAGATCTGAAGCAATTTATACACCGTCATCGTTGCACGATAGAGCAGAGGGCTAGGAGTCAAACTAACGAACCACGATTAATGATCCAGGGGATCACTGATTGGAAGGAAAAAGCTCACTCATTAACCGAACGATAACGACCCAAACTCCTGACTTGCCATGGGTAAGATTTTAAAAAGCCCCTGTATTCCATTAAAGTTTCATGTTTTACATGACGTAAACGCCTAAGCTGAATGTAACGTAGTATAATAATGTAAACAGATTAACCTCACAATAAGGAAATTAATCATAATTTTTTCAATACTCGCAAAAGCAGATTCTCTCCACATAATACGAAAGTTGAAGAGAGGGCTTGAAAAGAATTACATCGGCATAATAATTGTAAATGCTCTAACTTAAATAAAAGGTTTATGTTTGTGTCGCCTGAGACAGAGAGTGAGGAAGAACTCACATTATGTGTCATTTCCACTAAGATACTTGACAATAAGCACCAAACTAATACTCCAGTGCTGTTTCGTGATTGTTGGCTATATACAATATAGAATTTCCTTTTACGCATATCCCTGCTCCAGCCCTATTAATATTTCAGACGCAAATGACCCACACTGTAGGTGGCAACACAAGTTTTAAGGCCTCGTTATAGAACACCGCACAAGGACGTCTACAGAGCTTTCTGTTGCTGTGCAATCGATACATGGATGGAACAACTTGCGTGCTTCTTAACTCTTTACCTGAGCCTTCTGTTCAATCAGCGACCTTTGATTTTATTTTGGTTACATTCAAGTCCCTACTTATAGCTATCCACTTGAATTACACAAACAGAAGTAACTTTTCGTACACTTAACGTATTAATGCCATACCTGATACATTTTCAATTTATACACTAATTATTAATTGTAAGTGAGACAGGTAAAACAGCGTGGGACCTTTGGTCTCAAATTATAATAATTGCTTTGTACAACTGAATCAATCCAACATTAACTTAGGTACGTACAGCAGAACACAATTTATAGTAACTTTTCTCTCACATCCTGATGGAACACAAAACGCGCCTCGAAAGCAATTAGAGTAATACACGTATTAATCAAACAAAGTAAAACAGAACAGAAACTGAACATCAACATGAGCAAATTAGAACGTGGCACGGAATAGAACAAAACACGTCCATTGTGAGGCAGCACAATGGAGCGCACAATGGAGCAGTGCACAATGGTAACATATCCACAGAGCCGATTGCGTGTGGTTACAAACACCACATCACGATTGACGGATTAGTCACGTGATTTCTTTACAACTTCTCTCTCGCCACTTCTCGCCTCGTCAACTTACTACACGCCTAATCGAACCAATGTCGTACGTGTGTCTAGAAAAGCGCAGTTTTAAAAACTATCCTGGACGTGAAATTATCGGAAAATTTTATAAATCCATTAATAATATCAATATTTTAAACACAAATGTGAAAAGTGAAAATAATACAATGCATACACCATATACGGCGAGTGGGCCCAATTTTGAGAGGCGATACGGAAATTTACTTCCAATAAGAACCTATCTAGGCTTCCGATATCTATAGTTTGGAACAATTTTAATGTGATTTTCACTAACTTACGTTATGAAGTAACCTTTCTTCTAATTTAGAGTACATTTAGCTCTAATACACAACACAATTGTCATGAATAACGCCATTATGAGGTTTTTAAATTTATTGTTGTATTATAAGTTTTTTTTTCAATTCTCGGCCATATTTTGTCACTTTTAAAGTAATACTTATAAAATGACTCAATATCATGAAAATATCTTTTCTTAATGCAGTTTTGAATGTTAACATAGTAACATGATGAAACCCATGAAACCTAAAAATAGAATCTAATAATTATGGAAACAAATTTCATGAATGTTATCAATTCACTTATGTAATTAATATATATATACAGAGTGTTCACAAAAGGGTGTCAAAAACCTCTGTGGGTGATAGTAATCATCGTTTCAAACGAAAAATGCATATAACATAGGTCTATAAATGTCTCATTTAACCGCTAGCCGCCTTTTTGTATATATATTTTTTTTATATTATCTCTAAAACTTTTTAAGCTACAGAAACCAAATTTGGCACATAGATTTGAATCAATAAGTGGAAAATAAAATATTATATAAACAATTTTAAATTATTCACATCTATTATTCACTACTCACGGATCCAATATATTACTTATAATTCCTATAAACGATATACCGACGTTTTTAATACGGATTTATCAACATAAATATTTGTATCTACAAGTACTAAATTTTATTCTTTTTCAATGTACATTAAATAATGATAATACATATAATATGAGCAACTTCGTGGATTACTTTCTATTTGAAATATGGATAAAGTTAACACTAAGTACCCGTAAATTTAAAAACGTGTAAAGAAACTATTACAGAACTCCACCTTAATCTTCTGGCCGGTGAACCAAAGTATCATTATTCAGTCTATAAAATTAAAACAAATTTAGCTTGATTAATAAAATAAACATTTTAAATGAATACAACATATTAAGAAAAGAATCTCTGCAATTACTGCGGTCAGGTATGTAAACCATAACTGGCGGCTGGCCACAATTACTACTGGCCCTAAAATGTAGCATATCTCTGCGAGCATTAATTGTAAAACACATTTAGGCAGGAGTCCACCCACTAATTGAATTCCGACTCAGCTCGCTAAGTGGTTATATAAGCGAATTTAATTGTATTATCATGTCCACATTTGTCTCTTTTTAACACTAGTATTGACAACACGTTTTAAAACATTTTAGACCAAATTTTAACATTACGTGCGGTACTTAAAGAACTATAACAGTTTAGAAAAATAACAGTTATGATAAAGAAATTAGAACTGTACACTAATTTATGGGTAACAGCTTGAAGTTTAAAAAAAAAATTAAACACACTCAGTTTAACTATGTTCATGTGTGTTCTGTAGTTGTGTATAGTTATTATGAATGCGATATTTATGCTTATACAATTAAAAAACTGAAATTATACTACCTATTTAATTATTATAATACATATTGCAAAACCGTTGAAATAATCTTTAATTGTATTAGTAATTCTCAAAGATAATATTTGAGTAATGAATCAGTCATATAATAAAATCACAGTTAAAGTTTCATTAAATTTGTTCAGTGCCTTATTGGTCCAATAAAATTAAGTTTACATTTTAATTTATTATAATTTATCATAATCAACCATTTATTTGAACTTTACAAAACGATACTTTTCACTATCTCAAAATACATTATAGTAACGGTACTAAGCAAATGTAATAATAAAGTTTAAACACATTATGTTATTAACAAAGTCATGTGGTTAATAATGGTCCGTTTTTTATTAACTGATTGTACTTCAATAATGTTATATTAACAACAGCATGAAAACGTTCTTAAAACAAAGTTGCGCAATGCACCGGCTGACGACCGCTTCGCAACGGTCAGTCAGCAACAGTTGCTAAAATAACACGTTGGCGCAACCTGTTATCGGTTGGTAGAATAACGTTGCAACTGTCGCTTAACAACGACAATTTCCATATCTACTCCATGACCAGTGCTCTATCTCGATATCTGCATATCACCGTGGCGTGATACATCAGGCCTGAACTTTTCCCTAGTCGGTGAAGGGAACATCATGCACGCACCCAATCCTGTCTACAGGGTGTAATCGAGAACTTTAATTGGGACTGCGAAGGTTTCAAAGAATCCTTACGGCCAATGAAAGTAATGTTTTCACATAATATTACTTTCACAAGGCCGGTACTAAAAAGGTAAGTGTATAACAAAAGTAACAAACTTTAAGCGATACCATTATAGACGTTTCATAAAATTCTACGGTACAGACGCAGCGCATTCGTTTTTAAATGTAAATGTATATGTTTTTAAAATAATATGCCATTTAATTGAACATATTGATCAATTGTATTACACAGTATTCACATATTACCTTTACAGTTAGTGAGATATTCACTGATTGCAAAGCTCTCTATGTGTTCGTGTGCACTCGGCGAATTCGATTAAACCTATACGTGGATATAACGCGCGTAGAAAATCGTTAGAGAAATATACTACTACAGAGAGTAAATTTTCATATAGCTCCGCCAAGCTAGAAAGATCGATGTCATCAACAGAGACGTCATTAGGAACTATTACGTACACCTGCGATATGCACAACAGGTACTTAACCATCGTTAAAATGAGTTATGTTTATTGTTATACATTTCTCTCTCAGCAAGACAAGTTCCTGGCCTCTTTTACGGGCGCCACAGGGACTGTATATACAGCTTAGAATGGTATAAAAGGTTAGGTTTAATTGCTTGAAGTCAGAACTACGGCAGAATTCCAAGATACCTAGTCTAGTCGCTTGAACTGAGAACTACTGCAGAATTCTGAGATACCAAGTAAGTGAGATATTGATGAGTGGTATCTCTCACTGAGTTAAGTCTCGCTGAATTATACGTGATATTAGCAGATAGCACTGTACACAAAATATCAGAAACCTCATAGTTTACAGAGAAAAAGATGATATACTATACATTGTTATTCCTCCGCAGTTCTGAGATACCAAAAATAACTGAGATAATGGTGGGGAATTATGTCTCTAAAAGGCTTACTGGATTATAGATGATATTGTTCGGTTTCACTAAACCTCATAGTTTCAAGAAAAAAAGATTATGTACTATACATTGTTATTCCTCCGCAGTTCTGAGATACCAAAAGTAACTGAGATAGTGGTGAGGAGTTATCTCTCTAAAAGCCTTGCTGAATTATAGATGATATTGTTCGGTTTCTCTACACTCAAAAACGTCAATAATTTCACGATTCTACGGAAGGTAGACTACATATTATACATCGTCTCTACTGCAAAGTTCTGAGACACCAAGTAACCGAGATAGTGGTGAAGAGTTATCTATCTAAAAGCCTTGCTGAATTATAGATGATATTGTCAGGTTGCACTGCACACGAAAACGTAAGTAACCTAATAGTTTTAGGAGAGGTAGTCTACGTACACCGTCACTAATGATAATGATAACGGAGAGAAGTTAATGTCATTACTAAAACCTTACGGACATTAAACAGTCAAAAGTATCGTTTCACATTATGTTGATACCTTCAACAGGAGCTGATATCTTGTACCACTTTTGCCTGCGACGCATGCTTTGGAAAGATGTCCTAGCCCGAAAATGTCCCTCTTAAAGCCTACCATAACAAAGTTAAAAGGGAAATTGAAATTCTACGAATTAAATCTTCTATGCAATCAAGACTATACAAAATTGGAAGGTTTAGTTTACTGAATTGATTATTTAAGTAATCTTAATCTACCAAACATATTGTTCTTAATTTGGTAGATTACTGTATATCGATGAATAAAATTTAATACTCAAATACGTGAGAGTGGGAACTTGAGCTTATTGATTTACACGCAAGACAAAGAACAATTACCGTTTAATAGGCTGTTGTAAAACTGCTTAGCTCGCGATTTATCCAGCCCTCAGTAACAAATTGTCTATTATCTTCCTGTCAATAGAAGCAATTTTTATATTCAGTTCCCTTTTTAACTAATCACAAGATAAAAGTATCTGACAGTATTTTTATTTTTTGGAAATAGTTCAAAAAAACAATCATACAAGAAACAATACTTTGTATTTTATATAGATGAATAAGTTTCATTTCAATGTAATAATACTACATTAAAATGTGTTCTGATATTTTAATTTTACTTTTATGCTCGTTTCATCAGTAGATAAAAACTGTTTCGAAATAAGTTTCGTAAAAGAAGTTAGTTCCTAAACGACAAGATACGCGATACTGTGTTTTACGAACAATGTTTGAAAGTTACGACACCAATAACCCGAATGTGAGTAAGCAGAAAAGAAACTCTCGAACAGTATAAGAAGGAATCGAATGTTGGCAGCGAGGACTAAAGCGACATCGACTCAGTTAACCTGACTGAAGGCGGGCGGCACTATAAACCTGCATTATACCTGGCGTTCCTCTTTATGGGCCTATAAAGAACTTTGCTGTAAATAACTTCTTACGAAAGTGTAATTGACTCGGAGCATTTTCTACAACATGCAGCAACGTCGAGTTCCGACAGGATTAGCTAACTAGTTAGGTACAACACTTGGAAACTTACTTAACTAGGTACAGCTCTTTGCACACAACGTTAGGGTCCGGTAACTCATCTTCGGGGAATATCGAATTTGTGCTGAATCATACATGGCATTTAATTATTTAAGATGATAAAATGAGCTTGTGCTTGGATATTTTTCAAATTATAGCCCTGTAAGATACCTATATACTTTAGTTGGAAGCTTCGGAAAGTGGTAAGGCAGTCAAGTAATTTATTATTATTTGTGAGTTTAGATATTATATTCTTTTAATAAATATAATTAAGAAAATGACAAGTTCCATTAAAATTGTTCTAAAACAAAATACATTTTAACGAAATAAACAGCTGGTATTAGAGACTATAACAATTTAATATTACTTCTTAAGGAGAGTTTTTATTTTTTATAATTGATCAAGCAAAGTGTTTGTAACTCCTTGACTGTTCTAAAAAAATTTAGATTAAGAATAGAAACATTATTCCAACCGGAACCGAATATACCATATTAATATAAAAGTGTTGTTAATCAACTGCACGTTATGGGATTTTTATATATATATATTTTTTTTTTTTTTTTTTTTTTTCATAATTGATCAAGCAAAGTGTGTGTAGCCCTCGACTCCTCGTACTTAAACAAAGGAAACTGAATGTGAGTATATGTTTTATTAAGGAAAAATTAAATGAAAATATAAAATTCTTTACTAAAGATAAAAATGTTTATTACGAGTATTTCGTTTCAATAGAACTGTTAAAGAAATATGGCCTTACAGCTGAAAATTCCCCCCACCTCCTTTTAGTAAATTACAAAATTCGACGAAACATTCTAAATGTGTTGCACGAAAATTGTGAGTAGTAATGTAAAATAATATTTTTTAGACTGCACTGTGTACCATATACGTCAATATAACCAACCAGCTCAACATTTTCATGATCAGAAGTTATTGGTTTTCTTTCAGTTTAAACACTAAAGATCTAAATACTAGAAACATTATAAGAAACTAAAGGAACGCCACACAAGTATTTGAACTGAAAATAATTAATTCATACAACTGAGTAATATATTACTTATTAGACTTATAATAAATGCCTATATATAATTAAGGCATATATATATAATTTCAATAAACATTGAATCACCATTGAATCACAAAAAGTACTTGCTCCGCCGGGAGTCGAACCCGGATCTCTCACTTGCCGGGTGAATGTGCTACTCGTACCATTACACCACAAAGCGCTTACTTTTTCCGATTCAATTATTTTTGTATTTGGCCGTATCTGTCACATATGTGTTTAAATAAGCAAACTAACATATGATCAGAAGACCAAATACCTGTCAAACGACTTTTATTAACATTAAATTGTATAAATAGCAATAGCCTTATTTAATTTCAATAAACTTAAAAAATTTATTGAAATTAAATAAGGCTATTGCCATTTATACAATTTTATATATATATAGTATATATATAGAATATTACAGAATATATATATATACAGATATATATATATACATTACAGAATATATATATATAGTATCCTTTCAATGTTATCAACTTAAAATTTACATTTATTGTTTTAAAACTAACCCCACCCAGAGTTGCAAGGTACGGAAGTACTGTCTCGCCTATTATTTTATGTGATCTAGTTTTCATTCACTTAGAACAGAATACGTTGCCGAAGAGTGCACGGTGCCGTATCTGGGACATGCATGTTCTGAGGTTTCTGAATTGTACGAGTATGGTTCTACCCGCAATGTCCTATACTGGGTCTCATATGACGCCGCGCAATAATACGGTTATAAGTCCGCCACACCTGACTTACAGGCACACCCTCGTGCTGCCTACATCTGGCAATTACCTCGCCTACATCAAGTGTCATGACAGACTGGATGCAGGGTAGTGCGTGGCATCCCTATCTCATTACGGGGTGGTTACCGACCCGCATGCAATCCCCTGCCCACTCCCCACCACCGCACCGTCCACACTGCAACGCTTATAATGAGTTTGTTCATTTACACAGCTCACGTTCACCGGCTTCATTAAACTATTACCACTAATTCTAATACCAAAATAAACATTTCAATTTCAGTTATAAGGCCAATATGAATTATTTATAATATGGAAAGGTGAAATGGTTGCTTAATTGAATAATTACCTATAAAATATTAATAACCTTCAAATTGGGATTTCTCATTATCGACACTTTCTGTATGTCGGACAAACCTCGAAATATAATTTATAAATATAATTCCCTTAGTCTTGGTTAAACCATATTCAACAAATCTGTAATTTCTTCAATATTAACCGATGAAATCCTGTCGATAATGATAATTTATTAGTAAGAATCTCCATATTTCACTTCACCAAGTAATTGTAAAAATTACTTCTTCAAAAATATAAATCCATCTACTTCTGAGGTTACATTTCTTGTTCTCTTCCTTTTATACTATGGTGATGATATCTTTTTAACAGAGAACAGCAATTGTTCGCTTTCAAATTCATAGAGGATTAAGTTTTCAGAGCCTCTGTCAATAGGTCTCCAGCCAATTCAATACTAAAGTGTCATTTTACAGTTGATCACTCACTAATAACGGATAAGAGAGCTTCGATATCGCCGTTGCTGAAGTATTCCAAAGGAACAACAAAAGTAAACGAGATCCTCGCCAACTCCGCTCGTAATCCCATTGGGCAAGCTGACAAATTGTACTGCAGTATTATCTACTGTAAATATCGCTGGTATTTACAGCGCCCTTTCATTTTCGGAAAGTGTAATTTCTATTATTGTATTTTTTAAACCGTGTCTTTAGTGCATTTAAGATGAGTTGAAATTTGTTAAAAATCCTATAGTTATTTATAACCAAATAGTTACTTTGAGATAGTTACAATAAAACCTACCCAGTTCTTCCGAAAACAAACATACATGTATATAAGTTATAATATAAATTTTGAGATGAAAGATTGAAAAAATTACTAATTTTATACCTACAGCCAAAAACGAAGTATTCTTCTGTAGTATACAAATATCGACCAAGAAATTCAGAATTTTGAATATACGTCATACTCAAATTCATTTACATTGTGTACTGTAACCCTTCATCTCCGCCGCCATGTTATTATATTCCACCACAAACTGTGCATCAACCAACGACGGACGTTGCTTTCCAACATACATATATGTTGCTCAAGAAATTGAAAAATTATTTGCGGCACATCCAGTTCCAGATAGCTAGCGACTAATAAATCAGTAATTTATCCGCTAACATCATACTGTAATTTAGGATATTTATTTCCAAACAGTTGTCAAATTATCTACAAGAAATTATAGCTGCATTGAATAATTTGCATAACCCAGTTCTAAATAGCAGTATAAGACTCCAGGATAAACCAGGATATGCCTACATATTCAATATTGGGGATCCCGTTCGGCATAGCATTAAACTCATAAACTAGAATATAATACCATATTCAATATTGGAGGATCCCGTTCGGCATAGCATTAAACTCATAAACTAGAATATAATACCATATTCAATATTGGAGGATCCCGTTCGGCATAGCATTAAACTCATAAACTAGAATATAATACCATATTCAATATTGGAGGATCCCGTTCGGCATAGCATTAAACTCATAAACTAGAATATAATACCACGATATTCAATATTGGAAGACCTCGTTCGGCATAGCATTAAACTCATAAACCAGGATATAATACCATATTCAATATTGGAGCGAACCCGTTCGGCATAGCATTTAAACTCATAAACTAGAATATAATACCATATTCAATATTGGAGGATCCCGTTCGGCATAGCATTAAACTCATAAACTAGAATATAATACCATATTCAATATTGGAGGATCCCGTTCGGCATAGCATTAAACTCATAAACTAGAATATAATACCATATTCAATATTGGAGGATCCCGTTCGGCATAGCAGTCATTTTATAAACTAGGATATACCACGATATTCAATATTGGAAGACCTCGTTCGGCATAGCAATCAACTCACAAACCAGGATATACCACCATATTCAATATTCAGCGAACCCGTTCGGCATAGCGTTGAACTCATTAACTATGATACCTCACCATATTCAATGTTGGGGAACCTGTTCGGCATAGCATTCATATGAAAATCCAGGATATACCACCATATTCAATATTCGGGAAGCCGTTAGGCAAAGCAATCAACTCATAAAACGAAAAATCACATTGTATTCAATAATTTGGGAAATCCGTCTGGGGGTATGCTACAACTCAAAATCCAGGAATACCACTCCACGTTCAATATCGGGAGTATCCTTTTCCTCATCGCAGTCAACTCATAAACAAAGAAAAATACCACATTCAATATTTGAGATCCGTTCGGCAAAGTAAAACATGATATTATATAAACCAGAATATTCTATAATATTCTATTGGAGAGATCCAGTTCAGCATATAAATTAACAAGTTAACTAAGAGATGAGTTTATTACTAGGAGATACCAACATGTTCCATATTGGGGAGATGTAGTCTGGTGTAAAAGCCCACTCATAAACTAGGAAATACCACAGTATTCAATAATTTAGGACATTCAGTTAAGGAATAACAGTTTTGATTATTATTGATTACAAATAAGATTGGCTATAGATTTTAAATGTTGTTACTGAGGCGTTATGACGCGTTTATAAATTCTGTAAAAGCATAACTGTACTGTAGTTATTGTCTTGTTTAGATGATTACTTCTCAGACTGCACAATACCGATCAATGCAGCGTAATACATGCAAAGTAATTCCATGTACATGGAAATACATGGATTGTAGTACATGGAAGTGGTGTAATTCCGTTGGAAGAATAAAATAAATAATAAAGTACCATTGTACATTAAAATGGGTCACTGTATTGTTTGCATCATCAGACGCGAGCGGATGTTCAGTTAGTAATTTCTTCTCGGATTGCAAAGTACCGATCAATACAGCGTAATACATGCAAAGTACCATTGTACATTAAAATGGGTCACTGTATTGTTTGCATCATCAGACGCGAGCGGATGTTCAGTTAGTAATTTCTTCTCGGATTGCACAATACCGATCAATACAACGTATTATACGCAAAGTACAATTGTAAATTAAGATTTGCACTGTCTTGTTTGGATTATCAGACGCGATTGGGTGTTCAGTCAGTCACTACTTCTCGGATTGCACAATACCGATCAATACAGCGTATTACATGCAAAGTACCATTGCACATTAAAATGGGCCACTGTCTTCTTTGGTCCTTCAGACGCGAGTAAGTGTACAGTAAAGTCATTACTTCCAGAATTGCACAATACCGATCAATACAGCGTATTACATGCAAAGTACCATTGCACATTAAAATGGGCCACTGTCTGGTTTGGACCATCAGACACGAGTAAGTTTTCAGTAAAGTCATTACTTCCAGGATTGCACAATAACGATCAATACAGCGTATTACATGCAAAGTACAAATTTAAATTAAGTTTGTCACCGTCTTGTTTGGATTATCAGGCGCGAGTAGGTTTTCAGTCAGTTTATACTTCCAAGATTGCACAGTACTGATCAATATAAGTCTATTGGATTGCCCCAATCACTCTTCTCGTCCATTACTTGACACGCTCCTTAAACTTTTAAAGAAATTGCCTCAGAATTTCCCTTTACGAGTTTTAGCCACTTGAATTACGTACAAAATCACGAAGGCCTCGTTTACAGTTCTGAAACGTTTTGTACATTGCTATTGGTTATTTATTGTTATTACTAAATTATACTTAGTTGGTTCTGATACTCATTATGACTTTAAATGTCATTTTCTTAAAATATAATTAAATAAACAGAAATTAAAATATATTCTGCTTACAAAACAAAGTCTTTCACTTCTTATGTAGTGAAGTTTCAGTTATTTGCCGTATATTTAAACTAAACAAACTGCAAAATCACTTTCTCTCGACTTAATTTACAATAACACAGATATGCTTCTACACTTATTAAGTTTACTTTAATAAAACAAGTAACATGCAAATACAATCTTAATGAATTACTGAAATATTTATACTTCAATTTTAGCATGAGTAGGCAGCAAACGACTGCTTGAGTTAATTAGAATTGACCTTTTATAAGTAGCCAATAAATATAAAATAATAATTATTTAGTTTTAACATCTTTTGTTACAAGTATTAACATTCAAGATTTACATTTCTCAATAAAAATTCATGTTACGAAATATTTCAATCTTTTGTCAATATTAGGTACAGAAATTTGTTTATTAACGGTTTGTAAAATAATCGAAAACTTTACTGAACTAAACTGGACTTCATAACCCATAATGTTCAAACTGCATATTTTAAAACACCATTGAGTAAAAAAAGTGTTAACACTTCACCGCCTTCTATGCAGGTAAAACTTACAACGACAGGGTTCATTGACTGTATTTAAATGCAAATCAACGATTTACATTCTTTGCATTTTCTGCTGTGTCAGCTCTCCAATTAAGCTCGATGAAAATGCGCTGCCTATAACCGGTATCGGACGGTCGGCGCGGCGAGTTGTGGGTGTATACTGTATATTCACGATATGATAGCGATAGTCGGGGAAACAATACGTCGTTACGCGGACTTCGCAGAACGCCTGTACAATAGCTTGGGGCGATAACCGTTAACAAACTTATCGCAACTATGAAACGTCCAATACTGCTAATTCCTGTATGGAATAATAGTCTCGCAATATGTTACTACTGCTTGTATTCGACGTATGGTCTTTATTATTCCCCAGTTTCTTCGATTCAGAAACAATTTTGGTGATAAATATGACATACTCAGAACATGTTTAAAATATTGCCACAGTATTTCTCGAGTTTGGGAAACATCATTTAGCTTACAATAAAAATAATGAACAGTTCTTTGTTAAAAAAAAAAAAAACAATGCGTTTCGAGGATTTGAATGAACCATCTTCCTCAATACAAGTCTAAACCAGCAAACAACATACGACAATAAATAGTATGGAGATAAAACTACCACAGAATGAAAAGAATTATAAAAAAATGCTATACGTCCAAAAACTAAGCAATCCCTAACTGGTAAAACAACAGCATAAAATCCAGACCGGTGAGAATGGACGAAAGCGATGTCACTGCACACAACCAAGAGCACTCACTACACAACACGTCACACGCATCAAGGAAAGTGGAAGATTGGGGAGTATTGACCAAAGCTGTCACTGCACACAGCCAAGAGCACTCACTATACAACACGTCACACGCATCAAGGAAAGTGGAAGACTGAGGAGTATTGACCAAAGCTGTCACTGCACACAACCAAGAGCACTCACTACACAACACGTCACACGCATCAAGGAAAGTGGAAGATTGGGGAGTATTGACCAAAGCTGTGACTGCACACAACCAAGAGCACTCACTATACAACACGTCACACTCATCAAGGAAAGTGGAAGACTGAGGAGTATTGACAAAAGCTGCCACGGCACACAACCAAGAGCACTCACTATACAACACGTCACGCCCATCAAGGAAAGTGGAAGACTGGGGAGTATTGACCAAAGCTGCCACGGCACACAACCAAGAGCACTCACTACACAACACGTCACACGCATCAAGGAAAGTGGAAGACTGGGGAGTATTGACCAAAGCTGCCACGGCAAACAACCAAGAGCACTCACTACACAACACGTCACACGCATCAAGGAAAATGGAAGACTGGGGAGTATTGACCAAAGCTGTCACGGCACACAACCAAGAGCACTCACTATACAACACGTCACACGCATCAAGGAAAGTGCAAGACTGGGGATAAAATCAATGTCGGTCTTAAAACGACGGCAAAAGTCCGAAATTCTATGTTGTTCCAAAGAATAATTGTTATTACATTTTTATTTGTCTATATTTTTCCTATATTATTCAGCTGGAATGCAACAGGAACCTAAATCAAGCTATGTATTGGCGGGAGGAATTAAATATTACTATTAAGTGTCATTGTACTTGTAGCTGTAATAGAAGTTACATTATCTTGAACAACCAACGAACTTTGTAAAGAAAAAATTTCTATAATAATAGTCATTTTATACCGATGAAATATTGCAATCTATCCTTACTTTACTGTTACTTTTTAACAGGAATCTTCTAGAAAAGACACTTCTTTTACTAATTGCATGATATTAATGTATTTTTTACATTGTTTAGAGATTCAATCTGCTGCTGCCAAGGCAAAGTTATTGGCGGTATTTCCTGCTCTGAGATCGGTAAAGACGCAACGCCAAGCAGCTGTCACAAGAGTTGTTCGACTAGACAACCACTCGCTAACACACAACGCAAACAAGTAATTAAATATTCCACTAAGGAATATTACAATCTGCGTCAGCCCCCTTCCGTTTAATATAACTGTGCATCTGCTGGGCGAGGAATCCACCTGCCATAAAGGTACACGGATGATATCCCTCCCACTGAATTTAATTTAATTTCGTTTTTGATGCTACACTTGGTATTTTTAGCGGCGACTTTATGAGATTGTGTTTTTAATAATGTCACACATCAACCGATATTAACGTATCACTTTAAGATTCATAACTTAAAATTACAACAAAAAACTAATTATAACATGAGGTTTTAATAAAAATCTGCAAAAATAATAACATTTATGCACAAGTCCGATGCATACATAACCAATTTAACAAGAAAGGACAAGTTTTATAAAAATTTAAAAATTGATTAACAATTTTACTTGATTATTACTTCTTGATTGGGACTGCTAATGTTTCTATCGTATTTCTTCGCGGCAATATGTTTAGGGACATTATTCGATATCCACCCAAAATAAGTGTGAAGACATCAACTGTTATCTTTATAAATTGCCAGAAGTCAATTCATATCCCAATTTTGGTGCATAACAAAGAATGGTGACATGCGCAGTTTTAAAAGCATATTTGTTCTTAGAAATAAAGGCCCGTTAATACTAAAGATCAAAGTTTACTTAAAGTTTCATTTTGGTCAACTTACGTTTGTGGAGCTCACAATAAAGTTTCTCATTCACCCTAGGAATGTCTGAGGTCTCCAGTTATTCAGACATACGTACTTACATATGTAAATATAACTAGGCTCTGACATAATTAATACATTATGTGGTACGTGGTAGAAGTTAAGGCATCACCTCAGAGCAAATACTTGGTTGTTACAAAGTCAGAACATTGCCATCAAATACCTTCAATTTTAACTTCTATGAAAATACTCGTATCTGGATACGTTAAAACTCTTTTAGAACCTTAAATTCCATCTGATCGAAGGGGTATCTACTCAACAGGGCCAATACTGGTTTTGATTATTTTTACAATCTTCGTAAATCTGTGTATTATTCTAAAACTTGACAATTAATTATAAATTACAGGCATGTGAGCATCTCCCAAACTAACAACTAATTAAAATAATTCATCGTTAGAACTTTTAGGGAATTAAGTAGAACCATACACAGAGTTTAATACTCAAGAGACTTCAGCTTCAGTTATTTTAATTCTGGTTAGCAACTGTACTGTGGAGAAGAATAAACGAGGATTGCAAGAATTACCGCATTTTTATGACACGCTACTGTAAACCGCTTTATGAGATTTTGATGCCCAGACCAAAATGATGTACCGTGTGATGACTGCTAAACCGATATGGTTTCCGATTACGAGGGAAGGGAGAAACCGGGTTGACAGCTATTTCCTGTAACTACTAATTTTAGTTCATGATAGGATTTTCGAATATAAATACATAATATGCTTAAAGGAACATACATTCCATATATTTATATTTTCTAGGAACAGGTTAGTAAATAACTCTCCATTTATTCACTGACAACAATTTATTACTTTCCCGAAATCCGATCATAATGTCAGTCTAATTTATAGTTTCTATTTCCACAAAAACAATTCTATTCAATTTCCAGTTAACACATACAGTGTTTTGACCCAGAAAATCACAGGTAATTTATAGTTGGGTTCCAACCTGGTCGTTTCAAATTCGCTTAAAGTCTCATATCATTAAAGTAAGACGTTAATCAAACATTCAAGCTCTCGGTCTCAAAATTATAATATTGAGACCAGAAATGCCTCTTCTAGCCTTGCACTATCACTTAAAGCGATATAACCATATGCTTTACTTTTGTTCGACAAGAAAAGAAATAAGTTTACTGTAACGTTAAAGTATTAAATGATAGTTCAATTTTAGGCAAAAGAAAAAGTACGTTTATCAGTCAAACATAGTCACATAATCTGACCAGATTCACATAATCAATCATAAAGCATACAACCTAAACTTTCTTGAAATCGATAAAGAAAAATAATTTAACTATTTTAATATTAAACCATATCAAAAATAAAATAAGGTATGATGAAATCATTGAGTTGAAAAATATGAATTACTAACTTTAATTGAAGACAAGAAAACCTGTTAAAGCACACGGACTTTTTACAGCATGTACACAAAGGCAACATGAAATATATATTTACTTTTTCATTACTTTTCCTGAGTAAATAAATCACTGAGTTTATTTAAAAAATACGTCAATAAAAATATCACTCTCAGAAGTTTTAATTTATGTAGGGATTTAAAAAATGAACATTTAATATCTTCAACTGTTATTATGTAGGCATGAACACGAAATTGCCCCATGGTGTTATTTTAAATGCCTGTAACATTTTACGACAGTTATTTATATAAAGGTCCGACAGACTTGATACATAGGTTCCATTTGGTTTAAAGAAGAACTGTTCATTTTGGGGTCAGACACTACAAAACTAATCCAGGAAAACGCTACAGTCAGTCACTTAAAGAGTCTCTTTGCGATCTGTCGGGTCCTTAGATACTCCGTTCTATCAGATTATTTCTTCTGTGCTCAGAAAAGTTATCTAAAAGAGCTAAGACTTCAACATTTTATAACGTAATGTCAACTAGAAATCGATACAACTACAATAACATCAATAATGCTGCGTCTGGACTTTGTTTTACACGGAATGAAAGATGAATAATGCGTAGAATGTTTTCGCTTTGATGCTGTTATGGGTGACATAAATAAAAATGTAAACGAACTGTAAGATAAAATAATATTACAGTATAATAAAAGTATAAAATAAGCAGAGACTACCTTACACGGTGGGGTAATAGGACATTGAATCATTTAAGTGCGGATAATTGGACTCATGGCTTATGGAGCCAAACCATCCCAGAAAAGCTTTTAAGAATTCAAAATTTCCATATTTTAGAGAGTTTGGGTTGTACTATTACCTAGCTATTTGCCCTTACTACAATAACTGAGTTAACAATTTCTCGATGTAAAAAAACAATCTAGTGCTTGTGTTAGCACCACGATACGAATGATTATAACGTAAGAGATGCAAGGTATGCAGATGCCCGTGACTCCACCACCCTCCATTATTTCACACCTCACTTGCCTCGTGTGTGTGACGTAAGGCTCAGGATCAGTCGTTAGCATCACGATACGAATGATTATAGATGCAAGGTATGCAGATGCCCGTGACTCCACCACCCTCCATTATTTCACACCTCACTGCCTCGTGTGTGTGTGACGTAAGGCTCAGGATCAGTCGTTAGCACCACGATACGAATGATTATAACGTAAGAGATGCAAGGTATGCAGATGCCCGTGACTCCACCACCCTCCATTATTTCACACCTCACTGCCTCGTGTGTGTGTGTGTGTGACGTAAGGCTCAGGATCAGTCGTTAGCACCACGATACGAATGATTATAACGTAAGAGATGCAAGGTATGCAGATGCCCGTGACTCCACCACTCTCCATTATTTCACACCTCACTGCCTCGTGTGTGTGTGTGTGTGACGTAAGGCTCAGGATCAGTCGTTAGCACCACGATACGAATGATTATAACGTAAGAGATGCAAGGTATGCAGATGCCCGTGACTCCACCACCCTCCATTATTTCACACCTCACTGCCTCGTGTGTGTGTGTGTGACGTAAGGCTCAGGATCAGTCGTTAGCACCACGATACGAATGATTATAACGTAAGAGATGCAAGGTATGCAGATGCCCGTGACTCCACCACCCTCCATTATTTCACACCTCACTGCCTCGTGTGTGTGACGTAAGGCTCAGGATCAGTCGGGCGGTCGCCAATTATCCAGGATCAATACACAGATTGTATCCATTGCTAACCGAGAATAATTACTGCAGTCAGAGTCACCGTGCCGTGCTGTACTCATTCTCATTTAAATACGACTCTCCAATACTCTTTCTTCATTTACATTTAGAAGCCGAGTCTTTTCTTGTTATTCGTCGACACTTTTATTTGTTTTATGATAATAAGTGTCTTATTCGGTCTTTTATTCATGAAACGGAAAATGTCGCTTTCGACATTAAGAGATTTACAAAATAGTACATTTAATTTGTTTTCTACTTCCATGAAATTAAGTATTATAATCAACTACCGTAAACAGGCTTGCTACGGATTAAGAATTAAGGCGTTTTATATACATTTGTCACAAACTTACATTTAATTTATCACTCCAAGAACAAGCCACTATTAATAGAATTACTGTAATATAACATGAAAAAGTGTCGGACTGATTTACTGTTTTGGCACTTTGGTCTCAAACTCTTAAGTATTTTGGCCAACGGACCACCCTAATCTTGGACACTTCTATAAATTCGAGGTCATTTAAAGAGTGAAGAGATCCAATGAGTTTTTGTAACAACACAATGAACAAATAGATTACTTTTTGAGCCGTGTCCTGTATTTACTAATAACATAATTTTTCAAATAGTCGTTATTTATGTACACTTATACCAAAGTAATGGGGAAATATTCGAATATATAAATCTTAGCCTTTTAAGGCTGATAATAATAATTTACTATAACACTATGGTGATGATACGCCAAACTGTACGGCAAACATAGCTGAATGACTTACAAAACCTTAAATATATACAAACATAGTCATTACCTTGAACACTTCCTTTCTGGAATCGCAAACTCCTCAGTAATGTTACTAATAATAATAATTCATTTTGGCTCTCCAAGTATTGATGACCACATCCCACCCAAAATAGCGTAACTAATACACTTTAAGCCGAGACATTAATTGGCTGAGCATTAGCGAATTTTGCACGAAGTTTCATTTCTATTTGATGGACATTGTATTCGATGTTGGTGTAATTTGAACATCTTGACTTTGGTCTTATTGAGTAATCATGATTGCAAAAAGAAAATTATACGATAAACAGGTTTGTAAACAGATTTGAACTCCATCATGTAACATTGTAACACGTGACATGTGGTAGATTGGTTGATGACTGGTTATATTTGATAGGATCTTCCAATGTTCTTTTGTTATCAGTTTATTTGGACATGGGCACGGTAGTTATACGATGGTGCATGTCCCTCCATCTCCATGAGATTTTGCTGAACGTTAACAAAGCCTAGATTCTATCTGTCTGTATATCTGCATGTGTGTCTATTTTCTGCTGGACATCATAAGAACGAACTGAGTTATGGGACTGAAACTTTGCATGTAACGTAATTTATACTTAGGCAACGTCGTGATTTATGATGGCCATATTCCTATGTGAAGTTTGGCTGGGCCTTTACGTAGCCCAACTATCCACAAGATACCTTGTAAACGACTTCATCGACAGATTTTACGTTTTGCACGAAGTTTATTTCTACATAGACAATGAGTTAACGAGGGTGTATGGCTATTCATGAGGTTTGTATAAGCGTTATTGAAGTCTTTCACTCAATAGTCTTTCAAATTGTTTCTGGCTGCTTTTGAACTGCAAAAATGTTGTCTTGAGAATGAAACAAACTGGACATTTTCCAATAAATTCTCACTACTGTGCCTGTTTTTAAATCAATACACAACAAATTTCATGAGTTTTTAAATTATAAATCTTAAATATGGTATAGCAAAAGTAATGGATCTTTTCCAAACCAAAGATTTAAAATTATACTTACTTTATCTTCTATATTCGCCTATTTTCATAAAATAATTTAACACATACTTCTTACAATACTACAAATGGACGTCGCTTTACATAAAATAATAAACAACATTGAGTCCGTATTTTAAACACCAATGTTAAACTCGAATAAAACGCTTATAGCAGCTCTTCTGACTATAACCGACTGGTTAATCTGAATTACGGAGCTACCTTTGTAAGTGTAATTTTCGAGATATTAGCGAGGAAAGAATGAAAACCCAATGGATTTAGCCCTCCAGGTGGCAATTAAGCAGGCCGTGCCGCGCGCTTCTCTCCCAGGCTTACTGTGCACATTCACATTGTATTGATTCTAACCATGAATGAACACGTGCTGAGTGGGTGTTTTCTGTCTTTCCAATGCTGCCTCTCAAACTGAGTCTGCTCTCATTCACTCCTCCCCTCACCCCCTTAACCTACACGACAAGCCGTGCAGCGTGCTTCTATCACAGGCTTCTGTGCACATTCACATTATGCACATTCACATTGTATTGATTCTAACCATGAATGAACACGTGCTGAGTGGGTGCTTTCTGTCTTTCCAATGCTGCCTCTCTCAAACTGAGTCTGCTCTCTTTTCACTCCTCCCCTCACCCCCTTAACCTACACGACAAGCCGTGCAGCGTGCTTCTATCACAGGCTTCTGTGCACATGCACATTATGCACATTCACATTGTATTGATTCTAACCATGAATGAACACGTGCTGAGTGGGTGCTTTCTGTCTTTCCAATGCTGCCTCTCTCAAACTGAGTCTGCTCTCATTCACTCCTCCCCTCACCCCCTTAACCTACACGACAAGCCGTGCAGCGTGCTTCTCTCACAGGCTTCTGTGCACATTCACATTATGCACATTCACATTGTATTGATTCTAACCATGAATGAACACGTGCTGAGTGGGTGCTTTCTGTCTTTCCAATGCTGCCTCTCAAACTGAGTCTGCTCTCATTCACTCCTCCCCTCACCACCCTTAACCTACACGACAAGCCGTGCAGCGTGCTTCTATCACAGGCTTCTGTGCACATTCACATTGTATTGATTCTAACCATGAATGAACACGTGCTGAGTGGGTGCTTTCTGTCTTTCCAATGCTGCCTCTCTCAAACTGAGTCTGCTCTCATTCACTCCTCCCCTCACCCCCTTAACCTACACGACAGACCATGCCGTGGCTTCTCTCCCAGGCTTACTGTGCACATTCACATTGTATTGATTCTAACCATGAATGAACACGTGCTGAGTGGGTGCTTTCTGTCTTTCCAATGCTGCCTCTCTCAAACTGAGTCTGCTCTCGTTCACTCCTCCCCTCACCCCCTTAACCTACACGACAGACCATGCCGTGGCTTCTCTCCCAGGCTTACTGTGCACATTCACATTGTATTGATTCTAACCATGAATGAACACGTGCTGAGTGGGTGCTTACTGTCTTTCCAATGCTGCCTCTCTCAAACTGAGTCTGGTCTCATTCACTCCTCCCTTCACCCCCTTAACCTACACGACAGGCTGTGCAGGTCACTTCTATCACTGGCTTACTGTGCACATTCACATTGTATTGATTCTAACCATGAATGAACACATACTGAGTGGGTGCTTTCTGTCTTTCCAATGCTGCCTCTCTCAAACTGAGTCTGCTCTCATTCACTCCTCCCCTCACCCCCTTAACCTACACGACAAGCCGTGCAGCGTGCTTCTATCACAGGCTTCTGTGCACATTCACATTATGCACATTCACATTGTATTGATTCTAACCATGAATGAACACGTGCTGAGTGGGTGCTTACTGTCTTTCCAATGCTGCCTCTCTCAAACTGAGTCTGGTCTCATTCACTCCTCCCTTCACCCCCTTAACCTACACGACAGGCTGTGCAGGTCACTTCTATCACTGGCTTACTGTGCACATTCACATTGTATTGATTCTCACCATGAATGAACACGTGCTGAGTGGGTGCTTTCTGTCTTTCCAATGCTGCCTCTCTCAAACTGAGTCTGCTCTCATTCACTCCTCCCCTCACCCCCTTAACCTACACGACAAGCCGTGCAGCGTGCTTCTATCACAGGCTTCTGTGCACATTCACATTATGCACATTCACATTGTATTGATTCTAACCATGAATGAACACGTGCTGAGTGGGTGCTTTCTGTCTTTCCAATGCTGCCTCTCAAACTGAGTCTGCTCTCATTCACTCCTCCCCTCACCACCCTTAACCTACACGACAAGCCGTGCAGCGTGCTTCTATCACAGGCTTCTGTGCACATTCACATTGTATTGATTCTAACCATGAATGAACACGTGCTGAGTGGGTGCTTTCTGTCTTTCCAATGCTGCCTCTCAAACTGAGTCTGCTCTCATTCACTCCTCCCCTCTCCCCCTTAACCTACATGACAGACCATGCCGTGGCTTCTCTCCCAGGCTTACTGTGCACATTCACATTGTATTGATTCTAACCATGAATGAACACGTGCTGAGTGGGTGCTTTCTGTCTTTCCAATGCTGCCTCTCGAACTGAGTCTGCTCTCTCGTTCACTCCTCCCCTCACCCCCTTAACCTACACGACAGACCATGCCGTGGCTTCTCTCCCAGGCTTACTGTGCACATTCACATTGTATTGATTCTAACCATGAATGAACACGTGCTGAGTGGGTGCTTACTGTCTTTCCAATGCTGCCTCTCTCAAACTGAGTCTGGTCTCATTCACTCCTCCCTTCACCCCCTTAACCTACACGACAGGCTGTGCAGGTCACTTCTATCACTGGCTTACTGTGCACATTCACATTGTATTGATTCTAACCATGAATGAACACGTACTGAGTGGGTGCTTTCTGTCTTTCCAATGCTGCCTCTCAAACTGAGACTGCTCTCATTCACTCCAATCTGTTCTCAATCACAAGACATTGATCACAAATATATATTTTTGTGTCACCCACCCACTGTGACAACAATCGTTAGTTACTACTACAGTCATGAATGTAAGATGATATTTGCGATATCGATTAGTGTTTAATTGGGCAAGGGTAAAGGAGGCCTGTTAATTTAAATACAACAAAGAAGTTAGCAAAACAAATGTGCTATCTAAATCTTATACATTTATCACAATATAAAGTAAATCATCGATTATATTTAGAATAGTTTGATTTATATTTAAATTGACAATTTACCTTTTTCCTCGCATCACTTAAAGCATTTCTTATCCAGATTACATAATTTAGCCTTACATACATTATACACGACGTAAATAAACTAACTAACAAACAAAAATATTTATTATTTAAAACACATAATAATGTAGGAGGGGTTTTTAAAGTGCACTTGATGAGAAATTGTCCTCAAAATGAGTCATAAATGGAACACTCAACATTTTCACAAATGTGAAATAATATTTCTTCCTATGGTGATACTACCATCCAAAGAATAGTGATGTATTATAAAGTGATTAGTAGTAGGTGACGCTGTTTTTATTTATACAACGTATAGTTGACATTCATTCGATTAAGCTTCGACTGTACTTATGATAAATATACATCACCATATTTCGTGTATGGGGTGAGGCGATGTTTCTCATATGTAGGAATACACTGATCTTCATTACAACTTTGGCACTAACATAAGATGTATTAACTATCGTTTGTCAAGCCACTGACAAGAATAACGAATGACTTAAAATCTTAGATCTGTAGACAGTGAATGTAGAAATATATATATTTTTAAGCCTGTGATATATCTCATTATATTTGCGAAACTGTAGTTAATATTTATAAAATAATAAACCTCTAGACTAAATCGCGATCGTTCACCGCAACCGAATTTATGGAACGGGGCACGGAACGACGCAATATCAGCGCAAACTTCATCAGGACAACAACGCGCACTAATACCGGGTTTGATTTTTAAGATAACCGGATTTATCAATTGTTTTATCTGCTTTCATTTAACAACAACTATTAATGTAAAAGTAACATAAGGTGAAATATTTTGAAATAACTACATAAATGGCTTCAATGTAGAATCGCCAAAAATATGCACACAATTGATCGAAGTAAAAACTAACTTTGCTGTTACAACTTCAACGTTATTGGGCTCCAATGAATATGATTTTTCAGACTGTTGGGTTTTTAATGAACACCCTATTGATTAAATTTTTCAACAAATATAACACGATTTGTTACAAGTACGAAGAGGTGTGCACCATATTTTATGCAGTAAGGTATTTTATGTAAAATTTGCCACAAAAGGAAGGAAAGGAATGCCACAATGTGACAAAATGTTATGCTAAGGTGCTGATTTGCATATGTGACAGCATAAAAATTATTGAAAACATTAATTCCCTGGCATATTATTTGTAATTTATATTTCGTATAATGCAATTTGTGTACACACAGACACCATTAAAATGTAAGACTAAAGTATCATAATGAGATAAAACCAATAAGAAATTGTAAAGGAACATTTATTCGTAATTTAATAATCCAAACCATTCGGCAGAAAGCCAGAAAATATAATGAAACACTGATCACAACACTTACACAATATGGGAGAAAACAAAATCAAACAAAACGTGATAAAACTCAAAGCAAGCGTATTTTCAGCATCATAAGATTACGTATCTGGTATCTTACGTCTATTGTGGAGTGGATAAGCCATGATTTACATCACAACAGGATTTACGCCGAACGTGAAATAACCTTTTCACATTTCTCCTTACAGATCTTGGTGTATTATCAAGAATAAGCATTAACTATAACGAGGTATTAATTCAATATCTGTCCTACAAAGAGGTGCCTCGCTTCACTCGCCTGTTTTCTCTGCCTCGGTCTCTAAATACAGTACTATATAGCCGAGTCACGTAATCGCTTGTTCCCTGACGCTCCATTTCGGATATGCTCGTGGCACAATCATCCAGATATAGACACTGCATCATGTGCCTCATACAGTATCATGAAGAATAATTCGACCTCCGTATGTTCTGTGGGAACTTTATATTACAAACGTGACAGTATGCCAAATATAAGTACAAGCACGGGGCAGCGATGTCACGCGTGTGTCAACGTCGAACTGCTCGTGGCACAATCAACCAGATATAGTCACTGCACTGTGCCGCATACAGCATCATGAAGCTTAATTCGACCTCCGTATGTTCTGTGGGAACTTTGTATTACAAACGCGACAGTATGCCAAATATAAGTACAAGCACGGGGCAGCGATGTCACGCGTGTGTCAACGTCGAACTGCTCGTGGCACAATCAACCAGATATAGTCACTGCACTGTGCCGCATACGGCATCATGAAGCTTAATTCGACCTCCGTATGTTCTGTGGGAACTTTGTATTACAAACGCGACAGTATGCCAAATATAAGTACAAGCACGGGGCAGCGATGTCACGCGTGTGTCAACGTCGAACTGCTCGTGGCACAATCAACCAGATATAGTCACTGCACTGTGCCGCATACAGCATCATGAAGCTTAATTCGACCTCCGTATGTTCTGTGGGAACTTTATATTACAAACGCGACAGTATGCCAAATATAAGTACAAGCACGGGGCAGTGATGTCACGCGTGTGTCAACGTCGAACTGCTCGTGGCACAATCAACCAGATATAGTCACTGCACTGTGCCGCATACAGCATCATGAAGCTTAATTCGACCTCCGTATGTTCTGTGGGAACTTTATATTACAAACGCGACAGTATGCCAAATATAAGTACAAGCACGGGGCAGTGATGTCACGCGTGTGTCAACGTCGAACTGCTCGTGGCACAATCAACCAGATATAGTCACTGCACTGTGCCGCATACAGCATCATGAAGCTTAATTCGACCTCCGTATTTTCTGTGGGAACTTTATATTACAAACGCGACAGTATGCCAAATGTAAGTACAAGCACGGGGCAGCGATGTCACGCGTGTGTCAACGTCGAACTGCTCGTGGCACAATCATCCAGATATAGTCACTGCACTGTGCCGCATACAGCATCATGAAGCTTAATTCGACCTCCGTATGTTCTGTGGGAACTTTGTATTACAAACGCGACAGTATGCCAAATATAAGTACAAGCACGGGGCAGCGATGTCACGCGTGTGTCAACGTCGAACTGCTCGTGGCACAATCATCCAGATATAGTCACTGCACTGTGCCGCATACAGCATCATGAAGCTTAATTCGACCTCCGTACGTTCTGTGGGAACTTTGTATTACAAACGCGACAGTATCCCAAATATGGCCACAAGGGCGGTACATTAATGTCATGTTCGGATGTACCCGTAATTCTTGCCAAGAGAACCAGTAATTGCATCAGAACATAAATAGCTAAAAATGTCTGAGATGCCAGTAAAACAAATTCACTTTAAGCTGGGTGACATTGACATTCGAACTCTGCACTGCCGACCGTGGAGTACATTGAGCCACCACTTTCCTGAAGTATTGAGTAAGCATTAAACAGTTATTGTAGTTGTTTCGGGAGTACGAGTATTAAATCTATGCGATTCGTTTTTTAGCCTATCCAGAATACAAAACTTCCATAATTACTTGAGATGACGACTTATACATGTTTTGCAACCCACCAAGCATCAATCAGTGATGAGGATAGCCAGAGAGGATACCTTACTTCACTATCGTGCTGTAGTGTGAAAATCTGTGAAAAAAGCTTATCGGGAATTTAAGCATTAACTGTACGATTCAACCATCTCAAAGTCCCAGAAGTACTAGATGTAACTTTACAAAACAACCTGTAATAAAAGTAGAAATAGATAATGAAACACACAAATTCCAAGTGTTGGAGGAATTTTAAAGATCTTTTCATTATCCGGTCGTCACAGGACAATGTTCCACTCGAAACATTAAATTACAAAGCGAGGTTAGGTCTTTTCTTGCATTAATCCCTTGGAAAATAAAATAAAATTCCTTAAGTAGGAGTATAATCAATCACCTTAATCATTTCAATTTTCCAGGCCGAAAAACAAGATAAAACACCGCTGCAGACTGATCCACCCGATCCTCTAGTCTGAGTTCCAACTTCAATTCTGCAAAAGTTATTTCAAAAAAGAATTGACTCGTTGTTCTAAGTATCTGGGCTCACATACTGTGACACACCGGGAATAACAGAACTGAACTGAAGACAATGATCGTCCACCACGGCCCATGCGATTAACTTGTGACCTTTCACCGACCACTTCAAACACAATGGAATTCTGCTACAAGAGGCTTGACATTCGACATTCGAAAACCATTTCACAGTCCTAACATTGCCACAACGCTAGTGTTGGCAAAGTGGCTTAACACTGTCAATTCCCTTTGCGACATCTATAGATCTGACGTACCACGTCTCTGACACTTAGGACTATGACATTCTCAGCACATGTATTGTCGTCAAAGCAAAGCTGGCGTAAATCGATTGCGTTCATCTCTCGAAAGCGCTGATGAAAAAGTTATTATTGAGACTCCTGACTAAACGGGTCGAAAATCGAATGGCGAACAGAATGAAAGATTCTATCAATAAATAGTCCTATTGCTCAAAATATTATCAGGGGAGCCTCCAAAGCCTAAAACTACTTGAACGCTGGAGTTCGCCATCTACTGCCTACGGGTAACACAATCAAGCTCGGAAACACGAATGTAAGAGAACCTACGGGTCCCAGAGGCACCGGTAAACCAATTGGAACCGGAATAACGGCTAGCCAAAAACAGGCGTTATTGCTCAGCCACCACTTTTATTTATAATACAAACAGTTCTGGTCACAAAAGGATACTACCTTTTAACAGTTCGGTTCATAATATTTTATATACATTTCAGGCCCATGTAGATTTCTATTTCCCAATCAATTTATATATTTTATATCATTATATGTATTTTTACTGTACTAATTGAGGGTAACATTTGAACATTTCCGAATATCATAATTAGGCAAATTTGTGGATATTATTTTCCAAATTACTTTATTACCGTACACTTTGGTCAATTCCTTATACTTCCATTCGATAGTTTTGCTCAGTAATTCGAGTTGTTGTCATAACAAACTATGTTGTACATTCAGGCTCCTCGCAATCAGCCCAACACAATGTTTTGGGATTATAAGTGTATTTACTGTACACGCCTCAACTGATATGCTTATCAATGTTTTGCATTATTTCGAGTATCAATTGAATATACCAAGAATTGAGTATATCAATCTAAAAATTCTATCTTATGGGAATTTTTATGTCCTTTCACCAAAAACCAAATTCTAGGATTCAGAATTTTCCTGTATCATGCATCATTAGCTGGACCAATGATATATAACCTGTTTGGAAGCACGCAGCAAATAGTATTCATGTCAATAAGTAGCACTTACTGACATGAAAGATACTTGCTCCGTATTTACAATGGGTTACATATGCGCTCGTATATGATTGACTGGCTCATTCGGTGCCCATACCCGTATTCATTGTACTGTAGTAGGCATTAAAATATTAACAGACTGAATAATTCGAGTAATTAGTAAATAAAGAGAACAAACGTTTATTTACAGACTAACAATCGCCCACCATCTGACATCTCTTGAGTTTCCAAACTACCTACATAAACATTACAAATTACACAAACATCAGCCAGGCAACTTAACGGAACATTGGCAGCCTATTCAGGCTTACTGAGCTTATATAAATATTTGTTGTAACTTTGAGATACGCCTGCCACCTTAGTGGCCCAGCACCAGATCGTACTGACATCTGCTCGGTCTTAAACTTCAGTTAGTGAGTAAAAACAATTTACATTTACAAGAGTTAATGCCAGCATTTGAATGACTTATCAAATATATATTTTCATAATAAGGGATATTTCTTTACTTAGTAACTTGCTCCGCTCATATTAACTATTATTATTATTCTCAACGGTTAACTTGCTCCACTCATTTCTACTCTTTACTTTGGACCTGATAACTAAGTTAGCTTCCTTCGCTCACATGAGCAATCTTAACAGCGTCGTGTTGTCCGCCTACGATCTCGGAAACTGGTAACTTGCTCCGCTCATATCTACTCTTGGACTTTGGACCTGATAACTAAGTTAGCTTCCTTCGCTCACAGGAGCAATCTTAACAACGTCGTGTTGTCCGCCTACGATCTCGGAAACTGGTAACTTGCTCCGCTCATATCTACTCTTGGACTTTGGACCTGATAACTAAGTTAGCTTCCTTCGCTCACAGGAGCAATCTTAACAACGTCGTGTTGTCCACCTACGATCTCGGAAACTGGTAACTTGCTCCGCTCATATCTACTCTTTGGACTTTGGACCTGATAAAAACTTAAAAGTTAGCTTTCCTCGCTCACAGGAGCAAACTTAACAACCGTTATGTTTCCACAATAACGATCTTTCCGGAAACTGGTAACTTGCTCCGCTCATGTCTAACTCTGGACTTTTACTGATAACTAAGTTAATTTCCTCCTCACAGGAGCAATCTTAACAACGTCGTGTTGTCCACCTACATTCTCGGTAACTGGTAACTTGCTCCCGCTCATATCTACTCCTTGGACTTTGACCTGATAAATAAAGTTAGCTCCCTCGCTCACAAGAGGAATCTTAACAACGCATGTTCTCCACCTACGATTGTGGAAACTGGGTAACTTGCTCCGCTCATAGCTACTCTTGGACTTTGGACCTGATACTAAGTTAGCTTCCTTCCTCACAGGAGCAATCTTAACAACGTCGTGTGTCCACCTACGATCTCGGAAACTGGTAACTGCTCCGCTCCATATCTACTCTTGGACCTTTGAGGACCTGATAACTAAGTTAGCTTCCTTCGCTCGCAGGAAGCAATCCTTATCAACGTCGTGTTTGTCCGCCTACGATCTCGGAAACTGATAACTTGCTACCGCTCATGCACTCTTGACTTTGAACCTGATAACTAAGTTAGCTTCCTCGCTTCACAGGAAGCAATCTTATCAACGTCGTGTTGTCCACCACGATCTCCGAAACCTGGTAACATGCTCCGCTCATATCTATCTTGGACTTTTGGACCTGATAACTAAGTTAGCTTCCTTCGCTCGCAGGAGCAATCTTAACAACTCTGTGTTGTCCGCCAACGATCCTCGGAAACTGTAACATTGCCATTCCGCTCATGTCAAATCTTGACTTTGACCTGATAACTGAAGTTAGCTTCCAGTCGCTCACAGGAGCAATCTTAACGTCATGTTGTCCGCGTACGATTATACATCGGAAACTGGTAACTTGCTCCGCTCATATCTACTCTTGGACTTTTGCCTGATAACTAAGTAGCTTTCCTTGCGCTCACAGGAGCAATCTAACAACGTCGTGTTGTCCACCTACGATCTCGGAAACTGGTAACTTGCTCCGCTCATATCTACTCTTGGACTTATGACCTGATAACAAAGTTAGCTTCCTTTCGCTCACCAGAGCAATCTTAACAACGCTCGTAGTTGTCCACCTACGATCTCGGAAACTGTGTAACTTGCTTCCGCTCATATCTACTCTTGGACTTTGGACCTGATTACTGAAGTTACTTCCCTACGCTCACAGAGCAATCTTAACAACGTCGTGGTGTCCCACCTAACGATCCCGAAACTGGTAACTTGCTCAGCTCATATTACATCTGGACTTTGGACCTGATAACTAAGTTTAGCTTCCTCGCTCACAGGAGCAATCTTAACAACAACGTTATGTTGTCCACTCTACGATCTCGGAAACTGTGTAACTTGCTCCGCTCAATGTCTATACTCTCTGACTTTTACCCTGATAACTAAGTTAGTTTTCCTTCAGCTCGCCAGGAGCAATCTTAACAACATCGTGTTGTCCGCCTACGATCACGAAACTGGTAACTTGCTTCCGCTCATGTCTACTCCCTTGGACTTTGGAACCTGATAACTAAGTTAGCTTCCTTCGGGCTCGCAGAGCAATCTTAACAACGAACGTGTTTCCGCGTACGATATCGAAAAAAAACCTGGGGGGGGTAACTTGCTCCGCTCAATCTACTCTTGGACTTTGACCGGATAACTAAGTTAGACTTCCCTCACTCACGTGGAGCAATCTAACACGAACGTCGTGTTGTCCACCTACATCTCGGAACTGGTTAAACTTGCTCCCGCTCATAGCTACTCTTGGACTTTGACCTGATAACTAAGTAGCTTTTCTTCGCTCACAGAGAGCCAATCTTTAACAACGTCATGTTCGCCACCTACGATCTCGGAAACTTCTAACTTGGCTCCGCTCATGTCTACTCTTGACTTATGTGACCTAGATAACTAAGTTAGCTTCCTCGCACGCAGGAGCAATCTTAACAACATCGTGGTTGTCCGCCTACGATCTCGGAAACTGGTAACTTGCTCCGCTCATGTCTACCTCTTGGACTTTGACCTGAAAACTAAGTTATCTTCCTTCGCTCGCAGGAGCAATCTTAACACGTCGTTTGTCCGCGTACGATATCGAAACTGGTAAACTTGCTCCGCTAAGTATCTACTCTTGAGACTTATGCCTGATAACTAAGTTAGCTTCCATCGCTCACGAGGAGCAATCGTAACAACGCGTGTTGTCCACCTACGATCTCGGAAAACTGGTAACTTGCTCAGCTCGATGTCACTCTTGGACTTTTGGCCCCTGATAACTAAGTTAGCTTCCTTCGCTCGCAAGGAGCAATCTTAACAACGTCGTGTTGTCCGCGTACGATATCGGAAACTGGATAACTTGCTCCGCTCATACTACTCTTGGACTTTGGACCTGAATAAACTACTAAGTTAGCTTCCCTCACTTCACTGAGCAATCTTAAACAACGTCGTGTTGTCCACGCTACGAATCACGGAAACTGGTAACTTGCTCCGCTCATAGCTACTCTTTGGACCTTTGGACCTGAGAACTAAGTTAGTCTTCTTCGCTCACAGGAGCAATCTTAACAACGACATGTCTCCACCTAACGATCTCGAAACTTCTAACTTGCTCCCGCTCATGTCTACTCTTGGGCTTTGTACCTGATAACTAATTTAGCTTCCTTCGCTCGCAGGAGCAATCGTTAACACATCGTGTGTCCGCCTACGATCCGGAAACTGGTTAACTTGCTCCGCTCATGTCTACTCTTGGACTTTTGGACCTGATAACTAAGTTAGCTTACCTTCCGCTCGCAGGAGCAATCTCTTAACAACGTCGTGTTGTCCCGTACGATAATCGGAAACTGGTAAACTTTGACTCCGCTAATATCTACTCTTGATACTGTAACCTGATTAACTAAGTTAGCTTCCTTCGCTCACAGGAGCAATCGTAACAACGTCGTGTTGTCCACCTAACGATCTCGAAACATGTAACTTGCTCCCGCTCAATGTCTACTCTGACTTTGGACCTGATAACTAAGTTAGCTTCCTTCGCTCACAGGAGCAATCTTAACAACGTCGTGTTGTCCACACCTACGAATCTCCGGAAACTGGTAACTTGCTCCGCTCATATCTAACTCTGGACTTTGGACCTATTAACTAAGTTTAGCCTTCCTTACGCTCGCAGGAGCAATCTTAACAACGTCCGTGTTGTCCGCCTACGATCTCGAGAAACTGGTAACTTGCTCCGCTCAGTCTACTTCATTGGACATTAGGACCTGATAACTTAAGTTAGCTTCCTTCGCTCACAGGAAGCAATCTAACGTCAGTTGTCCGCGCAACGATAATCGAAACTGGTAAACTTGCTCCGTGCTCATATCTACTCTTGGACTTTTGACCTGATATACTATAAGTTAGCTTCCTTCGCTCACAGAGCAATCTTAACAACGTCGTGTTGTCCACCTACGATCTCGGAAACTGGTAACTTGCTCCGCTCATATCTACTCTTGGACTTTGGACCTGATAACTAAGTTAGCTTCCTTCGCTCACAGGAGCAATCTTAACAACGTCGTGTTGTCCACCTACGATCTCGGAAACTGGTAACTTGCTCCGCTCATATCTACTCTTGGACTTTGGACCTGATAACTAAGTTAGCTTCCTTCGCTCACAGGAGCAATCTTAACAACGTCGTGTTGTCCACCTACGATCTCGGAAACTGGTAACTTGCTCCGCTCATATCTACTCTTGGACTTTGGACCTGATAACTAAGTTAGCTTCCTTCGCTCACAGGAGCAATCTTAACAACGTCGTGTTGTCCACCTACGATCTCGGAAACTGGTAACTTGCTCCGCTCATATCTACTCTTGGACTTTGGACCTGATAACTAAGTTAGCTTCCTTCGCTCACAGGAGCAATCTTAACAACGTCGTGTTGTCCACCTACGATCTCGGAAACTGGTAACTTGCTCCGCTCATATCTGCTTGGGCTTCAGGCTTGCTGAGGACGCGCTTCCTTCTCCCACATGGGCACCCAATTAGTATTTCTTTGCGGTTAAAATGTTTGTAGTAGGTATCCCCATATATTTATTTACGAAAAGCTACGTTTAGTATATTTTGGAGTAACAAAAAAGAATTATTAAGTTTGATTGCTCTACTTGAGAACGTTGTAACAAATTTTAATTTTCCAAAGAATGTAATTTTCAATTTATTTCTAATAAAGACTACATATTTCGGTTAAAATATAAAACTTAAGTTTTGTTCCATGAAAGAGTTTTCTCTTTAATTTTATACTCTATTGGTTAATAAAACATTAAATTATTTGGGTTTTGTTTAAATTTAAAAAATATTAAATACCTTTAAAATCTGTAAGCATAATTTTCCTGTTTTGAACAGAAACTCGTATGTGTTCAGTATACGAATGAGATTATTTGTAATAATTAATTTTGCTCTGACGTCCACAAGTTTGACTCCGGCAGACTCCGATGTACTAATCCACTCGAGCAGCAAGTTTGAAAACATTTCATTCGAAAAAAAAAAAAAAAAACAAATAGTCCATTCATATTACACGTAGAGAGACGCTCAATCTGATTCATCACTGAAATGTTTAAAACATTGCTTTTTATTAACAATATTTAAATATATACCTTCCCTTTTGCTAGCGATGATGTCCGAATATTCTATTTTTTAAACTAATGTGATTTTTACTAAATAATTTACCCAAGTTGTACACGAAAATGTACGATAAAAAATCAAATACATAATACATTTTGAAATCTTATAAATTAGTTATATAATTTCTATTTTTAGCGATCTATTGTTATATTACCTAAACCTTGAGCGGTTGACGAAATCTACCAAACATGATCGTGACGGTTGAAGGCGAAGAGACGAGCTTGATTAGTGGACAATTCGTGGGTTAATTTTGTATGTCTTATGAATACATACAAAATTAACCCAAGGACTGCACAGGGGAGTTCATTAGTTCATGCATGTTTAATAATCCTTATATTTGTAATATTACAACAACAGACAAACAAAGATATCATTACATGAAAATGTAAATTAGCCAGCTTTACACGAGCTACATCTATTTATCTCCACATTAATCATACTCGCATAACTATTGGG
Source organism: Homalodisca vitripennis (assembly GCF_021130785.1). Classification (NCBI taxonomy): domain Eukaryota; kingdom Metazoa; phylum Arthropoda; class Insecta; order Hemiptera; family Cicadellidae; genus Homalodisca; species Homalodisca vitripennis. The sequence continues at coordinate 113,090,795 of NC_060211.1, read as the reverse complement.
GTCCATTTTGTATCTACGCCATTATACTTATATTTATCCCCGAGCTACAGTCGTAAAATTTTCAATGTAGAAACAAGCCACCAGGAGCGATAATAGGACAGGAGCTCATCTACTAATTTCGTTATGTTAGCAGTAGAAAACTTCTGAGTGGCTCCCAACTTTTATCACGAAAAGTTAAAAAGATAAAGAGTGATGGATGGCATTTTTAGTTACCTGTCTCACAGGCAGACAGCTGATTTCCGCCATTTAGTACCAAACTTTAGTATCAGAGAACTCTAGTTTTTGCTGCCAATGTTACAATCCATTACTACTGTCACTAAACTTCACATAGATAAAGTATTATTTATGGGATTTTGAGTTGCATGTTTCCAAAATCCCCCAAGATTGTCAACATTGAGTAGCGAACTGCAATATCACTAAACTAAAGAGAACTCTTTTTGGGCTAGCACAAGGCGTACACATCTTGCGACTAGGAACATGTTGTCACAGAAAGTTAAAGAGACGAAGAGTGATTGATACCAGTTTGGGTTTTCAAAATGGCTATTGCATTTAGTGCCACAAGATTCGCCGAGAACCGATCCTAGCACAGTGAATAGCAAATTCCAGTATCACTGAACTCTATCGATATTTTTAAACATTTCCATGGTATGGTAGAAAGTACACACTACTGATGACTGTTGTCATGAAAGGATGAAGAATTGATATTTTGATATGCTTTCTTTCAAATTCCCACGAGGTCTATATTGTCTTATGGGCAAATCATATTATAATTTGACTCTTATCAATATTGCTGCCAACTTTAGTGCACTAGAACAAGGCGGACACTTTTGGTGACCAATTATGCTGTCACGAAAGGTTAAAGAAAAAGGAGTGGTTGATGGCATGTTGAGTTGCTTGTTACTTAAGTTACCACGAGACCTGATCCCCGCTATTGAGTAGTATACTTTGCTATCACTGGACTCTATCACATACTGCCAACTTTACTGCACCAATACAAGGCAAACACTTTGGTTGACTCATCACATGTTGTCACGAAAGGTTAGAGTGAAAATAGTGATTGATTGCATGTTCAGTTCCTTGTACTTCAAGTTCTCACGAGAGCTGACCCCTGCCATTGAGTAGTAACTCTTAACATAAATTGACTCTATAAATATTGCTACCAAATTTATTGCATTAGTACTAGGCAAATACTTTGGGTGAATCGCAAAATGGTATCGAGAAAAGAGTGATTGATGATGGCATGTTGATTGTCTCTGAAGTTCCCACGGGAGCTAATAGAAACCCTCACTATCACTGTAATCTACCAATATTTGTGAATGTTGTGTTTCGCTCCAGTTAACCTTCCTTTTAGTGCAGTGTCTGTGATCTGACACTGTCGCATATTGGACAACTGGAATCTTGTTTGTCTGAAAGGCTCTAAAAAAATCAATCACAAAGAAGCCCAAAACGAATTGTTGCACTGTTTCGTAGTAACAATTATGTAACTCAATTCTGCACCTGATTACACATAGATTACTCTATATTTTGTAGTCTATGTGTCTCTGATGTCGAAACGACGCAAAGAGTTCCTTTTGAGCTTCCCCGTCGCCGTCTTTTTTTAGATGGGTTCAGACGAACTTGACTTCAGAATTCAGCACTACAAGGCAGGTGGATTGGAGCTAACTTCAAATTTCACATCGAATTAACCCCTCCCACTATAGCTACGCTACCAATATTGCTGCTAACTTTAATGCACTGGTACAAAGCAAACACTTTTGGTTACTCACAACATGTTGTCACGAAAGGTTAGAGAGAAAAGAGAGATTAATTGCATAGTTAGTTGCTTGTCTTTTAAGTTCCCACGGGAACTAATCCCGATAATTGAATAGCAACACTTACTATCACTGTAATCTACAAATATTGCTGCCAATTTTACTGCAACGGTACAAGGCAAACACTTTTACTGACTCACAACATTTTGTCACGAAAGTGTAAAGAGAAATGAGTGATTGATGGCATGTTTGAGTTGCTTGTCTCTGAAGTTCCCACGGGAGTTGATCCCCGCCTTTCAGCATCTAACTTTATTATCACGGGACCTCAGTTTATGATGCCAATTGACTTGAAAGACGGAACAAATGCGTGGCTAATACTTCTTGTAGTTTATTGAATAAAAAACTATGACATAATAGTATTACATAGAGGCTAAATTTTACTGCAAATTTTCTGGTCAAGGTTAATGTCGTGGTGATTTATAGTCAACGGAAACTTAAAGAGATAGAGTTATTGATGGCATTTTGAGTTGCCTATTTCCAAAGTTCATTCAAGAGCCAATGAGTAGCAACTTTAGTACCTCTGTACTCAATCGATGCTGATGCTATTTTCAATGGCCAAGAACAAGAACACTTCTTGTGACTAAGAACCTGTTGTCACGAAAAGGGTAAAGAGTGATTGATGGCATTTGGAGCTGTCTATCAAATCCTCCAGAGAGATGATGCTGACCATTAAATAGCAAACATTAGTATGACTGGGCTCGATATTGCTATCAATTTCAGTGTGCTAGGACAAAATGTAAACTTCTGTTTACTATATACTTGGTGTGAGGAAATATCAACGTGATACAGAGAAATTGGTGGCATTTCGAGTTGCCTGTGTCCTAAATTTCCACGAGGGCAGATCCCCGCACATTGAGTAGCAAATAATGGTACCACTAAGTCTACTTACTCATACAACAGTAAGAGGCAATTATAACCCAACTACATGACAGAGTTGATCTCTATTGTTTACTAATAAAGCTGATAATTGAAATGGTTATTTTTCTAACCCAAAAAACAGGTACATTAATTAATTACACAATTTTAACAACTATTGTGAAACAAACTCAATTAAACTACATTCGTGTTTAAAGGTTGAATTTGGTAATTTCAAAATATCCATATTTATAAACAAAGCCATTTTAACTCTTCACAGACTTCCATTTTAAGCCAGCTATTATTACAACAACAAAATAGTTCTTATTTAAACACCTCCCTTGTTGTGCATTGCGGAATCGCTTTGTAATATGCACGTAAGTTGGATTTCCTAATAATTAATTACAGTTTCTATTTACGTAGAACATTACTCGGTAGACCGTGTGACATGCACATTATACTAGTGACAGTGCCGCATGGTAGTACCTGAAGCGTATCCCGGCTCGGGTTCATCATCCTCGGAGCCGGACAGGTCGTGCACGCGACACTGGTGGTGATGGACCAGGGCCGCGGACTGGTGGAGGAAACACTCGTGCCTTAGGATGGTGGTGGTGGAACCGGGGCCCATGGTGACTCCACGGGGCAGTGAGTTGAGGCCGGGGGGTCGAGGTGGGTTGCCACACAACACGAGGGCCAGAGCGCCTCCGGGCCCGCCGAACTCCATGTCGCCGAGGGAGGGTCGTCGCGATACGGGCAGAGGAGGCGGCGCGTAGTCGTCGTCCTCCACGGATCCGCTGCTGCCCCCGCTGTTGGAGGCTCCGGGGGCGGCAGGACTGCTGGCAGGTACCTGCTGGGGTGTGGGGGTCGTGGCCTGTCTTCGTGCCGGGGACCTGCCGCGGTCCTGCACCGTCGTCGCGCTCCAGTAGCCCCACGCCATCTTCCTCTAGCCTAGCCCGGACATCGAGTTCACTACCGAACGGAGACTGCAGGTAGGATAGGTGAGGTTTGACTGAGGGACCCACCCCGGCTGTGAGCCCGGCGAGCCTGCGCGACCGGCCGCCACCCCCCAATCTATACACCACCAACAACACCACCGACAACATTCACCTAAAAAAGGTTAAGGCCAAGTAAATAAATTCGAGTACACATCGCTGTTCGCGGAAATAAACTTCCTGTACCATTCTGTCACGGACTTCTTCAAAAGTATGCATCTTCACTTCACATTTTATGCGAGGTAATCAAATTGTGTACTCTAGATTGGATGGCTCATATACGTTTGACATATTTTAAAAATACCGTAACAGTTAAAGCACTATGTTATATTTTTTAGAATACCAAGGGAATTTTACTTTTTACAACAATAAACGGAAGTATTAACATTATGTCTGACATTATGCTGTAACAATACATAATATTACAATAACAATATCAATGTGTATTTCTAAAACATTAAATGTTGCTAATATATTCATAAAATAGATATTAGTCTAGTATTTATGTACTGTCAGTTTTGTAAACCAAATAAACACAACTGACCAACACTCGAGCCGAGTTTATATAATGACCGCCACCCCGTTGCAGGAAACGTAAACTAACGACCACTGATTGGATGACATCGATCACGTAATTGATTCATCCTGTCCGTTAATTTGGCAGGACGAAATGTTATGCTCCAAGTCGAACCAACTTAGTTATACGACTGACAGTTCTTCATACACATGTCCAATTCGGGTACATAACAATGATTTAAAAATACCGTTTTTCACAATTTAAATTGTGTTGCAATTGTGTAGATGTTAGCTGAGGTTATTGTAGAAATAAAGCTTTAAAGCCGAACTATACACTTTGTCTTTTAGTATCTAAAATTACCTGGAGAGTAAAAAAATAATATTCCAGTTTGTCTATTTCTTACATAAAAATAGTTTATATTATTTTTTTTAATACGTAAACATGATATTATTGTACAATAAAAATATGTATTGATTTACTATATATATATATATATATATATATATATATATATATATATATATATATACGTATATGGGGGAGAGGGTAAAATGGAAAGGTTCTGACTAGCGTTCTTACAGCGTTGTCGAGTAGTATGACTCAAAAAACAACTAAGAATATCTCTTGTGTCTCAACACATAATTAAATTATTACGTGTGTCAACGAACATTCAGCTTGCATCGTCTTACACCCTGCACGAGTACAACCAGCCCAGCAGCCGAGATGCAATCCTAAAACTCAGGATTCGGATAGACCAACTATCGCAAACAGTGATCGTGCATAATAATGTTTGACACTGTAACTTTAAGACCAATACCATTTATCCTACGGGTGCCTTTAAAACAGGTGTTCTCCAATATCCGAGTCTAAGCAGTTTCTGGATTTACCTGGCGCGCCGTTTAGTTGAACAATGCTGTAATGACGAGGACGATGACTTAATACATTATTTTCAATCAACCAACCAACAAATCAATAATGACAAAATCTACAGAGAAGTCGCTTAGACCGTTGTTATTGCTTGGAAAAGGCATTTTCCGTATAAACATTCTTAGGCATCAACAGTATTTTCAGAACCTAAACACTTCGTAGCGGTCAAGTAATCTTAATAATTCCAACTTTACTTGCCGATCAATAAACTGTATAAAAATATGAAGAAGAAAACAATGCACAACATTCCTAACTCAGATGGGGTCAAAGAAATCTTCATTATTCGATCATGACCTTTGCGCTGAGGTATGCATTTCACAGAAGCATTCGTATAGGAATAAAATCAAGTCTGCCTCATAGAACTTTTAACGTACCTCTAAACCTTAAATTAACTTGAGTATCAAAGGGGCTCACACAATCATACATCTAAAGATACAATTTTGTGTGTTCAGTAATTAATGGTGTTCGTCTCCACTACAATAACAGAGAATGAACTCTAATTGTTCACCGTGCATTGCAAGATACGGCACAGTTGAAAGTCTCGCCGGAGAGCAAGGCTGGTGATCTCACATCTGAGTCATGGATAAGGAAGCTTAATCAGGAGATTAGCGAGGTGTGGGTGTAGTCACTGCGAAGAATCAACGTGTCTGCTTGAATCTGGTAACTGTTTGTTACAACCCTGACACATAACCTGTTCAAACTTAACTTCGTACTACACAGTATTGATTTGTACATTAATATAAGTTTATTTCTAGGAATGTTCGGTATTTTAAAGATTTCTCTAAATAACTAGTCGTTATAAGGACACTATCTCATATCCAATAATATAAAAACACAGAAATGTCCATTACTAGTAGGTAAAAGCGGTTAAATTGAATTGTCATTGCGTTTCTAAGTAATAGGGCGGGCTTATGGTTTTCTGCCTGTGGAGTTACAGATTAGGTTGCAAACTATATAGCACAGTTCATGTGCTGTTATCATTGGATTTAATATTGGAGCTGCCACGTAGTTCTGCTGCAGAAGCTGCTGAACAACGAAACAACTCTGCCGCACTGCGGGGCCTTGTAGAAACACGTCGCGATAAAAAAGTATAGTGACTGTAAAAGTTCGTTACAAGCTCAACTATTCTCTCAGCTGCGTTTGTGCGCACGTCTCTCTTTTTCTCCTCTAAAAATTATGTTCACCTTGGAAAATATATTAAAACATACCAGACAAACAACCTTTGTTTTCATAATTCATGTAGCAATGTGCAGTCTGAAAGTTAGTATGAAATTGGGAAAGCACTGCTAAACTAGAATGATGTAACATTAAAAATCAAAGAGATTAAAATTTTTGGATTTAGAGTTTGCGAATGAACCCTTAAAATTAAGTTTTTAATGTAAACTATACAAAATCATAAAGACACACTGAAAAATGAGTCCAGATAATCAGCAACAAAACATTTTATCTTTCTAATCTATTCATGTCGATGTTGGATGTTACGCAACCAGGAAAGCCCTGTTATCTATCAGTTTGATACGTGCTCTTGTTCTGCACAACTCGTCATTCGAGTTCTCAAACGCGAAAGTAAAGTGCAATTATTTTGCTTCTAGAAAGATCACGTTGATTATAGAAATGAATAAATCAGAATCATGCTGAGGAGTATTTTCAAGACACAATAAGTTTACCTAAATCTGTATCTGCAGTAAATCGTAACGTATCGCGATTCAATCTCCGTCAAATGTTTTCCCTGACTGTTCTCCGACATAACACTGTTATGTTTGGGCACCATAGTCCTATTCTTCGATTTATTACACAATAAACTCCTTTCATGCAATCTTGAGATCCCACAAAACTGACTTTCAATGTCTGATGTCAAAGTTATTGCAAAAGATAGCAAGGATATCCGAAATAGTTTACATCGGGGAATTGTTGCATTTACATTTCATGTAGTTATTAATAATGTCTGAATACGTCATTTAAGAACTATTTTAAGATCAAAGACTTTGCTGTATTTACGTTACATCAGCATTTTTCTATGTACATAAAACAATCAAAATATTACAAAAGCCAGATTTATGTATAGCGAGTTTATAAATGATAGAATTATTATTGATTTAAGAATTATTTTCTTGGTAATTTAGATTATATTATATTGTAAATATAATTATAATACGTTCACTTGTATATATTTATTTAGAAAATTGCTAGGCCCTCCACAATTTTATGGCGTCTTCACTGTTTGAATATTTAAGTGATGTTTTCACATTCCTAAGGTTTTTCTATTTACTTTTTAGGTTGTTACGATATTATTTAGATTGTGTGTTTCCTCTCTCGGCGGATCAACAATCAACTGTTTGTTGGGTTCAAGGCCTTGAGGGAATGGAAAGGCTGACACTTTGGCAAACTCGGACTCAGCATCGCCACCGTTGACAGAACATCAACGGCCAGTAGGATCCCCAGGTGTGTAGCATTTAGCTCTAATGGAATATTCGATATGGAAGCACACTAAACACACAAGAATAGAATATTGCCTATAAACTTGTTCTTCATTTATCTGTCCATGAGTAGGCTATTATCTTACCAAACATTACGTCTATTCACCGAGCTTGGATATTTTATTAAGGAAATGTCTCCATAGAGAAAATATCTTCTATATATATAGTCCATTCTGTAGAGAAGGCGAGGAACAGGAAGTAACTGCAAAACACTTGTTCGGCCGTCCTGTAGTAGCTATTCTCGGATCACAATGTATAAACACCCGAGTTTTAGAATTAGCCCACAAACGAATTAGTAGCGCTACAATAACGGGAGTTACATTAAAACTCAACTTCTTTATTTATAAACATACAGGGTGTTCTGAAAAAAGGTGCCCATAAGTCAGGGCGTGATTCCTCACATCAAAATAAGAAAAAAAGGTCTAATTAACATAGGTCCGAAAATGCTTAGTTACCAAGTTATACAGGGTGAAAGATTTCGTCTGAATTTCAGTTCCCCTGCTGCAACGAAGCCCTACGGGTATTTGTTGGCTGTTAATTAAGATGTACAATTTAGCGTACTTTATGTAAAATGAACTGAAAAATTGAATAAAACCGTTTCCAGACCTGTAGCTACAGTAATTTTTAAGATATGTGACGAAATACGCGAAACTTGGTCCCGAAAAACAAGTTACATTTAGGTTTGAAGCAGATTTACTATGTTATGCAGCTGCTTGTAATGTTTATTTAAATTATTATAAACAATGTTACATTGTTAAAACATATGTTTTAAATAGAAATTATTTTGTTTCTCAAATCAAATATTTTAATAAAACAGCTGTTTTAATTTCAATATTACATTTGTAGAGAGCTTAACAGATTTTGTCTATTTTTCATGCGTTTTGTATGTAATTAAGGATTATTTTTTAAAGTTTGCGTTTGTCTATTATAGACTTATTTTACATCTTTCTCTTCGAAATTAAATTTTCTACAAGTACCGTGAAAAAATATTTTGTGTTTATTGTACATTTAACATAGTAAATCTGCTTCAAACCTAAATGTAACTTGTTTTTTTCGGGACCAAGTTTCGCGTATTTCGTCACATATCTTAAAAATTACTGTAGCTACAGGTCTGGAAACGGTTTTATTCAATTTTTCAGTTCATTTTACATAAAGTACGCTAAATTGTACATCTTAATTAACAGCCAACAAATACCCGTAGGGTTTCGTTGCAGCAGGGGAACTGAAATTCAGACGAAATCTTTCACCCTGTATAACTTGGTAACTAAGCATTTTCGGACCTATGTTAATTAGACCTTTTTTTCTTATTTTGATGTGAGGAATCACGCCCTGACTTATGGGCACCTTTTTTCAGAACACCCTGTATAAAGCAGATAATTAAAACAATAACTTTCAGTTTTAAATCGGTACAAACTGAAAAAGATGCCGGTTTTGGCGCTTTTCAACAAACTGCAACTTTAAAAATTCATAATTCGGAAACTTGTGATCCAATTTAGACCAAATTATTATACAACATAGCCACAAGTGTACTGTTTATGTGTACGTAATTTTATAATTACAGAATTACACGAAAGAAGTCGTTATTAAATAACAATCTTAACTTTTATTCTTGGCCGGACGGTTCGGCAGTGTTAATTTACCGCGGAAGGTGCGGCGTCTGCTCGTTTCTACACGCAAACCTCCAGACTGCCCAACGCGATGCTGTCAGTCAGTCATTTCTAGTAACTTGGAAAAGAGTAACGTATTATATCGTATATAGTATGTTGCTCTGTGGCTTGGTGATAGCTAAACAAAGACAACAGAACGTGAATTCTTGATTTTGATGATCAGATGCTACCGAGACCCAGAAAGACAAAGAACAAAGGATTGAATCAAGACTTAGGGCGTATGTAAACACAACTCATAATTTTGCTATCGCATTAGTTCTTGAAAATGCTAGTTTCAGGTATGAAAACTGAAGACAGTGTTCTATCATTCTTGAATGTAAAAGTATAAATCGAGATAAGAAACTAAAAAAGGGCATCAAGTGACAACAATTCTAACACTACAATTTATTCAGAAAGTTATACAAACTCAGTGTATCACAATTATTGAAAACATAATGTCTACAGCCATTTTAATGTATTACAAATACCCCCTTTCGCAACCAATAAAGAGTTCTGAACCAGACAGACCTACAACAAACAGAATCACTGAGATTCTACCGGTAGAGAAAAAGAGAAAAAGCAAAAGCGGCACTACAACCAACGTATTTATTTACTAATGGAATTGCAATAATTGAGCTCGAGTTTCCTCTCCAATCCAGTCTATTCTGAGTACAGTCCAAATACTGGATATTGATTGTTGTGTTGGACAGCAACCATTCTAGAACAACATTTATAGTTGATTGCCATCCACTCACGAGATAACTTGCTATACTGTACTTGTTATGTGTTTGGTCTAACAAAACTCAAAATATTACATTAAACCACAATTTCAATTATATTTCTTTAATGTACAGAAGCTATAGTTTTAGATTTAAATAAGTATCACATATCTAGGTTAACTTCAAAACACATCTAAGAAATGCAAGGTCACTTCTCAAGTACTATGTTTATATTTAAATATTTTATATTATGATTACAACTTCAATCTTTCTGTAATGTTACAAATTTTTCACTTATGAGATTTGATGAATATTTCACCTTAATACATTTTTTTAAATGCTACTCTGAATGGTGTAATAGTGTAGGTAGGTGTTTTCAACCAGTAACATAATATCAATAAATTCAAAATCATGAGTACAGTAGCATGATTGACACGACATTTGATAACAACCAAAGAACTTAGTTTATGGTGTATATAATATTAAATAATACTTAGAAAACTTCACTTTATGATTACAAAATCTTCATTAAAAACAACTTTTAAAATTTGATTGTTTTGGACCATCACAATATTATGTATGTGAGGGAAAACAAAATAAGATTTTTAAGTTGTATAAATATGTCAACTAATGACAATGTATACATTAAAAAATATACAGTTCTCATCTTTTTATCTAAAAGAATTCAATTTACTGTTTGATATTGTACTATAGAGAGTGAAATAATTAGAAACTTTAATCATATATGTGGTAATGACAAATTAGAGCGTTATACAAACTGAAAAAGAAAACTGAATCAAGGCTGCAATACATGTTACAATTGTAATTTTTAATGTTGCATTTTGATAAATTATTTTTTGTACGTTTTTTAATACATTTTATTTATATTGTCTTAGATTAGAACACATTGACAAACCACTAATGAGACTTGATTTTAAAAGTTCCAGGACTGTTTGTACTTCATATTGACACAGTGCCAAACATACTATAGTTGGTACTGGTAACTGACGTGACTATTCTTGAGCAAATTGATGTTTGTAGAACACGTCTGAATAACCTTACTCGCTTTAATGCTGCAGTTGTTTTTGTAAAAAAGTTTTATTGGTTGGCTATTTCATGATGAATTATAAAGACATTAAAATGTTTTATTGTGTTGTGTAAAGTTGTGCAAAACTTTGACAGGGACTTTTTAGATGATGGTTTTTGACCCTCATTACATCATGAGATGATCCTCGTTCAGGACGCACATCCACAAAAAAATGTTACATGTGATTGCACTCTTATGCCATTAAATTGTCAACCAAAATTCTAAGAAATGACAAAGTAGTGCAACAATTAATTAGGTACAGCCAAGATATTTTAACTGAATATTGTAGATACACAAAATGGCATCACAATTTCATTCCGAGATTATCAACTGAACATCTACAAAATCCAGCATAGGATATTGGAACTTTTCTAAATGAAAAACAATGATAAAATCTTAAAAAAAAGTGCTATTACTGGATATTAGATGTGATTTTATAGTTATGATGTAGAAACAAAGATACGACCATCACAAAGGAAGACGGAACATTTCTCCAGCATCAATATCAAGCATATCAATGTCAAGTTCATACTAATGGTTTCCTTTGACAGAATAGATGTTGGCCACAATGAATTTCTTCCACAAGGTGAGAAAATTGTTTCTTCTCTCATAAAACCCTGAAATGTTTGCGTAAGAGATCTGAACTGCTACAAAGTATGGGGTGAACGCCTATTTTGTGTTGCTCATTCATGATTGTTATATAGAAAACACCATGATTATCAATGCTCAAGTCTCAGTAAAAATTCGAATCAGCCTCTGCAGATTTATTCTAGTTTCCAAACTGAAGAGGCCCTTTGAGAGAAAATAGATTTGACAGAATTACAGCATTACAACAAATGAGTGCACAGGATCTTTTCAGATTGGATAGAGTAATAGGAAAAATATATACCTTTAAGGAAATCCTTAAAAAGAACAAATTTTAGTACCTTATCTTTAGTAAATAGGCCTAAATCTGTAATAAAACTTATTGATCTCTTCTTTCAGTCAAGAAATAAATAAAAAGTAGAAAATAATATATTAAAATATAACAATAATATTTTAAGCTGTGAGTATTAATAAATCATAAGAATAATTTGCAAAACTAATGCATAACTATGATTGAAATAGCTCTCACTAAAGTTGTATCAATAAGGTGATTAGGAATTCAGGAGGATGATGTGATATGCCCGACAGGGTGGGTTCCACAAACGGAGGGGACGGGTTGGCGAGACTCACCCTGCATAACAAACTGTGCCTTGAGCCATAACCGGCCTTAAGTCATAAAGCAAAATATCCCAATGAAGAGTTTGAGGTGTACAGTACTTCAGCGTAGTTATTTCAATTGACATAAAAGTATTACTAGGTAAAAAAAGTGTAAACTGTGTATTTATCCCATACAGCACCGATTTGTACGAAAATTGGGATTTAGGTTCTACTTACTCTATATTTCAAAATCTACCCTATGTCGAGGGTTGTTTTTAGGGGTGAAAACCATCCCTATTTGAAAAAGATTTCAAATTAAAATTGGAGCATGTAATTCATTGAAATAATATTTATATCAGTTAAATGAACCTCAATGGACGATTTTTAATTTAATTTATAATTCACCAATCAGTTTCGGCCCTTAACAGCCACCCCTTACGACAGAAATCATTAAAACATAATAATGAACATGTTATTAAGTAGTTATTTAACTAATTAAACAGTATAGATTTGCATAAACATTTGGATTTAAGTTCTATTTACCCTATACTTCAAAGTTGTTCAGTCTTCTACCAGTTCTACCTATCAGTCTTAAATCAGTTTGTTTTTGGGAAAAAAATATTAGAAAATAAATGTTATTTTTAGTTCTTAAATAAGCCCTAGAAGCCTGTTGCATGGGTTCAAATGGATATATTGATATAAAAGTACATTTTCTGGTAATGCAGTAATAATCCCAAATGATTTAACTAGCAATATTAAGCTTTATAATTCAGAAAAATTTCAATCAGGTTGTTTTTCTTAGTCATACTCATAGCCAAACTAGTTTATTCCATAATATGTACAAGGTACAAAGAATATCATCACTTCAATAAAACTAAATACTAATAGAACTCATAATAATTAATGATAACCTTTCAAAATTAATACAGCCAAACAATTGGATGCTATTGAGTTAGTGGATATTTCTAAAGTTGATACTCTACATCTTTTTCAATTTGCTGAAGTATTTGATTATTGCTTATTGTTTTCTATTTATGTAGTAAACATGACAAATTACGTATATTTTATTGGCACTGACACTTGACAAGTTTTATGTAGATGTAACGTAACTAAGCGTTGCTAAATATTAAATATAAAAATTCAATTGTTATTTTTCTTAAACAAGGAACAAACTGCAAAATCACTTAGATAAATCAATTATACTCTCATTTTTAATCTGAGGCTTTTAATTTGTTTGTTTAGTATTATTTTAAGCTACAGAAACACCAATTTTATTACAGTATAATGAATAAATAGTTACAAAATAAATCATAGTTTAGAATTACAATTCAGTAAGCCTACCTCTGTCAGAGCAGAAGGCACAAGCAGTAAGCACGCACATTCTCTTGTGGACGAAGCAGAGGCTGGTGTCTGCTAAACTAATTAAACAGGCCTACTGACTCCCACATGATATGGACAAATTGGTACAACATACAAAGGACTTGACTTTACTTGTCCAGTTCCACTCCGGTTCATCACACGTCTTTGGCTCTCTGACATCATTATTTCAATATTCATAACCGTTATTTTGCTATCTAGATAACAAATCTGTAAACTCTGAAAATTTAATGTTGATTTCAACTTATTGCAAGGTACCATTTATTTCGATGGGGTAATAAATTATAGAAAATTAATCCCAAAACTAAATCATATTAACAGTTAATATGCCAATAAAATTTCTAAAGTTTCAATTTGTAATTTGTTAATGTTATATTTAAAAAATTTTGATATTCAAAGGTAGTGAACTTTGATATTTAAAGTGACTGATTACCTAAGTATTCCCAAATAGGTTAAAATATAAGTGATCAGAAATAAAATAAAAGTTGCACAAAATACAACTAATGATAGTGTCAGAAGAAAAACAATACTTATTATTAGTGAAATTCCACATCAAATATCTCTTTAAATAAATTAAATCTGCTGAATCATTTCTATTTAATAACCATTCTTAATAACAATTTCACTTTCTACAATGTTCTTGGGTATTCAATTAAATTTAGATAACATTTGGGAATGGATAAACCAGAGAAGGAAAGAAAAATGCCTTCATTGGTGCAAGAGTTAGCTCTTGCATACTCATTGTTTTCTTACAATAAAATAATAATAAAGTAATTTTATAAATAAAAATGAATCGCTAAATGTATTGCTAAGCACTAATCTCGAGAACGGCTGGACGAATTCGGCTAATTCATTTTTTTTAATATTGCAGAGAAAAATCTGAAAAGTTTCTCAAAATATTTTATAATTCCACAAAATAATGATAATATTTATGAAATATAATCAAAATTTAACTGACATGAAACGGCTGTTGAAACTTTCAGCTGAAGTTGACCAAAGATACTGAAACATTCGTTTACATTTAAAATTTATGAAATAATGAATATGCAATGTTAATCAGTAGTGTAATGTAGACTGAAAAAAGGATTTTATCAATATTTTGCTACAGATTGCATCAGAATTTAAGGGGAGCACTAGGGCAAAAATTGAAAAAATTATTTATTTTTTAAAATTTTCTTTATCATTGTACAACTTATAACAAGTAATTTGATGTATAAAACATTATATAAAAACATTTTAAAGTATACATAATTAATTTTTGAAATCATTTATGCAGTGCTTAAATACACAAAATTTGCTGTGTGATTTGATACAGTATGCAGTTTATTTCTAATTTGCTTTGGTTTTAGTTTTTGTAGTTAGCTAACCTGATCTTTGTTTATTGGACAGTACAGCTGTTGTCATATTAGTTTCAGTTCTGAGTTTGTCTGTTTGTTTACAAATGATAATATTGTAACCTAATTTATTTTGGTGTTACAGTTCTGTTTATTGTGAGTGAGTAATCAGTTCTGTTTATAGTGAGTGAGTAATATTTTGTTTCTATAATCATGGTAAGACCAAGAAAACCTACGACTGTGTTTAAGAAGAGACCCAATGTAGGTGTTCCTAAAGTAAACTCTGTTTCTAGTGATGTAGACCTAATTACAAACACTACAGATTTGTCTAGGCCTAACTCTCCTGAGAGTCATTTGAAACCTGTAGAATCTGTACCAAAACTAAGTACTTCTGGAAAGAAAATTGGCGACTTGGAAGATGTATATAGTAAATTTAGTTCAGAAGAAAATTTAAATATAGTTGTTGACCTATCTTTGTTGAATTGTGCATTACTTCAATCAGTTGTTTGTTCGAACTGTGGCGATTCCGGAATCCAAGTTATGTTAGTAAGTAGTATTGGTTTGGCCTCAAACATTGAACTATTTTGTAAGAACTGTTCTTTTAGCTTTGATTTTATGACATCTAATAAGTTGAAGGGAAAGCCAAAGTTATTTAAAAATAATGTTCGGCTTGTGTACAGTCTTCGCTCCATAGGAAAAGGCCAAAAAGCGGCCCAAACAATTTGAGGTATAATGAATTTACCTCCACCACCAATTCATTTTGAATCCTACACAGATGTTTTAGGTTCAGCAGCTGAAGATGTATGTTTTGAATGCATGAATGATGCTGTAGAGGAGGCAGTTGATGTAAATGGAGAACGGGACATAGCGGTAGCTATCGATGGTACATGGCAGAAGCGAGGGCATACGTCCCTCAATGGCGTCATAACGGCAACCAGTTTCGACACCGGAAAAGTTATTGATGTGTCTATACTATCAAAATATTGTAAGTGTCCAAACAAAGAAGCTCATAGTCCTTCCTGTAAAGCTAATTACAAAGGCTCTAGTGGTGCAATGGAGGTACAAGGCGCAGGCGATATTTTTCGTAGGTCTATGACTGCGTATAACGTAAGATATACTCAGTACTTGGGAGATGGCGATTCCAAAGGTTTTATTGCTGTCCAAGAATTGGAACCATATGGTCCTGATCATAAAATATCTAAACTGGAATGTCTGGGACATGTCCAGAAAAGAATAGGCACAAGATTGAGAAGAGTAAAATCAGAAAACAAACGTATTATTTTGTGTAACGGTAAAGGCTTAGGTGGCAAGAATAGGCTATCTCAAGCTGTCATTGATTAACTCCAGAGCCTACTATGGTTTAGCAATAAGAAGGAACACAGACAGTCTCGACAACATGGTGAAAGACATTTGGGCTTTGTACATCCACAAGATTTCAAGTGACAATGACCCACACCACGGTTTGTGTCCGAAAGGCGAGACAAGTTGGTGCGGATACCAAAAGGCAAATGCTAAAGGTGAGACTTACAGCCACAAAAATAGTATTCCTGTGGCTGTAATGGAATTTATAAAACCAGTTTTTAAAAGTCTATCTGACAAAGAACTGTTGCGGAAATGTTTACACAGCAAGACACAAAATCCAAAGAAAGTGTGAACGCGGTTATTTGTTCTAGGCTACCCAAAACCGGCTTTGTTGGACTGAAAACACTACATTTCGGAGTGTATGATGCTGTGTCAGTGTTCAATAGTGGTAATGTAACTAAATGCAAGTTGTTCCAAAAACTAGAGATGAACATTGGAAAGTTTACTGTTCTTAGCATGAAACAAACGGACCAACACCCCATCAAAGCATCGGAGCGTAACTCTTCAGATTTCAAAAAGCAAGCGAGGCAAAAGAAAAAACAAGTGAAAAGAAAGTTGGAAGATAAGGAAGAAGACCCTGATGACCTAAGCTATGGAGCTGGCCAGTTTTAGGTACTTTAAACTAAAGTTTTTGCTTACAATTTTATGTATTCATCATTTTTGCCATTTCCCGAAAAAGAGGTTTTTTAAACTTTGAAGCAGATTCCTCAGGAACTACTGCATTTACTTCAACCAAATTTATTCACCAACATACTAATGCACACTTTAACACAGGGAAATATAGATATCTCTAATACTACAAAAGAAAAAAATTAAATATTTTTTAAATTAAAAAAAAATGTTGTAATATTACAAAATTTAATAAAGAAATATTAATACATATTATTTTAAATCCATGTGTTAAAGTGTACTTTAACATGTCTAGAATACCTGGTAAAAATTTGGTTCAATATTATCTTTAATGGTGTCTGAGAAAGCTGTGCTCAAAATATGCAAAATTAACATGGGAAAGATACAACACTCGTGCTCCCCTTAAACCATCTGAGGCATTGAAAATGTTATTTAAACACTGTTATAAAACTGACCTTAATTAAATAAGCTATGAATCTTTGCACATACGGTCCTCAAAACTGGTGAGCTCTCTTGACATTGTGATATGACATTTATACTGTGGCTTAAAGAAATACAGTGGGATAGACACTAACATGTCGCAACGAGCCTTTCTTTTCCAGACTACAGTAAAAAAAACAACAGGTTTCTATCACACAAAAATTGTTATAAACAATTATTTTTAAATGTTTAACTTAGTTTCAAGGATGTTTTACTTTTACCCCAATACCGGAAGTAGAAGATAAGCGATGGAAGCAGATGCTTTTTGACCAAAGAAGTGTTGAAAACAAAATGTTATCTCAGTACTATGTGTGTGTATATATATTTTCTTAATCAGGCAACTTACGGGACTGGAGATATCTTACATTGGAAGTAGACGATTTTTGACAGAATTAGATTTTGAATTAGAATTTATTTCCGATATAAGTGAGCGACCTACGAGAAGGGGATCCACCTTACTGTCAATTCCTGTTCATCGATCGAACTTCTTCAGTAAGTCGTTCACTGTTCAGGCATGTCGCCTCTGGAACTCTCTTCCTGATGATATACGTATTATAGAGGGCCGAGCTCGTTTTGGGGCAAAGGTCAAGGACTTGTTGCTGGCCGGTCTGTGGGGGTGACGGGTGGCGGTGCTCGTGGCGTGCTTGTGGTCGGGCTGTGTGTTTGAGAGGATGAATGTAGTAATAACGAGAAATTCTTTAAAAAGTAATCTGTTAATTTAAGTTTTAATTTAACTTTGTTTGAATTTTTCTACATATTAAGCTGATAAATTTTATTTTTAATTATTAAATAGTATGTATATATTTTGGTTAATTTTTAAGCATTTATTTTAATTTAAAAATTTGTTATTAGTTAAGATCATTCACTGTACATATATCTGTATATTATGTGAGGTTGAGTGGTAGAGAGGGCTAAATAGCCCTAACTCCGCCTCTTAAATAAAGGCATATTTCATTTCATTTCATTTTTTTTCATTTCATTTTGAAAATTAGCATATGTATATATTTTCTTGGTCAGATCAACAAGGAACTGTGGAACAGTTTTTACATTAGACTAGAAGTGAATTTAAACGGTCGGATTAAACATTTTTAGACTGTTTGTTGACACAAGGTTGTAGATATAGAGTTTCTCAGTCATAAATATGTATATATAATACATTATATATATATATATATATATAATGTATATATATATAATGTATATATATATATATATAATGTATATATATATATACATAAAATTTCCTCATCTGGACAAAGGCAAAATTATGGCATTGGAGCTATCTTAAATCAGAAATAAATGTATGCATACATTTTCTTAACCAGTAAACATTATTCAAGCAAATCTTAGCACTAGACACCAAGATGGCCGCGCTAGTCCCGCCCCTGGCGGCCACAGTGCAAAACGTAATCAACTTTCCGAACAGCCCTCGAATGTAGTTATAGACTATGAAACAACACGACGTAGGCTCTTCATATGTGTAACCATTAGTTGGACGATTTGGTTTGACCAGTTGGAACTGTGTTGTTTGATCGTTATCATCGCATGTGCAGGGAAGTTGTTCAGATGAATATTAGATCATAGAACTGATAGGACTTCCACTACCTGTCGTCCAATAAATGTCGCTCTGAGAACAAAAACCAATGGGGAATTCAACCTGCCTGCCGTTTGCTGACTAGCAACAATATTAGTTTAGTCAAAGTTTGGATATGATTGTGATATCAAAACATAATCTCACTTTGTTTGTTTGTACCTATGTAATCTTACGGCCAATCAGAACATGCATGAGGTGCTCATCATTCACAAACTAAAATGAGATGATCAGTTGGCCATTTTTATTAGTTCGATGGATCGTTGGTGGGGGAGGGGGTAACGCAACATAGGGATAGAACTAACCCAGATATACCAGACCAATGCTGAAGAGGTGGAAGTGGAGGAAGCTGCTGTGAATCCAAAGTTCCCGATAAAACCAACTCTGTTGGTTCCAACAGTTGCTAAGGACAAGGAAAACCCTACATGCTCTCTCTTCTTGAAGAGGAGCCCCACACTGAAGGGACCTTCAATTTCGTCCAAGAGGAAGAAGGAGGGCACAGTTCTGAAGCATCCCAAGAAGATTGAAAAGAGTGGACCAAATGAGGGTAGATTGAAAAAATGCGTATAGATAAAACACCTAATTCAGCTAACTTCAACCATGCAAAGGGATCAGAAGTTGAGATCTTGGGAAGGAGGCTTCTCTTACCAGGCCTGGACATAGCCCTAATGTAGAAACCTTGGGTTAATAAAGGAAAAGTCAGAGGCCTTACAACTCAGATTGGTAACCTAATTTATGATCAAACTGTTCTAAACCCTAAAGTCTTTTTCAGTACTGTAGAAGACGAGGCGTGGCTCTAATCCTCGGAAAAGCAATGCACACCATATCTACTGGAGCAGCTTCAAAATCAATTAACTAGTAACCTCTCTAGTTCATCTTCACCCGTGACCTTGAACTCGCTAACAAAGAATCAGAACTCACTTTTATTACTAAAGTAAAGCAAGAAGTGTTGGATATCACCTTAACCAAAGGCTAAATGGTACAAACGTTAAGTGACATGTCTCGCAGAAAGACTCATTGTAAGACCATTGATCTGCTGAATTGATCATTGCTTTGCTTGATCTAGAGGTGAGAGTAAGGATAAATGTAACGTATAGGGTTTCTAATTTTACTAACTGGTGGGGATACAAGGAAGCCCTAGCAGAAGAGTTATTATTAGGTATAGATCCCTATCAGAAAAAATAAATGGAACTGGAAAAGTCAGCCAAAATGGTATAAAATGCTATAATAAAGCCTTGTAAGAAAAAACTGCCCCCTTAGAATCAGTATGCTTTAAAAAAAAAAAAAAAACGTGCCTTGGTGGACAAGGAGGCTAAAAATGCATAAAAATAAAATTAAAAAATGTAAGAAGGACAGATGAATATGTATAACAAATTGCCTAACCGTATAACAATGGTAGCCTAACCGAGAGTAGGAAGGAGACATTAGAATTGCTGCTGGAGACGCATTTTCCGAGTGGACTCTCTCACTTTGAGATGAGAATTCCTATTCTCTGGTGGGGGACAGGATCAGTCAAGAGGTTGCTAGATACAGACAACAATCCAGAAATCTTTAAAGCAGAAAGGAATAAATGGGCTATTACATCCTTTAAGCCCTTCAAGTCACTAGGGTGGACAGAATTTTTCAGGGCTGTCTATTTTTTTAAATAACCTAATAACCCTGTTCAGGAGCAGCTACACTTTTATATTTATTCCAAAAAACTGGAGGATGACATTGATAGTGTTTGTACTGAAGAAAGGTAGAGATACGTCTCAGCCTGTCATACCTAACCTCCTTCATGATAAAAAAACCATGGAAAAAACAAAAAATAGACACATATAGGATTAAACCTTGTTGGTATGCTAGTCTATATCAACATACATACAGCTCAGTCCACAACTGAGCAGAAGTAGTGAAAAACACCTTCAAAGAAAAGGAAGCCCTAGTCAGAGTCTTCGTGAGCATTAAAGAAACTTTGACAAAGTAGCATATGAATCCATGGAGGAAGCACTGGATAGGTGGAGTTCCCTCAGATGTTGTGGATTTCAGCTCTCTTAAAAAGTCGTCAAGTAAGAGCAAAGCTCAGAGAGGAATCTGCCATAATTAAGGCCCTGAAAGAATGTCTCCAAGGAAGGATTCTGTGCCTATTTTATGACCAGTTGGGATGAATGATCTCTTGAATAAAGCAGAAGAAAGGGGTAGAAAACTAAAAGGTTATGCTGATGACCTAGTGCTTATGGTCAGGGGAAGGACTAAAAACATATTGGAATGCCTCACTCAAGAAGCCCTTAATTTTATAATTAATTGGTATCTTGGAGAGGGTTTATGGATTAACACTTTAAAAACAATGTATAGTAAACCTTAACCCCAAAAAAAGAACTTAGATCTAGCTCAACCTGTTCTGCAATGTACTAGATTAATGTATTCTGAAGTGATCAAGTATCTAGGAGTAGCTCTACACAAAAGGCTCACATGGAATTGTCATATTGAAAACACTCTTCAAGCTTTTAAAAGACTCCTTGAGTATAAATGGGAACTAAGAACCAAGATATATTTGATCTATGAGACTATAATAAAACCAATGGTCACATACTCAACCCTTGTATGGTGACCGAAAGTAGAACGAAATACAGCAGCCAAGAGGCTATAGAATCTTCAAAGGCTAGCATGCTTAATCATTACCAGGGCAATGAACTCCTGCCCAACTCTGGCACTGGAAACGGTACTGGGATACACTCCTCTGGGGCAGGAGTGTGAAGGTGATTGCCTATATTTTAAGAAGGATAGATGGCAGTATTACAGGAGGCTGAAATTATAAATTATGTTTTGGAGTGCAAGGTAAAGAAATACTTTTTTTCAAAAACCATATGTCTCCATAGAAAACAGAAATAAGTGGAATGAATACAAAAGAGGCCTACCCTACTATAGGTTTTCTTAGGTTTTACACTGATGGCTCACTTCTAGACTCTAGGGCAGGATTTGGAGTATATTGGCCAGGAGCCAAATTGCCAATGCCCTTAGTGAAATAAGCCACAGTCTTCCAAGCAGAAGTCATGGTAACTGAAACATGCACCAGAAGGCTCAACCAAAGGAGGCCTAAGGTGAATATTTAATAATTGCAAACAGGCAGGCAGCTTCAAAAGGCGCTCGATGCCTGCTCCTTTGACTCAAAGGCAGTAGGGGAATGCAAGAATCCACTAATGGAACTGGCAAAGAATAAAGTTACCCTTGCCTGGGTGTCGAACCATAAAGACATTCCTGGGAATGGAATAGCTGACGCCCTTGCCAATATTGGCTCTGAAAGCCTGTTGGTAGGACCAGAGTCAGGCTGTGGAGTAGTCTTCTTCTACAATGAAGCTCTAATAAATGTTTGGGAAAAGAGTATTATATCTGAGACTTGGAGAAAGCCCTCAGGGCTCAGGCAATAAAAGATGTTTATCTCTCCATATGCAAAAGGATGGGTAAGACTCTTAAATCTAAGCAAGGAGGATATACAACTAGTACTTGGGATGCTCATAGGGAACATGTGATGAAGGTGGATCTAAGCCAGACTGATGAATGCTGACTCTGCAGAGAGATAGAAGAATTAGCTTAACACATGTGGCTAAAATGTCCTTCCATTTGCAAAGCCAGGAAAAAATTCCTAGAGGCTTATCTCCTGAGCCTAAAGGATATTAGAGAACAGGAGCCCTAAAATTTTATAGGTTTCTACAAAAGCCCGGATTCTAATGGTCTAAAACGTAACTAAAGGTCCTTTCTGGATTAAGTGCAGAAACTTGGGCTATTTCCCTAAAAAAGCTCCCAGATAAACACTCACTAGTGGAGGCAAACTCTTGGATTAACCGGTATGAGGTGGGGGGTCACGAACACATCATTGATCATATCGTAGTAACCATGCATGGTCCACACACTTTGTAAACATCCGACAACATCTTTAACCACACGTCATCGATCTTCATTCACAGTTTTACAGATTATGTCATGGGAAATATGATGTCATGATTTCATATGTTCTAATGAAAAAGAAAAATTATTTTTAAGATTTGCCTGGTTCTACAGAGAGATTCCTGACTTATTATTGGTATTTTCCCAGTGGGTTTAATTCCTGAGTTTTTCTTAATTTTCCCAATCAGATGGCCACCCCAGGCATTCCCGAAAGGGTTTCCCTTCATATCCATATTTTTTCTTGAGACGTTCAGTCAATTTAACAATCAGCCTGGTAAGGGAGGTTAGATTTTTCTTCGAATAAGCTTTGTTTATTCCAAATTTGGCCATTCCGTATATTAACTTTCAAATATCTAAATAATCATTGTTTATTTTATGAGCTATCACAGAAACTCATAACAAAGTTTATCACATGCAAATATTTAACCAAGAAAACATAATTTAAACTAGAACACAATTAACCTAGCAGGAAGACACGTTTAGGTCTTAGGCTACTCTTGCACACTATACAGGCTGATATGACAAGTATATATTTCCATACAACAATATGTACATAAATGCAAATTTAACTCAATATACCTTCATAACATTTCCCATCCACCATTAACCTATTTTCGTAACCTAGATGTGGCACAAAATCACATTAAAGGACACCATTAATTGCATAAAAATCAATCCATCGACAGTTGATAGAACAATCCTACAACCACAATTAATGTTGTATGCAAAAACTGGAGTTAACTGATTACATCTCTCCAGGTCTACAAAATATGGTACATAACAGAGCCAATAACCTGTGTGATACTCCAGCACACATCTTGTGTGACCAGGTGGCCATAGATAGCAACAAATGAAATACATCCCTTGCAATAATACCAATCAGTAAAATATAAAATTCTCAAAGACTGATAACTAATGTTAACTAAATATTACAAACTCACTTAATTATATTTAACCCGTCAAAAACAATGAAACAACAGTGTATCCTTACTAGAAGACCACCACATTTGTTACACAAGAAAAAGAAATGTGAAACCCCATGTCACATTAAAATGACACAGTATCAGAACATCATTAAAACTCAATCAAAAAACTTTAAATAGCACCTACTACATATATTGCCTATATATAAAACATTTTTACTTTTAGGTAAATCAAATGATCTAGAACCTTAATATCAAACAAACACAACACAACTCAAATAGCTAATGAAGACGTCAAAACACAAAGAACTTCTTTATTTTGAAATGTTGAATCCATCAAAATATGATCAATCACAAAACGGGAAAAAATAATTCCATAAGGAGATGCACAAATAAAATGCTTATTAGCAAACAAGACCAAGAGAATGGAGGAAGAAACAACAATCAAACTTCACCATAGAGGTAGAAACTATAGCAAAAATGAGGAAAAAGTACTAAAAACACTTCTATTATCCTCATATGCAGTTGATAGCCCTACTCTGATCTCTAAAATAACTTGTGCAGTTAAACCTTGTTAGTACGAATCTCGATAAAACAATTTCCTCAATAAAACGAATTTTTCAAATCCCCTTAAAACTTTTATAACACTCAATGCTACAAAACATGTATATATATATATATATATATATATATATATATATATATATATATATATATATAGTAATTAGGATAATAACCTCCATAAGACGAATTCCTTGTAATTTGGGCTAGGAATGATTAACCTCCATACAATGAATAATCATAGCACAGAACATCAAAAAGACGAACGCGACCTAAATATGACGAATACTTTATGCTCGACCTCTATAGTACATAGTTTTCAAACAAACAGTGATTCAAACGTGTATCTCGACATGAAATCACAGCGGATGCACCCCACCCATCTCTCTTCCTTCCTTATCATTGTTTGGTACGTGCTTGTGCAGTGTTCAGTACTGTTCCGGTTGTGTTTGTACGGCGATCGCAGGGAAAAAGACATAAATGGCGCTAACAGTAAAGTAAAGTAAGTAAGTTAACAGTAAAGCATAAAGTTTTTTATTCATGTGGAAGAAAACCCAGTGAAGAAGAAAATCATCATCTTAAAAGAGTTTAACATCTCTCCAGCCACATTGGCAACCATCATAAAATAAAGAAACAAGTATGACTAAGTAAGTGGACTTTCTAAGTTACACAAATGCACAAAGACTGGTGAATTTTCAGGATGTAGACAAAGCCACTTTAAAGTGGTGCCACAACCAAAAATTTGTCAATTGGAAGCTCCATTCTGCAAGCAAAAGCTCAGCAGTGTGCTGTATAATTGGGACATACTGATTTTCGTGCTAATAATGACTGGATGAAAAAATGTAATAAAAGGAACGATATTGTTTTAAATAATGTATGTGGCGAAAGTGCGTCAGTGGATAGTACAGTATGTGATAATTAGAAAGAAAAACCAGAAAAAACATTACTCAGAGGTATCAGTTTATTTGTCCAAATATTCACCTACGCGCGACCGTGTGAGTCGGACTCCCCCTGACTCGTCGGTCACACTCCGAGTGACGGGTGTGTGTCGACAACTGGGACGGCGGATGCCCGTCTCCTGTTGTACACACCGCGTCACCCTCCTCAGATGACATTTAATGCCTACGAGACTGGGCTTTTCTTCAAGTGCCTACCAGATAAAACAATGACGTTTAAAGGGGACTCTTGCAATGGAGGCAAACTAAGCACAGATTGAATAACTGTGTTGCTTGGTGTCAACACATCTGGAAAAAATAAGCTCAAGCCATTGGTTATAGGCAAGACCAAGAAACTTAGATGTTAAAAAATGTGAACAATTTATCAACACTGTATAAGGCAAACTCAAAAGCTTGGATTAACGGTGTTGAGTTCAGTGCATGGCTGAAAACTGTAAACACAGAAATGAAGAAGAAAAATAAAAACGTCCTCCTGTTTATTGACATTGTAGTATGCACGGAACCATTCCAAATCTGTCAAATATCTCAGTCCAATTTCTTCCTACAAACACTACATCAAAGCTCCAGCCACTGGACCAGTGTATCATTAAAAATTTCAAAGTGAAATATAGGAAGAAAGTTGTTCGGCAGTTTTGAACAGATATAGATCATGGTGTGCAGACTAAAATTAATGTGCTAGATGCCATGTGGATATTAAGCAAGGCCTGCAGTAACGGGACCAAGAAAACTGTTCCTAACCGTTTAAAAAAATGTGGCTTTTAAGTGATAGACCCCGAAGATGATGACAATCAAGCTCTAATGCCAGCACCCAAAGACGCAGAAGTAAGCCTAGCTCAAAACTGGAGCAAAGTTAGCGAAATACTGCAGGTCCAAGAAATGAAGTTTGAAGAATTTGTTGACTTTGATGATGATATAGCAGTATGTAGAGATCTAATGGATGAAGAAGATATCCTGGCTTGTATTCAACCCTCAAATCCTCAAGAAGATGAAGCAGCTGAAGATGATGAGGAGGAAGCACAGGAGGAGAGTGATCAACCTGAACTGTCAACGAAAGATGCAAAAGAAGCTATTGATGTGCTAAAGTATTTTCCTAAAGAAAAATTGTTAAGATGAAAGTGTAGTGAAAGCCATAATCGAGTTAGATTCCACTTTGGATATAGTACCATACCATTCATGCAGCTAAAGAATACAAAATTAATGACTTTTTCAAGACTTGATGGCAATTTTTTCCTTTTTGTGAAATATTGATCTGTTATGTACAAGTTTCTAAAATCATTTAATACATACATGGATACTACATTTTAAAAACTGTTACAGTCTTTGTTTGACCTAGGCCAACATTGAAAAGTATCTTGTTATGTTAACAATGATTCGTATTATGAAGGTTGGCCAAAAGTTATAAGTTTATAGAAGAGATCTCAGAGTAAAGACAAACCTTTATAAGACAAATAAAGGCAGTATTAAACCTTGATAAACCGAACATAGAGATGATCCTCAATAGAGTGAGGATAAGATGAATATTTTCCGTAGCCCTTGAAATTCATCTTATCGAGGTTCGACTGTACTTTTATTGCGTGAATATTGGTATCCTGATTAAGCCTTCTTTAATTCTTATCTCTCTCTCCAACCAGAAAGCCCAATTTCCCTCAATCCCCTAGATTGATGGACTATTTGGAATGTAACCTAAATTTCTACCATGTTATCAATTGTTGTGCAATAAATAGATCGCAACCATCTAAATATTCTTTCTGGAATTGAAAACTGTTACAGTATTTATTATTTCAAAAGTTTGCACCTCCTCTAAAAAATGCAGGAACAAAAAATTCACTTGTCAAAAATATCTATTTGGCACACAGTTCAATGTACTTTTAGACAATATATACAATACAATGAGAATGACTACAACCATCTGATGTAATAAACAGCTCTCATCGACCAGTCACGGATTTTCTACATGTCACATAATCTAGCCAAATATAATCATCTAAAGACAGTGCTAGGTTACATTTCAGATGGAAAAGACTTCTTCTAATGACGTCATTCTAAACAGCAATCTACCCATGACTACTAGTGTCACAGACGTGTAGCTCAATGTCTCAATCATGACAAGTAAAGCTGGGAGGGTTACATCAACAACGGCGTTGAATTAAGAGCCAAATTTTTCTGACATTGGAAAATGTTCAATTCCTTTACTCAATTTAGTCTTTTACTACTAAACCAATATATTAATAAATAAATAAATGTGTTTATTTTTTCTCTTTTTTTAAATACATGTAAATACAGTATACAACAATATACAGATTACAGAGAAAAAATATACCAACCCAAAAAGAAAATAATCTTGCACTTGGGTGGGAGCCATCATCAGCTTCTTAATTTAATTTAAGTTCTATAATAACAATATGAAAATACAAACAAATAATAATAAACAAACTAACTGCCACGAACATGAACTTGTTGTTAATGAAAATAAAACAAAACATCTGATATTGGGAAGACATGGCAAAAGCATTGAAACACTTCCGGGCCTAGACGAAACCTCATCCGCAAAGTATCTTGGAATTACTTTTGACAACAAACTCTCTTGGACATCACACATCGACCACTTATGCAGTAAACTTAGCACCGGACTGTTCGTGATACGACGGATGAAAAGTATAAGTGACTTGACAACCTCAAAAACAGCATATTACGCCATTTTTGAGTCTCACTTAAAATATGGGATTGCAGTTTGGGGCGGCACAGCTGCAGGCAACTTGCAGCGTGTTCTTGTATTACAAAAAAGAGCCATTAGAATCCTAAAAAACCTACAGCCCAGAGAATCTTGCAGGCAAGCCTTTAAAGACCTCCGGATCCTGACAGTGATAGATTTATATGTTCTGGAAGTAGTACTCTACACTCATATCAGGGCAATAGAAACAGTAAAGACCGGAGCACAAACTCACTACTACAATACCAGATTTTCACACGACTACCATCTTCCTGCTCACAGACTTTCCTCCACTGAAAAGAAACCAAGCTATATCGGTGCCAAGATATGGAATATACTCCCGGACGAAATCAAGAGAACTGAACATTCACAATTTGGACGACAACTCAAGAACTGGCTGCAGGACCGACCATTCTACTCCTTGACTGAATTTTTTAATTGGAAAAATGATAACTAACACTATTCTAATGTTAATGACTCTGTTACTAATCTTGAAGATTATGTTAATAAAGATATTTTTGACTTTGACTTAACTAAAATTACTCTTAACCATCAAATTAACACACATTGATTAGAGAAATCCAACTCACCTTCAATATAAAAACATACATTTACAATTTATAAAATAAGAACAAAATATTTTTACTGAACAACTAAATATAAATTTTCAATATCTTTAACACTTCTACTCAATAACCAAATCTTCAGCCTCTTTTTAAAAATAAATATAGATCTATTAATTTTAATTTCACTTGGAATTAAATTTAAAAACTTATAACTTAAAAACACAAAACATTTTTGAAACAAAGAACAGTTTGGTTTAGGCAATCGCAAATACTGTTGATTACTGAGTCTAGTAGTATAACTAGAGTTGTCAATAACAGGTCCACTGTTACCACTTAGTATGAAAAAAATTACTAAAACTTTAAAAACATATAAATATCTTAATGGTAAAATAAAATTTCTAACAAAAAGCGGAAACAAATGTTCTCTAATATTAGCATTACATATCAATCTTATAAATTTTTTCTGAAGGACTATTAGACTAGATAAATTTGAAACATATGAACTACCCCACAATGACAATCCATACTCCAGCCTAGAATTAATCAAAGAAAAATAAGCCAGTCTCATAACTGAGGGAGGACAAACTGATTTCAAATGAAAAAATGCCCTAAGTGATGACCGTAGAGATTTTTTCAGAGAACCTATATGAGGTTTCCACGATAAGTTTTCATCTAGATTCAAACCCAGATACTTAATCTGACTACATTTATTAATTACGCCACAATCACACAGATCCTTGCTGCAATTTATTGAATGTATTCTTAAGGCTGTGCCAAAGTTGCCGGATTGGGACAAAGAAAAAATCATATATAATGTTTTTGACATTCAAGGATAATTTATTACAAGCAAACCATATAGATATTTTATTTAGGTCATCCTGCATCCTTGAATATAATTCATCAACTGTTGACGCACTATAGGAAAATGCTGTGTCATCAGCAAATGCTGTCACCTTACCATTGAAATTTCCAGAGTAAAAGTCATTAACAAAGATTAAAAACAAAATAGGCCCAAGAACTGATCCCTGGGGGACTCCAAAATGTAGACTTTCCAAGCAGCTGGTGCTACTGTTTATTTTGACAAATTGCTGTCGACCAGTTAGGTATGTCTTAAACCAATTCAAAGGGACACCTCGAATACCAGCAGATTCCAATTTATTTAGCAGCAAACCATGATTAACGGTATCAAAGGCTTTACTTACATCTAAAAATAAACCAGCCACTTTGTTACAAGAAATATTATTCAAACCGTTATATATATCTTTCAAAAAATGCTGCAAAGCCAGCTCTGTACTGAGTCCCTCTCTAAAACCAAATTGAACTTTAGAAAAAAATTTATTTATTTCTAAAAACTTTATGAGTCTAACTTTAACTAATTTTTCTAATAATTTTGACAAAACTGAAAGTAAAGAAATTGGACGATAATTTTCTACGAAAAGCCTGTCTCCTTTTTTAAATACAGGTATTACTGTAGCAATCTTAAGCACATCCGGAAAGCATCCTGAACTAATACTTTTATTAAATAGATTAAGAAGTACAGGAGACAATTCTTCTGACATTTTAAATACTAACCTTGATGATAACAATTCATCACCAGTACTTTTACTCAGCGAGAGAGAATTAATTTGTATTTTTAGTTCTGTCAGTGTAATGGGAAATAAAAATAAGGAACTTTCATTAATAAAAGGTTTAAAATTTGTTAAACAAAGGTGCTTAATATCATCGATGATATATTGAAATGAATCAACTAGGTTATTAGGAACATTAACAAAATAATTGTTAAAACAGTTAGCAATTTCACACCTATCAGTCATTACATTATTATTTTTCTGTAATGTTATTTTACTACTACTTGATGAATTTCCTTTTATAATACCATTGACTAGATGCCACAGTTGTTTTGAATTGTTTCTGTATTCTTGGAACTTATTAATGTAATATCTGTCTTTAGCTTGTCTCACCCATGTTGATAATTAATATTGAAATTTATCAAAATTTTCCTTATTTTTTGTACAGGGATATTTTTTAAATGATTTAAATAACTTATCTCTAATAGCAAAAGCCTTAGATAATCCAACACTCATCCATGGTTTTAACATTTTAAATTTAACATTAGTTTTTTATGCGGTATTAGTATATTTATTGTTATCGATCAAAGTAGACAATTTATCATAAAACAAATTAAATGCCAAATTAACATCAGTGATCTCCAAAATATTCGACCAATCACTCTCCAAAATATCAATGCCAAGTCCTTTATAATCAATGAAACATCCATAATGAACTCTTCTTTCTGCAATTCCAAAGTGAGTGAAATCCACTATGCACGCCACTGATCTGTGGTCAGTTACATTTGTTTCAATCACCGATACTTTGTGAGCTATTATATTAATTCATTATAAACATACAAAAATTTGCATTTTCATAAATATTAAAAAATACATATATCATTTCAACATATATATATATATATATATATATATAACACTATGATATACAAGTTGAATTTGTAAAACTTACCATGAATGGTGAGTTCAGAATCTTTATTCACTTCATAGAGGCGTATAGCTTCATCCAGTTCCATTTGGGTAGAAATTGTACAAGGATCGCCTAAAAATACAATTTTATGTCATAGCGAATAGTAAACATTAGTGTGGAAAAAATGACATAACTGTTTGCGTAACAATACAATACAAGTGTACATGTACAATATTTCAAATTGCTGTAAACACTTGTGTTTTACACCAGTATACAATGTTGGTCATCTACAAGTATCTTGATAATCTTCAGCTTTTATACTATCAACACCATTCATTAAAGCACCATTCACTTTGCCTTCATTAAGGTACAAAACATGTACCATCTTTAGGACAGCTGCAGTCAATGTGTTAAAACTTGTTTCTTTCTGATCTGTATCAATGAATCCTTATTTATTACTGTTAAAACAAATTTGCTACCAAAGGAGAGTAGTGGTGTGTAATGACACTAATATCAGACAATGTGCCGCTTGGTAACCGAGGTGTTAATGCAATCATTTTTTAATCACACAACAGTAAAAAAATTATATAACTAGCATCAACCACGCTCAAATTAAGCTTACTAACAGTACATACCCATTCTTGAGTCTAATTTCCATAGTTGTAAATTTTCTATACCTCAAAAAACAGTAAATGTCTTACATTATATATAACTTATTATAGATCACTTGAATATCTGTAATACATGCATTGCGGAGCTATGCTAAGTGATACTGACTGAGTCGCTGACTACTGATGCAGTTACATATCTATCATAACCAACGTGTTAAACTACTGTGGAATAACTAATACATGTAGTCAACACCTTCACTGCTAAGCTATTAAAACAAAATAATGATAAAAACAAATTTTAAAATAATGAGTGATACTGATTATGGTAGTTGAATTGCCTCTATAAAATTAATAAATAACTGGTTAATAACAAAGTTTAGTTCTTATATTTATCAACCCTCAACAAACTGATTTTGACAACTTGAAAAATCAATTCTTAAATTTTATTTTACTACATCAAGCTTAGGCAATTTCACCCTTCACATACCTGCAGTGAAGTTGTTAGGAACCTTGATTTTTAACGAGGAATAATCACTTTTTTATACCTCCAAATCCTTCAGTTGGACAGATTAGTGATATAATATCGGTAGGAAAAAGATAATATAAATGAGGTCTGAAGAAACAGGGGGTACTGTATTGATACTAATTTCTGTAAAAAAGCACAGAAACATTACTGAAATACTTACCCTCCTCATCAACCCATTTCATGGTGAACACTTGATCCTGCTGAAATCTGCAAATATCCCGCATTTCTTGGCACAGCTGGTCTACAGTGATGTGTGGGTCTATGTATGTGATCATGACTTCTCTGTAACAAAACCGGAACTAGAAGTTTATCTCATAGTTTCAGGTCTATAACAGTTTTATATTTTATAAAAAAATGTATTCAGTTAAAAACCATACGTAGTTACAAAGTTTTTGTAAAATAGTTGAGTATATGAGGGTACCAAATGATATTTTCCCATCAATTTACATAAGCAATGGTGTTCAAGTACTGATATTACAATACCCATCACTCAAAATTACATAAAAACTTTTATTACAACAAAATTTTAAGTTTTTAAACATTTTTATGGTAAAGAAAACTCCAAATCAAAAGTAAAAATCTTACACTTTATTGAAAAGTGCACTTAATTTTTATTTTACTCTTTTCTTGGCAGTATATACTGATCATATGACAATACCAAGAGTAGTAACAGTCAGGATTATGTATCTAAATGGATACATGCTAAGTCAAGAATTAAATATATTACATTTAAGAGACTGTGTATAAATGAAGCTTCAAGTTTATTCACAAAGAAGCAAATAAAGTATTTTTTAAACGTTCAACTTTCTGGACATAAAAATATTTAAAACCATACAAGAAATACATGGAAATATCTCAAATGTAATTTATATTATATAAAAAATTGGGCTAAAGATACTGTCACCTTCATAACCATTAAAAACATTGGAAACTTCATTCACAACTTCGCTATCATCAAAATGATCTCCATCAACAACATTCCTTATTGTTTTTTTACTCAAGAATGATCTTGAGCCATCTATAATAATAAAATGGCTCAGCATACATGATTCTTTGAATGAGTTTTTTCCATGCTGAGTATTTACCTAGATCTTTCCAGAAAAAAACTGATATGAAGTGCACTTATTTTTCTGTTATTCTATACAATGAAGAGTAAAACTGATATGAAGTGCACTTATTTTCTGTTATTCTATACAATGAAGAGTATTAACTCCAGTGTGCTGTCTCAAAGTATTCTTTTCTCTGTAGCAGTGTTATGATGCGTTTGTGACTGATGGTTCCTATGTCAAACATTATGCTTAGGGTAATATTATCTACCATCACCCACAAAATATCTGCACTGTATTCTAAAACACCCTGTAATCTGTATATGAGAAGTTTCATGGTTCACTTGGTACTTCAATAGAATTACTGAACTTGAAATTTATGTATACAAATATGTATATAAATAATTCTAGAGACTTTATAAAGTTAATGATTTTCATCTTATACCTATAGATAACACATTTAGTCTGAGAGAAATAGTAAAAAAGTTGTAATTTTTTGAGCACTCAATTTTTAATGTTTCCTTAATTAAAATCTTACCCATTATAAGCTGTTTTTACTCTAATCTCTGGAACTTCAGAGTTAGCTGCTAGCTGAGTAGGCATTTTGTTCAAGCTTCTGAAGAACTTTCTGCTTTTTTTAAGCCTGCGGCGATAAAATCTAATTACTACTATGTAAAGTTCCCACAAGCAATCCAATTTGACAATGTATCTACAGAACAGTAGTTACAGAATGCAGGGGCTTTCACTGCCTGAAACATACATAAAAATATACCAATCAAGATTTTACTCTTTATTAAATTTAATAAATATAATATTGTAACTCACAAAAAGTAGACCAATGACATTTTAGACAGTGTTGCCGAATCACTGGTGACCACCAGCTGATCCACCTCATAACAGGCTATGTTCACATTCTCATATGGAAAGCATTTAACTGAGCATTGCAGAAGTTGAAGCTAAACCATGCTCCTTTATTGGTGAAACTATTGAGCCTGACACAGCCTTAATTTGCTGTGTTTCATTAACACCACCTTCAAACATTGGTAGAATTGTAATAAAATGTTAAATTGTTACAAAAGTACATTGGCATGTTCACAAGCATTTTAAAAAGTTCGTTATTTTAATATTTACTAGAATAAATTATCAAAATTATTGACAAAACTTTTCTTAACTACAAAACATAATAAAGTCTTTCTGTAAAAACATTAAAAAATATCTGAATATTTTTTCTTTTCTATTTAATAATTATTATATTTTCATAAAGTATGCAGTTTGGTTACAAATGAGGTCGGTAAAGAGCCATCACCATGCGTAAGCCGGCCACCTGGGCCTTTTGTTATATAATCCACAGGGCTCAACCTATCCAGTATTTTACAATTATTAAATTGTTATAAAACTAGCCCATTAATTTTTCTACAGTGAAAAGTCTGTAAAACCTAATTAATTTTGATGTGGTACCCAACTAGTGCCCATAACTGAAGAAGAAGATATTAAATACAATACAAAAAGATATAATAATTATAGGCCTAATACATTATTTTAGTTGAAACACAGATAAAATTACGTATTACAGGGTGTATCAAAAAGAATAATCCGATTTGGCATGTCTATAATTCGAACAGTAGTAAACATATACAATTACTAATTTTTTTGGCTGAAAGGGAAACTCAAAAAGTTTTTTTCATACCTTTTCAAAGGTGTTCAATATGTCCACCTTTAGATACACGACATACGTCTATGCGGTATTCAAATTCATCCCACACTGCTGCGAGCATGTCCTGAGTTACTGATTCGACTGCTGTTGTAATGCGATTCCTCAGCTCATTCATTGTTGTTGGTAGAGGAGGTACATATACAGAGTCTTTGATGAAACCCCACAAGAAACAATCATATACAGTAAGGTCTAGTGACCTTGAAAGCCAGAAATGTAAGGATGCGTCATTTTGTCAAGTGCGGCTGATCCACCAGTCACGAATTCTTTGATTTAAAAATTGCCGGACTGCCAGATGCCAATGTGGCGGTGCCCCGTCCTGTTGGTAAATGAAATCGTTCGAATTAGTCATCATGTTGCACAATTTCAAGTGGTTTTTCTGTGCCCCATATTCTAACGTTATGGCGGTTTACCTTTCCATTTAAATGAAATGTTCCCTCGTCATAAAACACTATGCGCGATACAAAATGTTCATCGTCCATCATCTTATCAAGAACGAAGTTACAAAACTCCACGGGTCGTTCTTTATCACCCTCACGAAGAGCTTGCAGTATCTGAAGTCTGTACCCTTTCATGCGTAATCGTCGACGCAACACACGCCAGACAGACATAGGAGGCATATTGAGCTATCGAGCAGCGCGGCGAACAGATTTCTGAGGGCTGCGTGTGAAACAATGGCGGACGCGCTCTACATCTTCATCGGACACTCTGGGACGGCCCGGTGACTTGCCTATATATAGACAACCTGTTTCTTGAAATTGTGCATACCATCGTCTAATGCTCTGTGATGTAGGAGGATCAACACCATACTTATTAAGAAAGTCAAGCTGAACAGTTATTACAGACTCACACTGCGAAAAACGTAGAACACAGAACGCTTTTTGTGGTGCAGACGCCATTTTCAAGAGAAATGAAGTAGGCGTTCACTCAAGCGCGCTGCTGCTACCTAGTGGGAAACATGTAAAACTTAAAAGATACTCTTTTCAACAGTACGTTGTTGGCGCATTTAGCTCAACAAACAGAATAGTTATGATTTTATTAAATCGGATGATTCTTTTTGATACACCCTGTATGTTCTAAAATTCAGAGGGTCTGTTCACGAATGCCTGAGACTTAAAAATATTATAAACTCCTGACCATAATTCTCTAGATAATTCTTTGTTTGATGTTTATTTTTGACGATGGAAGGATTGTGAATGAAACAGAAAAGAATAGATAAGAAGATAAAGAATAAATATATTTTTATTCACATTACAAAAACAGTAACCATATCAAAGAGAAATTGTTTTAGAAAATAAAAAAGTTGTTAATGACTTCACCTAAACAATCTAGAATATCAATTTAAACTTTTGTGTCCATAACAATGTATTTTCATTTCCACAATGAGTTTTGAGGCACCCACATATTATTTATACAAAAAAAATTATTAATATATCTGAAATTTTGGATTACTTATCTAGAGAAGGAAACAGGATTTTTCTGGACATTTGCCATCATTCAGTGAAACAAAAAATCAGTAACACTAGTTTCGAGATCTGCAATCTGATCTCTTCTGCAGGTAAATAACTAATCTAACACATAATTACAAACTAGGTTAAAATAAACAAACCATACCACAGCGTTGTGACACGCCTAAGTCAGGAATCACAACCACCACATTGTGTTCAACTTCACTAACTCTAAAACATGCACTTAATAAAAAACCATACACAACACTACCATTAAAATTGAACTACAAAATACAGGTCGCAAGACGTCTGCATTCGTCTACCAACCACCTAAGACCGAGTCTGTATTCTTTATTTCAGTTAGACACACTATAGTTAGAAGATAAAATATTAAATTTACTGTTAAAATGTAAAAAAGTCTTTTTTCAATATAAAATACAAAATAAAATAAAATAGTACGGTGATTTATTATTTCTTAACTTACTTTTAACACTAATGTACCATTAAAAAACTAATTAGGTTTAAAAACTAATTTATCTTTAAAAAAACTAAAAACTAATATCATTAACTCTGTAGCCTTCTTTGTTTTG
Organism: Homalodisca vitripennis; assembly: GCF_021130785.1. Lineage (NCBI taxonomy): Eukaryota > Metazoa > Arthropoda > Insecta > Hemiptera > Cicadellidae > Homalodisca > Homalodisca vitripennis. Next base: position 113,053,758 of record NC_060211.1, on the reverse strand, counting down.
GAAAACACAAAGGTTCACACCTCACTTAAATGGAGTTCTTACTATAAGTACTTTCAATAGAGATCATTAACACATTCACAACGTCAGCGACATTGCTGATTTTTTGACCTCGCTTTATTACAAAGCCCAGTGGTACAAAGCCTAATTTCGGCCATAACTTTCAAAAATGCGTATCTTTTTTTTGCTTAAATATAACTATTGTTTTACTGTCCAAACATGATATCGTCAACATAAATAACAAAAACATTTTATCATAAACCACTTTTTTTTACATATTTAAATGTGTACCACCGGTGGACATGACGCCCATAGTTTTGAATCAATCGATTGTGTGCGTCATGTACCACTTGGTATGGTACACGGGTTATTTTACTTGCCGTTGGTAGACTTGGCTTTTTACAACTCTGTCAGCTGATGTGTCTCAGCTGATGGGTGCATGAAACACCTTTTTGTTTGGTGCACTTTTGCTTCCTTATTTGTGAGGTTATGTCGCCCAAATACAATACTCCCTCGGTTTTATTTTCAGCTACTGTTTTGTATTCTGTTTGATTTCTGGTGTTGTTATTATCATATGTTCTGTAAGTTCTGACTCTAAAGAAGTCATTAATGTGATAGTTGAGTATTGATGTGAGAGTATTAGATAGTGGTGTATTGTGTGAGTAAGTAAAAATGAGTGGAAATATTGATGATGATGCCATTGAACTAGATCCAGCAGACTTGACTGATTTTTCAGTGTCAGAAAGTGAGTATGCTTCTTCAACTCATAATAGAAGTGATAGCTCTGATTCTGAAATATGGCGTGATCCTGAAAACATTAATGTTAGTGATCCTGAAAATGGAAAACGAGGATTTAGAATGAATCAAATGTACAGTGGATGAACGTGAGTACCCTTTTGCAGATAACGAAGGGATTCAATACGATTTTGATCTAACTGATCCTTTATCACTGTTCGAACAGTTCGTCACCGACAATGAAATGAAATGAAAAATGACTTTATTAGAGGCGAAGTTAGGACTATAAAGTCCTCTCTACCACTTAACCTCAATGGTAACCACAATTGGTAATTGTGGTTGTGACCACAATGGTTAGAATGGTAGATATCATTGTAACTGAAACAAATCGTTACGCCAATCAGTTTTTAGCATCCAATCCTGTGCGTAGGAAGTCTTTTATAAGACGTTGGATGGATACTACACCATAGGAAATAAAAAATTTGTGCCCGATTCAAAGCCGTAGTAAATCCTGGGGAAACGATTGTAATTGATGAAAGTATGATTCCCTGGAGAGGACACCTGATTTTTAGGCAGTATGGCTATACAGAAAACTGAAAGTCTATGCTTGTAGAGATGACGTAACTGGTGGTGAAGGGTATGCCCAAGAGATATTAATTCATCTCATGGAGCTTTTTCTTGTCAAGGGACGAATCCTCATGAACACAACTTTTATAATAGCGGAGTTTCTCCTAACAAAGAAGACATACCTATGCGGTACACTGCGGCAGGATCGCAGAGGTAATCCTAAAAACATTATAAAAAAGACAATTAAGAAAAATGAAGTTGTTGCAAAGAAAAACAGGAAAAACGTAAAAGTGATTAGTTGGAGGGGCAAAAGAAGGGTCTTAATGATTACAACTCGTAGTGAAATTAGTGATGAGTTGGTGAATTCTGGAAGAAACAACAGAAATGGCACTCCGATAATGAAACCTAAATGTGTTTTGGTATATAATGTGACAAAAAAAGGAGTTGATATCTCCGACCAACTCAGCTCTTATTACACCCCATTACGGAAGTCAACAAAATGGTATATGAAAGTTGCAATCGAAATTCTCTTGGGCACGTGTGTTGTGAATTCTTTTGTGCTTTTTAACAACACAAAAGAAAAGAAAGATCAGTGGGACGTACTGAAATTCAGGACCCAACTGGCAAAGAAAGCTGTCCAGAAGAGCCTTCAATGAATCTCTCTTGCTTTAATAATCGTCATCAGAAGGCTAATTGTTTCCTCAAAATTATTTTAAGATCTATTATTTTAAAATCATCATTTTAGGTTATGAAAAATTATAAATAAATAATCATCTTATGGAAAAAGTCGATTTAGACAAAAGTTTACTACTACTTCAAAATGTTTAGCTTATCTTTAAATCTTAATTTAAGTTTATAATGTTGCCATAGATGTAGTAGAATAGTTATGTAAATTTAAAAAATTGTACAATAATTCGCTATTTGATTATTACCCTTAAAAATTGGCAACACCAGTAACGGTTTTATACATATGCCAAGGTATTCCTGAAGGCCGTTTGCTAAATTTAACTGCATTACATACAGCCGTGTTTGTACTATAACCCCTAGCAGTGATGGTTGAATCATGTACCACCGGTGGTGCACTGCGCGCTTTACTAATGTACCCCGTGCAACGCCAGTGGTACACAACGCACTTTCAGTTATTGTGTACCACCCGTGGTACACAACATTGTGAACGTGTTAAAAAATTGCTTAAATTGGTTTAGCCTATACGTAGTCTTTTATGAATGTCTGACATTTCAAATTAAAATCTGACTATAACATAAGCTCAAAAAATCTCTAGTACTAGTTACAGATGCCAAGACAACACATTTAGAAGTACACAATTTTCGTTTTTGTTTGTAATCATATGTGTGTCAGCAACTACGTCATAACAACAAGGATAACCGTTCATTGGATACCACTTTCGCATCAAAAATATAAATAACCTAGTTTAAACACTGACCACAAACTAACTAGTTAAGTAAAAATTACAGAAGATAAATTAAAATTTACCTTGTTCATTACATGGTCATCACAAATTTCATGTACAGTATCATTTAAAACAATATTTTTAACGATATTAACTTATTTTAAAAATGCAATTAAATTTAAATCAACTGAACTTTATTAGGTTTTGAACCATATGTATAGCAAAACTAATATTACGAAATGGCTGCAGTCTCTGCCTTAATATTAATACTGTTAATGACATATAGTGTGAGTAAATTAAAATAATGCTACTTTTCGCGGTTAGTTGTTGTTTCTCGTTTTCGTCGCAATTATGTGAAAGCTTTTCTTAAGAGTCACATATTCTCTGCTTGTTTCGAAAATTGCAACAATTGCGATCACAGCTTAAACCCTGGTCTGATCATGAATGCCTCCGGCCACTATTGCTAACTAGGAAACGCAAATTGACAAAAGAACCAAATATTGTAAATTTACCCAACCATATCTTACTACTATCTTACAAGAAAAGTTGTTCCACTTTAAATTTTCTAAAATTCATTATTTGTCATTTTTATACCCTAAAACCTTATATTGTTTTGTTCAGTAGGACAATTGCAATAGGTTTATAACGAGAATTTCGTTTCTGGCGTGAATAAAAGTAATTTGAAAATAGTGAATACAAATTGAATCTAACTTTCAAGATACCAAAAAGTAGTGTAAATAGCAAACACAAATTTAAAAACTAAGCAAAACTAATGTAACCATAACGTCCTAATCTTGTATGTACGTACTATCTACTTACGTATCATATGGTAACTTCCAATCACATATACACAGTTTTTCCCAATTAAAAAAAAAACAATTAACTTAGACGATAAACTCATACTCTCACTACGGAAAAACAAGATGACCAATTAAAAAGGAATAAACTAATCTCCTAATATTTTAACTGCTCATATAATCCACAATAAAACACAAATAACAATCAAAACGGATCTAGGGTACGATAAGCGGACCCGGTTTTTTATATTGAAATTGGCAAACGATATTACTTAATCATAACCATCAATATAATCAATCGATACTGATTAATTATTTTGAACAATTAACAAATAATCTATATCAACAGCTGTAAACACACAGCATCACAATATTTTTTCGAGGTTTTTGAAATAGTACATGTAAGGTAATATTTCAATTTTACATAGCCTAAGTAACATTTGATTATTAAAAATGGCAGTCAATTTTAGAAAACTACACTACATTGCTTTGAAAGATGATAAGACATGTTATTCGTGGCTTCAACATGTAGGACACGTACCAAACAACCCATTATGTGAAATTGTGGGGAAAAAACAACTGTAACTGTGACGGAAGCAAATATGTCGTCTTCAGTTTTCCTAATTTTGGTTATAATAATTTGTTTGATCACTCTAGATATTAAATCCATATTTTAATTAAAAACATATGATTGTTATTGAGGACTATAGATACTTTTATATCGATTGATAGTCTAGGATTTGAGATGCGAATATTAGGTATCGATGGTTAATTTTTTTATATAAAAACCGGGTCCGCTTATCGTACCCTACCCATCAAAACTAATTAAGGGTATTATTAGAGTTAACATGCCGCGCTCATATACTGGAAGCCATAGTTTCCACCCAAAATGTTCCCTTTCTACACAAGTACACAACACAGGACTTCTAAACAATACTTAGGCCTAACACAAAATCTTGAATGTCCTAAACCAAAGAAATACCAATGTAGATATTGGGGCCAAAACCCCAACAATAGTAGACAAAATTAAATGTGTAGTCAAACACAATGATTAATTTCTTATCTGTCATTTCATATTTCAATAGCCTATAACGTGAAAGATTTAACCTAATAACTTGGCCTATCTTACAAACTAAGTTAAATTATAAGAATTTTCTAAGAGGTACAAACAAATCCATAATAATAATTTACCTAAAAATTAAATGCGTAAACTCTATTACACTCAATATAACAGGTTAAGGCTAATAATACAACTCTAGTAAGACACTACTTTATTGTCACTCTTTCACAACAACAACAATCTTGAGAACGTCAACCATTTTTATTATTCACCACTTCGCCAGTAGCACCAGTATTGCAAAACATAAATAAACAGTTAAAACATATGACTCATTTCAACCTTCAGAATTTGGAAGCCAGTATATAATTTCCACTACATAGGTTTTAACTCTATGTATAGCAATACTATTGGTGACGAGCACCAAACAGGAGAAAGCCAAACTCCCGTAGAACATAACTAAAAGAGTAGAGAAACTGTGACTTTAATTGCTGTTTATACTTATTTAGTTCTGTAAATTCTAAACTATTTTACTCGTGTAGTATTTTATGTTACTCTACAGAGAAAGTTTAATGGTGGTGTGAACCAGTGTATAGTATTAAACTAAACTAGTAAGTTAAGGAGATATCTATGATAAAATATACTCCTACATCATTGCAGGTGTAAGTTGTAGAGTGATGTAAACATTATTATTTTCAGTGAAGTTTGATTTGTTTTAAACATGGATTATGTTGATTATATTGACTATTTATTAGATGCGCCAATTGAGCGTGTTGTTCGTGATAGGAGAGATCCCTTTGACATTTACTCCAACATTGAGTTTCGAGAACGATTTGATTTTTCTAAAGATTCTTTCTTATCTCTTCTCGATTTGGTAGGGCCTTACCTTGAACATGATACAGACAGGAACTTTGCATTGTCACCACAACTTCAGCTTCTTTGTGGTTTAAGGATATTTCGTACAGGTTCTTACCAGTTAGTTGCTGGTGACTTGATAAATGTACATATAACAACAGCTGGTAGAGCTTTAAATAATGTAATAAACGGTTTGCTTACCTTGAAACCGCTATACATTACCATGCCCAGCACTCAAGAGCAATGTAGTGAAAAAGTGAGCCTTTTATAGATTAGGTGGTTTTCCAAATGCCATAGGAGCAATCGATTGCACTCATATCAAAAATACTGTGCCCACCAGGTGATAATAATGAACTTTTTCGAAATATGAAAGGTTTTTTTCTATTAATGCTCAATTTATATGTGATGCTGATATGAAAATAATGAATGTTGTAAGTCGATGGCCAGGTTCGACCCACGATGCTAGGATTTGGGACAATAGTGTTGTTGCTGCAAGATTTGAAGCTGGTATATATGATGGTTTACTTGTTGGTGATAGTGGATATGCGTTGTCACCCAAGCTGATGACTCCAGTATTGCTGCCTACAACCCAAGGAGAAAGAAGGTACAACCGTGCACATATTTTGACCCGTAATATTGTAGAACGAACTTTTGGAGTCTTAAAGAAAAGATTTCAAATTCTTGAGAAGGGAATGAGATTCAATCCAGTTAAGTGTGGAAACATAATAGTAGCTGCAAGTGTGCTGCACAGCTTTGGCATTGAAGTAGGTGACGTTTTTCAAGCGGATGAGGCTGATGTAGAAAATGAACCGTATGAGGTAGAAGTTGTTGAAAAAATTGATAAATAAGTTGATACTGGATTTCCGTTGTGGACATTTCAAAGTAGCTACATTAGTTTCTTTAAATGAACAATATTTATATATTATGAGCTTTACTGCATTGGTACAAAGAAACGGGATGTACTGATGATAATTAATGCTTTATATTTGGGGGGAAATATTACACTAATATTAACAAAGTACTGGAATTTGTGGATTTCATCCTGACAAACTTGTTAGTTAAATTTCCGTACCGTATTCCAACTAAGCGGTAAATAAAATAGGAAAACTATTTTGTTAAAGCAGCTGAATAAACGGACAAAAAATCAATCATCTATTTATTTAAATAACGTAAAATAAAATGTTCTACATAAAACAAAGTATTCCCTTCATTTTTTGGTTCCTATTCTCTTCTCTCAGTTGTAAATTTACTGTTTAAAAAAAAATACACGCAATATAATAAATGAATCGGTCCATGCAGAAAGGGCTTCAGTCACAAAAACACAATTTTTGGAAAACTAAAAAAAAACTATCTCCACGTGACATACACTGTTTAAAAATTGTGAAAAAAATATGTTAGTTTCTATAGACATTAGGAACTTGGTCTGTGTCCACCAAATACATATACCTGTTTCGGTAAGTCTAAAAAAAATTATGGTTGCCTGTAAAGTCGGTTTTACGGGCGAAGATTTTACGTGACAACGTCTTTTTCTCGGTAGAATATTTATTGATATGAATATTATTAAATTGCACAATAGGAACAAGGAATTGAATGAAAATAAGAATTGCACAAATTTTAACTATAGAAATATATTTTGTTTACTAAAACATTGTACATAATTTGAAATTAATTAAAATTTGTTATTGTAAATGGTAAAGTTGAATAAAACATTTACTAAAATTGGAATTTGAAATTCTTGCTAAACACAGTTAAATTCTAACTCCGCGCGTGGTGATTGGTCGGTTTAGTTCGTTTGTTTGATCGCACTGTTATGACAGGTTAGAGGTTATAATTTGTTATTTTAAATGTTTGACTAGCAATACGCGCTGTTTCTTCTCAATCGACTGAATTACGATTGATTGCAGAGTGATTTAAACTAATAATTTACTTAACACTATCAACATTTGTCAATAGTATGACATAACCTATAAACTCAGTTTCTCAACTTTTGTGTCAATCTAACAATTAATCAATCAATCATAGTTTACGATAATGAAATATCAGTGTACAATTATTTACCTTTATTGTTGTAGTTGTTGTAAATGACGAATCTAAGCACTCCACATTTTCACGAATAAACATAGTTATCTGCTTTATCCCGTGCGGCGGACCCACAGTTATCTGCTTTATCCCGTGCGGATCCCGTGCGGCGGACCCACTGGACGGGCATCGTAACGTTACCGGGCGTTACACTTTTTCATGAGTGACTCCGAGCCGCAACCTAATTTAAGACGTTGTCACGTCAAAAGGCGGGAATCAAGTTAGAAGAGCATTAATTTTGAACTATTTTGCTCAGTAACTTTATTTATAGTACTTTGTATTTAGAATTGTTACTAAAAAAATGTGATCCTACAATGTTGGAATGTGGATGACTTAATAACAATAAAGTAATTGAAATGTGTTTATTTAGTTTATTAATTCATATTATGAAAGGACACACACAAAAACAAAACAAAACTTTTACAGCATTGTTACATATGAAATCAAGAAATGTTCAGCTGTATGAGATTTTACAAAGGTAACAAATTATCTTTACAAAGTAATAAATTTCCCATTGATGCTAAATTATTTAAATAAACATCACCGCTAGTGTTTTCATTCACATTCTCATAGTGTATTGGTCCATTTGAAGATGTGTGGTTTGTAATACTATTACTAATTTTCTGCAGTATATCCATACGGAGTACGTGTTCAGTTTCAGTAAATTCTCTTTCCTTTTCAATCAACATCATTCTAGCTGCATGCTCCTCTCGAAGTAGCTTAAGTTTCAGTGAATTGAAATTTGTCACTTTGTCAGCAATTTCAGTGGTTGTACACTGTCGTTTTGCAGGCCTTTTTTGCCATGGATTCGTCTTACCTACAAGATACAATATGCTGTTATAATAGAACTTTTTAGAAAAATAATCTTAAAATTTATTTTCCTTAAAAAATTAATTTCATTTTAATAAAGTGTTTACTTCCTACATTGTACAAATAAGTTTACTTACCGAGGCCTTTGGCCTCAGGTATTAAAAAAGAAACAAACTCGTTCTGGAGCTCTGATGGAATATCGCAAAACTGTGCATATCTTAGGTCAATGTTTCATCACTTCAAGAAACATTGCCTTATCTGCATCTGAGATATGTTTTGCTTTTTTCTTTTCTTTTCAAGTTCCATTTTTTAGAAAAACACTGTTGTAAACAAACACAAACCACTATTTTCAGGTTAGAAATAAACCTTCCAAGCTTCCACCACATATAAACTAAAAAAGTTAGAACTAAAGAAGTATCCTGTAATTGAGCTCTCCAACCAAATCACCGGAAGTATATTCCTTCTTTAGTCAGTTACTTATATAGTTTTAACTAAAGGAGTTTCACTAACTAAAGTAGTATATGTTACTGATTTGGTGCTCGTCACCCTAACATTAGAAATGGCTGCAGTCTCTGTCTTATTATACCGTTAATAGTATATAGCGTGAATAAATTAAAATAATGCTGTTAAACATCAATACATTCAATAAATATTGAATACTACAGAGAGGGTTCATTATTTAAATTCATCTTTAAATTCACTAGATAAAATTTATTTACAGTTTGAAATAATAATACAATGTCAGTATGACGCAATACCGATAATTTTAAATGTATAGTTATATGGACAGACAAACCCAATATGTTACTAAAGATCTTCTATAGCTAAATGGCTGTTTATGAAACAATGTACATATTATATGACTTTACAATGACATGTTATCAGATGCTGCTTTTAATACAAAGTAATGTCTTGATACGTGTGTTGTGGATACACCAATTACCAATAAATTAATTCCATTAAATTGTTTGTTTCAGATCATTTTAAGGCGCACTTTACTTTAAACCTAGTTGTAATCTGTTATATTCTGAGTTTAATATCTTTGAGAACACGTGAATGCATACGGTATTAAGTATGATTCCATTACGGTAACCGTTTAATTTATTAACGGTAAAGCCTATCCCATTCCATTGTGTTTGGCTTCACTAATTCAGAGAGGCTATGTTCATACTTATGTTGGTGGATGCATAACATCTCTCGAGATAGAACCTATCAGATGATATATAAAAATCCCTAAAGATTTGTTGACAAATAACTCCCTATTCCCTCCTTTACAAAAATGTTCAAAACCAATTACAATTTTGAGATATTCCAGTCTCGCTACGAAGAATTATTTTCAGCCAAAACATGTTTAATTTATTTAACAAAGATTTTGAACGATCAAATACATTAAAAACTTAAAATCTTATAATGTAATGAAATTATCAATTTCAAAACTGGTAAAAATAAGACTATGTACAAAAATTACATACGCATTTAAATTCTGATAGAGATCCTGTATACAATGTTATCACCTTTGAATAAAAATCACGATAGTTTATAGATGAATTATCTACATACAATAAATATATGTAACGGTAGAATCCTTTACCGTAGTTAAAGTAGACTTTTCCACACCCCTTATAGGTTTTGAGTTTTACTTTGCAGTTATCAATTCAAATATCGCGGTTTGATAATGAAGCTTTTGTTCTTCATTCAGCCTGTTATGCGACCCATAGACCGTGTAACTGGACTGTACAGTAGAGTAACTCCGCTTGTGTTTTCAAGCTCGTTGTCAAAGTCTAAATGTGAATGTTAGTATTATAATATTTACTTGTAACTTAAAATGTTTCAGTTGCATGAGTATAAGTAATATTGATCTAAGATCGCCAATCGTTTCAGGTGTTGTGAAAAATATCAAAACTTAAATCTTGATGAATCCATTCAGGCAGATCGAAAGCATCTATGTGAAACAAAATTTGAACTTAAAACCAAGAAATTAAACATCTGATATTTGTAGAGCAAAGTTTTATTTAATATGGATACAAAAGTTTAAAACAATGCTAAAAATGGTAATTCATTGTGGTGATAGTAGTTTCTTTTATGAAAATGCCCAATACACTAGTTTTACAAAAAATCGGATAGAAGCATTAATATAAAACTAAAGTGAATTAAATTAAATTATGAGGACATCGTAATTTAATTCAATTCATCTGTAATACTGAGATTCGTAAATAAAAAAAACATATATTTTAGAGAGAGAACAGGATTATTCCTTCTATCTGAAACAATTAAAAACGACGTTATTCCAAGTTTCAGTGCCATACTGAAATGCAAAATAATGCATTGAAAATACATTTTATTACCACGAATAATTTGCCTGAGTTTGAAAAGAAACGTGTAATTAGTTTTGACGATATCAATGTTGGATTGCAGAATTTCCTATCATGCTGGGCTAGACCAAACATTCATCCGGCACTGTTCTAAAGGTTCAGATTGTTATAGCTAGTGTCCTAGATTCACCTTGGGAGCAGCCTATGTATCTTGAGTTCGAAAATACTATTACTAAAGGCATATTGTCTGGTATTATTGTAAAACTTTGAACAATGTAAATTACGTACTAGCTGTTGTCTTTTTAGTGCAGCAATACTAGTTGGAAAGACTCAATTAGTATTGAAAAACATTATTTTTAAAACCTCATTAACCGCAACAGGAAAGTATATGTATTCACTGATGTGCCTCACTGTATTAGGCTACTCAAAAACCACTTGGCTTTTAAGAGAGAACTCTCGTCAGCTGCAGAACGCGTTTTAGACTCTACTTTCAACCTCGGGCTAAACGTTTGACGAAAGTAATTCTACTACTAAGCAATTGAACAAAGTAACCGTATTGCAAGTGTAACTGTGCATATGACTGGATTCCGCTGTTTATAGATTAATTTATTTTAAGATTTTCTATTTGTCTTGATAACCCATTAGGTCAATGTAAAATTGTTTGCTAACGGTCAGCCAAATCCCATGGACCATGCACCATCATCGAAGTCAATGTTGCCTAAAAAGAAATGAAGTTTCATGCAAAATTCAAGAAGTTTAGAGGTAAATTCTTTTTCGAGATATGCTTACCAGCATATCAACTAATTATTTCACGAAGAAGTTTTTCCCTTCAGCCCTAAAATTACCAAAGTCTGTACTTTATTTAAGAAGGAAATGTTTGTAAATTTAGTAACTATAGACATATATAATTCATATAAAATTTTTTAAACTTTGTTTTTGGGCTAGCTCTGGGGTAGGTTACTTGAATAATGCGTTTAAAATATAATACTGGAAAATTTATAAACTAGCTTTAGAAAAGGAAAATCAACAACAACACCAGTCAAAATCAAAATAATAAAAAACATTATTTACTATCTATTAGCAGGTGAATTCTCAACAGGTGTAGTTTTGGATTTATGCAGAGTACTTGGCAGTTTAGGTTATGTCCTCATTCATTACCAAAAACCTAGAACTTCTGGGCGTGACTGGAAAAACATAATATTGGTTTAAAAGTTATCTGGAGGAATGTAGCTGAATCTTAAAAGTAAAAGACTTACACAACGATTTCATTACCAGTAATTCATTTCACGTATATAGTACAAGATCCCGCTGTATACATGGACCTCTTATTCTTTTACCAGATGAAATAACTTTTTTTTTATTTTAAAATTAAGAAATAGTCACAAACCGGTCAGTTGCCATATCATATCCTGGCAAGGCTATATTTAATTTAAATTTATTTAATTACAATTCTTTATGTGAACACAATAATTCTTTTTCATTTTAAATTCATTATGAATGGAACGTTCAATACATATATACAATATTGTACTAGTATGAAAGTGTTGTAGTATATCACACAAAGAATTTGAAATTACATAGCTAGCCCAACCTTGTGTATAGTAGAGGAAAGTAAAAATAATTGTTAAAATATACAAACAAGAACACAACCACCCTCCTCATCCCCATACACACAGCCGATAAACAATAGACAGAATATTTGAAATACTATTAAATTTAATATACAATCCACACTAAAACAATTCAGGGTACAATTGAAATAAATAGGCATATTAATAGTTTTAGAATGCTATCTATATATATATTATTATCTATATCATGATTTATTTACATTAGTTGAGAAATTTTGAAGAATAAATAAAAAAGAGTCAATGCTGATACGAGTATAGAATAATCAACTAAAACATCATATATCAATTTAAAGCTATTATTAATAATTCTATTCAAAATAAAAATAGGTATGTAAAAGTTGCTTACTATCCTTTCAAAGGACAAATTTCTGAACAAAGGATCTTGCAAAAACTGAATCTAAGCTGTGGCCATCGATAAGCCCCCTTGTGATGCTGAGTGAAGAAAAACAAGTGTTAAGGTAAAACATTTTTAGACAATTTTCAAATTAATGCTTTGTTCAAGTAATTTATCAAGATATTTAACCCAACACGTGTGCAGACTGAGCAGGTGTTGAGTGTCTGTAAATAATTTTCCCTTTAAGTAAATATAGTACTAAGTAAGTGTAATTAATCAGTCCCAACACTGCTGGTGGATCTTCCTCAGGATAACCAAATATAGCGATAATTTCATCCTCTCAACTAAACATCACTAAGTTCTGGTGGGAACATGGAAAAACTTCCTCAAACCATTTAATGTCATCATCATTCAAGAATCTGAATAGAATTCTGACATCTTTTTTTTTTGCTGAATTTATTTTCACTTTATCAGCTTGTAACAGTGTTCACATTTTTCAGGCAGTTAATTCTTCTTAAAATAATAAAAAGGCTGAAAATGACCAAAGCAAGAACTTGCTACTAATATGTATCCTGAAATAAAACATTATTTTGAGTGGAAAATTCTTTTTTCAAACACATTTTTGAATCCCTCAGACCTACTTTTATTAATGGTGCACCACTTTTTTCAACAAGAAGGAACTCAGTTTGCTGATTCCAGGATCTGGACATATTTTTGTATGTTGTGGAATTTTTTCTTCCAACATTAGTTTTGCTTCATACACCCCAAAATTTCGATCATATTGACAAAAGCCATAGCCAACTACAGAAAACACATGCGGTTTGGATTCCTAAAGACATGGCTAGCCAAAACCTTTTGCTGTATTAAATACGTTAATGTTTTACAGATATTTGGACTAACGTACATACAAATTACTTGCACACTTTGCAGTTCCGTGTATTTTAACTAGGTATTTCCACATAACATATCTTTTCTTCAAAACACCTACCTTGTGTGTTTTTGCATTCTGCAATTTCAGCAAACCTACCAAAAGTTGTATCTTGCAGCTCCTTTGATGCAGATTTATAAAACAGATAGAATAATGTTTCCTGGTCATTTACGTTTACATTATTACCACAGCTTACTTTACAACAGTTCAAAACTACTGTGTATGTCTTTTGGGGGTTTTTATGGCTTAACATCAGTTGAAAGATGTGTTTCTCCAGAATGTCTTAGTAACTTAATGATCTTCTACAGATTGTCTTCTTTTTACTTGTTTGGTTTTCACCAAAACATTAGCACTATACAATGTTCACTCATATTTAAATAACAAACAACACTCATATAACCTTACAATCTTTACTTCAAATACAACAACAGGAATCTGCAGAGTTTCCCTCCTCACAACCACAGCTGAAAAAGGTCTATGACATCATCGGACGTATGCCGAGATACGACCTTTTTACATCTAACTCCTCTATTGTTCCCAATTATAAAGTTTTACGAGAAACTCATCATAATATACTTGAAGGTAATTATTAACTTTTAAAGACAGTTCTTCCAACCACACTTTGACCAGTGTTGTAATCAAGGAACAGAAGACAGGATATGAATTTACTAGACTGATAATGACAACATTTATTTAAACTATAGAGGTGGTAAGTAAAAATCATCATTGTCCTATAATTCTAAAGTATTTATAGCAAGCAGTGGCTTATTTAGAGATGCAAGGAACTTCAATTGCACTTGTGAATGGTTCTACTCACTTAACTACACCTACTACGATGCACACTGCAACACTACCTGGTACAGATGCGGAATAATGCAACATCTGGGATTTGCTGCTATTATCCCATTCAATTGGAACAGTTTAGTAGATTCTGGCATCAAGATCTGGTGATCTTGGCTAGTATTGTATATTTACCATTCATTCTTATGAAGGAAGATAAAGCATTTAGCATGTGTAAATGATTCCTAAATTAAATTGATCATGTATACTAATGGTTAGAAAGTATAATTCAGTTGTTTTTACCAAATTGATTTGGCAACTGATCACAATCTTACACCAACTTAAGTTGTGGTGTTAACAATACAACTACACAATACAAACTGGCAGAAGTCTATTTGATGAAAAATAAGAAGCAGAATTCACCAAAGTTAAATGTGACAAGCAGTATTATGTCCAGCTCTAACTTAAATTGAAACTTCTCAATCAAGATTTGATCCCACTCATGATCAAAAGTCTATTGGCAAGATTCCGAAACGTCTCATGGTCAAGCCTAGTACTCGTCAATCAGCTATAATTTATCCAACTGTACTATGAGCTGAATATTAAACTGATGTTATGATAATATATTCCCTTGACACAAAATCAATTAAATTACCAAGTCAATTCGATTCCTGTTAATATCTCATACAGATATGATCAGGCTGTTAGGTCTCCAGTTTCTAATCCTCCTAAAGGAGTAAACTGATAATAGACTACAATCTCACTAAATTTGCTATGCAATTCTACAAAAGTAGCAGACACTAAGATTATGGAAGATTGAAATTCTTACACCTTCAAATCAAAGGAGCTTCTTAAACTCTGGAGATATTGAAAATTAATAACACAATTAATAGTTAAGCTCTCTTGTAATTTTGATGAACAGTAGCATCACACAGTTCATTAAACTTATGTCTCTGTTTCTTGTTTCCTAGTCTACAAATTTTCAGATATCAGAATAGTGAGGAATTGGTGAAATTACTTATGATTCTTTTGGATAAATTTTTAGAGGAAAATATAAACAACCAGTAAAGAATAACAACATTTATTTTTTTTCTAAAAAATACAAATTTGTATAAAATTGTAGTGATTCTTATCTGTCATTATTTACATTACTTAAAAACAATGTATTGGTTTCTGTTTCTTTTTCCAAAAAAACTGAACATGACTTTGTAAAATACTGCTTATAAGGGATTCTATTGAGATTTTTCAGCCCACTGAATTGATTGATATACAACATTTTCACTATCTGATGGCTTCGTTGCAATCACAAACGTTTTTCTCGATATTGATCCTAGTCTAGCATATGAGATGAAATCAACTGTAGAAAATGTCTCGTTGTAATCTTTGCAGACCACCAAGAACTGAGCATGGAACTTCACAGGATCTCCTAGATAAACAACATCAGACATAAACATAAAATAAAAAACTGTAGTAATGTTATAAACACTAAAATACATATTGTGTGCAGATTAGACTTTCTAACTGACCTAAACAATTTGTCACTCAGATTTCAATTGATTGTTTCTATATGAGAAAAAAATAATTATTTGTCTCACAGCTCTAAAGCACCAACATGACTGGAGCGAACTCAAAACTATTGGTTAATAAACCCATCTGGGTTCCAAAGTTTTGTTGGAGTCGGGATTAAGAGTAAGAGCTCAAATAATGTAATACATTTTTTTATCTCTAAAATAAATCTACTTTTGTTTTGCGAGACTTCAAGTTCCACACCATGAAGCCCACATTTTTATCAGTTAGAAACTTAAAATTTAATTAATTAGAAAATTGAAAATTATTGTGAATTAAATTTTAATACATTAACCGCTACAAAAATATTGAAGCACATAGCAGTTAGAAATAAAGGGTCTCCTATCGTACTGCAGCACATGACAGCAGATATTGATTAGTAACAATATCAGATTACTAACGACACTACGAAAAGATCAATGTTCCAGCTCAAATGCATTCCAAACTAAGCTTATATTGCAACAATGGCCAAAGGTCTCCAATTGAAGACTACAACACCTGGAGTGAGTTCGGCGCATCTCCCATCAGAGACGTTAGCAGTGAATTTGTTAAACTCATTCATACTGATCACTCCAATAATAGGACAGAGAGAAACACATAAAGTAGCTACCAGTTGTAAAGTTTTCTAAATCTTGCTTTATGTGGGTAGATTTTTAAAAAAATATTGAATTTAATCTAAAAGGATATTAACTCAGATTTAGCATTATAAAAATAAACTTCTCCAAAATTTATCTCTAGTCAATTTTCAACAGTAAAAACCTTATCCAACATAACACAAAGACAAGCTTACGCTAAATTTAAACCACACCACTTTATTTCAAGATATTTTACTTATAAAAATGTGGTTTTGGTTTTAGAACCTGTATACTGTATAATAAATATGTCATTGTTACTTTCATGTTAAAAGTATCTTATTCTATAAATAAACACTCAAGTTTTATTTATTAAACCAGACTAACTTGATCCAGACTATAATATTGATTCACAGTTGACTATACTGCAGCTTGGGCCAATCCAGGATGTATATTTCATGAAGGATAAAATTTAATCACAAATACTTACAAATTTGTACCAGAAATACTGAAATAAATTTACATAAGTATGTGAATTAAGGAGAAATAAATTCCTACAATGTTGCATATAATTTTAAATCCTGTATTACTTAACAAATGCAGTCCAGAACTTACATGGCCACAGGACTTGATCCTGGTTGATAATAATCACTGTTATAACTAACTACTTGAGGATAGAGCATGATAAGAAAGCATATATAGAATTATATAAGCTAGCAAAAAGAACAAATTTTGTTGCACTTTCGTCACCAGTTGTTCTATTTAATGTTCTAATTATCACAATGACTTTTTAATTTTACCCCAGCACCTGTTAATCATTTCTCCACTGAAAAAGACCTGATCATTTATCCCTATTTGATCAAGTTGAGGTAGACTAGGTTTTATCATGATATTGAGAAACCTAGAGAGGAACTAAGAATAGAATTTATATTAATTCTAGATTCAACAACACAGTTTACTACACTATAATACAGGTAGGCAAAACGTCAGCCAAGAGAACAACACTAGTATAATTGCTTACATTGAGAACTAGATTACAAATAAATTATATTCATATTCCCATACCTGGATACACAAGGTAGTCGACGCCAAATTTATGTCCTTCAGTAATATAAAAACCTTTTTCCCAAAGGTCTTTAAAAGTGGAATATCTCAGTCTTTCATGTGAAGTTTCTGGAAACCTCCATTTCACAGTTTCTTCAGATTCATTCGTCCAATGTTCACCTAATTGAATAAAATATTCTTCAACAATAATCAAACAAATACAACTATTAAAACATTAACCGTAATAAGTGTATAAATGAAGATATATTAAGGAAGATTCTACATCTAGTAAGATAACTTTTTTGAAATGATATTCAAAACCACACAATAAACTCATAATTTTTTCAGGCAATGGAAACTATTAAAATCTTATTAATTTTCATTTTCTTAACATGTTTGATGCAGTCTATTTTCCGAATAGCATGTTCCTCACAAAAACTACAGGGGACTGTCACACTACAAATGCTGCAGCTCTGTTATTTTATGGCATATGCAAAATAATTTTTGTTAATAATTTTTTTATTATTGCCCATTTCAAGCAGTGTTTTGACAACGTAGTGAGCTAAGCTGTGTTCCTTTGATGCATTATCCTCATAAAATGCACCATTATAAGGCAAAAAAACACTACACAATAATGTGTTAGGGCATCACATAGCACCCATAGTTTTATTCCTCACCCATAGTTTTTTTTTTGGCATGTACTAGTCATTCCAAACGTTTCTTGGTACCAACCAAAGACTCGTCAATCGATATGCCTGTTTAGCCATGTAATGTTATCTAATTAGTCAATTTTCATGATCAATCAAGGGTTTAAAGCGCCCACTAGGATCATAGCCTGGCTCGCCATGTTTTGTAAAAGAGAAACCGGATGGAAGAATTTTAAAATCATAGTGAAGCGATCCGGTGATATTAGCTTCCTGAAAACCACAAGGTTGATTAAGGAAGGCCATTTGCTCCAGTAACTTTCAACTGAAGGCTTTTTATTTAGTCCCATATTAAACAATTTGGCAAAAAAATACCTTCATTTTCAACAGTGCTACAGCTTTCCAGTCCTTAAGCCTACTTTGTGGGGCCAAATCGCTTCTGGCTAAATAGTTCCTGGTGTTTTGTTAGATTCCATCACAAAAGTATGTAACAGATTAATTGTGAGAAAAAGGTTGAGATATTCAACAGGCTGTGATCCTAGAGGAGGATAGTGCTTGGGACCATCCAATTAAGCAAACTGAAAGTTGTGTTGATAGCCAGGGTACAAGTTTTTATTCACGTGTTCCAACTACTCTCTGGGTCAACTGTCTTGGAACTGCAGGTAGGCACCCTCTAGTAGCCCTATCCCTACTATTTCTCATTGAATTTGTAATAGTTTCATCAATGGATAAATCATAACCATCAAATAAAGGCCTAGGCCTAAAAGTATAGTCACTGTGTGCAATAGGGCTTATGTAAACAATTGAGGCCTAGGGCTATCCATTTCTTCGTCACCAGACGATGAGAGATTGCCTACATTGTGCCTAGGCGTAATCAATGGATTCTGAACAGTAAAACGTGCACCAGTGGTGGAGGGTTTATCTGGATCATATTAAAGATCTGCATTCATATCATCCATTGTGTTTTCAGACTGGAAAATGGAATCATCCAAACTGCCATTAGAATTTTCCCCACATGTACAGTCAGTACAATCTTGGAACAAAGGACAATTACTTAGTGGTGACAGTTTTCTCTTACTCAATGTGATAAATTATATATATTTTGTACTAGTTATACAAATAAAAAGTGGAAATAAACACTGTATTATTTCATTATTCAAAAAATTAAAACGACTAACAGTGTAAACAAATGCACACTGTGTAAGACAGACAAGCATTCACAATGTGTTGGGCACTACCTTATGAATATCGTGAATTTTCAAATTTCAGAACTTGTATACTATATTAAAAAAATGAAACGGACCAAAGAAATTTGTTATAACAGTACAATTCATCCCAAATACAATGGCATGAGGTGCATCGAAATTTAATAGAAAATACCTTTGTAATAAACAAAATATTCATAAGCTTATATATAGCCTCTCGGTATTCAACAGCTCGTGCGGAGCTTGGCTATATATAGGCTCTTGGCGGTCAATGCAATTTTATCCAAAGCCTATATATAAGCTTTTGGCAGTGAAAGTATTAATGCCGAAACACGTGTTTGTAAAATAAAATAATTTAAAAAAAGTTTTAGTTTCCTTATTTTGATACTAATTATAAAGATAACCCTTCTCCCTATATTGTGGAATTAATAATATAACAAATATATGTACATGTATGTGTATGAATTTGTATGGTTTAATTAATTTTAACTACTTTGAAAATTTTGACTTTAGGCTATATATTAAACTTATATGTTAAACTTTGTATATTGTTTTTAATTATAAAACTAAATAATTTAAAACACAACTAATAATTTAATTTGGTTAAGTAAACTTAATAATGATGTCATCATTTGTATGTATGTAAAACTCACAAATAAAGGTAATTTTCATTTCAGCTAACATTATTTGTGAATTTTGGCTGATGGGACATGGTTATTGCTTTAAAACCTGTTCTGTGTAATTTGTGTTCAAAATACTTTACCCCAGAATAAAATTTGAAACAATTTGTGTACTTTGGAATTCTTATTACTATGATAAAAATAGCACAATACCTCATTTATTACAAAAAACGTTGCTCTGCCAGTCAACGAGACCATCTTTCTAAATGCAAAATGGGAAGTATTTTGATCTTTCCTTACATTATAGATCATGTTTTTTTTTCTAAAAAAAGTGATATTCAAATAATTTTTTTTAACCATTCTTAAAAATGGTCTAGCACAAAGTGATGTACAAGTTCACACTTGGAGGGTTAATAGTGTGGATCACATACAACTGTTCTGTCATGGCACAACTTACTTAAAAATGTTTGTACTAGCAGAGGTGGAGAAAGACTAGCAGACGATTTGTTTAGTTCAATCTTCAAAATCTCATCTCGATCTAATTCAAAGTCAGATGACAGTGTTTCTTCACTATTAGAATTATCTTGATCATTTATTTTTTTCTTCTTTGTACTGAGACCCAACCGCTTTCTTCGTTTCCCCTCAATTATTCTGTCAATCAGAGATGTTATCTGTTCTTTACGTTGAGCTTCATAGCACTGCAACTGTAACACTCAGTCATTAGAGTACAGTAGTTGTTAGAAGCTGTTATATAAGCTTTAGAAGCTATTAAAAAAACCTTAATTGAGCACAAATGTTTTAAACATTAAAAGATATTCTAACCATTTACAAACACAAAGGATGAATAATGATGTTGATATTATAAACAATGAAGTTGTACAAATATTTTTATACCTGTTCTTTCTTATTTTCTTCTTTATACAACGAATATTTTTCTCTTGACTGATCATCAGGTCTTTGAGACAGAGCAGAATCACTGATGACACAGGCTAAATTCTTCTCAAGAAGTAAAGTTACTTCCTCCTTGAGTAACATGAGGGGGAGACCTTGAAATGTGTCTTGTCTTGGTAATCCGACTAGACAACCGATCAGGCTGCCTACGATCCTGTGCTCTTCTCGGATCTTTATCCAATCTAGAAAAGTGAAAAAGAATAAAATGTCTTAATAAATTACATTTATCAGGCACTAAATTCTCAAGTTGTTCCAAACTAAATAGAGTGTTTATAAAACATATCCCTCTTTAGCTTTAGGCAAGTAAGACAGTTTTGTACCATTTTCAATTTTTTAAGGATGGTCAACTTATAAATTTAAAATTTAAACCCCAAGCTAAGAACTAATTTTTAAAGATTACAATGAAAGGAAAATAGATCAAATTAGAGTTTAAAGTAGTGTCAGATTAAAGTTTACATCTTACATTTAAATGTTCAATTTTAACTTACTTGAAAGAGTAATAGTCAAACAACAATGATATAAGCTTTGAGTCTAAACTGATGAATTATTGAGTCTAAACCTTTCTTTCACTCAAGGTTAGTTACATCAGCATACCACTATCACCTGACCAGTATCGTGTGCGGATATTAGAATTTAAAACAGTTCATTTAATACTCATCACTTGCAGTATCCAACATTTGGGAAGATAAATCAATTATAAAGTCTAGAGCAGTTTTGATTCCATTTGCTATCGCACAGGTTTACTTAGATAATACAGTTTGCATTACAACATGACAGCTGATGCCTGTTCATGAATACAAAATACAGGGACATAGTGTGGCACGTTGAATTCTGTGACTCGACCAGCAGTCTAAAATACTGCATATCTTTAAAGTAAATCAATTTTCTTTAAATTGCTTTTAAGAGTATTTCAGAGTGGTTTCAGAATAAAAATATATATGTTTTAATCTTATATCTATGTAATGTGCATACCTAATTTCGTCTAAATATGTCCACTACGTTTTGTATGATTGAGTATCAAACATAGAAACATCTTCACAAATATTCTCTTTCATAATATTAATAGGATATATTTTCATTTTGTGAGCGATGTATAACAATTCTGCTGTTGTTAGAATAAGATAAACTTGATTTGTTGTGTGGTATATATTAGCCACTTCGTATAATTTGTTTTTTTTTTCTAAGAAAAAAAAGAAAATTTGAAAACAACAGAAAACAATTAAATTTAGGAAAGCCTGGTAATTTAAAAACAAGCCTTGTAAAAGGAACTAGTAGTTGGACGACCTGAAAGTAATGCCTCAATCCATAAGCATAAACTACTCAGTGCTGCCCCGCACTGATGGTGACAAATAAAAAACCATCCCTCGAGATAGTATCAATCAGTAAAATATAAAATTAAAAAAGGTTGCACTAATGCTTGAGAGCTAAAAATATTACACAATCTTACCTAACCATGTAGCAGGAGGACATGTAGCTGCCTTACTTGAAGTAAGTACACAAAGATTCAATTCCCTATACTAAGTACAAAGAAAACAACACACCTTTTCTATCCATTCTGACATCACAATAGTAATCTACTTAAAGTGCACTAACTTGAATATTGAATACACAGAAAAGCATCACTCACTAGTCTCTACCACCACAAAATAGAAAGGACAGTGAAATTAGTCTGACTATGTAACAAAATGTTATCTATCAAGATATGCAAAATAAATAAACCAACTTCTAGTTGCACAATGGCAAACGAGACCAAAATAACAAGAGAAAAAAACAATGAAACTGTGGGAAAAAATTATGAAAAAAATGTACGTACTACAAAACTCTTACTACCCTACAATGCAGCTTGTTGATATATTCCTTTCACTCAAATTTTCTACCGTTTTCACGAGAATTGTTATTGCCCTGTTATTTCCTCCTCTTATACCTAACCTTCTTTAGTTTGTTTCCCTCTCCAACCCACAAACCCTGATACCTTCTGTCCTCTTAATCAATGGATTAATCAAGATATATATTAAACTAGAGCTGGAAGATAATATAGGAAATCTTGAAAGTGATATTAGCAATCTGACAGAAGAAAACAAGAATTTAAAAAGAGAACTATCTTTCTTGTCAGATAAATTAAAAACTGAACAATGCCTTAAAATTGACCTCATCTCTCAGTCTGAAGACGAAAAAATTACTCTGTCACAAGAAATAAATTATTCACTCTTTCAAAACTCTGAGCTCAAGAAAATATCTACTCAATTAAAATCCCAAACGCATGAGCAGTTATTGCAACTGGAGGCCTTAAAAATGGAGAATGCTACCATGCTAAAAAGGTATGAGGCACTACAGGAAAAACTAAACATCACTATAGACAAACTAAACCAAAGTAAAGCTGATTATTACAAAATTCATCTTAAGCTGACAAAGCAAGAAGAGGCTGCCAGGACCTTTTTAAAATCGTTTCTTCATACAACCTCAACTAATCATAAATCAAAACCTCCTTTTACTAAAAATCAACACTTCCCTGGAGAAATTTTGAATGAACATGGTGTAACAGTGCCAACCAAAAATCCCTTCACGAGACCAGGAGCCAGTCAAACCTGTCCACAAAAACTCAACACCCACTTGACCGAGGTCAATCAGACCTATCACCATATGACCGCAGGAGACAGTCAAACCTGCGTACAAAAACTGAACCTTCAGCATGAGATCAATCAGACATATCACCATATGACCACAGGAGACAATCAAACTTGCGTACAAAAACTGAACCTTCAGCATGAGATCAATCAGACTTATCACCATATGACCACAGGAGACAGTCAAACCTGCATACAAAAACTGAACCCTCAGCACGAGATCAATCAGACCTATCACCATATGACCGCAGGAGACAGTCAAACCTGCGTACAAAAACTGAACCTTCAGCATGAGATCAATCAGACATATCACTATATGACCACAGGAGACAGTCAAACCTGCGTACAAAAACTGAACCTTCAGCATGAGATCAATCAGACATATCACCATATGACCACAGGAGACAGTCAAACCTGCGTACAAAAACTGAACCCTCAGCACGAGATCAATCAGACCTATCACCATATGACCGCAGGAGACAGTCAAACCTGCGTACAAAAACTGAACCTTCAGTATGAGATCATTTAGACCTATCACCATATGACCACAGGAGACAGTCAAACCTGCGTACAAAAACTGAACCTTCAGCATGAGATCAGACATATCACCATATGACCACAGGAGACAGTCAAACCTGCGTACAAAAACTGAACCCTCAGCACGACTACAGCATGGCACCAGGAGCCAGTCAAACCTGTCCACAAAAACTGAACACCCACTTGACCGAGATCAATCAGACCTATCACCATATGACCACAGGAAACAGTCAAACATGCGTACAAAAACTGAACCCTCAGCACAAGATCAATCAGACCTATCACCATATGACCACAGGAGACAGTCAAACATGCGTACAAAAACTGAACCCTCAACACAACTACAGCATGACACCAGGAGCCAGTCAAACCTGTCTTCAAAAACTGAACACCCACTTACTGAACTCTCTAACAAAAATTAAGACTAATACAGTACGGAGATCTCTACCCAACAGAAAACACAGGAAAGATAATGTCTTCAGTATATCTCTCCGAGTTACAAAAAGCAAAAACAACCTTGAACACCATGCAACGGTTTCAACAAGAGGAAGCAAATCCTCTCTGAGAAGAATGGAAATGAGTAAATTACCTCCCTTAAATGCTAAAATATTAGGAACGGATGAAGATATAAATGAATTTTTCGTTAACAACATTGAGTTCTACAAGAAACATACGAAGCAACACTACAGCTATGGGGCAAACAGTTGTAACTCCAACCTTTCCTCCACTCTAACATACCCATCTCTTGAACAGCATGCTCTTTTTTTAGGCAAACCTATTGAAAAACACTCAGTAAAAGACACAACACTGATAGGAGTAGGGTGCAACACATAACAATCCTCCACCAAAACATTAGAGGACTGGCTAATAAAGTGGAGATGCTAAACCACCTTCTAGATGCCAGAAGAAACTACAAGCCACCAAAATCAATGGGTACGCTCTAATAACAGACTTCAGTAGAGAAGTACACAAACTCGGGGGTGTGGCAATTTACTCGAAAGAAGAACTTGTCAACTCCTTTCAAGAAATTGACATCTCAACCTATCGCCAGGAATCTATATGTGAAGCAGCAATGGTGAAAGTTAAGACAGAAAAATTAGACCTTCAAATCCTGGGAGTCTATCGAGCACCTGTTGACAATGTAAAGCCAGCTGTTGAAATCATCTCAGATATTCTTGAATCTCAAGAAGCACATATCAGAGCCACCTTAATCATCGGGGACATTAATATTGACAGGTTGAAATCAAATCACAAAAACACAACTTTAGAAGAAGAATTTTCGACACATAACATTACAAGGTATCCTCTACCAGCTACCCGAATAACCCAAAATACTGCCACATCCATTGACTGTGTATGTTATAACACTCCTGAAGAAGATATTAGTGCATACACAATACATACAGGATTATCAGATCATACTGCCCAACTCTGTAGATTAAACACAATTCATGAGTCAATACATTCTCAAATAACCACAAAAAGAATTATAAATGACTGATGTCTTCAAAATTTAAAATTCTTCCTCTCAGAACAAAACTGGGAAAGGATACACAATGCCCCTGATGTGGAAGGTGCTTTCAATCACTTCAAACACATCCTACAACTAGCACTCAACACCACATGCCCTCTAAGAAAAATTAAAAATATAAGCAAGAAAAAACAGTTGAAGTATTATGATGAAGAAGCCAGAGCTCTTAAAAGTGTATATCTTAGAGCCCTCTATAAATATGAATCGACAGGAAACATTGATAACAAAAGAAACATGGTTGACAAAAAGAGAAGCTATGATCTTAAGTTACGGAACCTCAGGCAAATTTCTACATCTAATTTCATTGAACAATCAGACAATAAACCTAAAGCCCTATGGCAAGTTATCAACAATGGACGAAGAAGATCTAAGCTGGGAAACACGTCAGAAATTAAAATTAAAGTTGGAGATATGACAATTAATGACCCAGTCAAAATAACTGACATTTTAAATAAATATTTTTTAGAAATAGCTGACACTACCCTATTACAAAGCAAAGAATTGACAGAAGACAATCAAGCAACTATTCACCCATCAACAACTTTTTGCCCAGCAACCTTAACCTTAGCTCCGACAAATTCTGTAGAAGTTGAACACGTCATAAACAGTTTAAAACCTAAGTCATTTGCTGGCATCGATGAGTTCTCTTCAAAAATGGTCAAAAACTGCAAAAAAGAACCCACTGCCCCTATTGTGAGCATTATCAATAAATCATTTGAATGTGGACAGTTTCCCTCTGCTCTAAAAATAAGCAAAGTTTATCCCAAACACAAAAAGGGCCCAACTACAGATCTCCAGAACTACCGATCAATCTCCCTTGTCTCCACTTTCTCCAAAATTACAGAAAAAATTGCTCTAGCCAGACTAATGCAACACATGATCCAAAACAACTTACTGACTGATAAACAGCATGGCTTTCTAAAAAAACATCTACAACCACAGCTCTGATTGACTTAACTGAATTCATCATTGACCAAATAGACAATGAGTAGTATGTGTCAGCTGTATTTTTGGACTACAGTAAAGCATTTGACTGCTTGGGGCACGAATTACTGTGCAACAAACTGGAAGACCTAGGAGTGAGAGACTTGGCCAATAAATGGTTTAAAAGCTACCTAGAGGATTGCTCACAAATCGTGGAATTACAACACTCACGGGAAGGTCAAGTCTCCATCTATCAATCGAAACCACAACAGATGACAAGAGGTTTAAAAAAGCATTGCTATAAAACCTTACATTGTAAAATGGTTTAGGAGCATATACAGTGTGATCCAAATTTTAAATGCACACTAAAAGAATATTGGAAACTATAAGAGATACAGCAAGAATTAGGGTAAATGTGCACTAGCACGGCCATGACCAAGACCAAGAACGTGCAGCCAGGACAACGTGAAATGATGTGGAGCAACGCGCACTAGTCAGACCAAGACACGACAGACGCACGACCACAGCTGTATGCTCTGGTCGCACAGACCAAGCGCGAGACCGGCTTGACATTGCGGCCGGGTTTCTATCAGCTGTTATGGAACAGCGCGCACTGCCTACGGCCAAGTCTGCGACCAGGAGTAGTTGAGAGAGGTTGGTGTGTGCGATTGACTTGTTTGTGATTTGTGAACAAGTTTAGTAGACAGTATTGTAAAATGGCAATGTAATGTAGGATTTTTAATCAGATGATTATGCCAATAGAATAACGAAGGAAAAATGGGAAGAAATAACATTGCTATTCGGTGGCGATATCGGTACAACAGCGGCACAGAAGAATGAATTATGTAACGTATTTTTCTAACTTTGAATTACATATTTTAAAACTGGATGGACTAGAACCACTGTCATGAAGGATCTTCACAAAGACTTCGATTTTTTGGGCAAAAACACAGCTTATTTATGGTGGATATGACCAGAGAATCTACCAGCAGGGATCTTCAATAGCTTCTTGTATGAATACTGGTGGCAACAACTACGAACTTCTCACCAGTCTACAAAGAAATACTTCAACCCCACATTCAATGACTGGAAGTAGTGTTCACGAAGACGACCAAGTGTCCCCATTGGTTCAATGTGAGGCGCGATTTTCACTAACAGTTTGTCAAAACTTTTAACACTCATCCGTGTGTAGTTAAAAAACTCTTCTTCATGCTCACGTAAATTAGCATAAAAACTAACAAAGTACCCTTTTAAAGGCCTCTCTGCTCTCAAGGGGTGTATCCAGTGTTTTCTTTTACCTTTTACATATTTACGGTACACATACATGGCCACTGCTATTTCCTCGACATCCAACAGACTGACTGTTGTTTTTAGTACATTACAAAACTGTCTTGGTCTTGGTCGTGATCTTGGTCTTGGCCATGCTAGTGCGCGTTTACCCTTAATTGGACAAAGTTGTATGTAATAACAGGGTTGCTACAGGAGTCCAATAATGAAATTCCCTGACTTTTCCCTGATTTCCAGACCAAATTTTTCATTTTTCCCTGACTTTTTTTCGACGCAATCCCCAGGGTTTTTGGCAATTAATGGGTGAGCCAGCCGAGCCACCTCGGCTGCCTGCTTCATGCGCCGCGTCGTCTGCAGGCTTGGACTCGGCGCTGCGGGCAGTAAGTTTATTTGTGTAAAGGGATTTTATATTTTTCCCTGACCAACGTCGAAATTCCCTGACTTTTCCCTGACTTGAGACCGGATTCCCTGACTTTTCCCTGATTTCCAGTCCTGTTTTTTTTTCCCTGACTTTTCCCTGACTTCCCTGATTTCCCTGACCTGTAGCATCCCTGAATAACAAGACCAAGAAATTAATGTGATC
Organism: Homalodisca vitripennis; assembly: GCF_021130785.1. NCBI lineage: Eukaryota > Metazoa > Arthropoda > Insecta > Hemiptera > Cicadellidae > Homalodisca > Homalodisca vitripennis. Next base: position 113,025,377 of record NC_060211.1, on the reverse strand, counting down.
ATGTTTATTACTGGATAACGCAGTTAAGGTGGGAAGGGTTGATTCAATGTGAAAGTTGAGTTTAGCTCGCGTTCACCTTTCTCTTACATGCAGCATCTGAAATTTGATGCTGAATCATTCGTATTGAATCAACATTTGCATTGAATCAACCCTTCCCACCATAGCTGCGCTATGTGTAGAAGACTCGGTTGCTCCACCGTGCTTTGGGATCGTCATCGTAGTGCACTCAATTGTCCACCTGATGAGACAATGAGAATAACTCTTCACCTAGATTGCACTACTTTTCGTAGTCTGGATGTCGAAACGATGTGGGGGGAGGGGTTTCATTCTGAGCTTCTTTGTTCTTAGTTGCCGGCTGTTTTTGGATCCCTTCAGATGAACATGACTTCAGATTTTAGGAGTCAAGTCTGCAACAGCATCATATTTAAGATGCTGCATGTAAGAGGAAGGTTAATTGGAGCTAACCTCACCATTCGCAATGATTATTTGCTTGTTGTTCACTCACTGCGCTCAAAAAACTGATTTTGGTCAAAAATTTCAAACTGACACAGCTTTATTATTAGTAGGCCTACCTACATTAAAATGTTTGTTACGTGAAATCTGCATGAAATTGTCAAGACCAACAAACAGGAGGTGTAAAGTTCAAGTCGATGTTTTAAAATGCAATGACTGATTTTTTTACTTAACCAAAAGAAATTATATTTTTCACAAATTTAAAAATACCATGTATGTTATACTTTCCTTGTATTTTTCATCAAATAATTCATAAGAAAATATATTAATAATATAATACATTATATTTTTACTTGAATTTTATATTAATTTGCATGAACATATTACATAGTGCACAAATACAGCTGATCAATCAATAACATTGATGAAAGTTTATAATCAAGTTGGCCTGTCGTCAATGACGTCATATCAGAGACGATTGTTTCATAGTTGCAGCCTACTCTTTTGGCAAGTGCTCAGTTAGAATGTTGTGGTTATGTTTACGTTTGTTTCTAATTATAATATAACAAAATCGTACGTGTATGTAATTTGGGTGTGGCGAAGTATTATGAATCATTCAAGGTCCCTACTGAGTCAAAATACTCTTATAAGACTAGTGGAGGAAGAGTACCAAAATCAGGAAGAGTACCAAAATCACAACTTTGTAACTGATATTTCAGGCAGAGTACAATAAGCGGATTCAGTTTTTATATCGGTTATTACAGTCATCGATACTTTATGTATCGAATAACAGAACTATCAATAGATATTAATGTATCTAAAATACTAAATTAAAGTTATGTTTCAAATTAATAAAAATAGTTTAAACAATTACATAAAGACATAAATAATAAAGGAACTATAACCATTAATTAAATGATAAAATTATGACAGGTGTCAGGAAAAATATCACTTAAATGATAAAGAAAACTACCCATACAGACTAGTGAATTAGTAGATAGGGACAGAGTGGTCACTGGAAAATAATAAGGTGGTATCAATATTTACATTAACGTGACCATGGAAAGGTATGTTCATTTTTTTCCTGAAAACTAAAATTTTTCCTGAAAACAATATTGAAGAAAAAATTCGTTGGCAACGAAAATCAAAGGAGCTACGATTTTTTTAAATCCTCTGAAAACTCCGTTTTTGACAGTTTCCTATAACTCCGCGTTGCTCAAACTCAGTATAGCCAGATTTAAAAAACCGATTATCATACCAACAACGAGAAATTATCGTACTTTCATATAAAATAATCGTACCAAACACATTTAATGAAAAAGTATGTTATGTTCGTATATAATAAATTATGTTATAATAATAACAAATATAATATAACTTTTGGTATGTTACTTGTATAAATTTGTCAAAAATCTTTCATGGTACGATAATAACTACCTATTGTATCTTACCGGCACATAAAATCAATGAAATTATCGTACCTTTACGATAATTATTGTACCTCTGGCAACACTATCCATATTTGACAGTTTGGTATTACTCCGTGCCTTCTCAAATAAAGAAGGGACGCCATTTTAAACTACTGTTGTTCCTCCACGTCTATTCTTAACCTCCTAGTTCAGTAGTGGTAATGGCACACCTTTGTGTTGGATGTTCGGTATCTCACGTGGAAGCAATTCGTAAAGACGAGTATGGAGTTTTACAATTTTATGTAAACCACGGGGCTTATAACCGGACTAGGCATTGTGGTAATAGAAAGTGTGACAACGAACTCGTTGTAAACGAATTTTGGGACTTCCATTTTCGGTGTGGAAAGTACTATACGCCTGCACCGAAACGAAAGAAAATCAAGTGTCGGTTTACTGCCAGTGCGAAAAAAGGGCACTTTCTTTGAAAACGCCCGGTTACCATTGACGGACATTTTTTATGTTGTTGCGTCAATATTGTGTTTAGTGCTGCCGCGACAAGATTACCTGGAAAAGAACTTTAATATTAGTTCTAAAACAGCTGTTGACTGGTATTGTCTTTTTGTCGGGAAGTATTTGTTGACCATGTGGCCAATGATGATGTTACTTTAGATGGAGTTGGCCACATTGTGGAAATTGACAAAGCCAAATTTGGTAGACGTAAATATAACAGAGGACGACTTATTGAAAGGCAGTGGGTGTTTGGTGGTATAGACCACACCACACACGAAACATTTTTAGTGCTGGTAGATAAAAGGGACAAGGAAACTCTGTTAAAGATCGAGAAAGAAACAATTTTACCGGGAAGTAAAATTATTAGTGACTGTTGGCGTGCGTATGACTGCTTAGAGGACGAGGGGTTTGTACATAAGACAGTGAATCACTCAAAGGAGTTTGCGGACCCACGCACTCACGCTCACACAAATACCATCGAGCAGACGTGGAGAAGTGTTAAGGATAAAATTCCGCATTACGGCAGGATAAAAACTCATTTTGTGGGGTATTTGGGTGAATACCTTTTTAAGGCGAAATACCCAAACCTCAATGAGCGGATCCACCATTTCTGGGTTGCGGCTGCAAACTGTACCCACCTGAACATTAAGGTAAGTGATAAGTTACTGAAATGATGCTGACTAATACGTTAATCCTGTCAACGATGCCTGCCCGCTGGGCACTGCTTGCTCTTTTAGAAAAAAAATTAACTCGAGCTTGCAAAAGTCGAATCCCAGATCACGTGATGCCCCTGCTCCTTAACGCAATAATGCCCGAAAGGCATCAATATAATACAATAATATACTTTCCCCCCAGTTCATATGCACCTGTGATAATAATACTTGGCTATAAATGCCTAACCCATGAAAAAAGTCTATTTTCCATGGTCACGCTAATGTAAATAAATACCAATAAGGTACCCATAGGGTAGGGTCCAATAAGCGGACCCGGTTTTTTATATCGAAATTGGCAAACGATATTACTTAATCATAACCATCGATATAATCAATCGATACTGATTAATTATTTTTAACAATTAACTTAAATAATCTATATGAACAGCTGTAAACACTTTCAAATAATACAATTAAGGTAATATTTTAAATTTCACATAAGTAACATTGTGTATTAAAAATGGCTGTCAATCTTGGGAAGCTTCACGAAATTGCTTTAAAAGACAATAAAACATGTTTTTTATGGCTTCAGAATTTGGGTTAGTACCTAAGAATCCATTATGTGATATTTGTGGTAAGGTAACAAATGTAACTGTCAGAGGAGCTAACATGGTCGTCTTCAGATGAAAAAAAGAAGGTAATGGTGGACACAACTTTAGTAAAAACGCACTGGAGAATAGTTTTTTTGAAGGGTCAAAGTTCGGACTGCGCAATATTGTGACTTTAATGTACTTCTTTTCCAGAAATCAGACAAATTATGATTTTTTAATTCTTGAGTGTAGTTCTGATTTACACAGTCCATCTAGAAGTACGATATCTGACTGGCTGTCGTTTTGCAGGGAAGTGTGTTTTGTTTGGATAGATGATAAGTTTAATAGGGAAGAAAAGCTTGGAGGTCCTGGAGTGGTGGTGGAAATTGATGAGTGTAAAATTGGTAAACGTAAAAATAACAAAGGGAGGTTGGTAGAAGGAACCTGGATTCTAGGTTTAATAGAAACTATACCGGAAGGACAAAAACGTGAGGGTAGATATAGGATAGAGATTTGTCCTGAAAACAAACGAGATGCAAAAACTCTCATTCCTCTCGTACTAAAAGACGTGCAGCCTGGAACAACCATAGTTACAGATATGTGGAAAGCATATTTTGGATTAAGTGATTGTGGTTTTGTCCATTTTACTGTGAATCATAGTGAAAACTTTTTAAACCCAGCAACTGGTGCCAACACTCAGACAGTTGAAAGTTCGTGGAGAGCCGTAAAACGTAGTCTAAGAAGTGGTATCCCAGCCGACCTTCTCACAGATCACCTCTGTGAATATTTATATAGAAGAGAGGTGCGGTTTTCTGAAGAGGACGCATTCAACCATTTCTTAAAAGCTGTAAACAATTGCTACCCAGGTGAAGACATGTAGATAGTTTGACAAATTTCCGTTTCCTATTCTATTTATTTTTTTGTTTTAATTTATTTTCTATTCCCAATGTTTGTTATCATTTCTTAATTATTTTTGGTTTTGCTGTTTGATTGTTCTCGTTCTGTTTCATTTAGTTAAAGTTATGAGTTTCCCTGATTTTGGTTATGTTCATTTATTATTTATTACATCATTAAATTCACATTTTAATTTAAAACATATGATTGTTATTACTTTTATATCGATTGATAGTCTATGATTCGATATGCAAATATTAGGTATCGATGATTATATTCTTCGATATAAAAAACCAGATCCGCTTATCGTACCCTACCCTACCCATATAAGTTAAGAGTGAAGTTGAAAAAGTAAAACTTTACCCTTAATTATCATAAATAAAACACTTAATATAAAATGTCAGAAATCTTGACCGAAATTGTAAAATATCTGTTTCCGAAATGTTAATCTATGTTGGTTATGAACACTAAACAGGTAAATAAGCCTACCCCATAAAAATTTAAGTATAGGCCTAGATTGTTTCAAATATATATATATATATATATATATATATATATATATATATATATATATATATATATATATATATATATATATATATAGTAACATTATTCTGAAGTACTATGCTTACCAGATGCTTTCCAAACTAAAGGTGAGTCGTTTTGGAGTACAATGGAGATCATTCTAAAATAACTTCAGTTCTTCGAAAAGTTTATAAAACTGAACAAACCTCGTTCGGAATGACAGTATCAAGACTCTTAAAAATATAATCCTTAATAATTCATTTCAATTGAAATAGTGCAGTCATCCGCCTTTACCTAACAACGGAACAGTTTACAAAATCATTGTGGCAATAATTCTGAAACATCTGTAACTTAACCTTACTCCATAGTTCTCAACAGTAAGTGTACATAAACAAACGATACAAATAGGCATAATCGTTTTTCCTCATCCGATCGGCGAAGTTGATCCTACCGGCTTCAGAATAACTCATGTAGCTTCGAGGTACTATTTTATGTTTCATTGTGGACTTTAGTCGCCTTGGTGTATCCTATTTTAACATTCACAACGGAAAACAATGCACAAATTAAATAAATAAATGTTACCAATAAACCATTAATAACAATCTGTTATGATATTAGTAGGAAAACAGTATTGGTGATTTATGTGCTTGTATGTAGTTTTTAACTGTAAAAGTGGACAGTCAAAGCCAGTAGTTTTGATTATGTATCAATTTTTGAAAAGTCAATGCATCCAACGCTAAAATCTGCTGCCACTTAAAAACCTTTTATTGTAAAGCGCAATATTATAAATATATTTCAGAAAACTATTAGTCATATGATATTGACTAAAATGACAATAATAAAAATACTGAGCATTTTAAATTTAATTCGTAAATTTGATATAACTTCTATAAAATTAAAATGGACTGAAACTTTGAAGATTTAGCCTACCATAATAGCGCTTTCTATGCTTTAAAGAACTAGCTTTACCATACAAAATGTGTACCAAACAATCCTCTCTCTCTCTCGAGAAAGTAAAAAAAAAAACTGTAGTGTAAATTTAATCACTATACAGATGGACACATAAAACAAACAAAAATATTGACCAAAAAATGTCATTACTTTATTCGTTAAATTCGCATGAATTTGGCAGCGGGTAGCGGCGGGAGACTCACAGTGGGAGTTCACAACGCTGTATCAAAAGAAACATGATTTCCTTCTTTTAAACCTCATTTATTAATCTTATTAGCAACAAATTGTGCACTCTTTTACAAAAACTTTACTACAGACTAAACTTTTCTGACCAAAAAATTCAAATCTTCCAAGTTAACTTTTTTTATCTCATAAAAGATTATTGAAATGATTCGATCAATTATTATAATAATAATAATTAGAAATCAAATTTAAAATATTTTAATTATTTAACACTAGAATCAATTTAGAGCACTAATCCACATTCTATAAGCTGAATTTCGCAATTATAGGTATATTCATATATAATTACAATGTGATTGAACAGCGTTAAACAGCATTAAAGCGCCACCAGTTTGAGTGGCATATATTACCCTCCATTTAATGGTAAACTTGACTTCACTACGGGTGTTGACAGTTAGATGCACCAGAGACCAGTAATACAATACCTCTTTTTCTACGTTCACACTGTTTACAGCAGGCTGCAGAACTATTATTGATTTATGATATCAGCCGTATGATTTTTACCCACAACATTTTAACAGATTTTATCGAAACTCTTAGGCACAGCGCCGACTGCGACCGGCCTGGCCTTTTATATTCCGTCAAAATGCATACAATCAAATGGAAACCTACCCACTGCAACCGGGCCGGTCGCAGTTGGCGCCGTCCCTAAATGTATGTTGTTATTCCTAATGTATATATTGTTAAGTAAAATGCATTAAGACAAATAGTATTTAATAAACAATACTTGTAAAACTATGGATATTATTAATTGCGTGTATTTTTTTTAAACAGTAAATTTATAACTGAGAGAAGAGAATAGGAACCAAAAAATGAAGGGAATACTTTGTTTTATGTAGAACATTTTATTTTACGTTATTTAAATAAATAGATGATTGATTTTTTGTCCGTTTATTCAGCTGCTTTAACAAAATAGTTTTCCTATTTTATTTACCGCTTAGTTGGAATACGGTACGGAAATTTAACTAACAAGTTTGTCAGGATGAAATCCACAAATTCCAGTACTTTGTTAATATTAGTGTAATATTTCCCCCCAAATATAAAGCATTAATTATCATCAGTACATCCCGTTTCTTTGTACCAATGCAGTAAAGCTCATAATATAAATATTGTTCATTTAAAGAAACTAATGTAGCTACTTTGAAATGTCCACAACGGAAATCCAGTATCAACTTATTTGTTTTCAGCACACAATCCGAAAGTATTCGTTTTTAACCACCACTCTACAACTGCAACTAAAGTTATTGTAACTGACTGATGGAAGTACAGTAGCTTGTTACCACATGATTCCAATCTAAAACCATCCATTTTAGCCTAATACTATTCATCTACAACGGCCCATAACCTCGTAGTCAATTAAAAGCCAAGAGGTTTTCAAATAGTGTATTAAACACACGTGTATGAAAGTAAGTGAAAATTATATCATATGGGATTAATGTTTTGTATATGCGAGATTTAACGCGTATCGCGCCTTAAAGATTGAGAACGTTGCAGCAGATTAACTTTTTCAACATTCATAGTTATTTAAATATAAGTTGTAATTTTGTTATATAAAACACTTAATACTAAAAATGACCTATTACGTTGTAATTTTTAGAAACTTTTCTGAACTAATTGCACGAACAGAACTGCTACCTAGACATATTCTAAGAGACTACGATTATCTCAATATCATAGGCAGAGACAATACTAGCGCTACTAGCGGAATTTGCATTAGTTCCACCCAGAGCATACTCTGTTCCAACTTACATAATAGTGATGGTGATCGGTGCCATGCTTCATATCTTCTTCTTCGGTTATGGGTGCTAGTTGGGTAGTTAGTTTTGTTTACGTTTACACTATTTAAATGTCAAATATTAACCTGTAATAATTACTCTAATTCCCTAAAATCCATTGATAATAACTTTTGTTACTGTAAATAAAAGAAATGTACTTAAAGAGTATAGAAATTAACCAAATTTGACTGAATTAACTTAAACAAATACAACTTGTCGTCTTACTAAAACATTTTAAAATGTCATTTAAGGTAAAGATAATACCTTCATATACTATATGAAGTGTATGTTTGTACCAAATTTGATAAACCAGAAAAGAAATGTTTGTTTCATTATTCATGAAACTCAAAGGTAATATAATTTTTCATAACTTATTAGCAAATGTGTGGTTACCTTTTTTGCTATTAGAGTACGCTAATCTAGTTTTTGTGCAGCCGAGAGGTTTACAGTATTCATAGTCATTTAAAACATTTGCTTCAAACATTTAATTTAAAAAATAAGCTTCATAAACAGTTTCCTTAGATAAATACGTAATTTTCTAATTTAATTACGCGTGTTCTTAATACTAAACAAGTACACCAATTACATTTATAAATGTAAGTTGACAGTTATAATAGTCCCTGATTGTTGATGGCAATCTCGTTGTACTTTAATAAAACAACATTTTTATTTACTAGTGGTAATTTATAGTATAAAGGCCTATTAAAATGGAAATCCAACTATTTTTATTCTTACTTGTATATCGATTTTATAACATATTTTATAGCAGTCTAAATATTTGGTCATGTGAGAAGTTTTATTGTAGTTACACTTAGCCGCACATTATGCTATCGTATTGTGTTGTAAATATATGTAATCTTATCATTATACACAGGTTCCAATTTGTATATTACTTACCAAATGATTTTTAGAACGACGCTAAATTATAAACTTCAAATGTCTCGTCACATAATTTTTAATTTTCAACTTTTTATAATGCCGAAAATATAGATATTTTTAATTTTAAGGAATCGGCTCTGATCTTTGTATAAAATATAACATATTATAACTAAAAGTTCCATTTACTGTTAAGATTTTCTTCCTTACTACAATTAATTTGTGGACAAACATACTAAAAACACAATTCAACCCTGAGGCCTGCTTTAGTCCTTGGAAATTTTGTTGAGATGTATGGAAATCTTAATTTTTATCAGTATTGTAATGCTGATTTGAGATATTTATTGAAATGTATTTACATTGTACTTAAAATACTTTATTTTTTTTAATGTGGACTGAATTATTTTATTTCTGCATAGTGCATTTGATTTTTAAGTCATTAAGTATCATGGCAGTCTAGCAACGTAATAATAATATACTTATATATTGAAACAATTATTCCTTATGCTAATGCTCTTTTTATAAAGTACTATAATTTTTTCAGACAAGGAAAATGGAAGCGCTGCCTGTGAATACGACGCATAAAACAAACTCAAAATGGATGACCTATCTAGGATGACCTTATGGTAGGGGGGGGGCGGGTGCGTTACTACTACAAATTTTCCGTATCTCCCAGTTAAGTTGAGGAAGGGGGCACCCCTCCCCCCACCCGGAATATGTTAAATGCTAATAACATTTAAAATTGTAAGTTTGACAGTCATCTGTTAACATTATTATTCTTCTTATTTTTTGCTCTACAAAAACCGGCTGTAACATAAGCGATAATTTACCATTTTGGAGCTCACCAGATAACACAAAATAATTTCAAGAAAATGACGCTGTATTAATGAGAATAATAGAGGCTCGGGAGAATGGCTATTTCTTTTAGGAACTAAAAAACACAATCATCTTTCACCTATTATCTAGAATTTTTACATTCTAATATGGGGTTATAGGATACATATCATTTTACATATATATATATATATATATATATATATATATATATATATATATATATATATATATATATATATATGGTACTTTGGATTATTATACCGACCACACCAGTATGAAGAACACAAAAATAGAAATTTATAGAAACAAACATGATAGAACGAAAAAACAACTCTTCAATTACAAAATTACAAACTTACAAGCATTTCCAGGTATTGTGATCGGTATTGTTGTCGCTGTTATCTTATCTTTCTCGAGAATCCTGATTACGGCAGGCCGCGCGGCATCACGTGATTTGCACGGTACATCATTGCCTTTCCATTACAATTCAATTTATATTTCTGATTAGCCCCTCTAGAATTTGATATTTTACTGATAGGTACTATCTCGAGGGATGTTTTTCTTTCGTCGACATCAGCGCGGGGCAGCACCGAAGGTGCTGCCGAAGCCCGCGCTGATGGCCGGAGGCACTCGCATTTTGGGTGGCGGAATGTGATCAAGAATAAAAACAAGTTTTGAGTGTTTTTTTAATAAAAAGTTTAGTTTGGTAAATGTTTGTTTTTGTTGAATTTTTGTGTTTGGAGAAATGTAGAGGTAAAAACACGGAAGTACAACAAAGCGATGCACCAGCTGAACGGGCGGCGAGACTCTGCAATCACGTTATCTACTAGACGCTCGACTTTGACCTCTGTCTGAGGATGGGGAGGTGTTTGCGATAAGACAATTCCTGTTTTATATTGACGAAATATTGTTCTACGCTAATCTAGTAATCAGTAGAAACGAAATTTGAAATAACGATTCATGTCTGGGTGTGGTCGGTATAATCCCAAAGTACCATATATATATATATATATATATATATATATATATATATATATATATATATATATATATATATATATATATATATATATATATATATATATATATTAAATATATTTTATTTGAAAATATGGGCGTGTATTTGTATTACATAAATAATATGTATTATAAATTTATATTTTTTTTATTTCGAACCACGTAATCCCTGATATAAATAATGGTATATAAATTGAAATGTATAAATATTTATTACTTTAGTATTTAGAAGTCAGTGATGACAGTTATATATTAAATATGAAAATATTACAAAAATATGTATAACATTAGAAATAAATATGTTTTTCTGTTAAAGAATTGAGTCTCTCTTATTATTTAAAAATATAAAAACCCATTTAATAATTAGTAGCAAACGTAATATTTCATAAGCATTATATTCACAGCCCGTTATAAGAAGTAGTCACTTATTTAGTCAGTCCCGCTACTGTCTTTTTTATAATATATCACATTAACTTATTGTCCATATTTTATTTCGTACGTTTTAAATGATAAATAAAAAAGGTTATCAACAAAAACTGTACACATCGCATTCTAATAACCAAAATATTGTGGTTGGTTATAAACTGCAGGGATATAGAGTAGACAACAGTTGGAAACAGATTTAATAAGACCAAGATGCATACTAGCAAAATAATCGATTTGAGGATTTGCATGAAATTAGTCAAATTAATGGCTATTAAAGGCAGAATAATTTTCATACGCCCTCAGAAACACTATTTTTGTCGACCGACTCCCTTAAGACATTTTAGAGCAATACAACATCTTTACATCTATTAAACAAAATAATATTGCAATACCTCACTACATTTTCCTTCCCAGTATTGTTCAGGAAAATGTTCAGATATGGGTAATTTTTGCAATTAACAATAATGACATTGGTTACCATGAAGTTTTGTGTAGGTGTTACAAGGATGGGTAAATACCGCAAAACAGTTGTTTTGGAATGGTTTCAGGTCGCAACCGTTGTCAGATATTGAAAGTTGCAGTAACAAGCAGATAGTTAATAGGTGTATACAACTGCCGTCGTTGCGCTGCATAGTGCACATTCCATATCTGTTGGAACTGAAACTTGATTCAATACCTTCGCGTTGTCTATGATCGTTACCTACAGTAACAACAAATTGCTGTGTTTATTCAAGACTGATTTACTTTGTTATACAACATGGATCTATAGTTATATTAGTAAAGATTATTTATTTGCTAGTGTGTTTCCTAACATCCCAAATAACTACAACTCAATACCTACTCATTATAAATTATTTTAGTTCTTTTTCAAAAGCTATTTTGGCAAATCTTAAGAACAGCGACTACCGCTCCGATCGCCGTAATTTTTTGCATTCTAACACAGGTTAACGTAATTTCACCGAAAAAAATAGTCCCGATTATCGCCGAAGCCGTTTACTCCCTCCCCCACCAAAAATATTTTTGGAAAAAATAAAATTAATAAAACCTGACTGACAATGCATTTATTCGTTTTTTTGGTGTTATTAGTTCGTAGGGCAGTAGTCCATGTACTAATTCTAGTATAAACTCGTCTTATCTTATCAGTAATAAATGCGCGCCGCTTATCTTTTGCCTGTAATGAAAACCTGCGTTAGTTCTGTCTGAGTTTTGTGTGTGTAAGCAGTCATGGCGTGATCTGGGCTTGGACTTTGCAAGCTCGAGTTAATTTTTTTTCTAAATGAGCAAGCAGCGCAAAGCGCTGCGCAGCGGGCAAGCATCGCGTGATCTGAGTTTTGAATAGGGAAGCTAGGGTCTTTTTAGCGTGTGACAAGAACCATCGCACGCCATTTCAATAACTTCACTAATTATTCCTTGTCCATGTGGGTTTGTTTGTTTACGTCTGGCGGTCTATCGAAGCCGTCCTACAGGTCACGTGATCCGCCCGGCCAATCGGAAACTTTCCTGTTTGTCACGTGACTACTGTCAACTCATCAAAACGACCATGGTCGGCCATTGTTTATAGTTTGATAGTCGAAAATCTTGTTATTTAAGTGTTTTGTATTGCCAACATTGTACTGCCGAAAAACTGGTTTTTATATATTAGCGATAATCGGGACAATTTTTTTCGGTGAAATTACGTTAACCTGTGTTAGTATGCAAAAAAAAATTACGGCGATTAGAGCGGTAGTCGCTGATCTTAATATTTACCGCTATTTTATTCACATTATGTAGCTTTATAAGTAACATGAAGTACCTTGAAAATAAATATTAGACTACTAACAGCAATTATTCAAACCACCTCAGCCTAAATCAATGATAATAGGTTAAAATAGTAGTAAACAGATATTTGATTTACATATTTTTTAGTATTTATCTTATTTAGGCTTACTTTGTATTATATATATATATATATATATATATATATATATATGTGCTACCATATACACTATGTATAATATATATATATATATATATATGAATGTGCTATATATATATATATATATATATATATATATATATATATATATTATACATAGTGTAATGGTAGCACATTCACCCGGCAAGTGAGAGATCCGCGTTCGAGTCCCGGCGAGCAAGTACTTTTTGTGATTCAATGCTTACTGAAATTATATATATATATATATATTCAATAAAAATATATATAGGCAAAATATTTATAAATATATATATACATTTATTGCACTAACCATACGGAGTACTAGATACAAAGTATCCGTCATCAGTATTTTTGGTTCTCAGTAACTGTTACAGATACTGTAGAAAAGTATTCGTTACAAATACTGATTGCTGAAATACCGTCTCACCTCAAGTCTACCGCTGCCTAATTCCGAGCCATTTCAAGTTTTGAAGTGTGATAATGAACTAGTAGAAAAATGATGAATAATTTTACTGATTAGGTTATACCAGTTTTTAGCTGGATGGTTTATTTTAAAAGTTTTGTTCAATCAATTTATCTGTTCTGAATTTTATTTCAATTGTTAATTGAGTCTTAAGATAGATTAGAATCTTTTAAATCAACTGGGACAAAATGAGCAGAAAGTCTAAACCTATGGTAAGTTTACGATACAATTATTCAACATTACTCTATCTACAAGATTCATTAATTTAGCAAATGTGAAATTAAAGGGCAGAGTGGCAAAAGGCGAGTTTTGTTTTGTGTTATCCTATTGCTATCTTCCTTCTCAACATAATGATATTTAGTTTTAGGGTATAAAAATAAAGAAGTTGAAAAAAAGTGTAATTACTTTATAGCAAGATAGTAGGAAGTTATGGTTAGGTGAATTTACAACAATTCTTTATTTCAAGTTGCGTTTCCTAGCTGGCAGTAATAGCCAGAGGCATTAGGGATCGGCTCTCTATTGTTTGGCCTTTTAGTGATGGGTTCTATCTTGAGGGACATTTTTTGTTTGTGACTATTAGTACAGGTCAGGGTATCTATTAGGTTGATGGCCGACCTGGCAAATCACGAGTTTCATGTTATTAACGTATTTTGCTCATCCTGCTCAACAAAAATATATATGGTTTTTGGGGAGTGCAAATGACAACATGGTTTTAGGGCGTGTATTCATAAATAGTTAATTTTTTAATGTTCTGTTTGTGTGCTGTGTCTGTGTGGATATCTGTTTACGTAAATATTATCTGTGGCCGGAACTGATAGCGAATCTGTTATTTGAGTGCTTTGGGGCCAATGTCAGTGCGGTAATTGTCACATTAACGGCCGGAGCGGTAAAATACGAGTTTCGCGTTATTTACTTCTTGGAATCGTCCTACAGAACAAAGCAATATAAGGTTTGAGGGGGTGGAAATGAGAAATAACAAAGTTCTAGAATATAAAAAATGGAACAACCGTTCAAGCACAGAGCAATATTTTCATGTTGTACATCTACGTCGGGTATCACGTGACCTTCTGTGACCATGATTCAACCTCGTGATGACGTCATCGGTTGTGGCGCCATCTTTGCAAACGTAATTGAGAAATAATACTGAAATGAGCAGAATTTTGATCCAAATGAACAGTTTTTCTTAATTTCGAGCTACAAATAAATTAGTTGTTATCGGGTTGAGACGAGTGCCTCCGGCCATCAGCCCAGGGCAGCACCGAAGGCAGCATCCGCGCTGATGTCAACGAAAGAAAAACATCCTTCGAGATAGTACCTATTAGTAAAATATCAAATTCTAGAAGGGCTGATCAGAAGTATAAGTTGAATTGTAATGCAAAGGCAATTATGTACAGTGTAAAAAACAATAAATCATGAAAACCCCTAATATGAATATGTAAATGGACATTAATAGAGAACACTTACCATTAGTGTGTTCCACAGAATGTGCAGAAACTAAATAATCTTGTTTCGGTCGAAACGTAAACTCTTAACATGCCCGACAAAACACTCCGACACACCATTTAACTACGATTGGTCGAACTAGTGGATGGTTGATCCATGATCGTCATGCACTCACTCGATGCAAACTGCAGTACACAATATCTATTGAAGCACTGACTTCGGCCCCGGAGCGTTCAGATAACAGATACGCTATCAGTCCCAGCCGCAAATAATATTTACGACACCAGTTCACTACGATTGGTCGAACTAGTGGATGGTTGATCCATGATCGTCACGCACTCACTCGATGCAAACTACAGTACACAATATCTATTGAAGCACTGACTTCGGCCCCGGAGCGTTCAGATAACAGATACGCTATCAGTCCCAGTTGCAGATAATTTTTACGACACATCAGTTCACTACGATTGGTCGAACTAGTGGATGGTTGATCCATGATTGTCACACACTCACTCGATCCAACCTATAGTACACGATATCTTTGACTTCTGCCCCAGAGTGCTCAGATAACAGATACGCTATCAGTCCCAGCTGCAGATAATATTTACAGATATCCAGACAGCACACTAACAAAACATTAAGAACAACTATTTATGTATATACCCTCTAAAATCATGTTATTTGTCATTTGCACCTCCTAAAACCATATATATTTTTTGTTCCGGAGGATGAGCAGAATACGTTTATAACGTCAAATTCGTGATTTGCCAGGTCAGCCTTTAATCTTATAATTTCCGTCAGTGCTTCACAAGATATTGTGTACTGTAGTTTGGATTGAGTGAGTGCGTGACAATCATGGATCAACCATCCACTAGTTCGATGAATCGCAGTGAATTATGTGTGTCAGAGTGTTTTGTCGGGCATGTTAAGAGTTTACGTTTTGACCGAAACAAGATTATTTCCTTTTTAATAAAACATGGAATTTTTAACAATGAGTGTGTTTATCATACGGTCGCGTATTGGTTTTAAACTGGGAGAGCTTTGATGTTTCGTTGTAACAGAAAAATTAGGAAAAGTAGTAAAAAAAGATTTGAATGTTATAATTTTTTTTTTATCAGCTGGGGCAGGTTCCTTTTTTGAACATTGACATTGAGACATATTTTAGTTTGGTGACCACGTTGCTGCATTTAAAGCCACCGAGACAAATTGTATTTCTATCACACTTCAATGACGTTGAAGAAAATTGGCGGTCCTCTGACAGTTGTTGAAATTGATGAGACCAAATTTGAAAGAAGAAAATACAACCGCGGCAGAAGAATTCAGGAACTGTAGGTTTTTGAGGGGATCGAAAGGCAGAGCAGAGATTTCTTCCTTGTTTCTGTTTAACAATATGACGGGGACACCCTTAGAATGGGTTCTTCCAGATACAACAATTTTTAGCGACTATTGGAAGGCCTACAACTCTCTTGGTGACAAGGGATTCAGGCACTTCTCCGCTAATCATTCTATTAATTTTGTTGACCTTGATACAAATGGTGCAAATACAAACACCAAATGCATTTGCGTTATCAGTGTGTAACTTTATCCAAATAATAGAATGCAAAAGTATAACTATAATATGTGTATATGTAATAGAATAGAATAGACAAGTGCTTTATTAAACCATTTGTTGTCTTTGGATCATGGTAAACATATTTACAAATATGAACTTTAATACTTAAATTAAATGCAGAATATGTCTCTTGTTCCACAATGAGGTGCCGCACATAAGCCATGGTCAATGACCGTCGGCTGGTTGGCTTAAGAAACGATACCACGAATTATATACAGTATTCAACTTAAACTCAAAATCTATATGTATAAAATAATATATATATATAACATAATAAACTTAACATAAATAATAACAATAATACAACAATAAGCAAATAACATAAATTAGTGCCGTGATGAAAATAACAAATAAAAGTATACTTTACGTCTTATTATTTAAAGCTAATTATGAAAATTAATCAGAGATACATAAATTCAAGCAACATATAAAATATACAATTTTACACAAACACATAATATTCACTTGCTTATACTTCTTGTAAACATCTATATACTATAATAAATTATGCAATAAAATGCAAAGGTTTCCGTTTATTAACTATTTATTTTAGAAATTAAAAGTTAAATTCGTACATTAAACCCCAACGGTATAACCCATCACCCACGTTTCCTTCATATAATTACCCAAATTACGCCAATCCCTTCCATTGAGGTAAGATTCAAATTCGTTCCTATTTAAGGAGGTTTTACCGAGCCATTTTTTTTCTGTAGTAATCAAAAATAGGGCAAGAAGCCACGTAATGGAATACGTCTTCGTTTTTATTACATAATGAGCATAAATAATTTTTGCCGGTTATCCAGGGTTTGTAATTTAAATCAACAAGCTCAGCTCTGACCTTAATTGCCCAAACTGAAACTTTCAAATTATCAGTGAGAAAGGTTCTGTTGCCCAGGTCAAGGTCAAGTGTCAAGTATTGTTTGTGATAGACGTCCTGGCTCTGCCGACTGTATAGGCCCGCCAAACTGCCCGCTCTGCCTCCACCACTTCCTACAGTTGTGATTGCAAATCACAATCAATGTCAAAATTTAATGTTTTCCCCACATTCCTTGCTAAAATTTTTCAATCTTTACACCAAAAAATATTTTTTTCTACAATTTGTCAAGCGAGAATTTTTGGTAGCCGCTCCTCAGGCAGACTCCAAACTTTTAATAAATACTTAATATTCAGAGATAAAGTAAACATATGCAACTTTTAAATTCCCGTTTCAAGATAAATAACATAGTTTGATGTGTTTTTCGGAAGTCGGAATAATTTTTTAATAAAGTTTTTCTGCACTGATTCTACGTTCATTTTTGGAGAATCCCCAGACCTGAGCCCCGCAGCAAAGTATCGACTTCACCACCGAGCTGAATAATGTAAACTTAGTGCTTACTGGGACATCAGTGTTATTTATCAGTTGATTCCAAACAGAATTAATTGCAATATTTGACGCCCTGGCTTTATCTTTGAAGTGTTCAGACCAAGAAAGAGACGATGTAAGAGTAATTCCTAAGTACTTTGTAACTGTTCACAAGTTCTATTCGTTCCCTGTTAAACCACCATTTATCATTAACACTCAATTTACCCCCCTTTCTAAAAACCATAATCTTGGATTTATTCAAATTAACCTTCAGATTCCATGTAGTACAATATATTTCTAGCTTTTTCATCATGTGTTGCATACTGGTGCTTGTTGAAGCTAATAATACTAAGTCATCTGCATACAGCAGAATATTGACGCGGTGGGTGTCAAAACTGCATCCTCCACCCAGCACTTCCGGAAGCTCATTAATAAATAATGAGAACAACAATGGACTGAGAATGCAGCCCTGCCTTAACCCCATTCTTGTGTCAAAACTCCTTGTTTCACCCTCTTGAGTCCAGACACTTGCTGACGTGCCGTCATATAAATCTTTGAATACTGCCACCATACGTGACGAAATACCAAAATTTAACAATTTAAAAAATAGTGCTTTTCTATCAATTCTGTCATAAGCGGCGGAAAATTCCACAAAAAAACAGTATAGTTTTCCTTTTTCCATAGCCAATCTTAAATGAATCATACTAGTTAAACTAAAAATATTATTTATAGTTGAATAATTTTTCCTGAAACCAGCCTGGAACTCTGTGATTATTTGATGTGTGTTCGCCCACTTGACTAAGCGATTGTTTAATAAACTTGTAAATATTTTGGCTATGCAATCAATGAAACTCAATCCCCTTTAATTGTCTACACATTCTAAATCACCTTTCTTGTGTAATGGGAAAATAATAGATCTTTTAAAACTTGGCGGTACTGCTGCCTCTCTAAATATCTTATTAAATACTTTTAAAATGTTTTTTAAAAAGGAATTAGGGGCATTTTTATAGAACTCGTACGAGACTCTGTTTAAATCTGGAGATTTATTTCTTTTCAACTTAAAGAATACTTCATTAAATTCGCGCATACTAAACTCTGAGTCTAGACAGTCATTAGTAATTAGGGTTTCTGCATAATGTAAAGATCCCGCTAATAAAGTAGGATTCAATAAGTTTTTAAAATGTCTGTTCCATTCATCAACGCTAATATTATTATATATCTTTCTATTTTTATTTCTAAAGTTATTTATAGCCAACCAAAACGATTTTAAATCAGAGGATTTTTGTAAATTATCTATGGTATTACAATAAAAAGCTCCTTTACTATTTTTACATGTACTTTTAAACACCTTTTCTGCCTCAATGTATTCTAATCTGTCGTTTACTGAACCCGATTTTCTAAATTTATTTAACAGTTTAAAAACCCTTTTTTGAGCTGCCAAACACCTATAATCGAACCTCGGTTGTTTGTTAAAAGTAAGGTGTTTAGGAGATTGGTTTGTTACGTTATCCGCACACTCATTAATGTATTTTATAATTTGATCAATATTTTTCTGATTGTCATTTTCAATTGTAAAGTGCGAAGCAGCCTGACCTAGCCTATGCTGATAAGCCACACATCTGCTATCATTCCATCTCGCTCTGGGCAACAGCGGGACCGGTTTCTCCTCCTCCCTTGTCTCAGGTGTACCAACTTTTAAACACAATTCTATTGGACAATGATCTGATCCTGGAAACCCTATTATTCTAAAGTCGTGTACCAAATGTAAACAAGCCGAGGACACCGCCGCTAAATCTATAACCGAGCTTCCCATAGCACCTACAAAAGTGTACTGTCCTTTTTTGTCACCTTTAGATCCACCGTTTAAAATAATAAACCCGTGATTGTCCAATATGTCTAGCAGCCTTCGACCTTTAGCATTTATAGTCAAGTCTTTCGAACATCTATTATATTCTATATTTTTCAAATCTATTAAAAATTCTTCTGGTAAATTTTGTTCGATTTCCACTCGACCATTAAAATCTCCCATTATAATTAAATTTTGTACAACATTTAAATTTAGAAAAGAGGCTAAATTATCAAAATCTGTGTTCCATTCGTTATAATTTAAATATATCGGTAAAAAATGTAGTGTTCGTTACTGTTTATGTTATTATAGTGAATCAATGTGAAGTTATTATTTTCAATGAATGACAATTTGTTCGCATGGCTGGATTTTTTATTTATTAAATATATTAGACCCCCTTTACTTCTATCAACATTAGATAGACACCCTTACAGCAAAAATAAAATAAATGTTAAATTGGTAAAAATAATTAACAAAAAAATCACGGTCACCTTCACATACAAATATTTCTAATAAAATAATTATATCGTAATCTAAAATAAAATTTAAAACATCATAATTGCTAACCTTATTCTTAAGGCCACACACATTATACACAATAAACTTAAGATTCAGCTCGCCTCCCGCTCCTCCGTCTGTTGTGGGATTGACCCAAGGCGCGTGGAATAGGAGGTGGGCCGGACAGACGGCTCCCCCACCTCTACTGCCGTGCCGTGACGTAGTTGCAGTCCCAGACGCTGGAGTCCTGGTCCCCGCATTTCAAACACTTCAGTCTCATTCTCGTAGCTTCGCTAACTCAACACAGTAACCCGGCCACATGGCCTTATCTGTATTATCATAGGCAGTCGCAATAAAAATATGCAATTTAGTAATTAATATTTATATTTATAAGTATATTTATATTTCATATTATGGCTATTTACAAAATTACAAGAAAACATTACATCGTACTTCGCTGTTAAACTAATCTCAAGGCTGAATCAAGAAACTTTATTTTGTCGTTGATATAATACATATGTATTGACAAAGTCATAGTACAGCTTGACTTAGCTACAGTCAATTTTTTCTTCAATAATTTATGATATAAAAAATTATAAATATTTGAATATATCATTAGCTAATAGGCATGGGTTTTAAGTTTCACTAGGCTGTAACAAATAAATAAATAATTATTGCACATAAAAATAGATATACAAGTACGAAATACAATCTTCTAATACAAAGTGTAACTAATACAAAACATATAATTACCTGCATTGTCGAGTTTCAAGTCTGAAGTTTAGGCAGCTAATTTTTGTAACTTTTTATATTTTCGAACATTTTTTTGATTTAACCTCTGTTTATTTAAATATTTCACCCTCATCGCTATTCTTCTTCTGGCAAATATCTCAATTATTTCGTCCGGTATTTCACAGACTAATTCTTTTAACTTCTTTTTAAATTTTTGCTTAACACCAGGTATGTTGGGAATATTTTCGCCAGCGAATGCTATGAATACTTTTTCCATTTCAATAATGTTTTTTTGAAAGTCTAATGTCGCTTCTGTTAGTCCTCCAGCAGACAACTCACTAACCCATTACCCCTTATTGCTTCTTTTGTATGTACAATGGCCTAAATCAGGATACTTGTTTTTTAACTTTCTAGCCATCACTTATATAACACTAAGGCCATCAGTAGATAGTTCTTCTGATATTGGTATGTCTACACTTGAAGGTCCGGGTGTATCATGGATTTGCGGTGTCGCTACATTGACAAACCTTTCATCTGTCTCACAATTAGGTTCCTCTTCTGGAGCACTCACTTTTTCAACTACAACACAGGTTTTCTTTAAAACCTTCCCAACAATAAACTCATCGTCCGTTTGCTGGGTATTACAATTACGTCTTAAAGTTTCATTTTTTCCGAGGATAAGTAACCTCATACGGTAAAGAAACTCCAGAGGAGTTGGATGGTCATTGCAACCACCACTTCCTCTTACAATTATCAACAATGGCTGACTGACTACAGTCCCTAGTGAAGTGTCTCCTAAGAAAGTAGTGTTTTAAGTGGTAATACCCCAACAATTTATTATTACTCT
This sequence comes from Homalodisca vitripennis, assembly GCF_021130785.1. NCBI lineage: Eukaryota > Metazoa > Arthropoda > Insecta > Hemiptera > Cicadellidae > Homalodisca > Homalodisca vitripennis. Next base: position 113,003,499 of record NC_060211.1, on the reverse strand, counting down.
GCACATCAATCTTACCTTGGAACACTTGTAAGTAATTAACATAACATTTCTACCAAGAAACTTCAAACTTACAAAAGAATCACACAAATAACTGACACTGTCAAGCTAGTGGTCAGTAATCACTTCAAGAACTAATACTTTGTTAAAGATATTTATGCTACTATAAAAGTAATACAAAAGTAAAATCAAACAAGACTTAATACACTGCTCTTTAATTAAATACAACTTTATTATCAACTGGCCCACATAAACATTCATAAATGACGTCAGAGGCCATCTCATCAACCAAGACGTCTAAACCTCCAACTCATCATCAACAACTGCAATACAGCTGGCAGTGAGGCTTAATCATTTTAAACAGTAGCAATCACACCAGCACTGTGGAAAGAGCAACTCAACACCTGTGCTGACTCTGCAGTGGCACGCATTCCTGCAGAGCCTACCTCAACTCTGTAGTACAGCACTACTACAGCAGTATACACGGCTGGCCGACCATACTGTATGCATTGCTGACAAGACTTAATTGCCTTATTACTGTACCTTATATTGACATTTATTGTAGGGACATTCATTGTGCAAATTTAAGCAAATATGGCACAGGGCGGGGAAGCACTTGTTTCACAAAAGGTGATTTTGTGTTTGCCAAACTTAAAGGCTACAACCCCTGGCCAGCAGTAATTGATGAAGTCCTCAATAACAATGATAAAAAGGCTCCATCATATACTGTAACATTTTTTGGGGACAAAACTACTGCCAAAATTAAGGAAAACGACCTCTACTCATACCACGAAAACTTACAACTTTATGGTAAAGAAAAATTAGACAACCTTTAAAAATAAACGGCTTAATAATGCTCTAAAAGAGGCAGATACTGCCTACCGAGCTACCTGTCACCAAGCCCTACTAGCTGAAAACATGGACACAGCACAAATCCAAAATGGACCAATCCCCTGTGAGAATGTGCAATCTGGAATACATGGAAGCTAAGGTACAGAACCAAGGGAACCCTGATGAAGCCGGCCTTGAAACCTCATTGACCTTAGCTGCTGAAATCGGAAAATGCCTTACACCAAGAAAACGACAATCTAAAAAAAACAAATCTGTGATCTTAAAAAACAAAAATGTCATCCTAGAAACCAACCTAGCCAGCATGGAGGCAAAAACAGAGGCACTGCTGAAGGAAGAAGAAAAATACCTAAACAAAATTGAAAGACTTCATGAGGAACTTGAACAGACCTCTCAGCAGCTTGTAAAAAGTAAACAAACTCAACTTGACCTCCAACAGATCTTTGAGGAGCATGACATCAACCAAAATCAAATGTTTACAAAGCAGTTAAATAAAAAATAAATGAACTAGAAAAAATAAATGTAACCTTGACAAAAAAATTAAAAAAACATACCCAAGAAATAAAACAACCTTTCAAGAAAGCCACTGCCATCTAAAAATTCCGAGACCCAGACATGCAATGAACCCTCATTATCGACCACATCAATCTCACCAACACTTCTTCTAGAACTGGACCCGCATAAAAAAGAATCAAAATGATTTTGAACACACTCTTAAAATTATTTGTAGAGCAACTGAAATCTAAAATTCCGGAACAGGAGCCAAAAACTTTGGATATCAAGACCGGCTACCTAAAAACAAACAAACCAAAATATGCACTCAAACAAGGGTCCCAAAAAATCACTCAAAAATTCATCAAAAACGGAACTTATTCAGTGTCTCACTGCAAAGTAGCAAAGAGTAAGCCAAGAGTGATGAAACAAAACTCTTGACTGAATGTCAAACAGAACTTGCAGGGATAGTCAACAAAAACCCTTCCAGAAAAACTGTCTGAACCTAATTTAACAAGAGAAACCACACATATCATGCCTATAACACTGATTAATATCCCACCCACACTGACACAGACCGGGGAAATCAGCCAGATTCCTCCACAAAAACTTCACACACCTTCACAGACTGGGGGAGTCAGCCAAACCCCGACAGAAAAACTGCCCACACCTTCACAGACTGGGGGAAACACCCCAAACCCCGACAGAAAAATTACCCACACCTTTTCAGACTGGGAGAACAGCCAAACTCCGACAGAAAAAAACTGCCCACACTTTCACAGACTGGGGGAAACAGCCAAACCCCGACAGAAAAACTGCCCACACCTTTTCTGACTGGGAGAAACAATCAAACTCCGACAGAAAAACCGCCCACACCTTCACAGACCCGGGGGAAACAGCCAAACCCCGACAGAAAAACTGCCCAACCATTACACAGACAGCGATGCAGCAAAGTGACGATGAAGACATGGAAGTCACTGAAACTAGAGCACCAGCCAACAAGATCATACAGAATATGTCCATAAACAGTAACAGTGGCCGCATCTCCTATCTTATTCAAGAGGATAAGAAGAATTTGGAAAACATCAAAATCTTTTCCTTTCCTCCAGAAGAAACCCCCCTCCTCACCACTCAGTATCAAAATGACAAAGACCTTCCTCAGACATGCAGCCTCCTCTTCTACGACATAGATAGTATAAGCCCCAAAAAGCCCTCTAACTTTCCCCTTCAAATATCGACAGGACACATCCCACAGGCTTCTAAACAAGAAACTTTCCTACAACTTTGTTACCTCACAGGACAGAAATGGCAACACGCCATATCATCATCTGCTACTCAAATTCTCAAAATAATTGGAAGAAAAAAGTTTTTTAGATTCCTGGAAGTAGCCAATGACTGCATTAAGTTTCCTGTACTTTTCTCCCTAAAGATAGAAGAAATCCAAAAAAACACTACAAATCAACCAAGTAAACATCAGAGAGTTCCTCCATGTAATTCTGCAATACTCCTGCAATGCTTACCTGCACCGGCTCCGTATATATACAGGAGACAAGAAAATGAAAACCATCGTAGATGATATACTTGACAATATAATCGACAAGACCCAAAGGAAAGTTGCAGGAGTATCACCAAACAGGGGACACTCCCAATCTACAAACGCCTGGAGAACCACACGAGGCTCCCTCTCACAACCCAATCTTTTCTCTCCACTTCGAGCAAGTAATATGAACAAAGCAAGCTATATGCAAGGAGCTTTGCAAGAGCAAAAACAGCTATGGAGGGCTAAAGAAAATTTCATATTGCAAGACCTCAGCACAATATATAAGGAATTTGACATAAGCCATATCCAGGATGACAATCACAAACTACAGATCTTCTACAGAACTACCAAAGAAAAGTATGCCATAATTTAATCTTAAAACGGGAGAGTTTTTAACAAAACATGACACCCAGAAAAAACTACAGTTTTGGTTATGATGGGGCACGACTCATAGAATTGACAAAGGAAAACGGCCAAAAATATGCACCTGCACCAAATAATATCTACATTAATGACAATGTCCTGGTCCTCAGACGAAACGCAACTCTTAAATGACCTGAAACTTTACAACAGTGTCAAAAATGTTGATATAACCGCCACACCTGATCTCAAAATACATCTTGTTCAGGGTTGTACCAGGCTGCGGCAAAACGACATTCATACTTAATAATTATCAATACGGTGACCTCATTTTATTCCCTACCAGAGAATCAGCTCAAGACTTTCAAAGACGCTTTCACAAACTACACCCAGAGGAAGACAAAAGCATTAGCAAAGACACTTTCAGAACACTACACTCATTCTTGATCAATTCCACCCACCACATACAGAAAGGTAACAGCTATAGGAGGGTTATCATTGACGAGGGCACTTATGCTGCACGCCGGGGAAATCCTCTTTGCCGCTATCCTTGCAAAAACCCAAGAGATAATGCTTATTGGAGACATCAATCAGATTCCCTACATAAACAGAATAGGAAATTTTGAAGTCAAGTTTCACAAAATTTCTGAAATTGCAGTTATCACAAAAGAATTGAATATAACCTACAGATGCACAAGAAGTGCCACAGCTATCCTATCTGGACCACTATCCTCAAGGAAATGATGACAACAAGCGGTATTGAAGGTGAAATGAAACAACAACTATTTTGACACTCTTGAAAGTCTTCAGCATACCATTGACAAAAACAAACACACCTGCCTCGTCTTCAAACAATCTGAGAAACGTGAGCTAATTAAACTAGGGTTTAGAACATCAAACAATTCACGAATTCCAAGGAAGGCAAGCCGAGGACATAGTCATAGTACGCACATCCACAAAACCTGAAGACATTCTACAAACTCTACCCCCCACTGCCTTGTGGGTGTAACAAGACACACAAGATCCTTTCTGTATATTTCACCAAACACAGACGATACACTTAGTAAACTGGATACGAAAAGCAAACTCTCTCAACTCTCAACAGCTCTTAAATTGCACTATAGACAAGGAAGCTGAAAACTCACCCCCACCTAAGGAAGATAGAGTCCAAAAATAATTTTTTAGCCAAAATCAAAAATTCCCAAAGAAAAACACAAATTACAGCTGAAGAAAAAAACCACTGACGTTCTGGAACTCCCTCTACAAGAAAATAAAAAAAACTCGAAACCCAGAAAACTAAACAACCGACAAGGGACTCAAACTCACCCTCGCCCACCAAAACATAAACTGGCTGTCAAAAAAGACTGATCGACTATCACACTTTCTCAGTGACACTCAACCGGATCTTATAATTATCACAGAACATGGCCTCTCAACAAGAAAAACCTGGAGAACACAAGGCTGGATGGCTACACCACTAATAGGTGGCTTCACACGGAAAACTCACATTAAAGGAGGAGTGGCAGGGTATGCAAAAATGGCATGGAAAAGCATATAAAATTCCTTGGCGCAAGCAACGAAGAGTCTGAGCTAATATGCGAAACTGCTCTTTTTGAAGGTAAAGCTAAAGAAAGAGACCATCCGCGTACTAGGAGTGTATAGGCCCCAAGAGCCAATCTAGAACAAGCAATTGAAATTTTATCAGATCAACTTGAACATGCTCTTCGCACAAAGAAGCCCCACTGTCATCATGGGTGACAATTAAATATTAACAACCTCGACAAACACGCAAATGACCTCTGACAAACAATAAGCTTGAAGAACTCTTAACCTCCTTTGACCTTACTAGGCTAAACCCTACCACCCACTAGAATCACACATGAATCAAAAAGCTTCAATAGACTGGATCTGCACAAACGTCGACCCCCAGCTCATTCAAACCTCCATACTATTATCTGGACTCTCAGATCACACGGCTCAAATCGCCACATTTCAGCTACCATCACTAGACAAACCAAAGACAACCATAGAAAGAAAAAAGAATAATTAACAAAAACACATTACAGCTCTTTAAAACCAGACTAATGGACCAAAACTGGGATACTGTCTGCCTAACACAAGGTGCCAATCAAGCCTATGACATTTTTCATAACACAATACAGACAATAATGAACGAAGTCTGCCCTATTAAAACAACCAGAAACAAGGGACACAAACAAAGAAAATACTGGGATGACGAATGTACCAGACTAAAAAGCCTATATATTGAAGCTCTGGAAAAAGAACTCTGCACAGGCCGACCTGAGGACAAAGCTGAAACTGCAGCAAGGAAAAAAAGACTATGACCAAAGGCTTAAAAACACTAAAGAAAGAAACACATACATCTGACTACATTACAAATGCCGACAACAAATCCAGAGCTTTATGGCAAGTAATAAACAATGAAAGGAAGGTAAAACCCAACCAGGGTGAGCAAATGGAAACTCATTGCAGACGGCAAGACACTACAGGACCCTGCTAAAAATAGCAAACTGCCTCAATAGTTACTTTGCAACAGCTGCTGAAAGGATACTCCAGACAAACAACATTAACATAAAATATAGCAGCCAGGGAGGACACCCCCAATCACTAACTTCAAACTTCAACTCCAGCCTGCAACCCAGACAGATATACAAACAGCCCATAGACTCTCTAAAACCTAAAACTTCATCAGGAATTGACGAAATATCAGCCAAACTTGTAAAAAACCTGCAAAGAAGAACTCACTATTCCACTAACAGCTGTTATAAACAAGTTCTCTTTTTACAAGGTGCCTTCCCAGCACAACTAAAAATTTCCAAAGTCTATCCAAAATATAAAAATGGGCCAACCACCGACACAAAAAGTTACAGGACCAATATCACTCATCCCCACATTCTCAAAAATTTTTGAAAAAATTGTTCTCAACAGACTTCTTTCTCATCTAGAACAAAATTCACTTCTAACAAACCAGCAACACGGTTTTCTCAAAGGCAGATCTACTACTTCGGCCTTAGTACAACTCCACTGAGTACATAATTGACCAACTAGAAGATGGCTGTGCAGTAACTGGCTTGTTCCTGGACTTCAGTAAGTGCGTTCGACTGCCTCAATCACAAACAACTCCTCAAAAAACTAGAAGCCCTGGGCATTGAGGGGATGGCGGGGAAAATGGTTCCAGAAGCTATCTGACTGACAGACAACAACTAGTTGAAATTCAGCATGTAGAGAACAACACTCTTCATAAAATACATTCTGAAAATGACTGCCGTGCAAAGAGGAGTGCCACAGGGATCAGTTCTGGGACCGGTTCTGTTCCTCCTCCTCACAAATGATCTCCCAGACTATCTCCAGGAACACTGCCAAATCACAATGTACGCAGACGACACGGTCCTCCACACTAAAAAATAAATCGGTAGAAACTCTAAACAGAAACGCCAACACTACTTTCAATAAGACTAAACAGTACTGCACCCACAACGAACTTGCGCTCAACGAAAAAAAAAAAACTGTCCAAATCAATTTCACTACCAAAAATAAAAACACAAACATAACACTTCCTGGGCTAGAAGCACAACAGAATACAAAGTACCTTGGAGTCATTATGGATTCACATCTTACATGGAAGCAGCACATCGACCATCTCTGCAAGAAACTTAGTTGCGGCATTTATGTCATAAGGGCGAATAATGCAAATAAGCGACCAGGAAACTGCAAGAACAGCCTACCATGCCTTATTCGAGTCACACCTCAGATATGGCATGGTGGTATGGGGAGGAACTTCCAAACAAAACCTCGAAAGAGTACTGATCCAACAAAAAAGAGCTGTAAAGATGTCTTGCAGGCCTTAGATACCGAGAAAGCTGCAGAAATGCCTTCAAAGAGCTGAAGATTCTTACAGTAACTGCACTCTACATCCGTGATGCTATTCTCCATGCCATTTCAAACAAGCCAAACCAGACATAAGACATACATCATCACAACACTCGAAATGCTGCAAGTTTTACTCTGCCACACATCACCTAAGTCTGTACGAGAAAAAACCATCCTACAAAGGAGCACTTCTCTACAACCATCTGCCCGAAGATCTCAAAAAAGAACCAGCACAACGCCTCAAGATCCAGCTCACAACATGGCTACAAGACCGACCTTTCTACACTGAAAAAGAATTTTTTGACAACCAGCTCTTCTTGTAAACAAACTGACTGTAAAATAAAAAAATTTTTGACGCATTGTACTATTCTCAATGAATAACGTAAATAAGATTGTCTATTGTCTATTGTCTATTGTCTATTACAAGGGAAAAAAAAGTTTTCCAAACTGTCTTGGTTCAGTTTTGATGTCAAAATATATGATATGTTGAAGATCTTCAAGTCATCAAATAGCAACATTAACGATTTTGTAGACATTATCACGCCTTTCTGGAACAGTTTTAGCGTTTTCTTATCGTTTTGAAAAATCGAAGCTTCTTGCTGATTTTTATTTTTTTCAATACAACTCATTTCCTCCATTATTTTCACGTACTGTTCTAAAATTTGTTTTTGCTCCTCTAAATGAAGACCGTAGCCACACATTAAATTTAAACTTGCGTTGGGCACCCTACTGTTCATTACATCAAACCAATCGTTTGTCAATTTAATAAAATTTGCAGCATTCTTTCGAAGCGCTTCATCACATACGTCATAGCGTTGCAATGCACAAGCCGTTGTGTTCGACATCAGCTGGGCAGCTAACTGGACATTCTGTCTTTGAAATTTCTCGCAGTTGACATGTGTTTTGGTTAATTTATGACATGACGATATCTCCAGTTTATCTGTGCTCTCTATAAGCTTCCTAACTGGTGCTGGAGATATCATTGTACCATCCGACATAACAAAACCTCCGTCAATGTACCAATTGCGGATCAATTTCACTAGATGAGGAACATCGGCAAAGAAATAAATGTTCCTATTAGTTATTTTTGAAAAGTGAACGCTGTTATTGTAGGAGACTTTAAATTCTTTCCACACGCCTAAATTTCCTCCTCCACAGTCAGACACGACAGCAACAACAGTAAATCCAATGGCATAAAGTCTTGATATAATGTGGTCTAAACACGCTTTTGTCATTTTATGGTCAAATTCAGTGAAAACAGGCTGCTTCCATGAAGCAAATAATGATCTTACCATTATTACCTGAGCCTGTGAATGAGGACCCATTACTTTATCAGCGACTGAATCATATTCAAACATCGACAGCTTCTCCAGGGTATTCATTGTCACTGAGGCTACTTCCATCAATTTAAGTACACCATCGAGTACTCCACTGTGTACGCTAAGTTTTGACGCCCATTCTTTTAATGTTGATATACTTGGTAGAGGAACACCCATCTTATTTCTTAGATGAATGTAGCATCTCTTACTCAGGTATCATATAGTAAACACGTTTGTTATATCTTCACAGCTCCATGCCTTTACCTTTTTCTTTTTATTAAGAATTAACTCAATCTGTGTTTTAGAAAACACACCACTAAGTATGTGATGAACTTCTTTCGAGACGGTGTGGGTGAATTCATTTTTCAGGTTTTTATAATCTTGCTCCAGTTTGACGTTCTTTTCATACTGTTCATTCTTACACTTTTCCAAAGCTTCTTTCATTTTAAAGTATTCTAATTTGTAGTCAATATTTTCCTCGGTACCTGTGTTAATAATGGGTCTGCCTGATTCTCCCAATATATTATCACTAGTTTCGTCCACCCTTTGCGATTTTTCAAGAATACTTTAAATCATTTCTTTGGTTTCTCGTTCTTTCAGTTGATCCTTTCTTTCAACCTTCTTCTTGCTTTCCAGAGGCATTAATTTTATTAATGGCATAACATCTTTTTTAATTAATTTCTTTTTACTTCCCATAATTTCACCACGAATGTTCCTTATAAAATTGTCAGTCTTGAAATGATCTGAGCAAACATACGAATTATCAGGGTTAAATTCATCTTTTCTTTTACACCGCTGTATCCAAATATTCCTTACTCTTTCGTCTTTAGGAAAGCGAAAATAAGAAACACCATCGAGCCTTTCTTTGGTTTTGAAGTATGAATTGTTGCATATAGCAACAGCACACCGCATTCCCGGCATTTCACTATTAATTTCACACTATTCACACATGAATTAGAAACATGTAAGTACATACGTTCACCGACACACTATAAACACACTACTTAATTTCACACTATTCACACATGAATTAGAAACATGTAAGTACATACCTTCACAGACACAGTCCACTACCGACACACTACCAACACTCGTGTAACTGACTGTTTATCTACTGCTCAAGGCCGGCTACCCGCGCCACGAGGACTGCAGCTACGTCACGCATACCCTAACCCCACCACGCTCCGCCTGTCCGGCCCACCTCCTATTCCACGCGCCTTGGGATTGACCTGCCCGTCTCGCACCACGCTAGAGGTGTTGGTCGCAGCTTCCTGAGCTGTCTCCACGCCGCCTGTCCTTGTACCCGAGTGTTCTGGTCGTTCTGGGGGCGCATGCTGTAGACCAGCAACAAAGTCCGTCAGATCTTGCTTAATTAACTGCTTGAGCCGTTCTACGCCGTCCTGTCTCCCTGCCACCATTTTCCCATCTTCCCAGGTCAGCCTGCACCTGTCGATGATGAGATTATCATGGGCCAGCGGCATTCTGCGTCGTCCCGTAAGCCGCTTAACTTCAGCTCTGACTGCTACCAAACAAGCACGCTTCCGGCGAACTTCGAGTGGGATGTCTCACTGAATGTGACTGCGGTGCCCTTCAAACAGCTTCTTGCTCGGTTTAAAATATATTCCATGTCTGAATCGTCTGGGATGTGTGCAATCAGTATCTTGCCTTCCCGTCCCAAAGGGTGAGCTCTGTTGATCCAAATGTTATCTGATGCACCTAATTGTGTAATACAGAACTGCCGCACGATCTGCTTGTAGTCTGGTACACTTCCCGTCCATGTCAGGCCTCCAATTATGACGTTGTTTCGCCTTGATCGGCTTTCCAAGTCCAATAATTTATTGAGTACCGCTTTTTCTTGCTTTTTTAACTGCCCTACTTGCTCCTTTAATTCTTGATTTTCCTTAGTCAGTGCAGCTACCTGATTTGAGACACAAGCCAAGTCTTCTTTGGTAGCAAGGTGAGCGAGTTTATCGTCCAGTAGAGAACTCATTATATCTTTCAGCTGCTGAGGAGTAAGATCTCCTACCTTCTCTCCGCCTGGTGCCATGGTCCTGAGGTTGTTCTCCACGCCACCCGGAGACGAATTTGACCGTGGACGTTTCGTTCTCGCTGTTACTGGAGTAAAAAATGTATCAATTTTTCTATCAGTCATAAGAAGTTTACGGCCTCTAATACTATATACAACGCACATTGGAGGAGCCACTCACGTCACGGTCACTCACAGTCACAGTAGATAGTAAACAGTAGACGACGTGCATCGCACAGCCTGCCTGCCCGTACACGCTCCCGCCCGATCACGTTGATGATGCCGAGTCGACCACCAAACCAGTTATTTACTTATTTATTACTGATCTCCACAACAAACCTTTTCACTCACAACTGGCTAAAATGTTATGCCAACAGTTTGAACAACTTTTAATTAACAAGCACTTAAAAAAACGTATAAAATTATAGTTAAAATGCGGCACGATGTGGACTGTATATCTAGTCTTATCGGCTGCAGTGCTGCCAACCTGTGTATGTGTAATATACAGGCCAAAAACAGCAAAAAGTGTAAAACGGGCAAAAAGATCTCATGTAAGTACCACAGTTTTGAAGCAAAATTTATAAAAAAACAACAATAAAGTAAACTCTGAAAAATATGGTAACAACTTATAAATTATACAACAAGAAAATAACAAGAATAGACTATGTAGTGCAATAACAATAATAAGTCTATTTGAAGTAATAAGGGTTTGAAGTAAAAACCGCAATTTAACAATTGATATCACTATTCACTTCTATATCGTGCCAAGATCAACTCCCACACCACAGCCACCCTTAAGGTAGGATTTCTGAGTGCTGATAGCTTATCTGAGTGTTTTGTGGTCAGTTGTACATTTCCTTATTTATATGAAAGGATTATAAATGAAAAGTTTCATAAAAATCTGAGATGGTGGGTGGCAAATTCTAAATGTTCTGGATAATTTGATATGGAATGACTTGGGAGAAAATACTCTTGGGTAAAGTGGTTAACCTCCAGTAGGGCGATAGGATGGTTCGCTCTTGGCTAAGCTGGTAGGCTCTCGGGTAGGGCATTTGGTCCTTGGATAGGGCTCTTGGTCCTGGGTAGGTTTGTAATTATTTTTTCAATTATTATTCTTTTAGATAGAAAAACATGGCCTAGCTGATATAAACATAGCCTATACTATACCTATACCGTAATTTCGCCATTTTGGTTTTATATTGTTCAGTAGTTTCTAGATAATCAGAAATATTAATGGTTCGATTGTCGTCATGGCTGCTTATACTGCAGCCCAACAAAATATACAAAGTGAGACTTTCATTTACCAATTTTTGAAAGGATAATAGGATTTCAGACATTTGCCAACAATATGTTTTACAAAGTAGAAAATTTAAAATTCAATATCCTAATCCTTTCAAATAAACTATCATCAATAACAACTTCGTAGGTTGTTGGTAGACGAATGCAGATGTCTTGTGACCTGTATTCTGTAGTTCAGTTTTAATGATTAGTGTTGTGTATAGTTTTGTATTAAGTGCATGTTTTTTTTAGAGTTAGTGAAGGAATGACAACATGGTGGTTGTCATTCCTGACTTAGGCGTGCCACAACGCTTTGGTATGATTTGTTTATTTTAACCTAGTTTGTAATTATGTATTAGGTTAGTTATTACCTGAAGAAGAGATCAGATTGTAGATCTCAAAACATAGTGTTACTGATTTATTGTTTCACTGAACGATGGAAAATGTCCGGAAAAATTCTGTTTCCTTCACAATCCTTCTATCGTCAAAAATAACCTTCAAACAAAGAATCAATAACAAACTTTAACCCTTTGAGGACTATTACAGGCTAAACTGTCATTCTGAACAAGTTTTGTGAAAAAGACGACAGGTTTTTTTTCTATTAGCGTGGAGTGGTAAATCTGTTTATTTCTTTATTGTAGATTTCAAAATATTACTATCAAGTGAAGTGGAGCCTTTATGTCAGAAGTCACATCACAAATGGTGTGACAATAGACTACAACCCACAACGCTGTTTGTGGGTAAAAAATGTTCTATTTCAAACCAGAAAATGTGAATCGATCCACAGGACTAATAGGATGTTAGCACTAAATGGTTTATTACGTTTATCCGTATATCTGTAAATTATTCAATTTTTTATATTTTCACAGTGTGTGCATCAACACACTTTAGTAATCACAACTTTACTTTTTAACCAAACTCGATAAAAACTTAATGTCATTGTTTTCTATAAAATTCTAAATGAAATAAAATAGTTTTAAATTATTTCTTGTCTTTAATCACATAAATGTTTAAACTATCGTTTTCCTAAAAGTAAGTCAATATTTTGTTTAATTGTGGTTATCTTTAAAGGTTAAAAAAATGAGTGTTATGGCCTTGGAATTATTAATTCCCCCCCCTTTCCTTTCAAAAGCTTGTAAAACAGCTATTTTGTCATGCTGATTTGTTATATCTCTTTTCAAGGGCCAATATAGATTTTTGGTACTGTCAATTATATCAAAACTGTTTGTCTTCTAAGGTTTAGAAAAAACATACATTGTTTTACTGGTACACCAATTTAAATAATTATGTCCTGTAGTTTTTTGTATAAAAATTTATCAGTGTGTTTACATTGTACAGTGATATTAATAACCCTAATCAAAAGGAAGTAACACAAACTTATCGAAGTTGTGTTTTTATTCATAAAGTAAGTTGTGATGTATTGGTAGCTCAGAGGCAGATTTGAAGATTTGCCACCCTCCCCCTCCCCTACCAACCATGTAGGCTTACCGTGGTGGGTCGATGCGATGTTGGCGGCAGCGAGGCGGCCACGCTAAGCTTGTAATAAAACTCAAATATAATTTAAATATTTTTCATATATATTTTACTTTTGGAATAATTTATTTTTTACCAAATTTGCCGCCCTTGGCTATAGCCAATTCAGCCCATACGTAAACCCCTATCTGTGGTAGCTAACTTCCCCCTCTAAACTGATTTTTTATTGATTATGCAATAGTACAATCAGTGTTGAGATGAGGTATTGATTTTCTTTCCCATGTCCTTTTATAATTGTTTGTTTGATTGTTATTGTTCCTTTATTATTATTACAATATTGTCATTATATATTAAATTTGTTCTTTTAATTTAAAACGTGATATTTTTTTAGTATTTTTGATATTGATAGTTTTGTTATTCAATATATGAATTATCAATGATTAATTATACTAAGTGATATTAAAATTGAGTTGCTCATTTTACTCTGCCTAGGTCATAAAAAAATTTATGAACTGGAAAAATTCAAGGAATATTCATAAAGCATGAAATAAAGAGATGAAATAATTGGTTCTCTTCTAGGGTAGTCAGCTCTTAGGTAGGTATGACATTCAGGTTTGGTGAGCTTGCCTCTAATAACGACAGTTTTCATAGTTATAATTAGTAACTCTCAGGTAGACGGTCAACTCTCGAGTAGGTCAGATTGTCAGGTAGTAGGTTATGCGAGTTTGTATTAGTTTATCTGAAATAACAACAGTTAAATTATAAATAATAACTCTCGAGTATATAAAAAATAATTTTAACAGTTTGAAGTTTTTCAATAATGACTTTGGAAAGGTTTGTAGAACGGCTATTTGCACATTCAGCTTTTTACAAATAAAGCCTCAGTTTTATCAGATGCTGCATGCCCAGAGTTCAGGACTGTTGTACATACTAGTTCTACTGGGCGGGTGTTGTTAACAGTGGTAGAATTTATGAGGTGTAGGGATGAGTGGGAGCTTCACTATAGAAAATAGTTATCATTGAATAGATATAACAAATAGCCTACGTGTTTTTCTAAAGAAATGTAAATCTGGAAACAATGTAAATATTTTTGTAAGTATCAAGTAATTATTTACCTAATCAAGCCTGCTTTGTTTGTTGAAGGAAGCTGTTGTACTTCTTATCGATATTGGAGAGCCTGTTAGTCATGAAGATAAAGATGGTCAGTCATTTCTACTAAAAAGTAAGCAGTGTGCTTCAAGAATCATTCAACGCAAGGTGATTTTAAATTATTGGTTTTAATATTGACTATTATCTACTTATTTTATAGTAAATGTTTTATATTAGTACATGGAAATTATGTCTCTTGGTAACTAATATAAATAAATGGATTAGTATATATCATGGATGAAAGAAAACTTATGATGATGATAATGGCAAGATCAAATTAGAAAAATTACATTTAACTGTAGGCTGAAAGGTACACAGGATAACTTTCCTTCCCGGGCTATCAAGGTTTGCAACACTTCCAGAGAGTGTGATATCTTTGGACGGGAGAGAGTTCAGGAGCCAAGTGTGGGACTAGCTACAGAATAATCTATGTTATACTGTAACTAAGTTGTATGCTTTGGTGACAGAGGGGTTCTGGATTCACCGCCTAAAAACCTAAACTTACATAGTTTTTAGTTTTTACTAATTGGCATTGTCTAAGCGCAAGTGTGGTCAAAGATAAAAAGGAAAGTAATAAGGTTAAACTATAAATAGAAATAAATTGTGTTATATAACGATGGATTTGTGAACAATTCTTGGTAAACTGAGGGTTTTCCAATTTGTTCATTTGAAAATACTTTCCGGATCATAAATGAAAAATCATAATTTATCAGGTGTTGTTATTTTTTTAAGAAATTTATGGATCATTCAATGGTTTTCTGAAGGTTAACACTTATGAATAAAATGTGTTCATTAAATTTGTTTTATATTGTATGCCGTAATTTTCTTACAGTTAAATAGTGTTGTGCTGCATGAATGGTTTCCTATCAGCGAAGAAATTCAGTAAGAAAACCTTTTTTCCTATCTCAGAACACACTAGTCATGATTTTTGTCCTAATCTGTTTTTCTGAAAATGTTTCTCCATTCCATTACTAGATTCTACATACTTTCATGTTCTTTAACTCTCACATTGAGCTACATTAGCTAAAAATATACAAATTTGCCATAGCAAATATTTGAAGAATGAAAATATTGTGCTAATCAATGCTGTGTGTATTACAGTATGTGTATTTGTTTAGTATTATCCCTTAAAGTGCAACAATGGATATGTATGTACCATTGGAATAGTGCTAAACGTTGCATACAGTAATATCTGTACGGTATAATTTTAGTTTATTGTGTACATTATAGTTCACAAAAATGCAGGAAATGTTTAAATGTATTGATTTATGACTGTTGAAAAATCAATAAAGAACCAGTGCTATTCTTTTATCGATGTTTCATCTTTGTGATCCAAGGCACGGCATGCGGGTATAACTGTATGGTGGCCCCATATATACTACGTGTAAAACTGGTATAGATTTTTTAAAGAATTTATTTGTTATTTCTTCTTCCAAGAAGTAGGAAATAAATTTAATTTTGACAAAACAGAATTTAAAAAAATTTCTAAATGTACACATAATTAATTGAACTAAGGCCAAGTTTCCATTAGTGCTTTAAGGATTAATTATATTTGTTGCAGTACTGGTTTTTACTTGAATATGCAAGAAGCTATTATGCGGTAAGAATTTTTAAGGTAATGAAATAGCAGTGAGTATATACATCTTGTTCATCTTTTGTAGATATTTTCGGATGCTACTGATCAATTCAGTCTCATTTTTGTTGGGTCAAGCAAGACGGATAATGACCTGAACTACCCCCACATAGAAGTGAAGCAGAAATGGTTTGTGCCACCTAACTGGGATTTGTTGAAGGCCGTTGATGACATGAAGGCTACTGATGTAAAAAGTGCGGACTGGTTAGACGGCTTGATTGTTGCTGTCAATCTTCTGAAGCATGAGACCGAGTAAGATCTCTCTCCAAATATTTATAATGTAGTACTGTCAATTTATTTATCTGAGTGCAGATGTAAATATCATAGTGACACTGTGTCATGGTGGTTGAATACACTCTTTATGTTCACATTTTTTACTACAAAGTTTGGTTAGTTGAATACAGATATTATACAGTAATTGTTTTTCAAAGGAAATTAATAACAGTATTTGAATACATAATTCTTGTGGAAAATACTGAAATCTTTAAAGTAATTCATGAAGTTTTGTATAATTGAACTAAAGTGATAAGTACATTTTGAACACTAAATTTGTACCATAATCAAATACTTTTCAAATAGTTTTTCGTGCAATTGGTGAAGCCTATCACTTTTTGGAAAAATTAATTTATGTCAAGAGTACATTTATAGTTTAAAAAGAGTTTTAAAGTTTTACAACTACATGATGGCCGACTTGGTACTTAAACGGTACCATGATGATGACACGTTATTAAATATATTTTTAAACATTATTATGGGCTTGAATAATAAAATGTATGTATTAAAATTAATCAAAAGAACATGTACTATACGTATAAATGTATTAACGCCAGGAAAACACTGAACAATGTCAAATGCCCAGGCACTAGAATAACTGATTTAAAAGAAGTATTGTTGAGCTATGTGAATCACAGGTTTTCAGTTATACATATTCATGTGGGCACGAACAATCTGAGGAGAGGTTACAGGGGAGGTCCAGGATACAACGGGGGCCACGGCAAGCACGAGGCTCTTCACGACATGGCTGATTTGCTGTTTACGACTAAGAAAAATTTTGAAAATTCAAAATGTTTTTGTAAACAGCATAATTATTCGATCTGACATTAGCTATAAAGCTCTCCATGACTTTAACGTTCAACTTGACTTGATGTGCAATAATTTTGGACTCATGTTCTTAGAGGCCAACTGCTGGGTGTCGAGGAGGCACCTCGCCCGGGATGGAAGACATCTAATGTTTGGAGCGCTGATCCCTGCGAGTCTCGGTGTGATAGAGGACTCGGTGGCGAGCGTCAGCCAAGAAATCGTAGTCTCGCCTCTGAGGGTGTGCCCGGACCCGGTCTCTCTTCCACTCCTGGAGGAGAGCTCGGGGTCGGGTTACGCGCCGGAGTCGGGAAACGAGCAGATCGAAGCTTGTGTTTTGCGCACCTAAATATGCGCTCTTTAAACACGGGTTTCGAGGAGATGTCATCATTTATAGATGACTTTTATTTGGATTTGTTTGGAGTATCAGAAACTTGGCTCAGTCCGAGCACCCCTTCTGACCATTACGAGATACCTGGATACACGCTTTTGAGAGCTGACCGAATAGTAGGAGCCGGAGGAGGTGTGGCTCTTTACATTAAAGAAGGTTTGACTTTCGAGAGAAAGAATATACCTAGCGTGGATCCAGGCATAGAATTTATCTCTGTAGTCCTTAATATAAGGGGTATTAAGCTCGCCGTTGCCATAGTGTACAGGCCGCCTAGTGTTAGTAGCACCTGCCTCGACTCCTTCTTTCAGGCACTGTTTGTGGACATCGCAGTTGAAGTGGACTCAGTCATATGCTTGGGTGATACTAACATCAATTTGTTGTCAAGTCACTGTCAAGAAGTCAAACATCTCCGTCGCCTGTTAAAAATGACAAATAGCGTACAACACATAACGGAACCTACTCGAGTTACTGCCACATCATCCACACTGATAGATCATATAATAACAAATAAAGCGACTCACCTTGAAACTTGTGGGGTGATTGATGCTTCGAGTATTTTAGATCACAGGAATATGAAAATTACTGACCATAAACTCATTTACTGCAGTCTAATGTGTAGAAAAGAAAAAACCGTTGCCAAGTTTGTAACATATAGAGATTTTTCAAAGTTTGACATTGAGGGTGCATTAGCCAGGCTGAGTAAAGTAAAATGGGAATGTACCTATGAAATGACGGAGGTGAGATGTATAAATAGTTTTATTGCTTCAAATGTGAGAAGTATTTTTGATTCTTTGGCACCCTTGGTGACAAAAAGAATAACGAAGAAGAAAGCACCATGGAGAAATAAGGAAATTATTGACTTAACAAAATTGAAGAATAATTTACGAAAAAAATTTACAAAGACTAAACAAGAACGTGATTGGATAGAATATAAAAATATTAGAAATAGATTAAACGGTGTTGTACGCAAAGAAAAAAAGAATTTCCTTGTTGAAAAACTGACTGACTGTAAGGATTCTAAGGGGTTTTGGAAGTGCCTGAAGCAGAGTGATATAGTGAAGAAAAAGAGCAAAAACCACCTCCCAGCAGATATAAATGTGAATGAAATAAATAACTATTTCTCAAATATGGGATCCTTTTATGAAGCAGACGAAGAACTGATAAACAATTACTATCGACAGACACGTGGGGACTTGGTCAATAATTTTGTTTTTAGAAGAATATTAGAGGACAAAGTAAAGTAGGCTATAAATGAGATCACCTCCAGGGCAGTTGGAGTAGATGACATAAGTATTTTAATGATAAAAGCCGTCAGTCCATATGCCATTGGTGCTATCACCCACCTAATGAACAAATCGTTGTCAACTGGTGAGTTTCCCAAAGAGTGGAAAACAAGTATAGTTCACCCTTTGTCAAAAAAACCTAACCCGAAAGATGTCAATGACCTGAGGCCAATATCTATACTACCAGCTATGTCGAAAGTCCTTGAAAAATTAGTAACTAGGCAAATTGTTGAATACGTAAACGCAGAACGATTGCTCCCTAAACTGCAGTCAGGATTCAGAAGAAACCATAGCACCTGCACTGCGTTGATGAATATGTTTGCAGACTTGTTTGAGGCGAGGGATAGAGGCAGGTGTAGCTCTGTAGTTATGCTTGACTACTCTCAAGCCTTCGACTCCATAAGCCATGAATTACTGCTTGCGAAATTAAAATATCTGGGCTTTCAGGACGATGCAATTGCCTGGGTTAAGTCTTATTTAGAAAACAGAGAACAGGTGACTAAGATGGGTTCCGAAGTCTCACATCCCCTCGAGAAATCGAGAGGAGTGCCGCAGGGAAGTTGTCTGGGCCCTCTTTTGTTTACCCTTTATACAGCCGACCTACCCGATTGTGTGCGTCACTGCAACGTGCATGCGTATGCTGATGACTGCCAATTGCATCTGTCTTATGAGCTGAACTCAATCGACCAGGCTATTATGGCAGTCAATTCTGATCTTTTGAGAATAAGTCAATGGTCGATAAGGCACGGTCTCAAATTGAATGTTGACAAATGCACAGTAATCCATGTTGCACCTCCCACCATGATCCAACGTGTCGTTGAGGCAGCTGTGCAAGTCAAACTTGGTGACGAGTTGCTAAGGGTGAGTGACGCTGTCAGGACTTTGGGCGTGGTGCTTGACAGTGGTCTCACCTTCTCTGACCATATCACTTATGTTTCTCAACAGGCTTTGGGGAGGCTTAGGGGTCTGTACAGATACCGAACCATCCTACCAGTTGCAGCTAAGCTCCAACTGGTACAATCAATAATTCTGTCAGTGCTATATTACTGTTTTCCTGTATACGGCAATAGCATCACGCATGATGAAATGAGCCGTATTCAAAGACTGCAGAACGCAGCTGTCCGTTTTGTTTTCAGCCTCCGTGGACGGGAGCATGTGTCTGCATTTCGGGATGCTGCCGGACTTTTGCCAACACAAGCCGTATGCAGGATGCAGACTTGCACTCTAGTCCACTGTGTGCTGGCGGCGCGGGAGCCGTGGTACCTGGTGGATAGACTTGTGACCCGGGGGGAGGTTGCTCTCCGCGGTACCCGACAGGACGCGCTACTGCATTTTGCAAAGGTTAGGCTTGAGGTGGGAAGGAGAGGGTTCTCCTACTTCGGGCCTAAACTTTATAATGATCTCCCCTGTGACCTCAAGCAGCTATCGGTCTCAGCTTTCAAAAAGACTGAAGCAATATCAGTCTCACATGTATAGATAGTTTATTTTATTTGTTATTTCATATAAGTTTTGATATTATTTTGATTGTGTGTTAATTACTTTCTTACTCTTGTTGTCAGTTTTGAATTTGTGTTGAATATGTTTTAATTGTTATTTTTAGTGTAAGTTCTTTGACTAGGAGTTGTGCTGTAAAGCAGTATTGAGCAGATGTGTCACTCGTCAATAAAGGCATTTTTATTTATTTATTTAAAAATCTTGTTTCTTCACAATCCTCCCATCGTCAAAAACAAACTTCAAAAAAAGAATGGTAATACAGTATGAGGACTTATCAAAATGGCACTCATGCATGACTTCCTCCCTCCCACCACACCAAAATTTGCCATGACACACAGGATGTTTGTAATTGCAATTATATTATTACATTGCTATAGGTAGGAAAGTAATAATAATGAATTATTAGATGACTTGAATTTTGTCATTTATAGTAATTGTATAGCTTTACACCCCTTTTTTGTACTATAAATGTACTATTGATAGTTAACATTTTACTAATATTGAAATTTATTTGCATTTAGAGATACAGCATTATGCCTGAGGACCATTTTTAATAGAGGATATTTGTGTATATGAAATGCTTTAGTTTTGCCCTAACCATTACAGATATAGAAGTGATTATGTGAATGGCTCCATAAACAACTTTTCATCTTCTCCCTATGTTATGCATCATCTGCTGGGAGAGCAATCTTAATTTTTTTCTATTAAGTGCCCCAACAACAATCATAAGTCAAACTGCATTAGACTGTCAGTGCATGTTCAAGCTCAACTATGGGTGCCTGGACTAGTAGGGGTTGAAATCTTAACACAGCTATTATACAGCTCCACCGTGAGCGTGGAAAACTTTTTTCTGCTTCCAAAGCTCAAGAATGGCCTAAAAGATTTTGACTTTGAGGATGTTTCCAATCCAAAAGGCAGTCATAAAGTCTCCGACAGAGATTATGGCAGCTGACTTCCAGTGCATTGGAGTCGCTGGAAGTTGAGTATCAAAGAAAAATATTTTGAAGACAAAAAAATATTTACTGATTGGCTAATAATTTTGTTTATCAGACCCAGCCTATACTTTACAGGTAAACCCTTTAATTATGACTGAATTATTTATGTCCAATGTATTTAACTATTATTTAATGGTATACGATTAATCACTTTTTGTAATACACTTGTGTTTTCTATGAATAATGTATATTATCTTTTCTTGTTATCATTACTTACCACCATATATTTGTATATAGCTGAATATAATTATTTCAGGGGCAGAAAATTTACGAGCCAAAAAATTGTAATGCTGTCAAATTTTGCCACACGTTTGCAGTCACAGGATCACGTTGAAGAGGTTATTGAAACATTGAAAGATATGCAAATAAACTTGGTAGTAATGTAAGTAAAAATTAGTGTTTTTGGTATTGATTCACTAAAATTTTTATTTCTGTACAGAAAACATTATAGAGGTAATTGAAATTTAAGTGAAAATTTTTAAGCCTTACTGTCTTCCAAATGTTAAACATTTTTAGCATTTAAACTTTCGTATAAATTATTCTATTTCAGAGGTGCTAAAATGAGATGTAAATAGTGCAAGCAACTTGCATTTGGGAGCCTACCCCTCCCCTGGATAGGAAACTCATCCCTCTCTTTTTACTATTTGAGTTTGCAGTGCATTTATTTGTAGACAAGACCATGCCTTAGAGGCTATTTTGGGGGCCATTGACAAACTGATGACTAAAATTTGTCAAACTATCAGTAGACATGTGACACAACTTTGAAAAGTCTTGATTTTATAAGAAATCAATCTCATATAATTAAATTGTGAACATCAGTAGAAACATAAATGTCTATTTTTGGAATACAAGATATAAAATAATCTGTATTGTTTCATTTAAACATTTTACTATACAATGTTCCCAGAACAATAAATTACTACAATGAAGCAAAACGTTATCCCAAAAGCAATATTGTAAAAAGTAGATGATATGCTTGGTAAGAAGAAGGAAGGAAGAGGTGATGAAAAAGTTTTAAATCTGTACGCCTGTCTCTAGGTGAAATAACCGTAACCAACGTGAGACAGTAGTGTCCAAATATTTATTTCAGATAAATATAAAAAAATTGCAATTACCTGTAATAGTTTTCTATTATTTTACTAAAGAAAAACTCACAATTATCCAATAATTTGTGTATTTTACCACTATTATTAAAGACTGATAATTAAAATTTCAGCAGAATTGATTAATGCTGAAACACAGCTTTCTTTACTAAAGAACATCTTTCTCCTCCAAGAGGGCAAGAATGACATTTTTACAAGGCTCTGATGTCATCAAAGTGGTTAGTGTAGATGTCAGTTAATAGGAAATCTGACTCCAATTCATCCAAATTTGAAACTACCCTCAAAGAACAACCTTAAGTCAGGTTTACAGAAAAGCGCTACCAGTCAATATTAAAATACTCCTTTTATAAACTCCAGTATAGATGAACTCCATATGAAAGAACGATGTTGTTGAATAGTAAACATTGGAATCCACTGTTTTCTATTGTGATAGAAAACCTGCTGATATACCTCCTCTCACACATCAAATGTTAACATTAATCTTACATCTCTCTTAGATACAAATACAAAATTATTTATTATTTGAGACTTAGTTTACATGTATAACAACAGTCAACCTTATTACAATTAATTTATACCATGTTAATATTACACAAATTGCACTGTTATGTAATTCAATATTTTTAGTTAAAATTGTAAAACTGTGGTGTGGGTTAATTTAGCTGAACACAAAATAGCAAGGTTTTACTAATTTTCCATATATTATACACATTAAAAAAAAAAATAAGAATAAAAAATTAATAAAAAATAGAAAACTACATTAACCCTTTCCGCTCGTATGTCGGACGTCGTCCGACATTGCTATTTTGCCGTTCCGCTCGTATGTCGGACGCCATCCGACATTGCAGTGACGTCAGCTTTACTTTATTTTTAGCCGGCCTACGATGTTTCCGATTGGTGCTGCGATCGCACGGCATTCTCAGGAACTAATACATTACAGCTGAACTACGATTGGTCGGCTGCTGATTTATTTTGCTTTGTCATTGTAGTCACGTTTCCTAACCAATTTTCAGACGCGTTCGCATTAGTGACTCGATATATCGTTACCAAGTACCTCTTTTCTTTCTGATTCAGAAGTTATTGCTGAATTACTTAATTAAGGCAAGGATAATCAAATAAACATACAAAAGCCAACAGTTATCTGTCAGTATAACAAATATATGGGTGGCTTGGACCAAGCAGACCACTATATTGCTTCCTACAAATTTCCCCGTAAATCTCTGAAGTAGTGGAGAAAGCTATTTTTCTGGATGTTGGAAGTGGGAATAGTAAATAGCTTTCTCTTGTTCAACACGAATAAACAAAACCATGGAGAAAAAACAATTCAACACAGGAATTTCAGAGAAATCCTTATCACTGAACTTGTAGGCCATGTCCGTAACCCTATGAGTTTGAAGCGGGGTCGTCCTTCATCAGTAGAAAAAGAAGAAAGGCTAAACAAACAACCTCACTTTCTTGCAGCTCATCCAACAAAAAAAACTAAAGACTGTGCTGTTTGTAGCAATAGAAAGGTGCCAGGAGGAAGAAAGGAAACACTTTACTATTGTAAAACCTGTTCAAAAAATCCTGGTCTTCATCCTGCAGAGTGTTTTGAACGATACCATACCATGCTAAAATATAAAACTTATTAGTGTAATTATCAAATTTTATATCTCTAAAATATAAATTAGAAATAAAATAAAATTATTATACAATATAATAATGTATATACTTTATTGACTTCCAGTTTGCTAAAAATGGGTTTTTACTGAAAATATGCTAAAATAAATACGAGGTGAGGGGGCAGACTAGTGAAAAAAATCCGAGTGGAAAGGGTTAAGATCATTACTGACTCAGAAACTCTCCAACTGTATAAAACACATTGTTGACAAGGTGGCTGGCTACCTTTCAAGGTTTTCATTGGCTACCTCAGTCGCCAAATCCGCAGGGTGAAAGCTGATTTTATGGCATAAGGTAATCTATTAAATAAGACTGCACCAAAATGTGCTAGTGAGGCGGACACCTTCAGTCTATACATTTCAGGTCTAATGTCGGCTCTTCGTCTTGTGGTAAGGCCATGCACATCAGAGTTTTTAACCACTTTATCTCCAACTTGGCATTAGATTAGTGAACAGTAACAACTTTAAAGTGATCTATAAATCCGTGGTATGATTTTTAAATGTGTTATTCATGTAAAGTAGCATGGAATATGTTTAAATAATTGGTTTGTTTTGTTTTGATTCAGAGGTCCTGACATTGATGATGATCTATCTAGTGAAGAAACAAAGTCCAATATTCAACAGAAAGGAGAAGTCCTCATAGGCAGGATTGTGGATGAAGTATGCTGTCCATGATATATTTTACTTCTAAATGGTTAAAAATTAAGTAGTTTGTTATTTTTAACATATTAGTTAATAAAAATGCTGGCATGCAAAACAATTAATGTTTTTAAAAGAATAGCCAGTACAGTAGAGTGTCAATAATCCAAACGCTTGCTTTAAACATGTGAAGTGTATTTTGCACGGCGCCGTGAGAGGACAATGAACTTAGGAGTGTTTGTTTTGAACTATCCACTCCTCCTCTCAACAGTGAGCGAGTTTTTAACCCTGTTGCCAGTCAGTTCTGTTGATACACTTGTTCAGTAGCATAGTTGTAGTTACATGTTGTGGCTCATAGTGCATACATAATTTATGTTTTAATTGCATATTGTGTGTGCCTTGTACATTTTTATGTATCCTACCATTTTTAATGTAACTAGGAATTTAGAGGTTATGTTCGAAAATCCGAACAATTTGGAAATCCGAATCAGTCCTCCCCCCTCTAGTACCAATTAGTTTTGATTTTTTACACTCTCCTATTTATTTCACTTGTTATGATCGTTATGAAGTAATGGATGTGATGCTTATCGTTGCATTAAAGTCTGCCACTTAACTTGTTAATTATCAGAGGTCAACTTGTTAATTATTAGAGGTCACACAATAACAGACCATTGTAATGATTCTAAGAACTAACACTCTGCTGTTCAGTTGTCAAAGTGTTAAAGAACTTAGAAGAAGTTTATTTACTGTGTTTTCAAGATACTCTCCTACTCTGTGGTGGGAGAAAAGATTATTAACAATTTTAATAACACACTATACGCACACTATATGATATTTATCAATTATTTGTAGAATTGTGTAGCCTTTTTTCTATATTAACTATTATAGAGAATATGACTTTCATTGTTTGTTTGGCTGATGTGCAAATAGTATCATACTGTTTGTTAGCATTAAATTTAGATGCATACTGATAAAGCTAAATCATAATCGTAAAATTGTATTATATGAAAAAAAGAATTTGAGTGTTCTATGTTAAACCATAAGTTATTTCTCTAACCGTGTTTACATTGCAGGTAGATGGAGTAATATGTGGATTTGCAGAAGCTATGTTACAATTAGATCATTTTCAAAAGTGTGTTGGAAAAGCAGCACCCTGGCACTGTAATTTAGACATTGGAGAAGAAATATCTATACCAATTACCGGATATAAGAAAGTAAGTTTTCTCAAATTGTTTAATTATTTACAACAAGTATCACCTTGTTGTGTTCACAAGTTATCTTCAACCTTAAATTTCTTTGTCACAAACATTTAATGGTATTTCTTCAAGTTGCTGAATCTTATAAAGTTTTGAAACTTAATTTTTAAATCATGACTTGTTTTAGACAGAAAAATAAAGTAACAACTGGTTATTTTTATTTATTTATTTTTTTACTTAAAATGACCTTTCTTCACTTGTAATTTTTTTATTTTAGTTGTGAAACATGGTTTCTGTACTATTTCAGGCACTTTGTATTAATCATTTTAAATAAATGTTTATTTACTAAAATACAATAGGTTTTATATTGTACCGTCAATTCAATCCAAATTCATGTGGT
Source organism: Homalodisca vitripennis (assembly GCF_021130785.1). NCBI lineage: Eukaryota > Metazoa > Arthropoda > Insecta > Hemiptera > Cicadellidae > Homalodisca > Homalodisca vitripennis. The sequence continues at coordinate 112,977,256 of NC_060211.1, read as the reverse complement.
CTTATGGTTATGGTGACATGTTTTGAAGGTTGACCTTCATCATCAGAACTCAGTAGCCGTGGTGATGAATGGCTTTGTCATAAAATGAAAATGGTTACGTAATTCCAGTTTCCACCTGTCGTTACCACGCTGCAGCCTGCAGGAAACATTGTGCGTGATTGTGTTGTTGTCTATGTGCTAGTGGTATTTATTTATTCGTATCTTGATTAATTTTATGACAAAGCCATCCACCACCACGGCTACTGAGTTCTTATGATGAATGTTAACATTTGAAAAATGTCACTATAACCATAAGACCACATGAGTTCTGATTACCACAAGACCACATGAATTTGGATTGAACGGTAGGATATGAAACCTTTTTATTTTATTCATTAAAATCGATCTTGGGCTAAACACAATCAATTATAGTATTTATTTACAGTTTGCTCCTAAAAAAATGCTTACTTGGAAGAAAAAGAGCATTGAAAATACACCAGTAGTAGAGGAGACAGTGTTCCTACTAGGAGATGAAGAGGTAGACAAGGCAGATGTCATTCATGGTTACTTATTTGGCAGAACTGTTGTTCCTATATCAGGTAATATTCTTAAATATATGTTTTTCAATTCAATATCCACATGTATTAATTATTTAGCCTGTCATTATGATAATACACTAATAAGGATTTGTTTGTAGTTATCAGTTTTCATTAGATCCTAGGGGGAAGGTGGGTTATAGAAGGATGGTTCCCCTACCTTTAGTGAATGGCTGCCATTTCCGGCTCGGTTGTCTAAACATTCAACCTTCCCTGAACTTTTTGGACACCTTGTATACCTGATTAAAATATATAGCTCGTTATATCTGTGTTAAAGTAACATTGTCTCATACAAATGAAACATATTAAAGAATGGTTGTTATTACTACAATTTAGTAGATCAAATAAAATAAAACCGATAATAAAATTTAAATTTACACATTACCATTGGCAACAATGTATTAATTAGTTGTTATAATTAAACTTTCTTGTTAAATAATAAAATGGACATTTTCGTTTCAGGAGAGGACAAAATGTCAATGGCAATAAAAACACAAAAGTGTTTTGATGTAATTGGCTTTACGAAGAAACAGAATGTTCCACGCCACATGTTTATGGGTGACTCAGCACACTACATTGTACCAAGGAAGGGGATCAAGGTAACCAATGTCGTATAGATCTTAAGCGGCCCATACACTAGACGTGCAATGCACGCCGTGCCAAAATTGGAAGAAACGTGCCAGTGTGTGGAGGTCTCCGTGCTAAGCACGCCGTGCATTGCATGGCACGATGGCAATCAAGATCGGTTTGATTTTCGGCGTGCCGTGCCACCTACCGCCGGTCCATCCTGCAAGTGTGTGGACCAGTCCCGCGCCACGTGCTGAGAGTGGAGTGTCTTTTGAGGTTGTTTTTCGTTCTCTCGCGGCAAATACTCTCTCTCCTATATTTACCACTTCAACTGCTGACACACAAACTTTTCTCTCTCCTAATTTCTTACCATTATTTATAGATTCGTACAGAAATCACCATTGTTTGTGGCGAGTGAAGTGTAAAGAGTACTCAAATAAAAGTCTAAAACAAAATGCGTATTTAGACCTAGTGGAACTGTGCAGAACTGTGGTGCCTGATTGTACAGTTGATTATGTGCATGTATGCATTATGTAGCACGACAATATTACACAATATCACAGTACCACAACCAACTTATAGCACGACACGGGACTGACTAAACTGTCAGTGTGTGGGGCACAAAGTGCCATGCCAAGCACGGCGTGCCAGTATAAAAAACTGCACGGCGTGCAATGCACGTCTAGTGTATGGGCCGCTTTAGGATAAACATTGCGCTATATATATTTAAGTGAACAATCTTGATATGATATAAATATCAAAAATATCAAGACCATATAACTAAAATAAGAGACCGGCACAATACAGTGTTATATTGCATTTAATTAAATTTCTAAGATTTAGGAAATTGAATGAGAACCAGAATTGAAGGTTTATTCCAAATGAATTTATGATTAGAGAAACAACTGATAATCGTTCTTTAGTATATTTTACATCACGCTTCAATGTTCCAACAAATTATTTAACCGGGTAAACACTTGGATTAAATTTGCTATTATGTAGGCCTGTGGCTATCTCACTTTTATGCATGTCTTACAGTATAACATGTCCTATGGTGAATTTAAAACCAAATTGCCCTCTTGGTTAATGTAAACTAAAGAAACAAAATTTATTAACAATGCTTAATACATACAAACAAAATCAGGCAAAATTAAAACAAAACTGGGTATTTAAAAACCAATTACTGAAAAAAACAAATCACTGACTCAGAAATCAGTTTAAATTTATTTTGGAAATAATGCGCTTGTATGTATTGAAATTGTTTTCCCACTTGGGTGGGTATCAGGCCTGTCACATTAGGATCAAAACATAAGTATATCATAATGCATTTGAGATCAAAATAACTGTAAGTAGCAATAAAGCACTGAAGTACTTTAAGGACCTCCTAAATTTTGTTTAATACTGTCTGGAAACTTTTAGCTCACATTCATAGTGATTGGAAGTCTTATAAAGCTTGAAACTTGATTTGGGTTTAGATACCCAAATCCATTTACAAAACTTGGAATTCATAGAAAACTCAAAGTTGGGGTATTTAGAATTTTTTTATTCATTTTAGTACTTATTTTTATTATTAAATAGTTTTTAAAAAGAATGAAAGTGTGTTCCTGCCACAAACTCCAGTCTCTGCTATACCAAGCTCAGGCATGATTATAATAGAGTAGATGTAAACTTTGCTTTAAATAAATTACTGTTAATAAAAGTTACAAATTGTAGTAATAAGAGTCACAATTGCAAAGATTGTAATTGATCTTTTTCATAAAACAGTAACTACATTTACGGTGTAAAAATATTGTAATTACCTAATTTATTAAGTAATTTTTAGGGAGCCCAAATAGCAGTTACAGCTTTGGTGAAAGCTCTTCTAGAAGAAAGCATGGTTGCTATTGTCCGTAAAGTCTATAGCAAGAACAGTGCCCCTAAAATAGGAGCTTTGATACCAACTTGTGAGGATGAATTTTATGTAAGTAATTATTTGTTGTCTTATTTACTTGTATTACGTTTTCTATATGCATATTTTTTTAAGAATAGGTTAAATGATCAAAATTAATTAATTTTATTTTTAATTTGGAAGTTGCTATTGAGTGGTAAAAAAATACGAGGGTTGTATTCAATATTTGATGATTACTCCTTATCTACAGCAACTATGTTTATCAGATTCTGCATACACTGTCTCTGTACATTCCTGCTTGCACATGTCTTCTCTTGCCTTTGTCACCAAAATGATGGAACAAAAAGGATAAGCAAATTCGTATCAAGTTTTGTTCTATACTTGGGAAAACATGTGTCAAATAGTCCAGCAAGCTTTTTGGGGGAGAAGCCAAGTCCCTGATTTCCACGAATTTGTGGTTCAACTGTTTTAAAAAAGACTGTGATTCAGTTATTCGCATTTTGGTCGGCCTTCATCAACATGAACCCCCCAAACATATTGTACTGTTAGCGATCAAAATGGACAGTCGCTTAACGCTGCGCTAGTTGGAAGACGATTTAGGCAGCAAAACCATTTTTGCCGAAATCCCGTCCGAGAATCTGGGTTTAAAACAAGTGGTTGTGAAATTTTTCCCAAAATTGCTTACCAAAGGTCAAAAGGAGCAATGTATTGAAGTCACACAAGACGAAACTATGACCAGTGAACCCAACTTCTGGCTGTATCCAAAATCAAAATTCCCGCTCAAAGCAACCAGACTTTAGATCAAACAGTTGGTAACAAGAATATTGGAAGAGGTCAAATTGAATGCAGAGTAATGGTGATCCAGAAGATGGTCTTTGCAACTTGTTTGAAGTGTAAGGATCATTTGAACAAGTTCATTGTGTTAAATGGAGAGTACTTGGAATGAGACTAAAGATTGGTTGCAATCGTTTAGCTAGTTTTCCAATAATATCAAAATATTGGATACTTTCCAGACAGCCCTCAAATAACTCTTTTATTTATTTTGCATTTCCAAATCTATATAATTGCAAGCACTTAGTGTATTGTTTTGTTAAAATTATAGTTAAAATATCTGTAGTCTGTAAGTTGACATAAAGTAACCACAGTTAATTACATAATTAATTATTTTCTTGCTCAGTTTATTACTGAGAACATCTATAATAAATAAATTAAAATCAAATATTAGCATTTTTAGAAAAAAATAATATTTGAGTTTCTGAACAATTTGGCTTCAGAAAAAGGATGAGTACAATGACTGCATTATTTAAATTTATTGATGGTGTCATGGACCTTGGATGGATCCCAGAGCGCAGTGGATGTGTTTTGCGATCTATCCAAGGTGTTTGCCTGTGTTAATCATGATATACTCATTGAAAGGTTGAATGCTTATAAATTTTCTAAGAATTTAATATCTTGGATCAAATCTTATGTATCAAATTGTTATCAAAGGACAGTCATCTGTAGAAAATATATTAAATCTAAATCACAGTAGGAGCAATTAACCCTTTGAGTGCCAGGCATATTTGGGGGGTGGTGTACCAAAAAGTGCTAGGTCTATTTTAGCAAATTTGTAAGCGTTAAAAAAAAATTCATTTAGTTTGGTTATTTATTTAGCTATCAACCTAATTTTTCTTTTAATTTTCTTTGCACAAATTGCAGTTTACCAAAACATAATGTAAACTGCCATGGAACTATATCTAGTAATAAAAAAAATTTACTTACCAAAGATATTTTTCAAAACTTTTTTTGTTTTTCCATTTTTACACTCAATAACATCAATGAAAAAAATACAAGACTTGTAACAATGTATAAAAACTGAAAGAGCATTTAGTTATGAATAACTGTACACATTTTCACTTCAAAATCTTTTGTTATCACTTCAAATTAACATTGTTATGTCACTTTTACCGCACCAATGTAAAATTGTATTTATCAGCTGTGACAACAAAGAATGTTCAAAACTGTGATTATTTTTATTACAAATATAAATATTATATATATATATATATATATATATATATATATATATAAATATTTTCCTCAAATAGGAGTTAGCATACAAATTTGTGTACTTTACAAACATACGAGGGTCTTCCAGAAAGTAAAGAACGTTTTGTTATAAGTCAATAAAAACAAAAGATAAGAGCATGAAAATTTATTTATAAATACTTATAAACTTACTCTATTTTTCTACAAAATCGCCGGAACTGTCAAGGCACTTGTTGTAGCGTGGCACCAGTTTTTCTATACCGACGTTATACTGTTCTGCCGCCAAGGAATGAAGCCACGTTTTTACTCCTTCTTTGAGGTCTTCGTCACCCAAAAAGTTTTTTCCGCCTAAAAACACTTTCAACTTTGGAAACAAGTGATAGTCACTCGGAGCCAGATCTGGACTATACGGAGGGTGTCCGAAGATTTGCCATTTGAAAGAATTGAGTTCTGCTTTGGTTCGTGCACTGCAATGAGGCCGAGCATTGTCGTGGATCAGCACCACTTTCGACGACAGCATTCCGCGTCGTTTGTTCTGAATAGCGCGGCGAAGCCGATGCAAGGTCTCGATGTAGGCCTCTGAGTTGATTGTTTCGCCTCTCGGCATGAACTCCACATGGATTAGGCCTTTTCGGTCCCAAAAAAACTGTTGCCATCAATTTCCTGGTGTTCAAATTTGGTTTTTCTTTCCTGTTTTTTGTTGGTGAATTCGAGTGATGATGCCATTCCATTGACTGGAGCTTTGTTTCCGGGGTTCGATAGGAAACCCAAGTTTCGTCACCCGTTACGATGCGGTCAAGAAACGCATCACCTTCTTCGTCATACTGAGTCAAAAACTCAAGAGCTGCTCCCATCCGTTTAGTCTTGTGGACATCAGTAAGAATCTTAGGCACCCAACGAGCACACATTTTCTGATAACCAAGACGTTCAGTCACTATTTCGTGCAAAAGCGACCTTGAAATTTGTGGAAAAAATTCCACTAGACCACTCAAAGTGAAACGACGGTTTTGTTGAATTTTTCCATCAACTTTCGCTGCCAACTCGTCAGTAACGAGTGACGGCCTTCCACTTCGTTCCTCGTCGTGCACATTAGTTCGACCTTCCTTAAATTGAATGCACCATTTTCTCACTGATGACTCGTTCATCGCATTGTCACCGTAAACTGCCTTAATTTGCCTATAAATTTCAATAGGTCGAACATTCTGTGCATTCAGAAACCGTATCACACTACGCAGTTCACACTTGGCGGGATTTTCAATTAACGTCGCCATTTTAAACTTTCACAGGAGACGCAAACGTGACATCACGGTACCGCTACTCAGCTCACACTGAGGCAGAAGGTGTGGCTAACGAACAAGCTATCTACCGCGGTGGTGGGGGAACTGCGCCGCCCGTGATGCGCAATCGTTCTTTACTTTCTGGAAGACCCTCGTATCTAATATTACTGGGGTGAAAAACAAGTTGAAGTAGCTGACTGGTGGTGAATTGCTATTTGGACAGTGTTTTACAAAAGGCCTATTACTACAAGAAAAATTCTCATTATAACCTGGGTCATTTTCCTCATTCACTTCTATCCATCCACTTCCATCTTCATCTGAGTTTTCATCTGAACTGTCAGGGATTACAGTTCTAGGCCTACCCCTAGGCCTAGGTTGAGGACTAACATCTTCATCTGATAGTTCATCACCTTGAAACAAAACGTTGTGTAGGCCTAGTTTGCACATTTCGATTACTGGGTCCAGGTTGGTCAATTCCGCAATGCGAATTACAGTTAACTGGAACATGACGTCATGAAGATCAGCTCTCAATTATATCTAGATCATTCGTCATCTTTGTTAATATAAATCGTTCTAAAGACAACTAAATCGATATATTATGAAAACAATAACTCTTTATGAACAAATATAAACTATAATTAAGTCAAAATATTAGTATTTGGATTTTGTACGAATATTTTTCCGAACGTCACTTTTCGGCCGACTTTCGACGTCCGACAGAATCGGACGTTGGCACTTTTCAGACATCATTTTGACGTCCGATAGAATCGGACGTTGGCACTCAAAGGGTTAAAAGTTAGGGCTCCTCAAGATTCAATTATAGGACCTCTTTTGTTTCTTTTGTACATAAATGATCTCCTTGCAAAACATATCAAACAGTCTCAATTTATGCAGATGACACGACTGCAATTGTTAAATCTAAGAATGATGACGAATTGAAAGTTAAAATCAGTGAAACCATAACTGAGTTAAAGGAATGGTTTGAAGCAAATGGATTCAAGCTAAACAAAGAAAAAACTAAATTGGTAACATTTTGTACTCCTCAATCAAGAAATCATTATTTTAGTGATTTAGAATTTGAATATCAGATTTTCTATTAGTAAAAACACCATATTTGGGGCTAGAACTGGATTTGCATTTAAATTGGACTAAGTGCATTCAAAATATTTTAGGAAAGTTAAACTCAGCATGCTTTGAAATGCTTATTTTGAGACATACCATAGATTTAAAAACATGTTTAATCATATATTATGCTTATTTTTATTCAATCTTTTAGTACGGGTTTGAGTTTTGGGGGTTTTCAACAGATATAGATAAAATTTTTACAATTCTGACAATAAATGAAATTTTTAAGATTAATTTCATTTTCACCTTGGAAGGCTTCTTGTAAACCTATCTTTAATGAAGATAAAATTTTAAGTGTACCAAGCCTAAAAACGCTATTAACAGTGCAATCTAATTATGACAATCTTTTTAATGAAAACCATAAACACAATCATAATACTAGGTATAAAACTCATTTTCAATATCTCAGACATCATCTAAAAGTGGTGGAAAAAACACCATCCTACACGGGGAAAACATTTTCAATAAATTACCTTTAAGGTTTCAGGAATTAATGTATTCAAACGCATTCCAAGATAACATTAAGAAGTTGTTACTTAATAAAACATATTATAATGAAAGTGAGTTTTTAAATGAAGGTTTTTAAATTTTAAGCACTGTATTACTGTTTGTTAATGTTCATTTTATACTTTTAAGTAGGTCTATAAGTTGACATGATTGCTTTCCTTTGATAAGTTAATTAATACCCTGTTTTATTGCCGTTTTGCGTGTTTTATTGTATTGGGTATTTGGTTGTTTGGATTTACTCAAACAAGAGTAATGTAGTTTTTATTTGACAATGTGATCTGTTTTATAGCTTTGCTATATTATTATGAAACGTTTGTGACAGTAAAAAAAAGTGACATTTCTTGCAAATAGAGCTGGTGGTGAGGAACCTAGGTTGCACTTGACGTAAGGATTAAATACATTATTACAGTTGTTTATATTTGGTTTGAAAATCTATTATAGAATTAGAAATTTTTGACCAGGAAAAAACTGGGAATTTGAAAAAAGGTTTTTAGTGGCTACTCTGAAATTTTTGTGGGTTATTCAGAAACACATATCAAACCTTTACTACTATATCGTTTAAATATTCAAAACATTTTAAAGAAAATCTAAAAATAAATTTGTTGTGAATTTATCATATCTTTAAAATGTTAACTCATAATTCTACGACCAAAAATAAAGGTATCAATGTTTTAAGTCTTAACATTATTTGTATGGTTTGTATGAGTTAAAACCCAAGGTCGTGTCACTGGCTCATGAAGCAGTAATATCCATGGCATGTCTATATTCAGTTGTGCATGTTTTTTGTTACAGTTCTTTTATTATGTGCAACTGCCTTATGCTGAGGATGAGCGTAGGGTGAAACTTCCTTCGCTGAGTAAAGTTCAGCTCTCACAAGACCAGTTTGATGCTATTGGCCAACTTATAGACGATATGGACCTCACGCAACTGTGTGTATATTTTAAGTTCTATAATTATTTTTCAGACCTACACATACAGAGAACAAAGTATTAAATAAGATATGAAGAGGTGGTCAATTTACATAAACATCCAAACATGTAAAATATTTAAAATATGTTTTTAAGGGAAATCAAATTACTAAAACTAGGTTCTTATCCTACCATCAATTAATTTATTGGTCAAGGGAGTTGTTGGTAGAATAAAAACCTAATTTTGGTTATTATAAACAATCCTAGGTTATTCACTATGAATTATAAATTCAAATGAAGCCTATAAATTATATGTAGTCTTGTTTCTAACTAAAGTTGACTTTAACAAAACAACAACTAATTTTTAACTCTTAATTACAATGTTCTGTCTTTTGTTGCAAGTAAATTGCTTAATTAGTAGGGGCAGTAATACTTCATGGTAGCCTGTTGATAAGGGTTGTCATATAAGGGCTCTATTGTAATAAATAATATATATATATATATATATATATATATATATATATATATATATATATATATATATATATATATATCTGCAATTATGATGTGCTATATCTAGGTTTTTTCAACATGGTATGGAAAATAATAAATAGTATAGAAAAATGACTTGCATGTATATTAGATGTAAGACTTAAATGTTATGAATTTTTTGAAAAATGTTTTTACCTAAAATGGATGGAACCACGTTTGGAACAAAATTTATTTTGTTTTTTAAAATAAATAGATTTATAGCAATATATGAAAGTAAATTGAGTATAATATGACTGAAAATTCAAAGGTGCACATAAAATCTACTATGAGGCCTACCAAAAGCTGTAAATAACAAGAAAAGAATCAAGTCTGGTTATTTATTGATTATAAATAATAATGTTACTTGTTAAGTTGTCTGTATATGGTAATTATTATTTATAGTCACAGAACTGTAACATGAAACAAAACAGATATTTTCACTGCATATTTAGTAGCCTACAGAACAATAACAAGGTAGGAGTACGCCACACCACATGTTACATAACAGGCTTTGCTGAGATTGCATGAAAAATTTATAACTGCTTCAACTAGCTTTTCAATCTCAATGTTGATTTCCGTAATTACACATCAACTTATCCTTAATAATATATTTAGTAATGAAATGTCATAATTTTTAAACATAGAGCATGTGTTTATAGTAATTATATTTATGTCTGTATACAAAACATTACATTTATTTTGATCAGGGTAGTGAATTCTGTTCCTTGGTTAATCCAATTTTTAACTGACCCATATAAGTAGGGATTCATTGCCAGTTATGGAATTTGGTAAATGTATATTAATAATTAATATGATCGAAAAATCTTACTTCCGGTGTGGCTTTCTTTTGTATTTTGTTTTGCCCTGCATCTGCGTAGTTGAAATTCCTATAATGGCAGGCACTATTTTGCTAGTTGTGCACACCTTCATTCAAACTTATATAGAATGTTTATTATTTCAGTAAAGTTTTAACTATTGCATATTTATTTTTAAGTCAGAATCCATAAATATTTTTGTTTGATTAATTTTGTTTATTTCAATTTATGAGTTTTTGTTTATTACAAGTGAAAAAAGGAAAACTAAAACAATAATTTCCAAAACTAAAACCTTATAAAAAAATAGAAATAATTTTTTGTATTACTTTTCAAAATATGCAAATTGTCCTAAATTTGTTTTTTAAGAAAACACTAAAAAATTTCCGCTTTTCTAAAACTTTAAAATTTTTTTTGTAAATAGTGAAATTTTGTGTTTTTACAACAAATGGCATTTTAATTCTAACATTTATGAATATTTTCTCTATGGTTATTGTATTTTGAGACCTTCTCTATGTTGAAGAGCATAAAATTTCATATCAGAAAAATATATTTTTTGTTTTTTTTAATAGGTTTAAATGTACACTTCAAATGAAGTATAATTTATCATAATAAGAAAACATATTTACGTATATGAAAGCTGCTCATGGCATTTCCAACCCAAAAACTTAGTCGGACTCGATGGAAGATAAGTGGGCCACCTGACATCTTTTCTGTTCCGGATGGAGAAAATGTTCAAACTTGTCTCGGCACACTTGTAGTGAACACCTATTTTGCACTCAGCACACCCAATTGTATTTTTTTTTCTCACACACTGCAAATTTTCTATTGTTTTTACCCAGTAAGGATTGCATGGTATGAGTGGACGGGAGGGGGAGGGGACACTAATATAGAGATGAATCACCCTGAGGTCCTGGAACTGGAGCAGCAATTGCAAGAAGACTGTCTACAATGTTGTTCATAAACTCCCATCTGCTCATAGGCTTTTTTTATACAAGATAGAAGCATTTAGGAGTGCCATATCAACGAAATGTTATACATTTCTTCCATTACCACTTAATTGTTTGGCTGCAAGTCAATTGAAAAATACTTTTGTCTTTGCAATCAACATCCCCCATGTATTGACTGTAGCCTGATATTACCACCTGTTTGATCCTGTGCTTATCACTATGACTTACTACTTCCTGATCCTCTGCTTGGTAGGCTGTAGTGATAAGCATGACAGGTTTTCTTGTTTTGCACTCCCTATATTTCACGACAAGCACTTGTTTTTCCTGAAATATAGGGATTCACCAACTGGAATATTTGACTCTTTCTCATGATTTGAAATAAATTGCTTCCTTTACTAATTGTGCCTGTAAGAAAGTTCTCTCTTGTCAACAACAAATTTGCAAGGGGGACTTTTGTGTAAAAATTATCGGTGAACAGGTGGTAATACTTACAGTATAATCCAGCAGTCGTTATTAAGTCATTCACAACTTTTTGGGCAAACAATATCAAATTGTATTGTTAAAAATCAACAGTATATATATACTGTATATATATATATATATATATATATATATATATATATATATATATATACATCTTATATATATATATATATATACATCATATATATATATATCATATTTCATTCTCAAGATGTCCTATAGACAGATAAATAAACAGAAAATCATACAGAAAAAAGACATTCCTTCATTCCCAGTCAAATAAAAGAGAAATTGTGTCATCCTGCCAAGTGATATGCTTCAGTGACGCTCAGCCAAATTAGACAGAAATAGTTAGACATGCACCATCATAGAACCCATTCTTGTCTATGTAGAAATGAAGTTCATGTAAATTTCAAAATAAAATATTTCTGACAACATCTTGCCACATAGTACACTAAAAACAGTTTTGTTCATTATATTGGGTTTCATACGAGTTTTTAAATGATAAAAGTCTACATAACAAGTCACCATAAAATTATATTTGATGTGTTGGGAGGAATACAACTCACCATGTGTTGCATAACAGGATTTGCTGAGGTTTCATGCAAAATATCAGTTCAAAAGGTCATTTTATTCATGATATGTCTTACGGACAGATAGACAAGCAGGCAATTATACAGAAAAAAAGTGTTTTCATCCCTTTGGGAGGAAAAAGGAAATTGTGTCAGTCTACTTAGTGAAAGGCTTCGATGAGTTCAGCCAAATTCAATGACTGGACATATACAGTCATAAAAGTCATTCTAGTCTATATTGAATTAAAGTTTAATGTAAAAATTTAACGTCTACAGATGAAATATTTCTCAAGATATCTTGCCATAGGATATATTCACACTTTTGTTCATTAAATTTGGTTCCATAGCAATGTTTAAATAATAAAAATTTAATCCCTTTTCCTTTTACTTTATGCACACAAAAAACAGCATAAATTATGTTGTATGTGTTGGGACAGCATCTCATATGCTTTTGTTCAGTTTGTTTACAAATTTATTTATTCTGCTATTTCCTCATTGCCGTAACGGTTACCTATAAAAATAATGTAAAAATATTCGCTAATTATCAGCAAAATCCTTATTTTCCTTTATTTCTTACTTTATTTTATTATCCCTGTGACAGTGCTCAAAGGCCATCCAACTTTTCAGCACGGAAGTTCAAACAATTTGCTCAAGACTGTGAGTTTGAAAGTTTCACAAGCAGTCCTCACTATCCGCAGAGCAACAGAAAGGCTGAGGTGTCTGTAAGAATATCAAAGTACATGTTAAAGGCAATAGAAGAAAAACTGACTTTTACAAAAGGTTACTGCTGCATAGAAAAACACCCAACAAGACAAACTTCAGCTCAGCTCAAAGAATGATGTGTTGCCGGTTAAGATGCCACTGCCAAACATCAGAACAAATCAAGAAATTGTAGATCCAACAGATGTTCAAGAAAGTTTAGCTAAAAACAGGACCTGATCAGTAGAAACATACAACGAGAATGTAGTTCAAAGAAGAGATCTGGATGTTGGTGAAGAAGTTTGGTAAACGAAGAAACTTGAAGATGACTCATTTAAAGGGGTAAATTGGTTAATAGTAAAGGAAATCGTTCATATGAAGTGGAGGATGGTGAAAATGAAGCTGTGTATGTCAGGAATGAGAGATTCATGCAACCATTACATTAAAATGAAGACATCAGATCAGAAAGACCTTGGAGAGCAGTTACTCTTCCCAGACAATTTGACGATTATATAATATACAGGGTGAACCAAGCGTCCCAACAAACAATGAAAACAGGATGATGTACATCCAGTACAATGATCAGCTTGTCAGCTGATCAGAGTTTAGCAAACATAATATTCATTCATTATTGTTGTTGTTTACTTTTACTTTTTTTTAAATCATTCTGTTGGAAACTTTTGAATAAATATGTTGAGTTGTTTTCCTTTGTTTCTTTCTTTATTTTATTGTTTTTTTTTAAAGTAAAAATAGTTAATAATTGTCTGTAGCTGACATGTTTCCATTCTAAAATGTAGTACTGACAGTATCTCTCATGGTGTACGCAATTAAATAATTTTTAATATTTTAAAGACACACAATGAAGCATGTGCATTAGCTACAGAACTACAGATGGAACATGCTTGTTTGCAAGGGATGCCATATTATATATATTATATATATATATATATATATATATATATATCTTCAAAGAGAGGTTAGGTGCCAAATGGCTCACACATTTACAGAAACAGGTTATTCTCTTCTTAACAAATAAACCACGGTATATTGGTTTGAAACATTTATAAATTTTCGTGTATCTAGGTACACTTCTTCAGATAAATATATATGTATAAATATTTACATAAATTGTGAAAAAACATTAGCGCGAAATCTTCTAATGTTGACTTTGATCTTAGACACAAAATTATTTCAGATATAATGTCAGACTCTGCAATATTGCCTGTAAACTCCATTTTTTTCGAAGATGAAAATCCCAAAGTAGATATCTCTGATCAATATAAACCAACCTATAATATAAAAAACCATCATACTGACCCTCATAATTTTTTTGAAGACAATCAAACAAACATTGAAAATCTGTCTAATTGTGTACTCACAGAAGGGGAAATAAGTGTTTTGAAAAAAGGCCTTACCTTTTGCCCTACCCCCAAATTTGACCAAATCAATTTAGTGGATGATGCATTAAAATTTGCACGTAAGGTTCGCATAAAACATTATTTTTCTACAAACAGCTCATATTCCTCTAATACTCTTCCATGTTTAAATAAATTTAAAGAAGAAAGTGACTGGGAACCTCCACCATTAGCCCCTGATCATCCCATTGAACAGTTCATCAACGTCATATTGTCAAACCTATCTAATCCTTCATTTCAAGATTCCTTAAAAGGAAGAAACAACTTAACGCCTATTGAAATAAAGTCTATAAAATCACTCCAAAATAACAAGGACATTATAATAACACCGGCTGACAAAGGAGATAAGGTAGTTATTCAAAACATGCAAGATTACATCACTGAAGCAGAAAGACAATTGTCTGACTCAAATACATACCAATCACTTGACAAAGATGCTTCCAATGAATTTAATAAAATTATTAAACAATTTCTTAAACAACATGGGGAAAATGAAGAACTATCTCTTAAAACAATAAATTTATTAACTCCCAAAATTCCAAGAACTCCAACTTTTTATCTTCTTCCAAAAATTCATAAAGATATTAGGCCACCTCCAGGACGTCCAATCGTAACCAGCTACGGTTGCCCAACTGAGAGAATTTCTGCATTTATCGATGATCAGCTGCAACCATTTGTCAAACAACTACCCTCCTATGTAAAGAACACTGATGACTTCATTTCAAAACTATCAAAAGTTAATCAACCTGTTTCGAAAAACACAATTCTAGTTACTGTTGATGTCACATCACTGTACACAACCATACCACATGATGATGGTATAAATGCTGCTAAACATTTTCTCAACAGCAGACCCATTGACTCTAAACCTTCTACAAATTTCTTACTAAAACTTATACATTTTGTTTTAACAATGAACTGTTTTAGATTTCACAATAAATTTTATCTACAAGTCAAAAGGCACAGCCATGGGAACAAGGATGGCTCCTTCTTTTGCCAATTTATTCATGGGATTATTGGAAGAAAAATTCCTAAATTCTCAGAACCATCTTCCTTTAGTTTGGTTTCGTTTTATTGATGATGTATTTTTTCTGTGGGATCATGGTGAAGAACTCCTTCAAGAATTTCTACATGCATTGAACACGTTTTCAACCCTCAAATTTACTTGGAAATTTTCTCATGAAATTCTTACTTTCTTGGACGTAGATGTTTTTATAGAGTCTGGTTTGTTAAAAACTAAAATACATGTAAAAGACACAAATACTATGCAGTATTTGAGTTACAATAGTTGTCACCCCACTTACGTGAAAAAAAGTATTCCGAAGAGTCTTTCAATTCGAGCGAAAAATCTTTGCAGTAATGAGGATGATTTTATTAATTATATCAGTAAATTAACTTGTGGTTTTAGAAAATTAGGATATCCCGATAAAGTTATCAAGAACAATTTGAATCAACCATCAAACAAAAATAATAATCCTTTTCCCCAAAACGATCCGAAATTCATAACAAAATTTTATCCTGGCCTTCACAAAATCAACGCAATCATGAAGACAGCCTTTAACCTACTTCAAAATTCTCAAGAAACTAAAGACTTATTTTCAAAATCTCCAAGAGTTGTATTCAAAAAGCCCGCCAACATTAAACAGATGTTGGTCTGTACTGATCCTCTAAAAAAGGAAAATAAGGAATCAGTCCTTTGGTTGTAAACCTTGCCAAAAACCCCGTTGTGGAACCTGTAAGATCATGTCTACAAGTCAAAATTTCAAAAGTAATGTAACCAATCATGTATATCCTATCAAAGGAACTATCAACTGTGACACAAAAAACCTTATTTACCAATTTGACTGTAAATTTTGTGAAAAACAATACGTCGGCCAGACATCGAATCCTTTGCGGATACGAGTAACTGGCCATCGATTTGACATTGTCCATAGCGATATAGAAAAACCTTTAGCCAGTCACGCTATCAATGTCCATAAACAAAATCAGATATAAAATTGCTACAGCATCAAAGGCATAAATAAAATCCCTGAAGATTCAAACGAAAGCCTTAATAGATTTAAATTGAAAAAAAGTGAAACTGCACACCAATTGGTGCTTCAGACAAGACATCCAAGGGGTCTTAATTTAAGATAAATTTAGTTTTCGGCAACTTATTCACACACGTCATGCCATGGCCCATCAGCTGCTGATCTACTGTATTTATTTATAATGTTTGTTTTTCTTGTTTGAGTTCTAACCTAATGTTTTTTCACAATTTATGTAAATATTTATACATGTATATTTATCTGAAGAAGTGTACCTAGATACACGAAAATTTATAAATGTTTCAAACCAATATACCGTGGTTTATTTGTTAAGAAGAGAATAACCTGTTTCTGTAAATATATATATATATATATATATATATATATATATATATATATATTACAGTAACATGGTGTTGCCTAAAATACTAGTAGAACTAAAAGTACTAATACTAAAACTAAAATTTAACAAGGGCTTTTTAGAAAGTAAAGAACGTTTTAGAATTAAAAAAAAAAAATCAGTAAAGTGCAAGAAAACATTTTATTATATATACATGTGAAAGAGTGACTAAAATACTACTTTTCTACATAATCGTAACACAAATTCGGGCACTTATCGTAGTGGTGGACAAGCTTTGAAATTACTGTACCATAGAATTCTGTTGCCTGTGATCTCAGCCACTCAGTGATGTGTAGCAAAAACGTGCCACTCAACGTGTTGTCAAAACGCTGTGCTGCTGGCCAGGTCTTCATTTTCAGGAACAAGTAAAAATCCATGACCACCATGACTCCAAAAACAACAAAGCTGCCCCCATTTATTGTTCTTTATGGTGATCTAAAAGCATTTTTGGCACCCATCTTGCAAAAACTTTATGGTAGCTTAGCTTGTGTGAAACAATTTCAAACAAGTAAGTCCGTGAATCTTGTGAGAAATGTAGAGAAAGCTAAGTTATTTTGAAACAGTGGTTTTCATGAAATTTTTTTGTCAAATTTGGCGACAGAACATCAATCACAATGCTCGGATGTCCACTCTTTTCTTGGTCATGATTGTTTGTTCTACCATTTTAAAACTGAATGTACCACTTCCTGGAGAACTTTCAGTCCATTACATTGTTCCCGTACACTCACACAGATCCAGATGAATTTCTATTGGTTTTAAGTTTTTGCTAACAAAAAATGAATCACAGACCCCACTTCACAACTGGCGGGATATTTGATTGTAGTACACATTTCAAATTTGAATATAAAAAACAGAGATATTCCCATGGTCACGGCTCAACACTGACTGAGGTGCCGAGCATGAGCACACCATATATTGAAAGAAAGAAGAAAGAAAGAAATTTATTTCTTAAAGAAAGTAATATACATTTTATTTTTCTTGTTAGACAGTAAAACCATAAATAATCTTCTTGAAAATATTCTTTTAAATGTAAAAAAAAAAAACAAAGATCTTAAAATCAAAATAGAATATAACACAGCCTTTCTTGTGCTCAGTCTGACCTTAAGACAAAACACATAATAATATTTAAAATATACCATATGTTGTAACAAATATAAACGATAATAGCATTTATACTAATAACATAAACTGAAACTTTCTTTAAGAAAGATACAGGGCCTCCAAAGCAGAGCTTGTAATGAGGTCCCATCCTTGAATTTTAAATGAATATTTTAGACAAGTTTTATTATTGTATTTTCTTGATGGACTCCCTATACTTAAATTCTAAATATAAATATTTATGTAAACTTAAAAAAACAATATATATATATATATATATATATATATATATATATGATTGGCAAGCCCCTGGCGGCATCAGGTGGAAACATAATTTACTTTCTGAATAGCCCTTGTACTTTCAGTATAGTACTAAAAAATATTTTTACCTATAGTAGTTAGGGAAGCTGTAATAGGTGTAATAATGTAAGTGATAAAATACATCTGCTGAATAAACTGCAAAACAATAAGATTCATATTTTAGAAAACTATAAAGTAATCTATTTACATTGTAGTTTATTTTAGGACCTTTTGATGATAACAGTTTGAAGTTACTAGTATAGACAACTTAAATTTATCTTTTTGTATGTTCTAGAGATGAGGATGAAGATCCTTACAGCCAGTTGATAAATCCTGCAGTGGAGCACTTGAACAACATGGTCGTCTTTAAAGCACTCCATCCTGATTCAAAGTTACCATCAGAATTAAGTGTTAACATAAAGAAAATGCTACAACCCAAGCCAGAAATTCTTGAAAAAGCCTCCACCTCTTTAGATAAAATTAGAACACTGTTTAAACTTGAAGAGGTAGAGCAGAAAAGTTACCGGAAAGAAGCGGCAGATCTCTTTAAAAGGTACTTATTTTAGAACAACAATTGAGTAATTCTACAATGATTTAAAAACAATGAATTTATGAAGGGAATATTAAATATTGTGCAACATTTAATTGTATGTTAAAAAAAAATTGTATGTGTTAAATCATTAATAATCAAACTTATTAAAAAGTATGTAATTTCATTTTAAATTGGTTTCCATTGTGATTTCTTTTATCTCCCTATGCAGAGTATATAGATAAAAAATTATTTGTGGAAGAACATTTTTATGTTGTGTTAAAAGTTTTTCTTGGGATTCTTTAATACCAAGACATTTATTGGAAAGAACTTGTTATTGAATTTTTATACAGTATACAATCAACCACTGAGGCAATTTTTCTTAATTTGAGCTTGCATTTAGGGTTTCTAAGATTGGGACTGGTGAATGCATTTTACCTGACACAAATCTCACAGTGACTTTTGCCGATTTGTTCACCATGCTTTTTGAAAACAACTGAGCAGTTTTCTTTTTGGTCATTCCTTTGGAAATATTCTACAACTACTTTGCCAATAGTATAATGATAAAATATTAATTATCAGTTAACGCACTATTATTATACTAATATTACTGAAGGGTTAACGATAAGTACAAAATAGCTTGCCACAAGTGTTTGTTGTAGTTGAGTG
This sequence comes from Homalodisca vitripennis, assembly GCF_021130785.1. Lineage (NCBI taxonomy): Eukaryota > Metazoa > Arthropoda > Insecta > Hemiptera > Cicadellidae > Homalodisca > Homalodisca vitripennis. The sequence continues at coordinate 112,957,896 of NC_060211.1, read as the reverse complement.
TCTTATAGACTAGCTTACTTAAGAAAACTGTTATTTATATAATGTAAACAGTTCTAAAACAACAGTTATGTAAATAGGTGTTTCTATCATTTTAGAGTTTTCTCTATATTTAAAAAAAGTAACCTCATACAAATAACAGTAAATGGGTAGTTGACTCCCGATATTGGTAAGCCAACTAACTTCTGCGGCTGCCAGTAAATCAGCTTGTGGAATTGGATCGAATTGGTTAAATTGAAACAGAACGACTCCCTCGATTTTCATGAAGTGGTGATGAGATGCGGGAGAAGGGTTTAGCTATTTTCACATTTCTATAGTTAAATAGTGAAATTGAGTTTTCTAATTACAAAAGTATTAATTTGTCATTCGTGAACCTCCTTGTAATGAAAGGTATTGGTGATGAAAATGTTGGGTTACATAATTTTGTAAACCTCTCTCACTATGTAAATTATGGCCACACTTGTTTAAAGATTCTCAAAGATTTTACATGGGCTTTGTTTCCATGTCAAATCGATAAACAAGAAAGGTCACAAATGCCCCTTAGGATTTATTTTAAATTTAATTAGTGGTAGCTTTAGCAGGAACTAATGCAGAACATTTTTATATATTCAAGATTTAAAAAATTACATCAAGCAGTTGTGAAGCTTTACATAGGTATTCATAAACTTAAAATTCACCTTTTATTTCTAACAAACAAATATGTATTTCTTTAATAGTCAACTTGTAAAAACTACAGCATTTGCAAATATGATCATATTTTTCATATTACTATGGTTTCATGAACCTACATAAATTAAATAAATTTCATTCCAAGTATTTAAAATAGTATTTTTTGGCAGTCAAGATAAGACTGTCCCCACTTTACTATTGTTTCTGAAATTGTTTGTTTACACTATTAATTATTTTAAAAAAATATATGCTTTCATTTCACATCCAGAATAAAATTTTTACTGCCGTTTGTGTCACAGTTTTATACCTGCTATTTTTTTATGGAAAATTCTCACAGCACTGTATTTATACCGGGCATTACTGAGCAATCATCCCAAATTTGCTAGTTGGCTACTAAACACCTGGGATAAATTAAGACCTTATGATGGTTAATATCAAGTTTATAATCTACATTTTTTATTTATACACCTAATTATAAATCTCTTTGGGTAACTGTCTGGTGACAACAGTCAAGTACCGAATAACTGGGGTTTTTATCACACATTTTTCCATACCTGTTCATCAAACACACCATTTGTTTTCTAGAACGTTAATCAAACATGTTAGATTGACTCCGACTTTCAAGTTCCAATATTTACGTGGATTTGTGTTATCTTCAACTCATAGTAAGGTTTTAAAGAGATAACAACATAAACATCTTAAATTTAGTAAATTGCTCTAGATGTACTGAGCATGTAGATGAAGCGTTGGAACTGATACGTTCAGAAAATTACATGAAAAACTCACTAGTAGTTAGTTAGTTAGTAGTAGTAGTTGTTCAAAATCTGGGGCTATTTAGAAAGTAACATGTTTTGAAATAAAAAATGAACCGACTGGAATAGGAACATTTTTATTACATATATTTGAATGCTACACTCTTGGGCTATTTTTCAACGTTATCTCCGTAAAATTCGAGACATTTACCATAATGTTACACAAGTTTTTCGATTCCAACTTTGATCGCCTGAGATCTTAACCACTGATTAACGCTAGCATGAAGTTCAGCATCACTATCAAAGCACTGTGTTGCGAGCCAGGTCTTCATCGCTGGAAAGAAGTGGTAGTCGCTTGGTGCCAGATATGGGCTATAAAGACTATAAGGATGATCAAACACTTCCGAATTAAAATCATCCAAGACATTTCATGTACGGCTTTATGGGGATGTGCATTGTCGTGGAAAACTAAATTTTTTAGCTAAATTTTCCCTTACTCTTGTTTTGTATTGCTCTGCAATGCCGTAGCTTCTGCAATGTTTTTTACAGTACCTCTCTGTATTGATTGTTGATTCTTGTTCAAGGAAATCAACCAGTAATGTATTGAAGCTATTATTTTAATTTAACCTATAATAATAATGTTGTGTATGTAATTCTCAAATGATTTGTCATTAGTCAAAATGATAGGTTTAGAAAATTTTTATAAAAAAACTTGATTTGATATTTATGCACTAATCTAACATCAAAATAAAGACCTCAAATTGAAAGTATATACTTATTTTGCAATCCCAGCGATATAAGATAATTAGATTTAAATATGTAGCCAATAATTTAGGCCCAACCATTAAAATATATTTTACAGAATTAAAAAGGTTTTAGTAGATGTATGACTATTAAATACACCACTTAATAGATAGTACCGTTTCATAGTTACAGTAATAACTGTTCAGATTTAAAAGGAAAATTTAATATCATAGAAACATTTCTTAAATAAACATATCTGATAAAGGAATGAATTTTTGTGTTTCAGTTCTACAAGCAATGGTATAGAAGTTGAAGTTAAACCTGAGGATTTGGCTGATTCAATTGTAGGATTAGTTCGAAGCACAGTTACTGAAATAGGAACGGTTGATCCTGAAGGTGATTTTCTCAAATTAAAGGAACTTGGTGAACCTTTTGGGAAAAGTAAGTTTACTCTGTTATTTTCATCTGATCTCATAAGTTGGACCAAGTGAAAACTCATGACAGTGTATTTAGTTGTGACAGCTGTTTGAATCAAATTCTTAAAAGAAGTCACCATATTAATATTATGTTTATAATCAAACAGTGAACGTTTACATACTAAAATGGTATTTGTATTTACTTGGTGATTGTATTTTCAATAGTGTTATTTTTTAAAATTTTATTACTTACTTGATACTAGTAAATATGAAGGATTTGGCCCACTAGGGCTTCTGCAGGTCAAACTGTTGTTAGCAAGATCAGGGTAGTTTTGTAGTTTTTATTCTTTTACGGTGATCAAAACATAGCTTTGATACAGTTAATAATAAAAAAATCTTAAACTCGCTCTTAAAATTTGGTTACAAGACAAATTTGATTTCTATTCACAATGAGTGAGTAACAGATAAACAGCAAAATTGCTCCTATGCCTTATATGAATAAGTATAATTAACATGGTCTAAGTCGTTGGTTTAAAGTTTGTTATTAAAATTCTAAGGTTTGAAAGGATAAAAGAATTTCAGACATTTGCCATCAATATATGTTACAAAATGTATAACGTTAAGTTTCGAGGATTGAAATCCACCCTCTTCTTCATGTGAAAAAATTAATTAATTAAAGTGAGTCTTTTTCTTGTGCTGGTGTGAAATGTGATTGTACTCTTGACTTCTGGGCAGTGACAATGCCTGGGTTTATTTTCTCCTGTCTGGACTTCAAGCAGTTGTCGGGTATTGTAATATTTCCTTTCTTTTCTTGTTTTTAGTGCCAGTCCGTTGCCGCACATTGTACGTTTTAATTACATGTTTATGTATTAATTTATTTACCTGAAGAAGATGGTAGAATTCAATCCACAAAACCTACTGTTACTTTTGTAACAAATAACGATGGCAAATGTCCCAAATCCTATTATCAATTCATGGTGTAAGTTTTGTCATTTAATATATACTATATTCTTGTATATTGCACAGACAAAATTAAAAGTCAGTGAGTAGATTGCTACAAGAGTGAAGTTTTGCTGTTTGTTTCAGTCTGTGATCAAATGCAGAATGTTATCAAAAAATTGATATTTTTGTCAAGCGACACTGTTGGAACTCGTAAACCACTCGCAGCTCTCACATTACTACGTGAACACTGCAAAAAGCTGAGCCCTTTGGCTTACAATAGATTTGTTGCGTCAATCAAAGATGACCTGATAGAAATAGGACACAGTGAGTTTTGGGAGAAAATTGTACAAGGTAAGCATATTATTTAGAACATTCCATTGTACGGAAACAGTTATAACATCATTAGAATTAATCAAATTAACTAATTAGATCAAGTACATTAAATAAACCTAATGAAGATCATTAAAAAAAAAAAAATTTTAAGTAAAGAAACTGGCATATGTTACAAAATTTAATAGGAATCTAGATGGTCAAGAGCAATTAGTTTGAAATAGGTTTTTGCTTGAATTCCGTTTTTGGTATGTAAATTCTCATTGGCTGAGCAACACCAACAGATGTTCCTTGTAGTGGATTATGCATATACTAGAGAGGAAGCTATCAAATCAGGCTACACAGTTGCTCAGAAACAGTTATAAACAAGAATACATGTAAATGAAATTACACAAACTTTAATAATCCTTATCAATGTATCCCTCCTGACCTACTCTGAATTTAAATTTTAAGAAAAGATTTTAACGTCAAGTGAAGTATTGTAGTTTTAAATCAAATTTACAATTTACAAAATGATTTATTTATTTTAAAGCATCACATTACGTAGCCTAGATGACTGGTGACTTATTAATCAAGGTCTTATAATAAAATTTACTGAGATGTGTCCATTATAAAATCTAATATTTCATAAGGTAATAAATCAAATACAAAATTCTGATTCTACCTTGATAGGATTTTACAAGTGTAGTTATTTTAAATATTCACTGGACCAGTTTATATTCTTGTAATTTAATCCTACAACATTTTGACTTCAAGAACTAATATTGTAATCAAAATATTCTTGAGTTTAAATTGAATCACTACATATTAGTTTTGATTATCTATCAGACAAATTGATACAAAGAAATTAATACCACCAACTTGGGGCAAGAAGCATATTAACATCCCTGTGTAATAGCTCTACATTGAAAATTTGATCTGTAGTTAGACTAGCACGGACAATATGGGCCTATAATTTATTTACTGATCTACAACAATATTATATCCTGGGATTTTATAGAAAGAGAACACAGTTATGCAAGACTAGCAGTTACCTATGCCTTTGCACGCAATTTCCTATTGAACAGGTACGTCATAGGCATATCCTTTATAATAGCATAATAAAAGCGCTTGAAAAAGGTTGATTGTTACTGGTAGATAATCAAATCGCCTGAGCAAAGAGCAATTGTTTATGGCCCTGAAATCAGAGAATTAAACAAGTTTTATGAGTACAGTACCAATGAAATACAGAAATCTTTTTACAACATTCTATAAGATAATCAAATCGCCTGAGCAAAGAGCAATTGTTTAAGGCCCTGAAATCAGAGAATTAAACAAGTTTTATGAGTACAGTACCAATGAAATACAGAAATCTTTTTACAACATTCTATAATATTTGAATGAATAGCTCCAGAAATTTTTAGTAGCAATCAAAGTATTTAAGACTAGAGTGGAGGAATATTTACTTCGTGGCAATGCCAGTGAAACTACTTATGATGTAATATGATGGAGCCCTATAATAATTCCTAATTATATTTTAGTATTTATAAGCTATACAAAATTGCAACTGGCTCTGGTTTCAGATTAAGTGTGTGAAGAAACATTTCTGGTTCGGATAAATTATACTACAATCATGCCATAACAGAGTTTTCCCTGTTTCCACAATAAAAAAAGTTATACATACTCACTCAGTCTGAGAAACTTTCTTTAGTCAAAAGCAATTCAGACCCTTGTAACCTTCTCCTGGCCCAAATTATTCCTTGTACCCTAGTAACATTTGCATTGTTGCCCCAATCAAGAAAATATATATATGTAGGTCTGAAAAGTCTACTCATTCAAAAAGGGTCTACTTCTGGCTATTGTAATCTACTTATAGTCCAAGATATATTTGGTGCCTTAGTAGCGTTTGTATTGTTGCTCAGATTTATATATACAGGGTCTGTTCAATAATTTTCGGGGTTGGTTCCAAAAATCAGTGTACTGCAGGTATTATTACAATTACTTAATAATCCTCAAAATAGACCTCCTGCATCAATACTTAGTTCGGCACGTCTGCCACTTATCAAAAGCCTGCTGGAAGTCGATTTCCGGAATACTCTTGAGAACCTTTGTCGTTGCCTCTTGAACCGCCTCAATGGAGTCAAACCATTGTACTTTTGAGCTCGCTTTACATTTGCGGAAACAAGAAAAAGTCTGTAACACCTACAGTTCATCGACAGTTGTAACAGTATTTTTGACAAGAAAATCTTCATCTTCCTGGATGCATTCAAAATTTTCTAGCGAAATTTTCACCTGCGACAGTTTTTGTTCCTCACTCATGACTTTCGGTACCAGTTTCACGCACACTTTCCTCTTTGCGATTCTCTGTTGCAATGGTGTGGAATGTTCTTCTCACTAATAAGGGCAATGGTTAAACGCCTGTCAGAGTCCAAAATTGTTTTCACTTTGACCACCTGAGCATCAGTTCGAGCGGTTGTCTGGCATCTGATGTGGTAATTGCATTAGACAAGCTCCTGGCCTTCCTTAAACATTTTGTGCCACTCAAAAACTCTTGTGTGCCTGAAGGTATCTTCCCCATAAGCCTGTTTAATGAATTCAAGGACCTCAGACACGGATTGTCCGAGTTTAAAGATTTATCAACGTCATAGCGTAGTGTTGCGCGATGGGATGGTCCACTCCATGCTGGTGCGATGACACCACCACCAAAAACCCACCTCCTGTCTCAACGCATCGTTGAGGATACAGCGAACCAGTCCCAATAATTATTGAAAAGACCCTGTACTGTATGGATGGGCGGGGAATTTTGTTTACTGTATTTGTTTATTAAATATATTGTCTACATCTTAATGTCTTTCCAATACTAAAAAGTTCTAGACTTACTGAAAGTGTTGACTTTGTGCATGCTTTTAGAAAGCTAGCTAAAAGATAATTTCAGTTATTTAAGTAAAATTTTAAATAAATTTTCCCAATAGTACCTAGTTTAGTGTCTTAGTAAAATCAAAGTGTGTTAAAAAATTGAAACTTATTATAAAACCTTGATTGTTCTCGTCATGAAGAGAATTTTTCTAAGAGTTCTACGAACCTATACTTGTTTCTGAAAGATTTTTGAAACTAAAAATAATCATATGATCTCAGTTTGTCTTGATACCTGGTTTTACTTTCTAAAAACTAGTATAAAGTTTAAAATACCATGCCAGCACGCCCTCAGGACTCTACAACATATTTTGAATACTTACTATGTTTTCAGCATAAAGTTGTTACTATGGCCAATTCTCTCCTCTCCTGGCAAGATTACGTTCAGATCATGTTAGGGAGGGGTTTTTGTTCAGTGTGGCACACATCTCAAATTATGCTGGGTTACAGTCCAACCCCAAAGTATATCCATATAACATTTGTACATTACTTTTTATACTCCATGCATACAGTTTTTTCTGTAACCATTTGTGGTGTTACAACATTGCTTAATTTTGTTTTGTTTGGGTTTGATTTCTTTCTAAACTTAGAATTTTGTTAGGTTGAACATTTGAAATTGTTTGTATTACAATTGTATTGACTGTAGTAAGCCAAATACAATATCTAATTAATCTTGGAGAATAGGCTGTAAAAAAATATATTCACTCAATAAATATTTTAAAAATGTATACAAGTGGCTAATATTTTATTGAAATATACATTAATCAGTAGAATTTAAGAAAAATAAAAATCTGTAGGGCTTTATTTGTTTTGAATGGTTAAATATAAAAAAAATTGTTTTCACTATTTCATGTATTACATTAACTAATAAAAATTAATACAAGAATAGATAGGAATGTTTAGATTTGAAATGAAAACTAGTTTAATAACTACAAATTGTTCATTTCTCAATGAAATATTTATACAATACCTGTCTTCTTATACAGATAAACTTGGATTGATAACATCTGTAGAAAATGAAGAAAGCACAGTAAGCCCTGATGAGGCAGACACATTTTATCAGATAAAGACATGTGAATTACAAAGTGAACAGGATTATGAGTTGGAAGCTGAAGACATGGTAAGCTCTATAACTTTTGATATTAATACATACAGGTTTGTGGTTGTTTATACTTTGGTGATCCTGTTTCTTAAGTAATGATAAAGTGCAAATACTCTATGACAAACTAGTTTCTTTGGTTCCTTTATTTTTCTTATTATAATGTAATTACATTCTCTGATCTTAGGATTATTAGGAACGAATTTCACATTCATCTTATTGATATTATTTATTTTTGTCTACATTGTTTGCTAATCCAAATTTGTCAAATCACACTCATTAGAAAAGATTGTTGAAACCACACAGTATTTTTGTTTAAAATTTGATCAGAAAAATAAGTGCAGAACAGATTGTTGCTGTTACGTCAGATTTTATTTTAATAAGGCATTCTTTTGAGCCTGCAGTTCCCTCACCATATTTAGAGTGTTTTCCAGAAGTAATTTTAAAATCACTGAATGAATATAAAATATTTAAAACATAACTTATACAATCTGTAAAATATGAACATCATTTTTTAAATGTTTGGGATAGTTATTAATCGTTAATGATAAAGTAGTGCATACTTGTAACCTGCAACATGACTGGTTATATAACATGAGTATACTTACAAATCTGCTATGCAGCAATACAAGCAGATCAATCGCGTCTACAATAAGTATTTGTTTACTCAAACTGTTAGAGTGCTGCACTTCCTCGGCAGATTGATAACAACAATCAGTTGAGTGTTAAGAGACATTTCAACAAATACACAGCACTGCAGCTCAAAATAAATCAAAGATATATACCAGTAATATATGTTAGCATACTAATAGAAACATGCACATTCATAACGTTAAAAATTGTCATTATTTTGGGTTCCACTGGTCCGAGTCGTAAAAAAATAGTAAAACATATCAATAGTTTCAGTTGTACAAGTAAATCACAGTTTTGTTGGTCCAAGTGTGAGTAGCTGGAAGCATGGTACAACTGTGAATCGAGCCGGCCACAACCGCTTTACATACAGAAATGTAGTCACATTAGCATTAATTATATTTTAATATAAAGTCTTACCTATGTAGAATTGTTATATGTATTTCAACAAAAAAACTGTGTTTCTAAAGTTCATATACTATAAATTAAACCAGTTTTAAAACAAATACAGAATTAATCTACTTTTTAGAAATTATGTCTACAAACATAAAAATGTATACAAAATAAAAAAGTACAGTTATACTTATACAGAATAATTTATTGGAATAAATAAGAAGACAGTGTTGCTTTTAATACATTAAATAATTACCAACCATGGAGCCCACATTTTAAGTTTTGAATTAGATAAAACTATTTGAGAAAAAAAGTCAATTTAAAAATGTGTTAATAATGCTGTCTATTCATGTAGTGTGTTATATACATAAGATATACATATATATACAGGGTGGTGCATATGTGAGTTTCTCCAGAAGAGAAATTTAAAGCGTTATAGGTTAATTGAATAAAACACTTTTAGGCAAGAAAACAAATTTATTATATGAAATTACTTACATATTACCATACAATGTTATAGCAGTTCGAAATATCCACCTTGATTTTTTTTACACACTTCATATAATGACAGAACAGAATCACAAATTCTTATCAATAAAGGTTTATTGTTATTAGCAAGATCAAATGCATTTCTAATTAAGTTCGTCAAGATTTTTGTGGTTTTGAAGCATACACAGTCTCCTTTTTAATACCTCACAGTGAAAAATCACATAGGATAGGGTCAGGTCTGGCAAGCGCGCAGGCCAATCTATTGTACCACAGCGACCAATCCATTCATTAAACGTCTTATTTAAAAAATCTCGAACTTGGATACCTAAATGTGCTGGGGCACTATCTTATTGCCAGATGAGCGAATATTAAAAACAGGATTTTTTGTGAGCTCGGGAATACTACTTCTTGCAGCAACTGCAAGTAACTTTCTGAGTTAACATTTCCTTGAAGAAAATAAGGACCAATCAGTGCAGTACTCGAAATACCTCCCCATACCATAACACTTCACATTGAGTTCTACTTGGATTATGTTATGAGGATTTTCATCCGATCAGTACACGCAGTTATGCCGATTAACGTGTCCATTTTAGTTTGAAACATGCCTCATCACACCACAAAATTGATCGCAAGAAATTTGGATCAGCCTCTGAGCAGATAGATATTGTCTCACAGAATTCCAATATCGGAATCATTCGTGAAGCGCTTGGAGTAATGATGGACAGTATGGCTTAAAATTAAATTTCTTTAACGTTCTTTGCATGCTATTTCTAGTTCAGCAGATGCCTTACGAGTCGATTTACCTGGACTGGCTGCTAATGCTTGAGCAACTGTCTGCAGGCTTTCTTCGTTGCAAATTGATCGTGGACGAACATACTTCCGGGCATTTAAAATGCTTCCTGTGTTTTCAAATTTCTTATTTAACTTCCGCATAATATATTGTCAATTGGGTATCGCGACACCTGGATATTTACCAATAAATTCTTCAATTATTATAGCAGTATTTTTATTATGCTTCCACCATAACTGAAGGATGTAAACTCGGGTTGTAAACATTTAAACACAACACAAACAAATAACACATGCAAAGAGCATCACTTTACACTAGCCACTGGAACAGACAACAATTAACTTACTCCGTGTTGCTACCAACTTAACTTTGTTACCAACCTATCAAAACAAAATGTCCCAATTTATGGAGAAACTGACATATGTGCCACCTTGAGTATATATATTATTGTTATTTATACGTTCTAAATTCCATGTTTAAATGTTAAATTATACTAATGGTTGATAGTCAAGAAAAATAGAAAATGGGGCCAAAAAATGCACATTATAGAATAAGTTTGCTGAAGTTGTATTTGTTTAAAGAATTTGATTTCTTTAACCTAAGAAAATCATTGTTTTTAGTGATAAATATAAAACAAAATAGAATATTATTTTATACTTCTCAACACATAACACAACTTTTTCACCTCAAAAGCTGAGAAGGCTTCAGCCAACATAAAATGAAATTACAAGGCAACAGCATTGAAAAGAAATGTTATCTTAATACATTTTGACAGTAATATAATACTGTGTTAAAGTGTTTTAAAAGTTCAGCTCGCCTCTTCAAACCATTATAGAGTTACTAGCAGTAATTAAAATGCATTGAAGGTAAAATAAAATAAATTTTATTGTACTCATATAACTAACTGTTAATAGATTAACAAGCACCATGCTTCAAGAAATAAATTTGACAACACAATATAAGAAATGTTAACTTTCTTAACCTAACCACAATTGTATGCTTAAATTATTACTTTTATTTGTTACTGTATTTTGTTTTGAAGTTTTCTTCAGTCGCCATCTGAACACCAGAATGAGAAACCCTAAAGGATTATTTTAAGTGATTGATACCTAAAATTCATGTTTTTAACTACATGATGAGGATCTAAATTTCGTAGAGAACTTTTTGTTGGGTTTTTAATCACCTATATTTTTTTTCTTTTTGTTAGTAAATTCATCAGCGATCTTTTTGCATTTTTTCACTTACTTGAATTGTTCAGTTAGATAATCGACCCAACCAGTATTTCTGCTACAATTCAAACTTTACTGTATATTTTTCTCATCCTTCATTTCACAAGTTCTGAAGTTTACTAACCAGATCATTAAGGCTCCGTCTTAGCTGGGTGACAAAAATCTGTCAGTGACGTAATGTTGTTACTTTTATCAACAATATAGTATCCACACTGCTGTTAATAGACGACTGCGACAACGGGACATGACGGCTTCAGCAGAAGGTATTTTCACAATTGTATTACTATTGTTTCGTGACCAACAGAGATGTTTGTCTTCAGTTACAAAAACCAGTAATTTTATGCCGCACACCCAACTTATATCTCACCATGTGTTTGTGATGTCGCTCACCATGTATGTTGACTACAGCGTTTTGTCGCCCAGTTACTAGTAGGACATGGCCTTATCGGACATTGATTATACAAGTTATACAACTTAGAGACAGACAGACTAAATCTGTGGAGGTGTTTTGGGATAAAAAAAGTAAGAAAAGAGCTAAATGTATAGAACTCTTTTGTATACTTTACCTTTGCTTGATCTCTATGATTTTCAATCATGTTGTAAATACAAAGTGATAATAGTTGCTGTAGTAAACACATTTCCGAAGCTTAAACTCTGTGTGAATAACATTTAGAGGACACTATAAAATCATTGTGAAATGTCACACATTGCACAATGGGTCACTGTATCCCTAAAACTAGGGTTATGATTTAGCATTTTCACATTATCACAATGTGTTCATTTTCTAGTATTACATACTTGATCACTAAGACTGCTGTTTATTTTCAGCTGGATATGCTGTAAATTCACAAAGAAGAAATAAATGGGCAACATAAAACAAAAATAAACTCAGTAAGATTTATTGATTTGTAATTTAGGAATGTAATTTAAGTTTTTGAAAATAAAACATTGTTATATAACATAGCTTTCATTTAATCACTACCTTCTTCCATGTCCATATTTTCCTTGTTCTTTTCCATCATGGCTTTGTATTCCTTGACTGTTATTTTCTTGGGTAATATTTCTGTAAGAAAGAAATTGTCAAAGGTATGTAGATAGGACTCAGGATACAAAATACATTGTATACAGTATATATATATATATATATATTGTGAGTACCAACACTTTTCCTATTGTTAGTGTTGTTTACTAAAATCAAAAATATGCTGAGACAAAGTGGATATTCCACTGAATTTACTATGGACTAAAAGAAATATAAAGTTCACCAGATGTATAATTTTTTCTGTTTGAGAAATTATAAACAGCGCCCCTTTCATGAATGTACACCACTTGTGGCAATGATCAGAATTTTAGGTAGATTTATAACCAACATAGCAAAGTGCACCAATATCACATTCAGCGCCATGTGTATCATAAATGATACACACCAGCACTAACGTTGTGGGCCATGTGTATCATTTATGATACACAAAGCTGTTTAGGCAGGGGCCGAGTTAAAATTTTCATTTTTACCGTCAGGGGCCAAGTGCGATTTAAGATCAATAGTGCTTTTAGAAACACAGTACTATATTCTTTTTGAAATCAGACGAACAGTGTTGGCAGTACGTTAATTTTTCGTCATGTCTGTGCAAAAATGATACACGTGGCCCAGACTGTGACAATCAACTAAATTTTGTTGGTAGGGGCCATGTGTATCATTTTTGCCACACTTGATAATTTTTGTATTACCTTCAATTACAGCCAGAGAGGATGTGAGTTAGTGAAGATTGTGAATATGAAAAACTACTACAAAATAAAAAAACAGTAGCAGTCAGTCGTGGGACTGCCGATAGAAGTGAAAACGGAACTATTAAGTTGAGAGTAATTAACAATACGTTATAGTAGCAGTACATCTGTAATTGTAAATGTGACGCGTTTTTTAATTTTCCAATTTTAAAATCCACGAAAAAATATTATCAAATAACTAGAAATCTATTTTACCACGCTAGTAAGATTAAATCTTATACCGTAAATAATACTCATTTCATGATGAAGAGGTTAAATATTAAAAACATTATTAAAATGAATAATGCTAAATTTTAAATACAAATATTCGTACAAATATTAAAAATGTTTTAAAAATATATTCGTTGTTTTCATTATTCATTTATCTGTATAAAAAATATGTTGTAATTGCTCAATATTAATAGTTAGTTAAACATAGAATACAAGTGAGTAAAAACACCGAGTGAACAACAGTGAGTTGAACACCGTTGTAAATAATACAGTTATTGCTACGGGATAAAGTATATAATTGCAATAACAATTAAACCCACAATATTTTTTAAAACTAATAAATATAGTTAAATTAACTTGGTTCTTTTTCGTAAAGGTATTTTTATTGCACAATAAACTAATTTATTGAGTTAATACGGTATCAGTGAGCCAATGCGCCAACTACAGTTCCGGCAGAACGTTCACTCATCACTTCATACGCTACTACAGGCTAAACTAAACTTCCAATAAAAAAATGATAAATTTACAAAAAAAAATATTCATCTATTTTCACACAACTTTCTCGCTGACAAATTTTGTCTGACCAAAAAAAATAAAAAAAATCATCGCTTACTACTTTTTTCTTGTCATTGTAAACGCTATGTAAAATGTAAACAATAATCAAAATATATTTCGAAATTTTTTAATATTTAAAAATGTAACCAATAGATTGCCAATATTAAGAGCTTTAATTTGACGCATCTTAACAGAATTGTACGACATTGGCTTCACTTTTAAATCGCGAGAGGAAGCCGTAAAGGTCACTGATTTTCGGAGTCTGTTTTCATACTCCGCCGGGACAGTTTTAACACAGCGAGACTGACTTTTTCATGCAGGTTAGTAGTCCACGCCAAGTCTACGGTTAAAAAACACAGCGAGACTGACTTTTTCATGCAGGTTAGTATCATTAGCATGTCGGTGACCCGAACCGAGGATTTTACCCTCTACCAAAACGCTCAACGCGCCTAAAGAAGTTTTCACTTCAAAAACTACCGAAAAAGAAAGAAAGCTGTAAAAGGGGCAACTGAAAAAAAAGAAAAATTCAAGCAAGAAGTATGAAGAAACATAAAGTTGACCACAACAATAAAAAAGAAAATTTACATGACATTAAAAAAATAATAACAGGAAAAGTTACTGAGAACGAAACTGAACAAGACAAGATGAAATAGACAAAACGGTTGACACTAGCGAGGAAGAAAATAAAGAGGAAGAGAATTATTGTGAAAAAAGATGAAGATAATAATGGCGATGATGATTTTGATGAAGATGACAATGACGAAGAAGAAAATTATCAAGAGTCTCAAACAGAAGGAAAGGGAAAAAATAAAGAGAAGAAAAGGAAGAGGACTGCAAGGGAGCATGAATATAAATTGACAGTTTTTGGAACAGAAAGGGACATCAAATGGGAAGATTGGCAAGGAAGACAAAAAACATTCTCTTTTACTGGGTGGGCAGGAATAAATCCAGAAGTTAGTGTGCACAATTAGCAAATAAAAATCCAGTTGATTATTTTTTGTATTTTCTTGACGATGAAATAATCAATTTGATGGTTGATCAAACGAATCTTATGCTATGCAAATTATTGTAAAATGAATGTGATGTTATACCTCAATCAAGACTCCATGACTGGGAGCCGACAGACGCCGTAGAATTGAAGACATTTATAGGTCTTCTTGGGCTGGATGGGCTTAGTCAAATTTCAAAATTTACATTACAAAATTTAAAAAAAAAGACAGTGAAACAAGTTTACACGGTATGTGACACTTGCGAAGGAAATCCCTACATGTGCCGAACGTGTTTCAACAAACAAACACTAGTTTTCTAATTCACGAAAACTTACACTTTTTATTTTAGCAGCTCAACTAAATGATCTTTTATTTTATAGGTACCCATTTTATATTCATTTTATATTTTACCAGTCGTATATAGACATTTGTATAATAAAACATGTTTTAGAAATAGAGTGTAATGTACTTCATTAGAAAACCTGTGATCTAAACAGTAATCTGACGTCCTGGGCCGGAACTGGCCGGGTTCTGTGGTAGGCCTGGGCCATGAGATTCAGTCTATAGTGTTAAAAGCATTGTAGAAGAGCTCATTTTTGATACATAAGGCTCAAACTAGCAACTGACGTATGTATCAGAGATGATACACGCGGCCCCACTTGGTAACATGGGGCGTGTATCATTTTTGATACACATGGCCCTGACCGTTTAATATATGGAAAAAACCTAATGGCCCGTGCTAAATGGATTTGTGTCATATGCCCTGGCGCTGAATGTGATATCAGTTTACAGTTATTGTTACAATAGGCCAAAGACATATCTGCCTCTCCCAAACCAACTGGTATGGTGATTATCCAGCCTGAGAAACTGAAGCAGTTTACGCTAAATAATAATGCTTTATGATTTCAGTGACAAATCTTTTGAGTATATATCAAAGGCTTCCCCTGCTTGTACTAAATATGAGTGAGATCTATACTATAACTGTAAAATATGATCTTCAAAATAGGAGTGAAATTAAAATGTACTCAAGTTTTATTTTAAAAAACCTCAGTACAAATAATTTTGTAGGGTTAAAAATTTGACTTTTTATGCCAGAACTTCAATTATTACATTACCTATAACTTTTTAGTATAATAAATCTAATACCAAATTATATGTTTGTAATTACATAATTTTCAGAATATCTCATGTGTTTATTTTCACATTTATTTACCATATGAAAAACAGTACTAGTTTGGAATAAATCTAGTACAGTTTTATATCAGTTTTGGTGCATGTTAGAGCAGGACAAACAAACTAATGTGTGTTTAACCACGCAAGGATAATACTTTTCCTAAACATATGTTAAGCACTTAATATTAAGGTAGTGTTCAGATTTAAAGACTTATTAATTTACTTTACTTTGCAACTGTAGCGAAAACTATCAATAAATGGAAAGATGAGAATTTTGTGTTACCAATACCATGTGTTACCAAAGTAGCATTCTCATAATATTATAACATAATTTCTATTCGAGGACTAACACACGTTAGTAAGCAAATTACCGATTGCTAATGTCTTATAATAGAACGTTCTGTATGAAACAATTACGATATACACACCTCATAGAAATTAAGTGATCACAATTGCTTGGTGTAGGATAAATATAAATTACATGAGAGAGTTATACTTTGCCCACTGATAAAGGCAGCATCTTCATAAGGAAGATATGTAGTTTTGTTCTATTTCGGAATAGTACTGTTAAAGATTAATACTATTGATTTACTAATCAGGCCCAAACAAGAATAATATAAGAAAAATATTAGGTGTAGTTCTGAACTAGTTTAACTTGTATCAGTTTAGATGTTGATGATTTTATGTTTTTGGTTGTTCTGTTTGGTTTTCATTGAAATGGCAAGTTTTAGACGATAGAAGACACTTTGATAGAAGAAGGTGTTTTCAAACGGGATGTGGGCAGATACTTAGGTGTGAGTCATTCAGTGGTTTCAAGATTGTGGGATTGGTACCAGGAGCAAGGCAATCTTCGCTAAAGACCAGGATAGGATCGCTCAAGGTTCACCACGCATAAAGAAGATAGATTTTTACGAGTTAAAGCACTTCATAATCGGTTTTCAACTGCTGTAGAACTTCAAAATAACCTTGGTGAAGCAACTAGAACTCGTTTATCAGACCAAACTGTGAGAAATCGACTCCGAGAAGCTGCAATAAGGTCTAGGAGACCTGTCCAAGTGCCGCAATTGACGGCACATCATAAGAGAGGAAGATTGCAGTTTACAAGAGACTATAGGCATTGGCAGTTGAGACATTGGTGTAATATAATATTCACAGACAAGTCAAAATTTACATTTTTGGTAATGACGGCCATGTTAGAGTATAGAGAAGAAGAAATGAGCAGTTTGTTAACTGTTGCCTAACTCCTAAACTTCTGTTTGGTGGGGGCTCAATATTCGTGTTGGGGCAGAACAACAATTGATGATCTAACAGATCTTCTAGGATCTGAAATGGTAGTTTAATTGCCCAATGTTAGTGGATGAGGTGTTGGACGGAGAGCAGAACAAGCAGGTTAAGATTTTGTATATATGCAAGACGGAGCTCCATCTCATGCAGCAAGATTAGTTCAACAATACTAAGACGTATATAACATAACAGTATTGGAGTGGCCTTCTTACAGTCCAAACCTAAATCCAATTGAACCCTCTGATATCAGGTAGGGAGAAGAATCTGAGGCCAGCCAAACAAATCCAGGACCTTAGATGAACTAAAATGGCTTTACGAGAAGAATAGGTGTGGTTGCATCAAGACAGCCTCAGATGACTCATTAGAACCATGCCACATTGTATTCAAGCAGTTATCTCAGCTAGAGGAGGTAACACGAGATATTGAGTGCGGAATTTGAAAAAAACAGATTGTCGTTAGTTACATTTGAAATTTAAAAAGAGTTATTTTTACTTTGATATTTGTGTTTTAAATGTTAGTTAACTGCCTTGACCTAAATAAGAATTTCAAAATAAAAACACTATTTTGTGCTTGGCTACTACTATAAGGCTTGAAACATAAAAAATGATCCTTTAATTATTTTGAAGTGTGTATAAACAAATTTAAAAATTACTGTTGTTCAACAAATAATATTTTGGTTATAATCTATTTTGGCGCATTGTCACGAATTTGCTGTGCCTATATTTGAGATAACTGCGTAAATTCCTCGTTAATGGCATTCTTAGCTATGTTTTCCCTCAAAAGGATAAAGAAATGTAAAATTGGTTTATTTTTTGGCTGTACTGGACCAACCTTCAGTACTGGTAAAGTTGGTTTCAAACCAAAAGTTTGTGCACCGCAGACCTGACTCGCAATACTAGACTGTCTGTCGCATGGTAGCGCTGGTTGCTGATTGTTCTCTTTATTTTTCTGAATTGAATACATGCATTTTTCAAACATCACAGAAAGGAAAGTTATTAGGAATACATGATATTATGTGGTTATATAATATAAAGAAAGGAGCTTAAAATAGGTGACAGTGATGAATCGTTACCGAATTCCTCACATATACCATTACGACAATGGGTCATAACTTTCACGATCTCTCTAGTGATATTTGAGAACTTTAATTTTGTAGTAACATTTATTTTGTACTATTATAAGCTAAAAAAGTAAAATTATTTGAAAAAAATCTGTTATAAAACTGAAAAATAAAAACTGAACATTTAAGTTTTACTTTTTAGGCAAGTTGTGGTTGTGACTATCTGTACTTGTTTATCATTTATTTTACCATAATATGTAAAATTTTTTAACCTTTATCCTTTTTGGTTTATTTCAAATTTAAATGCAGTACCTTTTGTATTCTTAATTTAGTTCATATTACTAATCTTAACTATTGTGCAAATAAAAAACTTTGAATTATGTGTTTTTCAACATAGAAAAGTCAAATTTGCACATCATTGTTGGTCTGAAGACCATTGAATGAATTGGGATGAAGTCAACATAACCCATCAGGAGCCTCATTTCCTTTAAAAGGAAATTTTTTCGAGGTTTCATAAATTAAATTGGCAGACTAACCAATCAGTCAAACGTGAGTCGAGACTTGGCTGCTTTGGTTCCCAATTCGGAAAATTAACTAAAAAGAAAACCAAAAATATCAAACAGATTAGATATTAAATATTACAAATTTTGTAATGAACCAATATGGAGTCATATTATGGTTTTAAGAAGTTCATCTAGAATGAACCAATAGTAAAAGAGGCCCCCTCTCATTCCCCCTTTTTTGCTGCCGTGACGATTGCCATTTACTATTGGCCTTTGGTCAGCCGTATTGGTTTTTTGGCGGATGCAGACCTATTACCCGGCGGTCATAACCCGTATTATGTAGTTCAGTTTCAATAATTAGTGTTGTTTTTATTAAGTTCATTTTTATAGTTAGTGAAGTTGACACACAACATGGCGGCATGATTCCTAACTTATGTGTGTCACAACACTCTGGTATGATTTGTTTATTTTAACGTAAATTTTAATTATCTGTAGGTTAGTTATTTACATGAAGAAGAGATTAGATTGCAGATCTCAAAACATAGTGTTATTTATTTTTTGTATCACTGAACAATGGCAAATGTCCAGAAAAATTCAGTTTCCTTCACAATGTAATGGAGTGGATCTGAAATGTTTTACTAATCTATCTAATGTATAATTTGTATCACAGATTCATAAAACACAACAGAAGACCAAAATAACCTCAGTTAACAAATAACATTTATTTTGTATAAGCTATTGGCACATTATTTACTGTTTGCAAAGTTCATGGAACAATTAAATTTTTAACTATATGGTGATCATGTTCAGTTGGTAGCACTCATATTTAACTGTTTGCTAGTGTTATTAAAAAAGAATATTAATGTCTAAAACAATAATTATAAACCTTAGTATAAGTAAACAAAACAAATTTTATCTAATACGAGGGCGGTTTGATAAGTCAGTGACTTTTTTAATTTTCCGCGTAGTTACTTCAAAGGCAACAGAGCTGCAGTTAACTGTAATCTGTCAGTGGACTACCTTCTAATTTTGAGCAAACTACGTCATGCAGTTGGTTCTTTGTTTGAAGGTTATTTTTGATGATGGAAGGATTGTGAAGGAAACAGGATTTTTAAGGACATTTGCCATCGTTCAGTGAAACAAGAAATCAGTAACTACATTTCCCGTATTAGGTTAGTTCTTTATCTGAAGAAGAGATCAGATTGTAGATCTCGAAACATAGTGTTACAAATACTGGCAAATATAAAAATAATCAGATTTAACCCATTGCGGATCACTGACGAGCTGGGCTCGTCACGTGGCGGCCGGGCCTAACGATGACGAGCTCAGGTCACAAAAGCGGTCTGCTTTTAAGTTTCCCTCCAAATAGTTCTATTAATGTCTGATAGGTCGGGCGATCGTCTTCACTTGTCAACTAAGAGTGTTTAACAACGGTCTACGTTTTTGAGTTTTCAAAAGTTTTATAAATATCCTACAGATTGCAGTTGTATTTTGAAGTTGAAAAATCATTCATATGAGTTTACTCTCTGCTTTTTAGCACTTCTGATTGGTTGTTTTCCTCAGCTGTTATTATAATACTTTTTAGGTTAGTGACACAGAACTAAACGACGTAGACGTACATGTTGGCGGGTTTAGTCTAGACAATGGCCTGGATGTTGTAATCGCTTCGTCCGAGCCGGTTTATTTAGACTATGATACAGACATCATCCCTGCCACCCCGGAACCTTGCTCATGTGTTACCGTTCCCACATCACGGATACCCCAGCAGGCCCATGTTCCATCTGAATAAATACCTTCACAGTGGCGCACCATTGCTATTCGTGCGGCCGCTGACCGTAAATTAATTCGTCCCCGCTGGTGCCCGCACGCCAAAACAATACGATCCGCAATGGGTTAATAAAATCATAACTATTCTGTTTGTTGAGCTATATGCGCCAACAATGTACTGTTGAAAAGAGTATCTTTTAAGTTTTACATGGTTCCAACTAGGTAACAGCAGCGCGCTTGAGTGAAGGCCTACTTCATTTCTAGTGAAAATGGCGTCTTCACCACAAAAAGCGTTTTGTGTTCTACGTTTTTCGCAGTATGAGTCTGTAATAACTGATCAGCGTGACTTTTTTTAATAAGTTGGTGTTGATCCACCTACATCACAGAGCATTAGACGATGGTATGCATAATGTCAAGAAACAGGTTGTCTGTGTAAAGGCAAGTCACCGGGCCAGAGTGTCCGATGAAGACATGGAGCGCGTCCGCCTTTGTTTCACACGTAGCCCTCTGAAATCTGTTCGCTGCGCTGCTCGACAGCTCAACATGCCTCCAATGTCCATCTGGCGTGTGTTGCGTCGACGATTACCTATGAAAGACTTCAGATACTGCAAGCTCTTCGTGAGGGTGATAAAGAACGATGTGGAGTTTTGTAACTTCGTTCTTGATAAGATGATGGACAATGAACAATTTGTATTGCGCATAGTGTTTAGCGATGAGGCAACATTTAATTTAAATGCAAAAGTAAACCACCATAACGTTAGAATATGGGGCACAGAAAAACCACTTGAAATTGTGCAACATGAGAGAGACTCTCCAAAATTTAATGTGTTTTGCGCGTTTTCACGGGAAAAGGTGTACCATTTTTCTTTGCTGAGAACACTGTTACAAGAATAACATATCTCGATATGCTTGAGAATTATCTTTTCCCCCAATTGGAGACTGATTAAAACGTCTTCATTTACCAACAGGACGGGGCACCGCCACATTGGCATCTGGCAGTCCGGCAATTTTTAAATCAAAGAATTTGTGTCCGGTGGATCAGCCGCACTGGACAAAATGACGCATCCTTACATTTCTAGCCTCCAAGGTCACCGGACCTTACTGTATGTGATTTTTTCTTGTGGAGTTTCATCAAAGACTGTATATGTGCCTCCACTACCAACAACAATGGATGAGCTGAGGAATCGCATTACAACAGCAGTGGAATCAGTAACTCAGGACATGCTCGCTGCAATGTGGGATGAATTTGAATACCGCATAGACATATGCCGTGTATCTAAAGGTGGACATATTGAACACTTTTGAAAAGGTATGAAAAAAAGCTTGTTGAGTTTCCCTTTCAACCAAAAAAATTAGTAATTGTATATGTTTACTTCTGTTCGAAATATAGACATACCAAATCGGATGATTCTTTTTGATACACCCTGTACAGTTTTAAATAAAGACCCGACCGATTCATTTGAACGCAAAGTAGCAATCACCTTAAGAAAACACAAAGAATTTTTTTCACATAAATTTAGATCTAAATTAACTCCTCACCATTCCAAAATCCCCCATATGTTTGGCCTTCCCAAAATTCACAAACCTACCATCCCTCTCCAGCCCATTATTAGTTCTCGTGATTCACCTTGCAGGGAATTATCTAAAATCCTCTTGGACATCTTAACGCCATTGGTTGGAAAAACTGACTCTTTTATCAAACATTCCAGGGATTTTGTAGAGAAGTCAAAATCCCTGAACTTGACTGAAACCGACAAAGTAGTAAGTTTTGACGTTGAAAGTCTATTTACAAATGTACCAGTTCCAGAAACTCTCAGAATTATTAAATCACGTCTCAAAGAAGACCAAACATTAAAGGATAGAACTAAACTTCCCGTGCCAGTAATTATGGAACTGTTAGAACTATGCACTCAATGCAATTATTTTGAGTTAGAGGGTAAAATTTACTGTCAAGATGAGGGGGATGGCAATGGGTTCTCCACTGTCTCCTATTTTCGCCAATATCTTTATATAGGAATTTGAGCGAAAAGCTTTGGCTTCAACTCAGTTCAAACCGAAGATCTGGTGGAGGTATGTGGATGATACCTTTGTTATTTTTTCTCATGGAGGCATTGAATTAAATAATTTTTTGAATCACATTAATAGTATTTCTCCTTCCATCCGCCTCACAATGGAAGTGGAAGTCCAAAACAAGCTTCCCTTTTTGGATGTGTGTGTATTAAGAGATAGGGATGTCCTTAAGACAACTGTTTTTCGAAAGAAAACACACACAGGAAAATATTTAAATTATCAATCCAACCATAAAAAATCTGTCAAAGGAGTAGTCTACTCGTTGTTTGATAGAGCAAAGAGCTTGTGCTAAGATAAAGATGGATTAAAAGAGGAATTTAAGAAAATTGAATTGGATCTCAGAAGCAATGGATACCCTCAATTAGTAATAAATAAGTGCAAACGAACCAGAAGAATCATTCCTGAGTCAGAAAAACAGAATTGTGATAAATTTGCGTTTATGTCAATCCCTTCTTTCCCTTGGGGCGGCCTACTGCCATGCACTTAAGCCTCAAGGGCTT
Organism: Homalodisca vitripennis; assembly: GCF_021130785.1. Taxonomy (NCBI): domain Eukaryota; kingdom Metazoa; phylum Arthropoda; class Insecta; order Hemiptera; family Cicadellidae; genus Homalodisca; species Homalodisca vitripennis. The sequence goes on along the minus strand of NC_060211.1, from coordinate 112,934,628 downwards.
TTTGCGCACCCCGGAAACACACCATGAGGCCCACCAGTCTACAACTTCAGCAGTTCAATCCCTCATGTGCCAGGATTATCGGAGAAAATTAGAAGAGTAGGTAGAAAGTACAACATTAGAAGCATGTTTAAAACACACAACACTCTTAGACAAAGTCTCTTAAAAACAAAACAAAAAAATGGCATACAGGATTCCAAAAACTGTGTTTACAGTATAAAATGTAGTTGCAAAAGGAAATACATAGGCGAGACAAAAAGACCACTATACGTAAGGATAAAAGAGCACAAAGAAAAAACAAGAAAGGGTCTCACAGAAAAGTCAAAAATTGCACATCATTGTTGGTCTGAAGACCATCGAATTGGGATGAAGCCAATATAATACTTCGGGAACGACATTTCTTCAAAAGGAAATTAATTGAGGCAACATACATTAAATTGGCAGACCAACCAATCAATCGAGATTAGGCTGCTTTGGTTGCCAATTCTAAAAAATGAACTAAAAATAAAACCAAAAGTATCAAACGGATCAGATATTTGTAATAAACGAATGCGGAGTCACAATATGGTTTTAAGAAGTTCACCTAGCATGAACCAATAATAAAAAAGAGCCCTTCCTGTCCCTCTTCCTTTTTATTTCCACCATCTTGTTTTTGCCTGCCGTGACGATTGCCATTGGCTAGTAGACGAATGCAGACGTATTGTGACCTGTATTCTGTAGTTCAGTTTTAATGATTAGTGTTGTGTATAGTTTTTTATCAAGTGCATGTGATTCCTGACTTAGGCGTGCCACAACCCATTGGTATGATTTGTTTATTTTAACCTAGTTTGTAATTATGTATTAGGTTAGTTCTTTACCTAAAGAAGAGATCAGACTGCAGATCTAAAAACTAGTGTTACTGATTTCTTGTTTCACTGAATGATAGCAAATGTCCGGAAAAATCCTGTTTTCTTCACATGCAGTTGGTGTTTGATAGCCGTTCAAAGCAGACAACCTCATGAATTTTCACAAAATGGAAAAAAGTAAATTTCATGTGCTGATTAAGCATTACTTTTTTGTAAAAAATCCATCACTGAGACTAGGTCACCCTAGAAAGAAAATCAAAAGAAAACATCAATAAAATCCATGGAATGATATTGGACGATCGGAGAATGAGATGGCTCACGCTGTGTGTATCTCAACTGAACGGGTACATCACATTTAACAGAAATATTTGGACATGAAAGAACTCTCCGTGAGATGGGTGCCACGAATGATCACACTCGACCATAACGCAATCGTATGACCACTTCAAGAGAGTGTTTAGTGATGATGAGCCATAATCATGAATTGGACTATAAACTGCTACCCCATACAGCAAATTCTCCAGATCTAGCCCCCTGCGACTATTTCTTGTTTCCAAACCTAAAGAAATAGCTGGTCAGTTAGAGGTTTGGGTCAAATGAAGAAGTCATTACTGAAACACCTATTTTGAGAGCCTTTAGGAAACCTATTATTTGGAAGGAATACAAAAATTAGACAAACACTGAACTAATTATATTAAGCTAAAAAAATTACATAGAAAAATAAAATATTTATTTGTGACAAAATTTGTTTTATTCAAAAAGTCATTAATTATCAAACCGCTCTCATAAACAAACCCAAATTAGTACTAAATTCATAACGTATTAACATGATTTTCTTTGGTTTTTACTGACCTCTTAAAAACATCATGTTTTCACTAGACTGCACAACTTCTGCAAATTGTTTATATTCCAGTTCCTTTGAATCGCACCTTTTGAGGGCTTCTTGAGACAGAAACTGAACAAACAATTCCTGAAACAGAACAAAAACAATAAACAATATAAAGACATGAAATTTGCATGACTGTATATCCGTTCTCTATAAAATCTGATGAAGTTTGGTTTGATCCCTTAAAGGAGGAGAACAGAAATATAGAATTTATATTTTATTTTACTAAGAATTTGATTTTTAAATATGAAGCTTCCAGTCAGTAACGATTACTTTTTTATCCGTGGGACAAACCAATACATTTTGTGAGGAGTTTCACATGTATTTTATTGAAAAATATATGATTGGATATGTATAATAACTACAGAGAATTAAAAGCTGTACAGTAACTAAGCCGATGTAGTAGGTTACTAAAGAAAACTACTCAACACTTCCATATATAACCTCTTTATTTATTTACTAAAATTAATATTCGTTATAGTTGTTGACAAACATTAGTCAATTTTTTCTGACCTTCTCTTACTCAAGTATATGTGAGATTTGTGCAGTTGTTTTGGTCATCGAGGTACATCATGTGTTGAACTTTGACATCCCTAACACCAATAAAATATAGATTTTAAGTTTTCATCATTATACAATTTTCTATTTAACAGAATTCCACAAAGATCATTTTGAGAAGTTATTATACATACATGAACTAAAAATAAAACCAAAAGTATCAAACGGATCAGATATTTGTAATAAACGAATGCGGAGTCACAATATGGTTCCAAAGTCGTCTACAGATGATTCCGAGTCCCGACATCGAACTCCCCGAAGGGTCGACCCGAGTTAAGCCGCGTACCGGTACGAACACGGTCACAATCGACCGAGCCGATATGTTAATCAAAAAGGACAGACCACTTATGAGTGCTTTGTTCTCTTGAAGTCATTACCCGCTATGAAAATTGTATAAATATAAATGTGCAACAATTTGCTGATTAACTATTAATAAATTATCAATCAATAAGATTTGTTTTAAAAGCTTTAACATGTTAGGACAAATTGATTACATACGATTCCTCATTTTGAACTTTCCAGTTTATAATAGTCAAGTTAGTAGTAAGATCTATTGCAAATGCAAGCTTCAAAAGTGATGCTTGATAAATTTTCATTAATCATATTAAAGCTCTTCAATAAGCTTAACTTGGTAATTCATGCGGAGCTTTATTAGTAAATAAAAAATATTTTGAAGTAGTTCAAAAATTCTTTGCAGCAATTTTTCTCTGCTAAGCCAACGTACATCACAATAACGCATAACATTGGAATATTTACTCTCTAAAAGAAAATGCTGGAGACACCAAATACAACTTGTGTCATTACTTCTGAAACTGAAGATTTTTATTGCAAAATTGTGAAAAATAAAATGGACTTCCATGGGTTTCTCACTTTCATCATTTTAAACCGCATTACAAACATACCCTACTAAACATGTTTTAGAGGTACAAACACTTACTTCCATCTTTAGTTATTCCCCTGAGTTTATTGAGATTAAATGAGTATAGTACTAGTTTAATGTCTTCAAAAAAGATTTTGTCCAAGTTTTTCCATGGAACAAATGTCAGCTTATAATTTCAGCATATTTCCTTTTGAAATGTTTTGTTTCATAATGTCTACAAATATTATATTATTTCAACAAGGATATTTTACTTTACAAACCAAACACAAAGCCGGGTTGTTGTTTTCAACTACAAAATAGTCGATACTTAATTTATTCTTTGTTTGAAGTTAAGTGCTTCTTCAAGTTAAGTGTATATTGTATTGTTCAGTTACACTCGGACTGTAGTGCAGTTTGTATTCGGTTGAGCCACACAAGGGGAAGGCTATTTGTGGGGACTGGAGGTCCTTGCTGAAGATTGTCACCTCCCCTATCAAGACGACGCTGTCTGGCTCGGTCTATACAAGGAATGTTGTGTGCATACAGCAGCACGAATTTAATCAGCAATCTGATAAACTTTAGTATCACTCGGCAGCAGTATAATAAGTGGTCACCAGCACAATATAATCATCGGTATTCATGACTATCTAAAAGTACTGAAAACAAAATATAAAACCAAATTACTTAATAGGTATTTCAAATAACAATATAGTTCTATCAAGGCTATCAATTAAATGTTACAATAAAACTATTTTACATTTACTTACTTTTTACTATTTTCAATGATAAACATGTGCATGACTCCTTGTAACACAATGAACATAGCCATTATACTTGTGGCCATTAATCAAATACCAAACACATGATTTACTATGAATTAATTTGGAACAATAATGTCGAAATGAATTACATTATAGACTTTTAAAATTGTATTATAGTGAAGTTTTATTTTTATATGTAAAAGAAATATATGTACTTAAGATTATATAAAATAACTTAATTTATACGATACTAGCTGTTTCCCGCGGCTTCGCACGCGTCTCTTAAGCTTTGCCCGTATATTTCTTTGCCTTCAAATAGTGTTTGGATATTTTAATATACGTAACTACTGTGTTGTAATTGCAGTTTATAATGTGCAGGCGCTTTGATAACTTTTATATCTTGCAGTACAGCCTGGTGGTTAGTTACATCAATGGGCATTGCGTATAAACCTTCTACATAGAAAAATACAAATTTTCATAGTGATCGGTCCAATAGTTTCTGAGTCTATAAAGGACAAACACACAAACATTCATTTTTATATATTATGATTGCAGAAACAGTTTAAACAAAATTTGTCGTTTCTCTTAAGCTTACTCTATGCTTTAAAACTATAAGTGTAAAGAAATTTATATATAAATATATTTTTTGTCGCATTATATATGTTTACAAAGAACAGCTGATTAAAAATTTGAAAAGACTCTTTCACTTAATAACATATGTTTGCTGCAATGCATTTCTTACGGGTATTTCTGTAACCAGTGGGGCGGAATCCTGAATCGGGAAAGGGATAAAAAGTATCCTATAACCTTCTACAGATCAAGACGAACAAATTTAAAAAAAAATTAGGCGAATCCGTCCAGCCGTTTGTGAGTGATGCTGTTACACACGAACAGTTTCATTTTTATATTATAAGATTTGAGTACTTACGATTACTTTACTGAGTAAACATGGCTGACAACAATAAAAAAAGATGCTGGAATAGATCACCACCATCAAGGTTTGTAACCATTTTAAACATTGTTCAATGAGACCAAAACCGCATGTTCATAGGCCATTATTCTTGCCAATGGTGCTAGCCTATTCAGAATGTAAATGATTTTCTTTATTGAATTAAATTAACTTTACACAGTATTATTACTCTAGTAAATAAAAACTTTTGACAATGCTTAGTTATTATATGTATATATAAATGTTTAATATTGGATAGTTTAGATATTTCTAATCAATAGTTGATTCGTTTGTGTTGGTGGTTGCTTATCATACTGTAGGCTATCACTCTCCTTTATTAAGGCTGTCTGCCAAATTGCAGTGAACCAATTATTGTCCAAAATAGCGTAAGTAACTAAATTCAAAGAAGGCTATATTTTAATAACCATTGATTAGTTATCCGTGGCAAATATAAGTGAAATATTCTGCAATATTATAATAATATAGGAAATATGACTACAAGTATTATTTAAAAGATAACCTCTCCCTAATTGCTATCAGCCTAACTGGCACAAATCTCTACTTGATAAAATCCATAAGCGGAAATTAATTTTTACTTACCGTATTTTGGAGACCACTGAATTATATACTTTTTAAACTGTGAACTGATGACGAGCTCAGGTCGCAAGAGCGGTCTGCTTTTGAGTTTCCCTCCAAATAGTTCTATTAATGTCTGATAGATCGGGCGATCGTCTTCACTTGTCAACTAAGAGTGTTTAACAACGGTCTACGTTTAGAGTTTTATAAATATCCTACAGATCGCAGTTGTATGTCGAAGTTGAAAAATCGTTCATATGAGTTTACTCTCTGCTTTTTAGCGCTTCTGATTGGTTTTCTCAGTTGTTATTATAATACTTTTGAGATTAGTGACACAGAACTAAACGAAGCAGTCTTACATGTTGATGGGTTTAGTCTAGACAATGGCCTGGATGTTGTAATCGCTTTGCCCGAGCCACTTTATTTAGACTATGATTCGGACATCATCCCTGTTACCCCGGAACCTTGCTTGTGTGTTATCGTTCCTACATCACGGATACCCCGTGTTCCATCTGAACGAATACCTTCACAGCTGAATTTTCTAGTATACATTAGCGAGCGATACGATGTGGCGCACCATTGCTGTTCGTTCGGCCGCTGACCGTAAATTAATTCGTGCCCGCTGCTGCCCGCACGCCAAAACAATACGATCTGCAAAGGGTTACTTCTTAGAAGGTCTAAATTAAGAAAAACGTCTTTTAGTTAGGTCAAATTACCCTGATTTCAACATTATTACTATTTTATCCAAAGATAGCGTTAACGGCTGATGTTAGCAGCAACGAATAGGAGGTTGACTTTCGATCATAACAAGACCATGTGACGCCCGTAGAACAATGAAAAATTACTCTGTGCAAAAAATTTGTAGTTCTATTTTTAATGTTCTATAACTTTGTTATTTGACATTTCCACCTTTTGAAACTTTGTTGTTTTGTTCAGGAAGATGATAGGAATAGGTTGACAATGTAAACTTGAATTTTGCCGGGTCGGCCATCAACTTCACAATTACCGTGATGTTAACCTATGTCATTGGTGTGGTTTCATTGTGATATGAATTGATATTGCTATTCACTAGGTGTTCTATGTTTAATCACATGAAAAATCATGCACATTCTCAGGTTTGTTTGAATTTCCAAAAGCTCCTGCCTAACTTTAAATCCAAAAATGTAAACCTATCTGGACTTTAGAAGGTAAGTCTATAATCAGAAAATGTTTCCTTATTGTTTCATATGTTTCCCACTTAAATCCTGCACTAGGAGTACCAAATGCAAATTCTGTTGTAATCCACAAAATTTCCTTACTTATGATTTCCAAATGCAACATACTTACAGTAGCTTTAGTTACCAAGTGTAAAGCATCTTGGCCAATATTTTCAACGTCTGGAGAACTTTTCATTATCGTTCTAATACGCGATACAGGTAGCTGGAGTTCTTTCGATTTGGACATTTTACAAAACAAAATCTGGAGTAATTTCTTTAAATTTTATATCAAATCACTGTAAATTAATACAACTATTACAGATGAAACTTAATGGTCAAATCTACAAGACAAAATTTTCTCTATAAATTCCCGCTCTACTGTTCCTTTCCTGTTGTCCCATCTGTTATGTTTTCCTTCCACCAGGATTGCTAACAGTAAGCCGTAAAATTAACCCCAACTGAGCCATAATGCTCAAACAAATATCCGGACTCTCTTAAAATTACCCCACATGTTTTATTAATTTTTGCATATATAAAAGTAAAAAATGTGTATTTTTCTCATTACACTTATTTTATTTACAAGCATGAAATAAATAATATTAATTTTATAAAACACAGATTAAGGAAAGTTTATTGACAAGGGCAAAACAGCTTTACTGGTAATTTTTGTTGACTTCTATTTACATATAAGTGGCATGTTAACCGACTTGCTTACATCTGTGAATATTTGTACAGAAGAGATGAATGGTTGTCAGGAGAGTATCTTTTATTCTGAATCATTGTTACTGCAAAGAAAACATACAAATAGTTCGGCAACACTTCTATTTTCTGTTTCAAACGTTTGTTATGTTGATATCATTTTGTTATTATTTATGAGTATTTCATATTTCCTGTTATAATTGTTTGTTATGTAGGTATGGCTCCTTTAATATTTATGAGATCGACCCTGTGCATATTAAACTAATTATTGACGTGACAACGTCTTAAATTAGGTTGCGGCTCGGAGTCACTCATGAAAAAGTGTAACGCCCGGTAACGTTACGATGCCCGTCCAGTGGGTCCGCCGCACGGGATCCGCACGGGATAAAGCAGATAACTGTGGGTCCGCCGCACGGGATAAAGCAGATAACTATGTTTATTCGTGAAATGTGGAGTGCTTAGATTCGTCATTTACAACAACTACAACAATAAAGGTAAATGATTGTACACTGATATTTCATTATCGTAAACTATGATTGATTGATTAATTGTTAGATTGACACAAAAGTTGAGAAACTGAGTTTATAGGTTATGTCATACTATTGACAAATGTACAACAATAAAGGTAAATAATTGTACACTGATATTTCATTATCGTAAACTATGATTGATTGATTAATTGTTAGATTGACACAAAAGTTGAGAAACTGAGTTTATAGGTTATGTCATACTATTGACAAATGTTGATAGTGTTAAGTAAATTATTAGTTTAAGTCACTCTGCAATCAATCGTAATTCAGTCGATTGAGAAGAAACAGCGCGTATTGCTAGTCAAACATTTAAAATAACAAATTATAACCTCTAACCTGTCATAACAGTGCGACCAAACAAACGAACTAAACCGACCAATCACCACGCGCGGAGTTAGAATTTAACTGTGTTTAGCAAGAATTTCAAATTCCAATTTTAGTAAATGTTTTATTCAACTTTACCATTTACAATAACAAATTTTAATTAATTTCAAATTATGTACAATGTTTTAGTAAACAAAATATATTTCTATAGTTAAAATTTGTGCAATTCTTATTTTTATTCAATTCCTTGTTCCTATTGTGCAATTTAATAATATTCATATCAATAAATATTCTACCGAGAAAAAGACGTTGTCACGTAAAATGTTCGCCCGTAAAACCGACTTTACAGGCAACCATAATTTTTTTTTAATTTCAAACATAATTATTACAATGACTGTAAGGTGCTGTTGCGAGAATGTGGGAGAACGTTCCAGATAAACGGACCAACCCTCAATACAAAGGTTTTTGAAATCCTTCAGGTTTAATTAGCGCTTCTGCGATGTCTGTCTTTAGATGGTCTCAAGTTTGTTATTACATGTCGAGTATTCTTTCAATTTCATCTATTAAATATCCTAAAATGTAATAATAAATTATAAATGTTTCCATCTTTGTTTATAATATATCAAATATATCTATATAGTGTGAGTGTTTATTCGCTTTAGAGATTCATAATCAGATGGTTTTTTGGTTTAACGTCTATTTATGAAGTGTCAAATATATTTATGTTTCGTATGTAAATAAATAAGTACCTGTATAATGTTATAACAAACTTTTATTAGTTCTCACTTATTAACGTAACTCTAAATTATTTCAAAAGTAATTAAATTCTCTTGTGTAACCCTTTGACTAAAAAGAATTAATGCAATAAAACTGAAAGTTTAAATAAAATTGTAGCAAGGTTATAAATTTTATACAGTAGGCTATTTATTTATTTCATTTTCAGTGTGCAAATCTTCTTTCAATTCAATAAATATGAAATAAAACTACTTGGAAACATAAGAAATATTATAGCTAATGTGAATTAAATTCAGAGTGTATTAGTATTAAAACATATTGAGACCATTGTTGTTACTATTTCCATAGTAATGGTCAAAATTTTTATAATAAATTATGAACATGAATCAAAATCAACCAATGCCGGGCTACAGCAAGAAGGAACTATAGGCTAGCTACAAAAGCGTCCGGGTCGTGAGTTTAATTAACTAAATTATGTTTTATTACAAGCAATTAGTTACTCATTTCGATAACTTGAATTGTGAATTAATGAGGCTCACCTAGTTAGATTGATAAGTAAGCGTGGTTAACTGGAAATTATCTGAAACTTTTATGAATTTATATATGTGTAATTAGCAGTTTCGGTTTAACTTCTCTTAACTGGTGAACTTTGCTGAAATATTTCAAGAATTTAACAGTGTAAGGTATTTTTCGAAGTTCAGTGAACCGGGAAGTCTTTGTTGTTACTTCCGATATGAAATATTAAAAAAATGCTATTCCTGTACCACAATATCTTCTTAACTGATTATGTATTGTGGAACTGTTACGGAGAGAGGGTTTTAGTAACGAGACTGAAGTGATTACATCAATTTGTGGTTTTGATAGGAAGGTTAGAGATGCACGGAAAAAGAACTCCAACTAGGCATTGGCCAAATATCAAGTTGGCCAATTCTCATAGTAAAGTTGTGCTTCCAGTTCAGAAACCCCAGCCACTTTCACTCCACTCCTCGTATTGGTCTATTATTGATCATTCTGAGGGGCGTGAAAAGTATACATGGATTCCCTTCCATTTCAAGAACATTCTTTTCATGTACAACATTCTGATGTAACTTTCCAGTCTTGGAAACACCTTCCTCTGGTCTAATACTCCTGAGCTAAAATCAAGAAACTTCAACTCCCAGATCAGAGATCACAAGACGTGTGATGACCAATATCTCCACAGTTACGCACCCACTTTATAAACCTCGACTCCTCACTCAGCTCCTCACATTGGTCTATTAATGACCAATCTGAGGGGCGTGAAAAGCATACACGGACACCCCCCCCCACTGCAAGAACTTTCTTGTAAGCTGATCTAACGTTCAAGTCATAGAAACCTTTCTACCTCTGAGCCCAATATTCCTGCTTTACAAATCAAGAAGCTTTAACGTCGAGGTGACCAGAGATCACATAACGTGATCACCAAATTTTTTCTGGGTATTTTTGGGTAAGATCAATTTGAATGTTTGCTTCGAATATACTTTAAATCTATAAATTATTTTCAATAAAGATCTTCAATAAAAAAACCAAACGATTCATCTGTAAAATCTACATCTTACTGCATCTAACTTAGTTTGTCATTTGTAATACTGAGAAAATTATTAACAAAAGTACAGTAGCTTAAAAAACTAACAAGTGGAGTTCAATCAATTTCTTTACGTTGTCTTTACAGGTCAGCAATATGTCTACCAACTCTGATTAAATTTTAGAGAAAATGTGATATTTCTAAACCATTATAGACGCAGTAGTGGTATAATTATCTTAAATACTTCATATAAGTCTAACTTGTGAATATTGCTACACAATATTTAAAGTTGAAATATAATTTATCCAATCATATAGATTAATGTAAGGATTTAAACACGAAATGTTCTATAAATAGTGTGAATGTTTTATATTATGTAAGCTATTAGGAGATTAATACATAGTACAGTATGGATTAGAATACATGTTATCTCTCTTACTCTAATATTTGTGACAATTTGGACTCTGGAGATCACGGTCTCAGGAATCCAGACATGTGGAGGTTACCGCTTTATAGGATAACTTGCCTCAATATTTGTTAATAGGTGGTGAAATCACTCTACATTTAGGAAGTATTTTGCCTCAGTATATTTTAGATTTAGGAGTAACGTTAGCAATATAATTATTGTGAAATAGGCTACCATCGTTGGAAGCCTTATGGAATTCATAATTAAGTGTTCATTGTCAATACAGAAACATAGCTTGTTGATCAGCTGTGGGTAATTTTTCAGTTGTCTCTTTGCAGTTGGTCACATGGTTGTCACTTGTCAGATTATTTTGTTGTGAGTTGAAAAAGTGATTACTGATTAGATTATTTGATTAGACATGAGTTAGCCTATTGATAATAACATTCTCTGTGCAGTTTTTATTTTAAAATATTTAGTTGTATATTTACGATTTGATACATATTTTTTAATTATAATGTCCTTAAGTCATTTTGATGAAAAGAGTGGAGTGATTAAATTCAACACTGCATGGGGATGTTGGTGGCAAACGGTATTTGAAGTGCATTTATCAGTTAATGTACCAAACAATACTAAATCAAAAGATGTTAGAATTAATATCAGTGCAAATAATATTGAATGTATAGTGCACAACACAATAATACTCAAAGTAAGTAAAACAAGCAGTCCTAACCTTGTTACTGCTAGTCATTTTTGTCTTAACTGGTAAACCCTAATTAGCATAGGCTATTTGCAAGGGTTAACCCTCCAACTGGCAGTCATTTTTTCCTGTAGTGGCGGCATGTTTTCGAGCCTCGTGCAAGGGTTTTTTAAAAAATTTATTAAAAATATAAATTAAAAGTAATATATATAGAAGTATATATTTTTGTGTTCAGAATTAAACATATAATAATAATATTTTAGTAAACATTTTTTTAAGGCCGAATTTAGTATTTAAATTCGGCCTTAAAAAAATGTTTACTAAAATTTTTTTTCCATGAAATTCAAAATTTACATTTTTTTTTTTTTTATTTCGGGGGGACCATACCTAGCAAACCAAGTTATAGTAAGAAAACTATAAAAGTGAGAGTACCATTGTGTGTCAAATTTATTCTAGTTTCAGAAACACATAAGCATTATACAAATTTATGAAACTTCAATAACACTATATAACAAAAAGCAGCGATGCGCATAAATTGTGAAAATAGGGTGTATATGTAAGAGTTTGCTAATAAAAGTTTTACTAATACAGTTTTACATCTATACATGTTATATTGCATATTTTATTACTCAGAATGAAGGAAACTATACAGCAGTAGTAAAATAAATTCCATAACTTTTTTTTTAAAGAGTCGAAAAAAGTTTCATTTTGCATTACTCAAAAATTTTGCGAAAAATTTTTCGAGAAATTTATTTATTCTAAAATATATTTATTTGCACTACTGCAATATTTAACAATTCACCACACACTAAACACAACACTAAAACACAAATAAACCTACTAAAACTTACTAATAAACACGACTCGTCACATCAACAACTCAGACGGCAATCGACAACATGGCGGTCACATCTTTTACGTTCCAAACTACGAACTTGGTACGTTGCAACTACAATATAAAGAGGAATAAAACTATAATATTCCTTAGGCTTTTTTTCCCCGAATCCAATGGTGCATGAATCGAATCGATACGTTGCCGGAATATACTGTTATGAGTGATTATGCAAGGGAATGTTTGTTTATCAAAATTTTGACGAACAACAATCCGCTAAGGGTTTATGTTTATCAAAATTTTGATAAACAACAGTTGGAGGGTTAAAAAACAACATATGCAACACAATTTATCAAGTTGGTGTCAGTGAGGCGGCTGGAGTAACCAATCAAAAGTTGTCTAATGTTATTAATGTATTCTGTTCATCCTCCTGAACAAACATGTACGTATGACTTTAGAGGATGGAAATCACAAATCACTTTGTTTTTTAATAATTGAAAGGGTAGGGTACGATAAGCGGACCCAGTTTTTTATATCGAAATTGGCAAACAATATTACTTAATCATAACCATTGATATAATCAATTGATACTGATTAATTATTTTGAACTATTAACTTAAATAATCTATATCAACAGCTGTAAACACTCTAAAATAATACGCGTAGGGTAATATTTCAATTTTACATAAGTAATTCTGATTATTAAAAATGGCAGTCAATTTTAGAAAACTACACGACGTTGCTTTTTCGTGGCTTCAACATGTTGGACTCGTACCGTAAAACCCATTATGTGAAATTTGTGGGAAAGAAACAATTGTAACAGTGAAAGGATTAAATATGGTCGTCTTCAGTTTTCCCAATTTTGGTTATAATAATATGTTTGATCACTGTAAATATTAAATTCATATTTAAATTTAAAACATATGATTGTTATTGAGGACTATAGGTACTTTTATATCGATTGATATTCTATGATTTGAGATGCGAATATTAGGTATCGATGACTATATTCTTTGATATAAAAAACCGGGTCCGCTTTTTGTACCCTACCCAATTGAAATGTAAATGTAAATTCTTGTACTGTGCTTCTTGTTATCCATGATTTTCAGTGTTATCTGTTCCCAATAAATCAGTGTTTTATGGTTAGGACAGTTTAGTTATCCACCATCTAATGGTCCTTATGGTAGACTGCACATGCAGTCTTTAACAATGGCATCTACTCATATTACTCAATTGCAGCGTACTAACTCGCTTAAAAGTTAATTTGTTTTAAAAGTTTGGTAATATTGTCACAGTAACGGCCGGAGTGGCAAAATACGAGTTTCGCATTATTAACTTATTGGAATCGTCCTACAGAACAAAACAATATAAGGTTTGACGGGGTGGAAATGAGAAATAATGAAGTTCTAGAACATAAAAAATGGAACAACTGTTCAAGCGCGGAGCAATATTTCCATGTTCGACATCCACATCGGGCATCACGTGACCTTTTGTGACCATGATTCAATCTCGTGATGACGTCTTCGGATGCGGCGCCATCTTTGCAAACGTAAATGAAAAATAATACTGAAATGAGGAGAATTTTGATTCAAATGAATAATGTTTTTCTTAAATTTCGAGCTACAAATGAATTAGTTGTTATTGAGTTGAGACCTTCGGTGCTGCCCGTGCTTATGTCAACAAAAGAAAAACATCCCTCGAGATAGTACCTATCAGTAAAATATCAAATTCTAGAGGGGCTGATCAGAAATATAAATTGAATTGTAATGGAAAGGCAATTATGTACCGTGTAAAAAACTTAATAAATCATGAATACCCCTAATATGAATACTTATAAAAATGGACATTAATAGAGAACACTTACCATTAGTGTTCCACAGAATGCACAGAAACTAAATAATCTCGTTTCAGTCAAAACGTAAACTCTAACATGCCCGACAAAACACTCCGACACACCAATTCACTATGATTGGTCGAACTAGTGGATGGTTGATCCATGATCGTCATGCAATCACTCGATCCAAACTACAGAACACGATATCTAGTGAAGCACTGACTTCTGCCCCGGAGCGTTCAGATAGCAGATATTTTATCAGTCCCAGCCGCAGATAATATTTACGACCCACCAGTTCACTACAATTGGTCGAACTAGTGGATGTTTTTTTCCTTCTGAGGGAAGAGGACACTTTGTCCCCGCACTTAGTCCTAAAAGGACCTTTGCGCCTCCCTTACTTTAATTTGTGCCCTCAAAAACCGAGGCTTTTGCAAAAACCAATCAGATTTAAGGGCTCCTGTTCTCTGATGTCCTTGGGGCTGAGGAGATATGCTCCCAAGTATCTTTTCCTAGTCTCTACGATGGCAGGACAATCCAACCAAATGTGCTCTGCTGACTCCTCCTCTTCTCCACAGAGTCTACATTCGCTGCTCCGACTAAGGCCTACCTTCAAAAGGTGCTTCCTCAGAGGGCCATGTCCTGTCAACATTTCTAATATCAGTCTTATATCCTCCTTATTCTGGTCTAGGAGAGCTGTCCACCCTTTTGCATAAGGAGAGATAAACATTTAGGATATTCTTAAACCCGAGGCTCTGCTCCAATTCTTGTATCTTGTCCTCTTTTCCCAATCTTTAACCAGAGCTTTAATGTTGGAGAAGGATATCCCACAACCTGGCTCAGGCCCCACCAATGTGGATTCTGCTCCCTTTTTGGCGAGGATGTCCGCTTTTTCGTTCCCATGAATTCCTTCATGACCCGGCACCCAACCGAGTGTTACTCTGTTATTTGTTGCTAGCTCTGCTAGAGCATTCCTGCATTCCCAGACCGCTTTCGAATCAATCGAACAGGTATCCAGTGCCTTCAGTGCAGCCTGACTATCAGAGAGTATTAGGTATGATAATCCTTTTGTCCCCAACTGTGTGAGTCTTCTAGAACATGAATCTATTGCCATGACCTCCGCCTGAAAAACTGAGGCATGTCTTCCTAGGGGCACAGCCATGTCAACTCCAGGTCCATGTATTCCATATCCTGCCCTAGAGTCTAGGAGTGAACCATCGGTGTAAAACTTCAGGACTCCTTTTTTAGGGTAGCCCTCCCTTTTAATCCATTCCTCCCTACTTCCGATAGAGATCGTATATGGTTTTTCAAAGGAGTATTTCTTAACCATAGTATCAGATACTTTGGTCAAGAAAATTTTCCAATATCTTCATGTGGCCTTCTAGGGAGGTAGCATTTATTACCTTTGTTCCTAGTAGCTTCATTGCGCTCATCGCAGCTGTTCTCATTACTTCCTGGCCAAGAGGAGTATAACCCAGAACCGCTTCCATTGCTAGTGTTGGGCAGGAGCTCATTGCTTCCGTGATGCTTAAGCAAGCTAACCTCTGAAGACTCTGTAGCCTTCTTGCAGCTGTTGTTTGTTCGACCTTCGGCCACCACACTAGAGCAGCATATGTGACCATTGGTTTTACTATGGTTTCATAAATCCAATATATCATTTTGGGTTTAAGTCCCCATTTAAATCCAAAGAGTCTCTTACAGGCCCCAAGGGCCATTATTGCTTTGGATGTCTTGTTTCTAATATGGGAGTTCCAAGTGAGCTTCTCATCCAGGATTAAACCCAGATACTTCACTTCTTTTGTTTGGTTAATGCTGATTCCCTCCAGGACCGGTTTTGCTAGCTGGAATTTCCTTTTCCTGGTAAAGGTAATCATATTAGTTTTTGATGGGTTGATCCGCAGACCTTCCCCATGACACCAGTTGCTTATGAAGTTCAGTTCTGTTTGTATTAGGCGTTCCAGCCTGCCTATGTTTTTCCCTTTAATCATAAGCACTAGGTCGTCCGCATAACATAGTAGCCTTATTCCCCTCTTCTCTGCTTTTCTTAGGAGATCATCCACTACCATCGCCCACAGGAGAGGAGATAAGACTCCCCCCTGGGGGCAGCCTCTTTGGGCCGTGATCGCAGCCGATTCGTCCCCGTACTTGGCTTTCACCTGTCTGCTTTTTAGGAGGGCTACTATTCATTTGACTACGTCTGGGGAAACTCCAAAACGTTCCATCACAGTCTTCATGGATTGATATGCTACTCCGGTCGAAAGCTCCTTCAATGTCCATAAAGACGCTGACTAGGGCTTCCTTTTTTCCGAAGGTATTCTCCACCTCTCTCACTAAACTGTGGAGAGCAGTGGTGGTTGATTTTCCTTCTATGTATGCGTGTTGTGTGGGACTAAGTGGGTGTTCCAGTAATATTACGTCCCTTATGTGTCTATTTATTATTTTTTCCATAGTTTTCACCATGAAGGAGGTTAGGCTTATGGGTCTGTACGAACTGGGTTTTGTTGGATCCCTGTCATTTTTTCTCAAGAACACCACTAGTACTATCCTCCAGTTCTTTGGTATATATCCTAAGGCGAAACTGCTTCTAAATAGAATGCTAAGGGTATTTAATAGAATATCCAGCCCCCTCTTGAAGAAGGGCTGGAAAAACTCCATCCGCCCCAGGAGATTTAAATGGCTTGAACGATCTTATCGCCCATTTAATTCTTTCGTGTGTGAATAGTCTGTTAGACAACTGTCTGGCTTTTGCCACCTCCCGACTGGATCCCCCCCCATATAGAGAATAAGTATCCTCATTACGAGTTAGCTGACCCCCCGGGAAGTGTGTCTCCAGAAGTAGTTCTAAGGTCTCCTTCCTGTTCATTGTTAGGTCTCCATTGTCCTTTACTAGAGTCCCCATAGGATTTGTATGCTCCGTTTGGAGAGTTTTTTGAAGCCTGGATGCCTCGGGAAGACTGTTAATATTTTTGCAGAAATTCCTCCAGGTTCTTCTTTTATTCGTTCTAAGTTCTTTTTTGTATTCATTTTGGGCCTGTAGATAAGGGAGCCAATCGTCTGTCCTTTTTGCCCATTTTAATAATTTCCTCGTTTTGTTTCTTAATGTTTCCAACCTCCCAGTCCACCACGGCACATCCCTCTTCAACCGGTTTTGCCTGGGAGGACAGTTTTTCTCGTAGGCCTTTATTATAGCTTGCTCTACTATTTGTGCAGACCTTTCTAATTCAAATTCATTTTTCTGAAAGGGTCCTATTTCTTCCAACTCTTCTGCCAGGGACTCTCTGTAACCTCTCCAGTTGGTCGATTTAGGAACCCTGTGGGTCACGTATCTTTCCCCTATCTCCTCTATGTCGAACCTAATTGGACAGTGGTCCGATAGTGAGGCCTCCTTGGAGACGTGCCACCTTACTATATTTATGTTTTTGAGTCCTGTAGATAGGGTTATGTCTAGGACTTCTTTCCTATTTCTAGTTATAAAGGTTGGGCTTGACCCTCTATTCTCTAACACTAGATCATTGCTGAACATAAACTGTAGAAGTTCCTCACCTCTCTTGTTTGTGTTCGTGCTTCCCCAATACGTATGGGTGAGCATTACAGTCGCAGCTGAGAATGAGGGCCGAGCCTCTGTCTCTGCAGCTCTGCAATAGTCTTTCTATTTCTTTCGGTGGGCAGCTTGTTGACGGGTTGGGGAAGTAGGCTGAGGCTATAGTAACCTCTCTGTCCCCTTGCAGTGAAGCCACATTCACTGTAGCCGCCACCAGATCTCTTTTTATTAGATCTGTAATCGGAAAGACTGTTATTAGTTTTGAAGTTAGAATACAAGTTCATGGGTTTTCAATTGTTCGATCATAAATGAGATTACCTACCTGAGTTGTCAGTCCTCTGATGCAACCTCTATTGATCCAAGGCTCCTGGATTAGGGCGATATCCAGGCCTGTTGAGATAAACCTTCTTCCCAAGATGTCAGTTGCGCCCTTTGCATGGTGTAGGTTTATCTGTATTAGGCGCATACTTACGCCTTTTTCCCACCTCCCCCAGGTGGTCCATCCCCGTCTCTTCTTTTGGATTGCTTAGAGACTTTGTCCCCTTTTCTTCCTCGAGCCGAGATGGATGGTCCTTTGGGAGAAGGTCCCCTCTTCAAGAAGAGAGAACAGGTTGGTCTTTCATCTTCGACCGCTGCACTGGCTTGTGGAGTAGACCTTTCAGGTAAGGTATGTACAGATTGCTTTGACACCTTCGTGGCCTCCTCCACTTCCATCTCTTCAGCGGTCCTTTTTTCTGTGGTGACCGTCTCAGATTTCTCTGAAGTCCCCTCTTCCCTTGTGGGTTGTTCTGTGTTTCCTTGGTGTTTCTTTTTCAGTCCAAGCTGAACTTTTCCAAACTTGTATCCGATCCATGGACCTTCCTTCTCAAGTTTGTTCGCTGTAGCGCAGTCGACTGCCAGGGTGAGTAGGACAGACTTCCCCTCGTTGCTTCTCCGCAGAACGTTCCATTCTCTGACAGATAGCTCTTTGTTTTGTCCTTTTAGGAGCTTCATTATCTTGTCAGTAGTATCGAGTATACTATCAGGAAGATAGACAGTCGCAATTCTCGCACGAGGGATTTCTTCCTCTGGTACTATCCTTAGACTGGCCTCTTCCCAAGGCTTGAGGGAGTCTTGCTTTCCTTTAAGCCATTCTGCTGTTTCAGTGTTTTCGCAGGTGAAGATTAGAACCCCTTGTCTCCTGTTGATACCGTAGAATCTTGGAGAGTAGGGACCCTCCTGTTCTTCCACGATAGCTTCCAGGATGAAGCTCTGGATCTTCTCCATCTGTTCGGTTGTGAGTAGGGTCTCGGGAAAGTTGGAGTGCAAAACCCCTACCCTTACACCAGCTACCGCTTGTTTGTAGGAAGGTTTCTGGGGTTGTCCAGATTGCTCCTTGTGTTCCCCTTGATTTCCTTCGTTCTTTGTTTTCTTCCTCTGATGGGCCTCCGGAGTGGATCCATCAGAGTGAGGTCTTTTCGGTTTCTTTCCCTCCTTTTGTTTGTTTAATTTTTTATTTCTTTCTTCTGGAATTGGTTTTAAGGCCAATTCCCTGGCTTCTTCTTGGGAGTACCCTCTTTTTCGAAACCAGACCATGCGTTTCCTGGCGGCTCCACATAACTTAGGCAGTACTGGGAGCTGTCTCTCGACTTTTGCTCCCTCTTCCTTCTGGTGATCGCCCTCCAGTATTGCATCTTCTTCATCGGTTTCGACTCTGACCGAGTCGGGGGCTTTTGGACTTCTACTAGGAAGTCCGCCTGTTTTTTGGGTTTGTTCAGGATTGCTAGGGTCAGAGCCCATCATCAATCCCTCTGTGTTTCGTGAATTTTCATTCACTTTTTGAGTGCTACAAGAGCTCTCTGGTTTTGTTTTATTGTCTTTTAATTCTGTACTCATTGTGTTCCCACGAGTAGCGGAGATCTAAAGGTCACCCCAAGCATTGTCCCGCTGTACTTGGGGAAGGCTAGGTTTAAACAGGAGGTCGCCAGGTATCCAGAGTTCGCATATTTACGACCAAGCTCTCCCTTGATCACGCAGCCCTCGGCATATGCTGTTCCACCTTGGCTTGGATACAGAAGGAAATTAGAATTAGAATAGTTTAAGATAGATTGTTGGGAATATTACCCGACAGGTGAGAGTAGTAGGAAAAGAAAGTTAAAAATTGTGGGATAGTTCAACAGAAAGCCCGCCAGATCAGCTCAGCCTGATCGGAATTATCAAAGAAGACAAGATTTGGATCAGGCAGTTCCCAGGTGCACGCGCACGAAAAGTACAGCACTTAAGAAGAGAGAAGGTGGCTGTGCGTGTGCTTCGTGGACGCTCTGGCTTGGCACATGTGTTGGGGTATGAAGACCCCGCCACTTCGCACCCTAGTGGATGGTTGATCCATGATTGTCACGCACTCACTCGATCCAACCTACAGTACACGTTATCTCTGGCTTCTGCCCCAGAGCGCTCAGATAACAGATACGCTATCAGTCCCACCCGCAGATAATATTTACAGATATCCAGACACAGCACACAAACAGAACATTAAAACATTAAGAACTTAACTATTTATGTATATACCCTCTAAAATCATGTTATTTGCCATTTGCACCCCCTAAAACTACATATATTTTTTTTTCAGGAGGATGAGCAGAATATGTTGATATATGTTTGCCACTTCGGCCTTTAATTTTATAATTTCAAAAAGTTTTTATGAGTTTGCAGATTATATGAACACTCAAAATATTAGGAAATTAACTGATTCCTTTTTAATAGGTCATTGTGATTTTTCAGAGTGAGTAAAAGTTCGTTGTGTAATCACATGTTATTATTAAATCAAGAAAGCTATTTTTATCTGATTGAAAGTTACCACATGGTAGCCTATGAAACTACATAGTACGTAGAAACAAAGTTGTGGTTACGTTAGTTTGTTTGTATATTAAAATATGTTTGTTTACACTATTTATTGGTTTGTTGTAAGTTTTATTCAATTTGTATGCATTATTTTCTAATTGATTTTTATCCACACCGGGAATGAGATTGGCATTATTAACCTATTGCTATTGTCCTAAAAAAACAATATAAGGAGTCCATTTTCAAAATGGGTCTTGTCCAGTCAACTTGATTTTGTGTTATTGACCAAAAACTGTTTTGCTGTGTAACAATGTTGTGATAGGATAGTGCTATGTTTATTTAGTTTAGTGTCATACAGTTTTTTCATCAACAGAAATCATTAAAACATGCCATATGTTTGCAAAAAGTAAACAAAACGAAAGGACAAGACCCATTTTGAAACTACGCCAGGGACAAGACTCACTATGCTGCAAAAAGTATAGGACAAGACCCATTTTGAAACAACACCAGGGACAAGACTCACTATGCTGCAAAAAGTATAGGACAAGACCCATTTTGAAACAACGCCAGGGACAAGACTCACTATGCTGCAAAAAGTATGGGACAAGACCCATTTTGAAATAACGCCAAGGACAAGATTCATTATGCTGCAAAAAGTATGGGACAAGACCCATTTGAAGAAAAATTAGTAGATAATTTTTTTTAACTGACGCTTCATTAAAGTACTTGGTTTTGTTTTATATTAATTTTACTAGCTGTTACCCATGGCTTCGCACGCAAATCTTAAGAACCGAAGTCCTTATATTACTTAGTAAAATCGATTATGCGCGATTGGGTGCGGGTAACAACTAGTTCGTCAATAAATTCGTAGTATTTTATAACGAAAACTCTTCATTTTCAATAAAATACCAACTACAACCAAATACCCACGGCATCGCACACGATTTCCTACAGAAAAATTGGGACATAGGAGGCATATTTCTTTTGAACGTCGTTATTACCCTTCTGAGATAAATGATAGTCACTGAAAGATACTCCAAGCTCATGATCTATTTAAGATTTAAATTTTAAAACAGTTTCAATATACACCTGTGAAATAACTGGAATTTTTCTCCACTATTCTATGATTTTTGTATACAATTGAACTATGTTAGACCATCATGGACAGGAGTCAAAAAGTCGGAATTCATTAGCGCACATACAATGTAATAAATGATGGCGCTCAATGTAATTTTGAAACGAAAACAGGCATATTTTAGGTACATATTATTACAGTCTAATGATTATGAGCTTCAGATGTTAAGCGAAATTGCGTATGGTTTTTATTTTAGGCTTTGCGCGTGTATCACTTCTAGATCAAATTAGTTATATCTCCGATGCCATGATTGAGCTAGCTTTGTTGTCTCGATCAAGAGAATATGTACACACGGAGTATACTTCTGTCAAAAAAAACAACAAAGGTTGGTTTTATAACATTCTTTATATTTGTAGCCAATGTAAGATAGTAATTTTGATATCTGCATTGCTCTTCTGATCAAGCACGAGCATGGTTTATATTACATAAATATTGCAGTTAAAGGTGAATTTTTACGTCAAATTTGAATTGTATTATCTGGATAGTAAAGTCTATGTTTAACAGTGATTGCAGAAACAGTTGAAACAAAATTTGCTGTTTTTCTTAAGCTTACTCTATGCTTAAAATTACATTAAAATACAAAACCAATATTTAATACATATTATTGTGAGGCCTTTCGATATCCAAGATACCTTCATCAGACACATCACAGATTTTGTGATGTGTCTGATGAAGGTATCTTGGATATCGAAAGGCCTCACAATAATATGTATTAAATATTGGTTTTGTATTTTAATGTAATTTAACAGTGACCAATATAAGCTCCATCTACAGCATTACTCTATGCTATCAAACTATAAGTGTAAAGAAATTTAAAATATTAACTAAATGATATAAACATATGTTTCTTTTGTCACATTATATTTGTTTACAAAGAACAGCTGATTAAATTTGAAAAGGCTCTTTCACTTAATAACATATGTTTGCTGCAATGCATTTCTTACGGGTATTTCCGTAACTTTTAGAGACCAGTGGGGCGGAATCCTGAATCGGGAACGGGATAAAAAGTATCCTATGTCCTTCTCCCAGTCCTTAGCTATCTCCCTACCAACTTTCAGCCAAATCGGTTCAGCCGTTGTTGAGTTATAAATAGTGTAACTAACACAACTTTCTTTTATATGTATATAGATTTAATGACATACCTGTACACTAAAATAACTATATACATGAAAAAACGTTTTTATACAATCATTTCCACGTCATCCTTGGGTACATCTCCTTCTTTAGTCTCCCCTTTGTGTCCTCCAGTGGTTAGGGCAAGTTTTTAAAAGTCTAAATCTTGCCTATCATTCCAATTTGGTCCGAAATGATTTTTTAGGAGTTTCTTTACATCATTAGCTTTTACAGGCTTGGGGAGAAGACCTAAAGCAGTTTTTTCTTGACTGATTTGACCAAGATTTTTATTTGGGAGTGCTTCAGTTTTTGATGTGCCTGTGTCACAGTTGTTAGAAAATAACTCCCCTCTTAGCAGTGTTGTACTTCATTTGAAAATAAATCGTTTTGTTGAAGCAAATTAAAAATGCCATTTTCTTGGTTTTTTTTCAAAACTTGTGTGTGTTTTTCCAGTAAAAAACTAAACCATCCTCTGGT
Source organism: Homalodisca vitripennis (assembly GCF_021130785.1). Taxonomy (NCBI): domain Eukaryota; kingdom Metazoa; phylum Arthropoda; class Insecta; order Hemiptera; family Cicadellidae; genus Homalodisca; species Homalodisca vitripennis. Next base: position 112,911,318 of record NC_060211.1, on the reverse strand, counting down.
TTTTTGACTCGCAAATTCAGAAAATACTTCATGATATTCTTTAGGTGTAGTAATAGTTTCCATTTTGTTAACACGTTTTTAAATGCGGCCAAACACCCTATCTGGGGGCAGGTAAGAGTGACCGGGTGTTGGAAAAAAATATGGACACACTTTTGGCCTGTCTTGGCGCTTCTTGATCCACAAACAGTTTAACACCTGACTCCTGGGTCCAAATTTGTATTTTTAAGACTGTCATAGACACAAGATACAATCTCATTAGACCCCTTTCCTCTTTGCATCTCATTCCAAGTATATGTGAATGTGTTTCCTATGTTTTGTTTGGATTTTGAAAAGCCCTCACATATGGTGAAATTGTAAGCATAAAACTGTCTACTAAAGTAACATTATTGGTCTGGTATTTTTGGTAGCGCCATGTTTGGCCGCATTTAAAAACGTGTAATGCAACAAAGACATTACACGGTTTTGGTTAGGTTGGTGTTTGGTTTTTTATATATGACTAATTCTATTTAAAAAAGATCATAGGACCTATCGTATTACATCTCAAGTGCTTTCAGTAAGAAAGCTATGAACTTAAATTTTGGAGTTCCTCTAAATTTGTCTAAAATACGAGTAGTTCGTTACTGAAATCGTGGGATAGAAAAAGAAGGATTAAAATTCTTGATACTTTCTGATAGTCAGGCTGCACAAAAGGCACTTGATACCTGTTCGTTTGATTCGAAAGCAGTCTGGGAATATAAGAATGCTCTAGCTGAGCTGGCAACGAATAACAGTAACACTCGATTGGGTGCCAGGTTATGAGGCATGAAAATGAAAAAAACAGACATCCTCGCCAAAAAGGGAGCGGAGTTCATAATGTTGGGGCCTTAGCCAGGTCGCGGGATAGCTTTCTCCAACAGCAAAGCTCTTGTTAAAGATTGTGAAAAGAGGATAAGAAACATAATTGGAGTAGAGCCTCAGAATTAATACTATCCAAACTGTTTATCTCTCCTTACATTAAAGGGTGGGCAGCTCTCTTGGATCAGAGTAAGGAGGATATAAGACTGATATTAGGGATGTTGACAGGACGTGGCTCCCTAAGGAAACATCTCATGAGAGTGGGCCTTAGCCAGACTGACGAATATAGACCTGTGGAGAAGAGGAGGAATCAACAGAGCATATTTGGTTAGATTGTCCTGCCATCTTAGAAACTCGGAAAAGATTCCTGGGAGCATATCTCCTCAGCCCCAAGAATATCAGAGAACAGGAGCCCTCAAATCTGATAGGCTTCTGCAAAAATCACAGACTTTGGGGACACAAATTTAAGGGAGGCGCAAAGGTCCTTTTAGGACGAAGCGTAGGGACTAACCGTCCTTTTCCCTCGGAACAAAAAAAAGTGTGTAAGAGTCTCTGTTATCTTGAGCCTGCTCACTAAATCTGTTAAGGATTTTCGACAACATCCTTATTGTAGGCTATGAGCTCATAGGTCTAGATGGAATAAGATAGAAATGAGCCTGTAGTGTAGCGTGATTACATTGCTAATGTGAGTTTTTTGTGTTGTATTGGAAATATTTAATGTTACTTAAATGTAGACATTTAAACTTAGTGTCATGCTAATATTTCACAGTACACAAGCTCTTAAGCACTGAGACTTTATATAGATAATTAAAAATAGGATTACAGTTTACTTTTTTTACTAATTAAAATGATAATCCTTAATTGTAGACTTAATAATATAGTATAATTGAATTATTTAATTTTTACAGGGTCAACTTTATAAAACAGTTCATCCTGATGACAGTGTTTGGATAATTGAAGATGGATGTGTTTTGGATATCATACTGTCCAAGGCAGAATATGAAGGAAAGGACACTTTGTGGGAAGCTCTCTTGAAAGACAGAAGTTACCAGCCTGACCCGTTAACACTTCATAACATGAGACAGAAACTTGATCTTGAAAAATTTCAACTAGAGGTAAGTGGAGTTGAATGTAGTAAGAGATGTTGGATCTGGTTAATTTTTAATTGAATTGTATTTTTAAAGATTGATGTTGAATTTTGTTAAAATTTAAATATCATTTTATGGAATTTAATCAAAGTACTGTAGATTTGCAAAGTTACTCCCCACGAGATTGGCTTGGAAACCCTCATTTCAGCTAATGTTCTCAAAGCGATAGGAAATTCACAGAATGATCTATAGGAAAATATTTTTTTATAGATGTGGATTAACAATATTCTGGTTGAATTGATGTATCTGGTCACTGAATGTTACTGTCATGTGCTGAAGTTCATGTGCATTGTTCAGTTTTTTTGGGTGAGTGTAGTAAAATGATTTTCAAATTTTGGTCACTATTTATTCAATAAAATGATTTATTGAGAATTGTAAACAGTCAAAATGGAAAATTATGAGAATGGTGTTTTAAGTCAATATTAAAGAAGCCAAGTTCAGAATTGGGCACTTAATATCATGAAATTTTAGTAGTTACTGAGTAATGAACATAAGGTAAATGTTATGGTCACTTCAGATTAACATAGCACTTAGGAGATAGAACAAATAATTCTCAGAGCTTAATAAGACTAAGTAGAGTCTAAGTTGATGGAACTATGAAGACTCTAAGATTGAATACCTCATTTTTCATGTTTCTACTCTGGTTTCCTCATTTTTTGACTCCCATTGTTGTATTTTGTGTCCAAACTAATGGAACTCGGTAAAGAATATACTATCAAGCTCTCAGTAATTATCAAACCACCTACCTTCTATTCGGTTCAGGTAACAAGTGTTTGATTATTTTATTTGTTTAAATTAATTTTTTAGATATATGACAATAAAAACTGAACTCAGTAATATCCTAAATTAAACTTACCAGATTTATGTAAAAGTAGAGTTGAAGAAGACACAGTTTTATTAATGGTTGTGTGTTATAATTTCAGAATCCAGGTATGGATTTTAGCAGAGCGAAGCTTTCAAAGTGTTATGATAATATGCCAGGAGTTGGTGAATGATACAAGGACACACTACTTGGGAATTATTACGTAGGAGTGAAGAGAAAAGTCAAAGTTAAGTTCGGAAAGTTAAAGTTTGTCTTTATTTATTAATCGCTGAACCGATGTATTGTACCTTCCGAAAATAAAAATAGTAAGTCAATTGAGATGTACAACTGAAAGTGAGTGTGCAATATGAAGTTACTTGTATCGCCTGGTGTGAAGTCAGCACTGTTGCACTAAACAATCCCTTAAATCAAATATGGAACCTCTGCACCGATGTCCTTGCTCCTCAAATCGAAGCTTGCAGCAGAACCACATTATGTAAAACCTGTGTGAACTTGATATGATTATCTACTTTTGTATTGATGAATAAAATTATAAGAAACAAATTAGTTGGTTTTCTTTCCAAACGCTGAGGTACTGCAATTAAAATTTTAAGTGACCAACAAAGAAAAATTAGGAACATTATCTTTGAACTACTGCGCTAAGGCGTAATATAGTTTAAACCTGACTACCAAAAATATGAATATAACATTATTAACATCTTTAACTAAGTGTTTTATAACTTTGACAAGCAAGGGTTTTCACCAATTGTTCAGTGGATGTTAAATTACCATGGAGTTTCAACAACATTTAAGGGAGGCGGTAAAAGTCCTTTGATCACTTCCAATTAAAAATCATATAGCGTCATTTTTTGGTTGTAAATTTTATGCAGTTGATGTGCATTCATCAAAATCATTTGTATTGTATGTACAAAGATTTGTTATACCACTTGGTTTTTCTTTCCCTTCCCCCCATAGCCTCATCAAGAAATAACCATTTTTGAGGGTAGTAAAAACTTCTCATTTTGTCGTTGAAGTAACCTACAACAAACTGAATTTTTGTCTATGGAGTTTGCAGTACTGGGGTCAAGAGCAACAACCTGGACAAGAACCTGTCCCTCGACATAAAATTACTAAACACTTGAAATTGAATAAATAATCTGTTTTCCAATAGTCGTGGATTCGATTAATTTTTATTGTGCCTGTGTGCAATAAAACGCCTAAAAATGTCCAGTTCGGGTACAGTGATGTCTTTCCACGCATTGATTCTTGATTTCGGGTTTACTGTATACACAATTGAATGCATAATTGTAAATTTGCAAATATTTTCAAGGAAAACATTGTCAAGTAGGAGTGTGAAAAAATCTATTGGGAAATCAACCCCAGGGAATGATACTAACAGATTTGGTTCTGACGAATTCAATAGGCCTCATACCTGTTGTTGTAATACTCCAAGTTGGAACCTCAATAACAGTAGCCTCGTCATCACTTTCAGAACAAGCAGATGAATTGTCTGAGGAAGAGTCGTTAACAAGTTTTTGTATGAAATCCACAGAACCATCACTGTCGTAGTTTTGTTCATTACTGGTGTGAAAGTTAGTCTGACCAGAGGTACCTGGCACTGCAGGATCCATTTTTATAAAAACACACACAAATAATGTAGAGAAAGAATTACACAGTTGATATACACAAAAACAATACACTAAACACTCAAAGATTACAACGGGCTCCTATTGAAAAAGAACCGTAACGGGTAAACGCGAACAAAACCGATCACAATAAAGCGTTGGTCATAAACTAAAATGCGGCAGAGATTCAATGGTCTACATCGAATGGCTGAATCACACTGAGACTTTGTATGTAGAGCGGCAAGGCGGCCCCATCTGGGGCCGGCCGCACTGAATGTGTTAAAGTAGTCTTATTTCATTTCTTTCAGAGCATACTGTTGTATGGCATTTCTCAGTGGGGAAGTTCAAGTGGAGTCAATAACGTATTAGTATTTAAATAGAAAGCTGTCAGAATATTGGATGGAGCAGGGTTTAGGGACCATTGTAGATCTTTGTTTGTAAAGGAAAATATTTTAACTGTATATAGTCTACATATATTAAATATGTTTATTAGATATTAAGGAAAAAGCTAATTCTTTAACTTTGAGTCAGATGTCCATATTTATGATACAAGAAATTGTAACAATCTTGATGTACCTTATTATATGATGTATATTATAGACTAAGTAGGGTAGCCAGTAACTATAAAATTCAAGGCATCAAACTATTTAACAAGCTTCCCCTGGAGTTAAAAAACGTTGAACCTATGTCAAAGTTGTAAGACGTTTTGATGTGTAGCTTTGTTGAACATCCTTTTTATAGTGTTAAGAGTGCTTTGATGTTGATTTTAATGCTATTTTTAAAGGGTCTTTATTAGAGGGTATCAATTCTACAGAATAGGTATATTTTTCCCCCAAGTTACAGATACACGCTGTATACATGTACATTTCCATGACCATGTCTAGTACACATAAATATAGCTAATGACAATAAACAACATAACCCAAAGTATATCATTATTTCATCTCTGTTCATAAGAAAATTAATTGGGGGAGATAGGGTGTGAATTTTAAGACACACTGTTTATATACTCGGTCTGGAAATCCTACTTCAGTCAAAAGTAGTCCTTGTAATGTATTTCCGATATAATTCATTTTCGGTGCAGGTAGTTTTATTAGGGTATAATACATACGTATCAAACTTTACCTTCGTAGAGTACTATATTAGTTTTTATAGGGGTTACAACTCCCATATAAATCCACATTCTGGGTTTATATTCTCTAATATGCTTTTTGTTATTTATGTATGTGAAATTTCACATATTTTTCAGACAGTGGGAAGATAAAAATAAAAATATAGTTCTTCTATGGGTTGCAATCATATTTCAGCCGCTATGGTAATTAATCTTCATGAAGATGCTCTTGTTTTTCTATATAAGTCATGAGGCATTTCATCTTCCTAGAATATCGTGAAGTTGTAAAAACAAAAATAAATTTCTTCTATGAATTACAACCCATTTACAAAAACAATTGTTACGCCTTTAATTATTAACTTAGAACCATTAACTTTCAGTATGTCGTTCTTTAAGAGACATACAACAAATGCTGTATAATATTTTTTTACATTATTATTTTTTAAATAATGAGGAGTTAAACTGGAGAAAGCTTAAATTTAAACAGAAAACTCTTGATTAGCACAATACATAAAAACCCAAAAAATATTTTTCTCCCGCTCTAAGAAATGGATTGATATTACCTAAACAGTACAACTTATTTCCAACATAATATAGATGTATATTTTAATGTGGTAGACATTTGTAGTGAGATGCTTAGCGTTTGAGAGAGGTCACCAGAATTTGGCGATAATAACAAATATAGGTTCCTAAAATTTGGAATACTCCAAGATATTTAATTTTCATTCCAATATGTTATATTATAACTAATAATTCATAATTTGACATTGAGCATTGTAAAAAGTTATATTTTTGTATCTTATTAAAATTTTAGTAATCTGCAATGTTCACCGCCTTCAGTCTTCCAGCGAGTGCGTTGACACAGCCCGAACAACACATGTCAATAACCAATTTAAAGAGCTTCTCCCTAACCACAGCACTCATGTGATGGACGGTCGCCCACTGGCCAATGACTGTGATGGCGGCTTACCCCTCCAACAAGCCTCACCATATGCTTTTAGGTGGAGTGATATTAGGTGCTAAACAATTTTGGCACAATTCTTTAAATGCTGTGCGACTTTTGGGCATTTCTTTACGTGCTGTGAGATTAGGTATTATGACATTAGGTGCTATGGGAATCGACCTTAGATGGTTAATCTTTAGGTGCTATGAAACCCTGCGAGATCAAATCAGGGTTGCTTGATGTTAAAAGGCACTAGTCTCCCAATACAGAGCACCAGTAATAGGGTGCAGGTTTAATCCCTGGTCCAACTGTTTGGCGTTTGAAGATGTGATGCACTTTTTTACGTACCAGTGATCTGTTCAAAAGGGCTCACTTTATAATAAAAAAATTCTTTAATGGTTGGCTTGGGTGTTGTTAAGATCAATGCATGTTTAATGAAGTTGTTTTGCATATGCCCCTCTCCCCCTACTTCTTTCCACTTTTTTCAGACATTGACTCCGGACAACCGTTAAATCATAGTTGAGTAGCAAATACTTAATTTTGATTCAGTTCATATTTTTGGTCACAACATTGGAATTAGATCTTATATGTAAAATGTAAAAAGGGTTGTGGATACATGATTGCAATGTATTTTTGCACTAAACACAATGCTACAATCCGTTTTTTATATCTTTATTTGTTCTCAAGATATTGGATACTTTTATCATTACATTACTTTAAAATGTATGACTTTAATACATACTCATACACGTATTTCAAAATGTAAGACAGTTTAAAATATCTAAGTTTACAAGAGATAAAATAAGGCTTAACTAAACAAAATTAACTAAAGCCTTGAAAGAAAGGTTATTCATATAGGAAAATTATCGAATTTTATTACATATATTTCTATTCTTAGTTGCTTTGAAATACTGTCAAGATGTAAGGCAGTAATTTATGGACAGGATATACTGCTGGAGCACTCCCTTAACAAAAGGTTATGTTAATAAGCTATAATTTTTTTGTAGTAGTTACTTAGCGCAAATATACTAGCCAAAACTGTATTATTGTACCTAAAAGTACCAATGTCTCAATCTTGAATAAAAACATTAAAAACAGATTGTAAGATTTTGTTAAGTACAAAGTATACATCAAAAAAACCTTACCATATTATAAAATGAATATATTGAGGTTAATTTTAAAGTCAAATTTGATCCAAGAAGTTTCTGCAGTCAATGTCTGAAGTATTCTAGAATAAAGCAAAGGGAGTGTGGGAGGACAACTCACCCTGTATAAACATATCCGTTTAGGAATACTCATTATATAATTTTCAACTTCAAAAAACAATCAACCAAACTATAATTTTAAAATCTACTTTACAAAGTTAAAATATAATAAAACAAAATTAAAACATTGTGTGCTTTTACCTTTACCAGATGGATTTAACCATGTTTGTACCATTGAAACAGAGTAAATAAATCAGGTTATAAAACAAATGAGATTGGAATAGTTTTACTTAAACTTATATTATTTAAAACATCTAAAACAAACTATTGGCCTAACTTTAAATGTACACATACTTGTTACATGTAAAAACAAATCCTTGAATATTGTGAGTACTTAATTTAAAATTATGAAACATTTATTTACACCAACACCTTACACAACTGTATATTGTTACTACAAATGGGACCAAACTGCCAACAGATTTTAAAATATACATGGAATGATACATGACAATAATTTACTATATTTACAAAGAAAAAAAATACTGCCTTATACGTTGTTTCTAATTACAAATTATTTGTCTACACTTATATTAAGTGTAAAGAAACTGGGTCTGTAGCAACACAAGTGGGTTTAGTTGTCTTTCTTCATTCGGGTGCTTGTCATACGGTAGATGATTGAATCCCTGCCAGGGTCCATACAAGCAGTAACAGCTGAAACAGAAGCATAAAATAAGGAACAGTTCATAACTTTGTATATTCTTATTAGCTTTTATTGCGTCAAGCACATGCCTCCACTCTTTTAAATGTGGATGAGTTATTTTAAATAGTCTTCAGAGGTTGTATGTACAGCATTGAGGCTAAACAACATTCTGTCTTTCTTTAGGCTTTTATAAAATTTATTTTGAATAAATTGGACTACTGTTTCCCAACATGATTATATCTGTAAGAATACTAGTTTATGTAACAGTCATATTATGATACCTAAATGCTATATTTGGGTATATTACTTAATGAATGTCTACTATACACCATGTTCAAAAAATTATTTTTGTAGTCCTATTAACAAATATTTTAAAGATTTTTACTGATGTCACATTGTAGGTAAACTGATGGTGAAGGGAGATGAAAGACTGTAATCCTTGTAAATCGAATCTATATGTTAAGTACTGGCTGAATTGAGAATAGAAACTGAAAATGTGCTGTACAGGAGGAGGTATTAGGTAGTGGAAGAAAGTTCCCCTCTCATGGCATTTAATTAGGAAAATATATTATATTAATGGTGGAGTTCCAATTGAACTGTCGTGACAACACAACTGTTATAACAATCATAGAAGTGGGTCTGCAACTGGAACAGTTGCAACAATGCGATCAACCAGCTGTTGCAAACACGATACATTGTAGTCCAAATAGGACTTTTTTATTTTCGCCTATCTTCCTTTCCCTGCAATTCTATTTGTTACCCTTGAAGATTTTATTTAGTACTTCTTTAATTTGTTACAATTTTTTTTATAGTTATCGATCATTTTGATCCCTAGTTTAAAAACATTACTGTTTTCTTGTTTTATGTCATATCAAAATTAAACATTGATCTCAATCAAACCACACAAATATAATACACCACATTTTATTTATTGTGTAATTTTGAAACCAAACAAGACTAAATAAGTGTTGCAATACAAATAATTAAATTTCACATGTTTTTTAAAACCGTTAGAATTTTGACAAGTGATTATTAATAATTGGTACATCCTTTTTAGCCAGGTTGCAACAAAGAAGCAAGGCTAAGAGACCTAACGAAATAAATATGGTGTACTGTTGCAACAGAACTGCTAGCTGGAACCGTTGTGAACTAATTGCAACAGTTATGTGTCTGGAATGGATTGGCTCTTCTCTGCTCACCACTATACCACATCTTGAAATACTGAACAGAAATGCTTTGTTTCAGAATGTTCTCTAGGCTGTTTAGGTAAATCAGTCTACTACTAAGGCTAAAGAATGTTTAATAAGTTCAATTCTAAGGGGTCTAGAAGACAAACAGGTAATTGGTTCTACCCGTATAGACCTAACAAAGGCTTTTGATATTGTTATTCACTCTATTATTTTTTTAAAACTTAATTTCTGTGGTGTAAGAAACAAAGAATTAAAAAAGTTTATTCAAAGTTATCTTACAAATAGAATGCAAATGATTACTGTAAACAATGTTTCTTCACAGTATCATACAATGGTAGCAGGTGTTCCCAAGGTTCTTGGCTATTTTTTGTTTTTAGACTTTATTAATGATTCTCATCTTAATGTTTCATCCATGTCTGTACTTTATGCAGACGATACTTGTACAACTCTTCTTTGTTTAATGTGAATGTGTGGTAACTTAATGTACAATTAACTAATGCTCTTCAACAAGCTAAAGATTGGTATTCAGCCAACAACCTTATTATAAATGAAAATAAGACTCAAAACATAATTTTTACATACAGTAATAATTTAGATGATAACTATATTAAACCTGTTAAGCTCTTGGGGATTATACTTGACAGTAAACTTAGCTAGAGGAGCTTGTGGAATGTGTCTGTAAAACACTTTGTAGAGTACACTTTATAGAGTAAACTTTTTCCTACGTAAACTTAAGTACTGTGTTAGTTTTGAAGTATTGTTAACGACCTACTTTTGACTGTTCCATACACACCTTTGTTATGGTAACTGTCTATTGGGCAACTCTAGTGCCTCCAAAAAAGTTTTTGTGTATGACAAAAAAGTCAATCAGGTTAATGGCAGATCTTTTTAATAAAGAGTCCTGCAGACAGTCTTTTTATAATTTAAAAATAATGACTCTTGCTTATATTTACATATATTAGAAATTAATGTATGTTAGAGAAAATATCAACACCTTAAGTAAGATTAACTCGGACCTATAATACTAGGTAATACCTTACAATTCCAAAAAAACTAGATTGTTCAACAAACTAAAAATTAGCTAAAAGAGAAATATCAATTAATAAGTTTAAACTATGGATTTCAGCTTGGATTTTGGCTTATGATAAAGCTTTTTATTCTGTTGACGAGTACATGAAGTGCAACATGTTTGATCTGTTACAAAATACATCTGGTTAATGTACAACTGTTGTAAAATATATTGGGCATATCAATTAGTCTTTATGTCAAATGTTTTTTCATGACGAAGCCTACTGTACCTGAAAATATTATTCAATGCCCTATAAAGATCTTGAATCTAGTACACATATTTAAGTCTTTATTTAACTTGCAGCATTAAAAATTCTGCATTTCCGGTAATTGGCGTGAGTTATGGCTTTGTTGTTGTCTGCAGAGTTTTTGTTAACAATGTAAATCTGTGTTTACTTATCAATTTACCTTGTAAAAGATGTTTTGTTTTAACAGTTCATTATCAGTGTATCAGTGTATCATAAAAAAGTAAATCTGTTACATAGTGTAAAAATTGTTTAAAAAATGTAAATGGTATTTTTACTTTAATAATATTTGTTAATTACTGGTAAATATTAAATATTTGTACAACTCATTGGTAAGTACAATGCAATCTTCCAGTTCGTCCAAAACTAAAAGAACAATGAGTTATATCTATACAATCAAAAATACCAAAAACTTTTGGTTATAATTACAAGAATCCTGTAATTATAACTTTTAAAGTTATTTTAAATTAGTTAGTTTAAATTCATTGTTAAAAGTGCACTAAAATATCAATATTAAAATATCCCATCAGAATACAATTAGCACTAGAATCAAGTGAATCAACTATTCTAGATAGTTTACTTATAAAACTGTCAATACCAGAGTGGTGTGGTCTGTAAATACAAATAATTGTGTACTTCTTGTTGTCTATTTTAGTTATGAATCCTGTAGCTTCCAGTAATTCTTCATATGATAAAATTGTGTCAAGTTTCTAAAAGAATAGATAATTATTTGTGAAAATTACAGCTCCACCACCTTTTATTTAAGGTTCTAGAACAAGAATTAACCAATGTGTACACTGCATTATTACATTTTATACATTTAAGAATTTATTACTTGACCAATGTTCAGTTATCAGTATAATATCACAATTTTTTGGTTAGTTAAAATATCAAAATGGTTTAATTTCCAATGTAAGTTCCTTTCTTTCTGATAGAAAACTTGATGAAAAGTCTGTTACTATATATTTGTCTTTTCCTATTATGCTTTCAAGTTTATTGTCTGATTTAGTTCCATCACCATAGACTACTCTAAAACCATTTAAATGGTCTTTTGAGCAAGATACAGAATGTTCCCTAATAGAAAGAAAATCACTGAAGGTATTTATTTTAATAATTGCATTTTAGTAGTGGCTACTGATTCGTTGTTGGAAATAGAATAGCCCACAAGATTACAACTATTACTATAAGCCCTGTTAATTAATAAAACACAATTTATCATATACCTACATATTGTTAAATTTATTGTATTATATTTTTAAATTTAATTGACTAGAGGAGGAATTCTAACACAAACTTTAGGTCAACTAAGATAAAAGTCAAAATTGAGCACTGACCCATGATAATAAGTAGGACAAAATAAAAATGTGAATACAAATCCACCCTACCCTTAAAAGTGTATATAATTGTGTTTAATAGAGAACATTGCCCAAAATCCAAATGACTTTACTCCACACTGTGTATATACTTACTTGACGTGGCAATGATCGTCATGATGAAAGCAATTGTAAACCAGAGGAAGATGTTGAAAAATACTGGGTAGTTCTCATCGTATACTGGAGCCAAATTTCTATCCGTCTGTAAATAACACAATGTATTATTTATTGTACAATACTACTGCTACTACTCACTTTCAATAATTTTTAATTGAAACTGGTCACTTATTGTTTGTTATATCTGAATTATAAAAAATGACAATCATAGGTTTGTACAGCAAATGCTTTACTTCATAAATATTTTGTGTCCGTAACTTTAAAGATGAACAACTTTGTTGAGTATAGAATAAAGATGCTATGATAAAAAGATAGAACGTATGAAGATGATATTAAAGTAGAACTGGAATAATTCAAACATTGCAAGACCAGTAAAATGTTTGAATTATCCAAATATTTGATTTACATTCGTAAAAAGGTTGGGAAAATAATTTTAACTCCGTAATATGACAGAAGTTTTAATGTTTAAAACAATTATTTGCTTTAGTAATGTATATTTTATGCACTGTATTAATACACTAACTGTAGGTCTACCAAAATTAATCAAAATCCAAAATCTTATGTATGAAAATCATTACACAACAGATCATACGTATTCACTCTGATAGATATGTCACAACAGTAACGGCTGCATATAGACATTGAGGGGTTATTGAGGTTGTGTTTGATAGATAAGGAGACATTGACCTTAAACGGCGACAAGGCAAGTTGTAGCTCCAAACATTCGGATAGCTGACATTGCTAAATTCTTGGAAATGAAACAGTTCTAGTAGGTGGCATGACGTGAAGGATACTCTTTCTTGTAAATATCATGTGACACCCTACTCAGTCAATATGTCAAATTTGTTACCACCATGTACACAGCTATAGTGAGTCAACTACAATATGAGACTATGCATTTTAATGTTATCATGTCTACTCTTAGAAATTTTACCATAAAAATTATGTACAATAGGCATAAAACAAATGTTAAAGGACTGGAAGAATATTTCAAATTATCAACAATTTTGAGCTATCCAAATTTTATTGTATTATTACTATAAAGATGCTTATAACAACTTGCATAAAATCTGTTTCTTGTAGAAATAAGAGATGTATGATTTCTCACGTCTCAAACACAATACAATTAATTTTCAATCAAAACACAATTGATTTTCTTATAATATCTCCTTTTACATCTGTTTCAATTATAATCTAATACAGGGATCATTTAATTTTAGAAACTTCCCTCCAAATCTGCAGATAGTTTAATCTGTATTTGTCACTTTATTCAACTCAGAATCTATTCATACTTCTTGTCACGGGAGCCTTGTTGGTTTGGAAAGAGATGGACATATGATAAGGCTGCAGGTAAAAGGGGCACATTTTAGAGCTTATTTCAATCCTCATTCAAGAAATGTTGCCATTGCTAAGGAGAAACATTGTATTTTTGAAAGAATTTTTCATACCTCATTCTTTGATTGTCAAAATATTGATTTTCAAATGTTTTAAAAGACAAGAACAGTTTATTCATTGACATCTGCTATCTCAAATTTAGTGATTTCAGCTGCAAATCATATACACGGTGTCAATTAAGTCTGGAACCTCTTTTTTAATTTTTGAACCATAATAGAAAGAAATACCAAAGTTCACACGTGCTTACTGGTGATAGTAACGCACACATCTGCCCAATTACCGACCGGATAATCCCTTTGGGGGACGGTCCACAAGGAGTCAGACAAAATTCTTAAATAGCAGCATAGGTCAAGTTTGGTATCAAATTAAAGGTCTTACTTAGCAGAGTACAATGCCGCAAACCGGACTTCAAAAGGTGGATTCATTCAGTAGTTATAGCTACTTGAATTTTAAAACAATTGAACAATGTAAATTATTAAGTATTACAAGTAAACACCAATTTTTAAGTACCTGTGATCAAAGTAAGTGTTCAAAATGTTCCCCTCCCATCATCTGACAATGTAGTAATCGAAGCCAGGAATCAATAATTATTACCAATAACACAACTACTGTTAGAATGTGAAAGTGGCAGATTGAGTCATACACAGCATCCACAGAAACTTAACGTTTGGGCAGGTATTATAGGAAATCAAATTATGGGCCCATTATTGATCAATGGTAATTTAAATGGTGACTCGTATCTAGCAATGCTCCAAAATGAGATAATTCCTGCACTACAAGCTGCTCTTGGTCGACAATTTCAAAGAATTTATTTCCAACAATATGGCGCGCCACCACACTTTGCTCTCCTTGTTAGAGAATACTTGGATACAATATTCCTTCACAAATGGATTGGAAGATGTGGTGCAGTAGAGTGGCCTGCTTGTTCCCCTGATATATCTCCGCTGGATTTATTTCTTTGGGGATACTTTAAAGATAAAGTTTATCATACTAAGCCTTGAGATTTGGCGCACCTAAGAAATCTCATAGTCCAAGAAGCTCAAGATATTCCCTGTGACTACCTTCAAAATGCAGTGGATGGCTTTTACAACCGCCTAGGACATTGCCAGACGATGATAGGGGAACATTTTGAACACTTACTTTGATCACAGGTACTTAAAAATTGGTGTTTACTTGTAATACTTAATAATTTACATTGTTCAATTGTTTTAAAATTCAAATAGCTATAACTATTGAATGAATCCACCTTTTTAAGTCCGGTTTGCGGCATTGTACTCTGCTAAGTAAGACCTTTAATTTGATAACAAACTTGACCTATGCTGCTATTTAAGAATTTTGTCTGACTCCTTGTGGACCATCCCCCAAAGGGATATCTGGTCGGTAATTGGGCAGATATGTGCGTTACTATCACCAGTAAGCACGTGTGAACTTTGGTATTTTTTTATATTGTGGTTTAAAAATTAAAAAAGAGGTTCCAGACTTAATTGACACCCTGTATATACAGTTTTGAGGATTTTTCAAAGATTTTTATTGATTGAGGCACACATGCTTGCTTTACAAAACATTCAGCTTTTTGTTTTAAGTTTGCAACATCCCATTTGAATTTGATCGTGGTAGGAGAATAATTTTGAATCCTGCTCAGATTCATAAAAAATATTTTACTACATTATATTTTTCATTCTAGGAAAGTATCAAAATTTGAACACTTTTAAAAATCTTACAATCACATCAAAGTTTTGGTTGTTTCTTGGATGGATGATTTGCTTGTTCGACAGTCCATTTACAGTAATTTGGAAGTCACCTTTAGTCCCATGGTCTCCAGAAGAAATTTATAGAAGGTTTTTGGCTCCAATTTGGATAGAGTGTGTATGTATTGTCACAACTCAGTTTTTATGATTTGACTTTTTGAATCCCCAAAATATCTAGTTTAAAGAATAGCATTTTGAGATAATTACATCTTTACTTAAAAGAATACTTACAGCTAACTCTGTAGTGGCACGTCGGAACCTGCGGGTATGGGCAGAGTCACTTGACAACACCAAAAACAAAGTCTGCAACAAGATAGTTTTTAATTATTATTCTAACTATTGATTTAAAACATTCTTTAACAGTAGCTTACATACTGTGTACAAATTATGAGTTTTGACAGCTCAAAAAAACCAAGATGCCTACACATTTTTATAATTAAATATACATTGAGTATTAAAAGAATAATACTTAGTATTGTAGGCCTACAATTTCAATACATCTTTGTGGTGTGATTGAACATTTAAAACAAAGATATTTTCACCAAATGGTTTTTGCATACAATAGATTTATAACTGTGAAACTAAGTTTTCAGATTGCGGCTAAAGTAGGTTAAACCCAGTTAATAAAACACAGAGCTACACTAGTTCCACTCAATAATCGTAATAATTGATCAAATCAAATAGTGACAATTCTTCTTATAACAAGATGTATTGAAACATATTCTAAACAGCAACAGTTTTGAAATAATGTTTTAAGGAAAATTGGAACAAAGTTGACTTTTAATCAAGTAAAAGTCCAATTCTTTCATAATCTCTTTACGTTGTGCATGTGTAGATTAATACTACATACCTTGTTTTGGTAAGCCTGTTCAAATACTTCCTTCAACTGTTGAACGGTTGATATCACCAAGTTCTTAGCTTCTGTGACAGTATTTGAGTTTTCTCCATAAATATCAATGACAGGATGAAGACCTTTGACATTGAAGAAGAACACATCTGGTAGACCATCAGCGGGAACTCCTTTTTCTTCAATCTTCACAGAAGTAAATTATCAAATTACTTCCACTTTGATAACAATGATAACATGTAAATTCAAGATAAATAGACAATAGACAAATATTTATTGTACAATACGTTTTCTGGTATCACAATGTAATAAAACCTGGTACATAGTCAATGATTAAAAACTACATAACTAAACTTATTCTAAAACATTACTTTCATACTTATAAAAAATAACTTTTGACACATTGATCTATAAAACATAAAAAAAACATTGATTAAATCTAAGGCTAAACCTATTGTAGATATTCTAAAAATATATTTTTACCGATATGATAGTAATTCGTTATCATCATAAACTATCTTCAAAGAATCCATTTATACTATAATATGTTTTTTGACAAAGTACTTCTTTTAATTTTTTAGTAAATGTAGATAAGGGAAGTTTTTTATATGCCTGTGGAATATTATTATATAATTTCAAACCTAGATAAAGAGGACTAGTTTCAAATTTTTTTAGTTTATGTGCCGGATATTGAAACAAATTACAATTTCTTGTGTGGTATCTATGATTAAATTTGTATTTTTCAAATTGATCAGGATTCTTATGTACTAATTTAAGCATTTCAAAAATGTATATACATGGCAAAGTAAGGATGTTAAATTTTTTAAATAACGGTTTACATGTTGTTCTTGAGTTGCAATGACCTATTGTTCTAATAATTGACTTTTGACTATTAAAGAGTTTTTGCACATCTGAGCAGTTACCCCACAAAGTAATTCCATAACTCAACATCGAGCATACATGGGCATAATATACAGCTAAACCAACTTCCAAAGATGTTATTCGAACTAGTATACTCAAAGCATATCTGGTTGAATTAATTTTCTTATTTAACATATTGATATGGTTGGAAAAATTTAATTTAGTATCTAAATGTATGCCTAAAAATTTTACTACGTGTGTATTATTACTAAACCCTTTACAAAAATTATCATTTCTTAATTTAAAGCGTAATGTATTAGTCTTGTCTCGATTTAACAACAGACCGTGAGTAAGGAAAATTTTGTGAAGTTTGTCAATGACATCTTTGGTGTAAAGTTCTAAGTCACTTAACATTTTCCGTCTAATTAAAGCAGTTGTATCATCTGCATATAAAAAGAGGGTACAAACTTCTTTAGGGAGGTAATTTGGCAGATCATTGACATAGGTAATGAATAACAATGGGCCTAATATTGACCCTTGGGGTACACCATGTTTTACATCTGCCCAATTAGAATAATATTTTCCTGATTTATTAGTAATAACTGTCCTCTGTTTACGGTTAAATAAATAAGAATATAATAGTGTAAGAGCTGTGCCTTTGACACCCATTCTTCTTAACTTTGTCAGCAAAAGTGTGTGGTTTACACAATCAAAAGCCTTAGATAAGTCACAGAAAACTCCTGCAGTGTAACTTGACTCATCCAAGGCTTCAATGGTACTGTTTACGAAAGAGAAAAGAGCTGCTTGTGTACTAGAATTTTTCCTAAAGCCATACTGCTCTTTACATAATTTGTTATTAGATTCTAAAAAGTCAAAAAGTCTGCTATGGATAATTTTTTCATAAATTTTTTAAATCGAACTTAGAAGAGAAATTGGTCTATAATTGTTTATTTCACTACGTGAACCCTTTTTATGTATTGGGTGAATTTCTGATAACTTCAATAGTTCAGAAAAAATTCCTTCACATAAGTCCACTTACATCAGAGATTGTATCAACAGACCATTTAAGTATCTTATTAGGGATCTCATCCCATCCACTTGAACTACTGTTGCTCAGATTAAAAATTATATTTTTGACCTCAGTTTTCTTAGTGGGTGAAAAAACTTGCAACTCAATGTCATTTTGTTCACATGTAAGATAATGTGAAGGGGGTAATGTGACAAGAACTTTTGGAACTTTTAATATCTCTACTATATTTGTATATTGATTGTTGAAAAGATTAGCTACAGATATCGGGTCATCTATCTCCTTATCATCAATCTTTAATTTAATGTCATTTTTACTGATTTTATTAAGACCTAGTTCATCTTTAATTACATTCCACATTGCCTTAGTTTTGTTTTTAGAATCTATTATATAAGAACTATTACACGATTTCTTCGCTTCCACAACAACCTTATTGAACACTTTTTTATATTTTTTGACATAACTTAGAAATAAAGGATCTGTACAGTACTTTGATTGAATATGAAGCCTTCTTTTATGTTCAGAGGATTTTATGATTCCCTGAGTAATCCATTTCTTTGGTTTTCTTCTTTGCTTGGAAGAGATAGCATTGGCAGGAAAAATTTCATCAAGAGACAGCTTGATTATAGATAAAAATCTTTTATAACTCTCATCAACAGACTTGTCAAGAATAAAGTATTCTATATAACAGGATAGTCTGTCCACAAATAAGGGAACTTTTTTATTGGAAATAATCGTTTTTTAAAGATGTAAGAGTTATTTTTATTTTTGGTATTTTTGCCTTTAGGCAGCTGAACAAGTAAAGCATTATGATCAGACAAACCTAGGTCAATATTTATATAGACGTTGTGTATATAGTTAACACTTGTTAAAATATTGTCAATACATGTTTTAGAGGTCTTAGTAATTCTTGTAGGTTGCCTTACATTTAGTGAGAAACCTGAACTAATGATTAGGTTCTCAAAGTACTTGACGGTAGAGTCATCCACCAACACATTTATATTGAAATCTGCTGCAATAATTACTTGTTTTTTTAGAGTTTCCTTTTGTAAACAATTTAAAAGGGCCCTGAATTTAATTAAAAACAATTTAGTGACGCAACTCCCAGGGATTCTATATATAGAAACTACTAGTAGATTTAAACATTCTATTTCTACAAACGATCCTTCAAAACATAGTTCTTCATTAAAAATATTTAAATCATTCCTTACTTTTATAAGAGAGAAAGATTCATGGACGAGAATGCAAGAACCACCCCTTGATGCATTTCTAAAAAAACCATCCGCTAATCTAAAGTTGGGTATTTTGTTTAAAACACATTTATTTTCCTCATCAACATTATGCTCATTCAAGCAAATAATTTTGATTGCATTGAAACTTTTAATTATTATTTCCAAAATTTCAAACTTACTTTTAATACTTTGAATGTTACAATGCAGTAAAAATCCGTCCTTTGATTGTGTTAGTACTTTGTGAATATTTTTGTCTAAGTTAAAAAGGTTGTTGCGGAATTGATTCAGTTTTTTGAAACATTAATTTTACGACAATTATTTACAGGAGTAGAAAAACCAAGAAATACTGATCCATCACTATCACTATTGTTACTATTACAAGGAGATAATACAGAAATGTTACAATCTTCATCATAACTATCATTTACACAGTAAGCTGTTGAGAGATCTAGTGCTTCAACAACACTTGGACCATTAATCCCTAACCCATTTGAGAGCAAAGACTGACTTTCAACACTGACACTGGACACTTGGGGTAATTGTAAAGTTAAATCATCTTGAGTTGAACTGTAAATAACAGGGAAGTTTATGTTTTACTAATTAGCAGAACAAATACTAAACAATTTGAAATGTAATTAAAATGAAATAAAACATACAACATGATAAATACGAATATACACAATATATGTCTTAATATTGTTTGATTTGTATTAACCTTTTAACTGCCACTAGTACATGCGTCCAGTGCTATTGAAGTGCGAAGCGTATTTCCCTGGTGATATATTTTTTCCCCGGTTTCAGTAGATTTTCAACAAATTTTTTAAATAGGCGATTTAAAGTTTATTATTTAAAGCAAACAATTATCAGTTCTATGAATACACACCTAAAATACAGAGTTTTATTTAATTTTATATAGATATTAAAACAACAGTTTTCATGGATTGAAAAGTGAAAAATAGGATCAAATTTTATCCAGTATAAACTTAGAGGTGAGGCTAAAAAGAAACAGATTAGTATTGATGTAGCCACACATCAAATGCATAAGGCTGAACATTGTATGGCTGGTCACGTCAGTTAATATTTTGTCTCTACGTTGAAAAAATTTTATCCAGAGAGAACAGCACATGAACATCAAATTTCTTTATAAACTTGGAAAATCTGTGAATGAAACATTTCAAATGTTACAAGAGTACGGTGATCACAGTGTTTGAATGGTATAAACAATTTAAAGATGGCAACAAAGACAGAAGTGATGACACATGTACTGGTAGACCATAACTGCAAAAAGTGATGCTAACATTGAAAAAAATCAGTAACGTTGTTCGACAAGATCATCATTTAACTATCATAATAATGTCTGAGTAAACAGGAATTGACAAGTAAAAGTGTTAGAGATTCTTAATGAAATTTTCAACATGAACAAAAGTGTCTCATGCCTGAACAGAAAGAATTTAGAAGAATGATTTGCTTTGACACATGCTCCAAAGTTAAGCCAATTAAATAAATCCCAGTGAGTTCAGAACAATGAATTCTCACTGTTCCTGTCACAAAATTAGTAAAAGTTACAATTTGTTTTTAATGGATTAAATAAAATTAAATTTGAAAGTAACTTACCTGTAATTTGAAAGCCTTACTGCAGAAAATGTTATTTTTGACCTATTCATCTCTTGTGTTTGGTTATAAAAGTGGCCAAATGTATATGAATTGTGTGTAACAGACAAAAACATTGCTTTCACCTACCTTGTCTGATACAGCCTGTAGTAACGCAACTTGGCTGATAAAGCTATTGTCTTCGTCTTCACTTTCCTTCAAATACTTGACACTTGGTCGCTTCAATTTTAAGTTTCCTTTGTTCAGGTTTATTTCAGCCTATAAACAAAATACAAGAGTTCAAAACATCATTAATTTAAAAGTCCTCCTAAAAATATGGATATAAAAATAAAATAGTACCCAAACAATTTAAAAAAATGTTGCATAACAATTATTTACATAATTTAAATCGATTAAAAAAATTAAAATGACTATTTGAAACAACCAAAAGTTACTCTGCTTCCGAATACTGCAGTAAACTTGTGCGAATGCAAAGTGTGGAGAGTATTTCATTGAAGGAGGAGCTCTTCTTATTGGAATACACTGCTTTGTAATAATTGATGAACGAAAAGTCACAATTCTCCAATAATTTTATTTTTATACACTATAATAAATAAAATTATTGGAGAATTGTGACTTTTCGTTCATCAATTATTACAAAGTATGTGGAGAGTATATTTGACATGTTTCTACGTCAATGGTTTACACAGGTCTCTTACCTTTTGTTGTTGACACAGCCTGCAATATCTTCCAAATAAAAAAGAAAACAGAATTATTACAATCTGTTAGATGGCTGTTGCACAAGAGCTTTTCCCATATCATATGATTGCAAATTTATACAATAGCATGGCTTTATGTATATACCTCTGGAAAATGGTTGTTACACTCAAAAGATGTATTCTTATAGTAATATCATATTTAAATTAAACTATAAAGAAATGATAAAAAACCAATTTCATAGACATATTAAACATATGACTGCCAGAACATCATTATTATTTGATAGTAAATGCATTCACTCAAGAAAAGGGTTAATACAACATATAAGGATGTTTTCATTGATTAAGTGAAACTACAAACAGAAGAAATAAAATACACATGTAATCTATACTTACAGCTCTTACGTCATCATCACAATTGATTTCCACCAAGGATTGATTTTCACCATACGGGTAGCGTTCTAAGACTTTACTTTCTAGACTCGTCCAGATCTCGTCAAGTGGAGAGTCTGCAACGAATGGGAACTTGTGCCCTTCATTGAGGCCGAGAGAAGCCACACCGTGGAGCGCAACCACAACCACAGACTCAGCAAAGTTGAACGGACTGTTGATGTACAGTCCTGGCCATTCACTTGTCTGCCAAAACACAGTCAGGTCAACTTTATTTCCTAACACCTAATAAATATCAGAGAGTAGAACAATATTAGTTATTCCATATAGAGAGCAAAACAAATTTAAAAGATGAAGCATCACTACTGGTGCTCACATGTAATCACAATGTTAATGTTGTTTAATATTTTGTATTACATTTTCATAGACTATATTTAATAGATACTAATATGGAAACTTAGAAAGACAAAACATTCTGTCACTACAGAACTATTTCAAAGATTAGTTATCCATTGGAAGAATTCCAAACTGTAATATTGAATAAACTGACTTACTTGATATGTTGTGAAGCCAAGAGAAGTAGAACAGATATCTTTCACAATGCCAGTGTCGCAAGGTTCATGACCTCGAAACTCAACATTTGGAGGTTTGCTCAGGAAAATAACTTCTCCATCTCCAAACACTGCACATAAAAATAAAATCCAATGGATATTGCACAGCAAAACACATGTTTCGTAAATCTTATTTAACCCTGGAGCTGGCAGTTTAAAATCCTGTAGTGCAGGCTATTTTTGCTCCTTTTCTACACATTTGCTACACTTCTTCTAAATTATTTCTACACTACAAATACTGTGTTTTTATAATGATATTACATGTCGTTCTGTTTAGTAATATTTGTAGAATAATACAGGGTGTTTCAAAAAGGACTTTACAGCTTTGAAAATTCATATAAAATTTATTAAACAAGGTACAGAGCTGGTTTTGGTGTTGTTTTAAAGGAAAACAGTTCAAGTTTTGACTCGCATATTCCGCTAGTGCCTAAACGCGCCGCACTAGCGCTAGTGACAGTTACGTTAAACATGGCTGCCTTCACTGGACCAGAGCGTGCTAGTTGTGTGTTTTGGTTTGAAGAGTCGAAGTCTGCGACAACAGTTCAGCGTAATTTTCGTACCAAGTACGCTAAAGATCCTCCTAGTAGGCCTACAATTTATGAGTGGCATAGTTGTTTTGTAGAAACAGGGTACTCAGTGAAACATAAAAAATCCTCAGGTCGTCCAAGCACATCTGACGAAGTCGTTGAGCAAGTGAGGTAATGTTTTGTAAACAGCCCTACGAAATCGTTTGCACTTGAAACCATACCGATATTCGCTTTTACAAGCAATGGATATGTTAAATCGAGTGGATGATGATGAACATTTCTTCGATAACATAATCTTTTCTGACGAGTCCACTTTTCACTTAAGTGGCAAGGTAAACACACATAACGTGTAGGATTTGGGGCAGCGAAAATCCACATGAAATATTACAACATGTTCGTGATAGCCCTAAAGTGAACGTTTTTTGTGTTTTGAGCAAGAGGAAAGTGTACGGCCCCTTTTTTTACCAAGAGAGAACCATCAATGGGATAGTGTACCTTGATATGTTGCAACAATTTTTAATACCACAGATCGATCAAGGATGACCGAGAACGCCACACTATCTGACTGATGTCCGGGACTTTCTAAATGACTGCTTCCCAGGTCAATGGATTGGCCGTGATGCGCCAATTGCATGGCCCCCCATGGTTCTCCAGACCTGACACCGCTAGATTTTTTCTTCTGGGGTTTCATAAAAGATATGGTGTACGTACCTCCTTTGTCGGCCACTTTACCTGAACTTAGAGCAAGAATTTACGCTGCTGCTGAGCAAGTTACACCTGAAATGCTAGTGCGAGTCTGGGATGAACTCGACTACCGATGGGATGTTTGCAGAATAACCAACGGAAGCCACAAAGAACATCTTTAGTTTAAGGTAAAAAAACTTGAAGTTGTTTCCTTTAAAATAATAACACCAAAACCAGCTCTGTACCTTGTTTAATAAAATTTATATTAATTTTCAAAGTTGTAAAGTCCTTTTTGAAACGCCCTGTATAACATAGCCTACTATTAAATATAACTCATTGATTTACATATTTCTACATTGGGTGAAACTTAAAAATAAAAAATTAAATTTACTTAATTTTGGGAGGGATTATGCATAGGAAACTAACATAAAGTTGAAAACTAATAATTCTAAAATAACTAAAAGACAGAAAAAATGTCTAGTTTCAGAAAATATATAGTTGTATAGTTTTTTTACAACAAAACATTATTTGGTAAATATTACACCAACCTAGGCCTATTTACAAATATGGGTTACATTCAAAACAAGTCAGTGACACGCTTACTGGAAAAATTTTCCAACACTTGTCTAAAAAATTTCCAACATGCAGTAAATAACTAGTACAAAAAAGTGATGACAGACTTGGAAGACAAAACTATTTACATCAACATAGTTGAAAACATGAGTTAGTGCGATAGACTTTGATACGTTTACAGGCTAAACACCAAGACTTTCAAAAAGTTGAAACAATTAAATAATTATATTTTGTCACTCATACAATCAGACTGAACAATATTTATTGTTCTTCAGGTGATAAATATATCAAATTCAACCACTGAAATTAATATTTTACGTAACGACAATAACAATACAGTGAGCGTAGACTCAGCTAGCAGACAAGAATGGCGACTCTTGAAAAACAGTGACAAACGATCATGAATCAGCAGTTTAGAAGGAAGAATAAGAATAAAAAACATTTTGTGTTGATAAAACAACTCTTCATCATTTCAATGGTACCTATATATCGTCACTAAATGTGTTTTAAATGTTATAATGAATCATTTGACGTCATGATGTTAAATTTTGAACAACTGCCACTACAGCGGTGGTCTGTGTTGTTTATAAATGAACAACTGCCAACTCCAGAGTTAATAAGCTAATGCTCATTTGAGTTATTGACACATAATCCCAACTGTATAATAACTTTGTCTCCAGTTAAAATTAAAAAGTGATTAAATACAAATTTCATATAGACCTAACCAAATTCTTTAGATGGACCTAAAGACAGTTTGGCCTTGCTTAGGACCAACCTGTCAACTTGAACTAACCACTATAATTTCCTTAGTGTTTACTAACCCTAAATGTTCTACTTCTACATTAGTATACATTATAAGAGGAGTTCTGAATAATTTAAGGTTGCATAGTGCAAAAAATTGAGTGTCCCAAACCTATATAAATCCCACTGTCTATCAACCCCTTAAATATCCTGATGAATGGACTACTTTACAAAAATAATAATCTTTTCGGCGAGACTTTAATAAGCAACCTACACTTGTTATTCAATCCTCATTATTGAACGATTCGGGATATTACCCAATTTCGATATTATATAATAATGTTACACATTACAACAACAAAATAACTTAACATTAGCATTAAAAATAACAAAAGCAACTTTAACCTTAACCACATGTTAGAGATACTTTACAATACTTAGAGCTTGCCCGGATAGCTGTGAGCAACTGCTTTTTTGAAACTGAGGAAGGGATTCTTACCTGAAAGGCACACTTTGCGGTACAAACAATTAAAAAGATAGTCTATTAGACAGTCTGCTGGTATTCCACTCCTCAATTTCTATGACTGCTCGCCAAGAACTTTCAATCTCATACTCATCACCATTTTCAAAATCTCCAAAACATATATTACTCGTTTTTAAATTGATTACGTTAGACATTATTACAATTTATCAATAAATTGAAGTCATTAACAAAATTGTAGTATCAAATTATTAATTTGATGGAAACAATTGATACATTCAATAGATACAACCGAATAACGAATGTAATTATGGCCCGCTTATTAAAGTCTACCCATCTTTTGTAATGGTCAATAGGTCTTAAAATTATTATACACAAAAAAAAAAAAACAAGCCTTACATATCTTATGCTTAGCCTATATTAACAATAATAGAAGAATCTGACAATTCACCTAGTTCTAGTAAAAGGTGTACTTAAAAAAAAAACAAAAGTTTTCGGTATCAATTTACAAAATCGTGACCATGGAAAGGTATGTTCATTTTTTTTCCTGAAAACTACAATTTTTCCTGAAAACAATAGTAAAGAAAAAATTCGTCGGCAACGAAAATCAAAGGAGTTACGATTTTTTGAAATCCTCTGAAAACTCTGTTTTTGACGGTACCTCTGGCAATTTTACTGAAATGATGACGTTAATCCTGTCAACGATGCCTGCCCGCTGCGCACTGCTTGCTCTTTTAGAAAAAAAATTAACTCGAGCTTGCAAAAGTCGAATCCCAGATCATGTGATGCCCCTGATCCTTAACCCTCCAAGTGTTGTTCGACAAAATTTTGTCGGTTATTTTCCATCTTTAATGCAATAATGCCCGAAAGGCATCAATATAATACAATGATATACTTTCCCCCCAGTTTATATGCACCTGTGATAATAACACTTGGCTATAAATGCCCAACCCATGAAAAAAAGTCCATTTTTCATGGTCACGGTATTGTAAATAAATACCAAGTTTTCATATTTTAATGATAAATACAGTATTGTTAGTAAAATTATGCTAAAATTGTATCCATTTTATTAGGAAAGCAAAGTTGCCAATACAAATTTATGTAGACTATACATCGAAAAACAATCTCTTACCTCCAATGGCCAATGACAAACAAAAACATAACTGTAAAGTGTACATATTCAGCGGATAATAGTCGATTCAATTTTTACTTTATGATTACAGATTTGTTAATTTAACAAAATTTCATATTAAATTCACTGGACCTTATAACACTACACCTATATACCGAAGCAGAAAGAAGGTTGAGTCAGCTGACTGAGATAATCATGTGATTTTAGTTGAAGCACTTAATCGTCTAGAGACAGGCATAAAAGTTAATTTTATGAAGAATATAGTATGTTAACGCTGGCCCTGTATGTATCCACTGATTATCTTTATTTTTAACTCAATATCAACAGCATTATTTCACTCGCATACAACACTGAGTCGTAACCGAAATAAAAATACATAATTGCATAGTTATTTCTAGAAAACTGTGATCTAAACACAAAGGATAGCCATTGATACGTAATAATTACTAGATTGCTATAGTTAGCAGGATATAGTTGTAGTTACTGATGGTCATGTGTATGTGTGTTTTTCAGAGGCGTAGAAAATCCCAATTACGGCTTCTAGGACTTGTTGTACAGCCTTGCCTCCTGGTTATTGCCGACTAAAAACCTCCTCTGGCTAAGACTTCTAATTCCTCTGCAAAACCGCAGCTAGGCATTACTTCACAATAGCAATATAGCTATTGCTTTTCCATCGTGTAATTGAAGTAACCGTTTCTTCTCTTCAGTTTTATATATATATATATATAATATATATATATATATATATATATATATATATATATATATATATATATATATATATTACATTAATTAAATTTGTATAAATGTCAATAGCCGAATTTAATTTCAATAAACATTGAGTCACAAAAAGTACTTGCTCCGCCGGAACTCGAAAACGGACCTCTCACTTGCCGGGTGAATGTGCTACCATTACACAATGTATTACAAATTGTATTACGATGTAAAAGATTATTTGCTCATAACGTTTGCTAGATCGACTCCATTGTAAATGCGCTTGTTGCCTCCTATATTGACTTCGATGAGAGCATAGCTTTCACTAGTGAGTCAGGCCTGATTCGCTGAAGGACGGCAGGTTTCAACCATTATGTGATTGGTCGAAGCGAGGGTACGTATCAGAAATACGTGCTCCGTGTCTTCATTGACTCCTAGGGAGGATGGACAAATACGTCCGAAAGCATCAGTGTTCTGAGATTATTTGCGTCGAGTAGTTTATTTCACCTTTACCGTGGTTGAACTAGATACTCAGGTGTGGGATAAGACTGTATGTCTATCTTCCGTTCGCACTGTTGTCCCACATTCTTTGTCAACGCTGCATGTTTTTGTTGCTCTTCGGTCTTGAGCTTATCTAGCTTAGTGAAGTTGTTCATTTTCGTCGGAATATGGCTTTTCGTTCTTCTGCTATTACTTGATTGGCAGCGTTCCGGCGATGACGCAGATTATGTCCTCAGACACTGTGCGTAAAGCACTTGTGATTCTTATGGCACTCATCTGATATACTGGTGGGACTTTTTTCTTCCTGATCTTTTAGCGTATCAGCCAAAACTGTAAGCTCTCCACTGTGGTCGGTGCTCCATATGTGAGCACTGATGTAACTACGGAGGATAGCAATATTCATATATTTTGTTTTGGACCTCCTATATTACGCATCAGCTGAGATGAGGTCGTCCTGACAGCCGATGCCTTGTCTGCTACATGCGTGACTGCTGCTTGAAGTTAAGTCGGGAATCAATCATCACTCCTAATTATCGAAAAAACGGTTGAAATGTAACTTCATGCACTATCACTTGGAGTGAGATGGTTTATAGTTTCTTTCTGTTAGTGCAAATAATCGCTTCTGTCTTATTTTCAGCTAATATAAGTCCAACACTGTCCATCCACCGACTAATTCCATCAAATGTTGTGTTAAAAGCATAGTTTATATATTCAATGTGTTTTGCGACGATTACTACGGCCATATCATCGGCATGTACGATGAGCACCACAGTAAGGAGCCCATATCAACGCTTTGAGGTACTACTACTACTGCTTTGGGATAGGTTTTCTTATCGTACCCCAAGATCCTACCCGTAAAATAGCTCAATACTATCCTTTGGAGGTATCCTGGAACGTTCATATGGGCGAGAGCTTTTATGGTGCAGACCCCTCTGGCAGATTGAAAAGCTTTTCTGATGTCCAGTGTCACAACGAGACAGTGCGCCTAATTTATATCTAGCTCCATCAATTACTTCCTTAGCTGAAATGACAACAATATCAATTACATCCAAGGTGGAGCGACCTTTCCGATTGACATATTGATTACTGGCGAGCAACACGAACGGTTCAACTACTGCTTCAATTCTCATGTTGATTAAACTCTCTAGGAATTTTCGGAAGTATCTAACATGCAGAGTGGACGGTACCTATTGTAGGTTCGTCCGGTGGCTTCTTTCTTTTAGAGAGAAGTACCAATATTTGCCGCTTTCACTTCCGGATAAACGTACCTTTTTCGATGCATGCATTGTAAACGTCAAGGAACAGTGCACGAGCTGATTTGATGACTACATTTAATGCAATGTTTGGGATTCCATTCAGGCCAGTTGCTTTTTTGTTTCCCACTCTACTACAAACTTCTATTGTAGACTAGTCTTTTTTGGTTATTGGCAAGAATTCTTCTGTCTGGCATTATTCTGTCAGATGTTGTAGCTTTATCTATGGAGGAACAGAATAATTACAAATCTTTCCAACTGCTTAGGGTACTTGTATGTAGACGATGCCATTAGTTAGCTCTTAAAGTGGCTCATGAATACTTTGTATGGCCTGCCCCATGGATCGTCCTATACCTACTTAATCAGCTATCTCTAGCAATATTTCTCAATGATTATTATGGCTCTATTCAGCCTTCGACAAGACTTTTTGTACTCTGATGCTAGTTCTTCGTATTTAGGCCGTTTGCAGCTTCGCTGTGACATCCTTCGCTTGCTAAGACATTCTTTACTCAGGGCAGTGATATTAAAATTCCACTATATTAACATTGCACTGGCACATAATATTGTTTATCAGTTGCTCCGTTTTTTCTACACCATCTCCAGTTTTGATTGGTCGATGATCCAGCATTACGATTAAAGCAGCAGGGTCAAAGGTGCTTACCTTACACCCAATGGCGTTAGTTCTTCTTAGTTATTTGGCCAGTAGATACTTCCCAGTATATTGCGCGGTGATCACTTGCTGTGTACGCGTCCATCTTCTTTCAAGAACAGTTCTTTGTAAATCTGCTGCTGACAAAGGTGAGATCTACGATAGAACTTGCCTTTCATCTGACGAATGTTGGTTTATCACCTCTGGTGAGCAAGATCACAACCGAAGTGGTCATTACCTCCAGCATTAATTGTCCGCGTGCATTGGTCCCCTCCCGGCCCCAGTCGATTGCGCAGGAGCTGAAGTCCCCGGCGATTGCCACAGGTGAGTGTTGCTTCGAATCTTCCGTTAGTCGATGTAGGAAATTCGTGAAATCCGGCAAGTGTCAAATTAGGCGGAGCATATCGACTGTATAAATAAATTTCACTCAGCTTCGCCATTACAAAACCACTTTCTACACTCCTACTACACGGGACTACTGAAATGGGATCCTGTCACAAGACCAAATGGTAGTCTAGGGTGCTATCCTTTTCCCAGGGGTTTGTAGTTATATGCCTATACGGTTCAGAGATTAGTGCTAGATCTGCCTCCAGTTCGCGTACGGCCTGCATAAACAAATCGTGCGTGGCCTCACAATGTTAACTAAACACTCAATGTGTTTTCTAACTTTCACCTGCATTGTTATTGGTGCATATGATCTATTGGTATACTACGGAAACATAATTTTTTGCACTAATGGTACTAGTATGAAAGTCCATTGGGGTGGAAATTTATTTCAAGTTCCGAGAAATAAACAAACGAAAAATATTTAAATTACATATTTTTATAACATTTTTTTGTGCATGTGCATGTCACTGAATTCCTCTTAAACTGATTTTAATTAAGGTCTCTGTGTGTTCAGGTAAATTCGAGAATGGTTTGGATTTACAATTATATATATATATATCGAAAATAAAGAGCCGAAAGACACTTTAAGATCGAAGTTGGTTTCTGTTGGTATATGTTCTCTTGATCGGGGCACAAGGTAAACTTTACAATGATATTGAGAATATCTTAGACAGAAATGGAATTTAAACTGACGGAATTTGATTATTTATAACTAAATTAGTTTATCGGGATTTATTTATATAAAGGAAGTGTCCTGAATTACTTTTGAACGCCTAGCAAAAACCGTGAAAGATAGGGACATTACATTTGGTACATGCTTTTATATTGCGCCCTAGAGGCTCGCGAAGGAATAACTTTTCTCTACGACATCAGGGCTGGTGATATAGTTATGACAGTTTCCAATAAAAAGCATTGCATCAAAAACATTTTATTTATAAAGAGAACTTGTTAAAAAGTTATCAATTGTTCTATGCAACCATTTTAATACTGCGACATAATAATATGTGTAATTAATTTAATTATTATTTTATGTGTACTGATAGTATGTACAGACTTGAAAGCATAGAGTAAGCATAAAATAATATCACTTCTATTTCAATATTTTCTGTGATCACTTTGAACATAAAGGTTATCCAGACAATAAAATTGGAAGTTTGAGTGAAATGTACTTTTACATAAATGAAATTCCTAGTAAATATTAACTATGCAGCGCTTTATCAGTAGTGTAATTCAGGGGTTAAAGATAGTGTGACTATCAAGCTTTTGCTACAGATTTAAAAACTTTTAATAAACCCAGCAATGTGTTTATTTTTTTTTTTAAGAAGTAGGCTTCTCGGAGCTTTATGTGTATATTTTCTTGCCAAGAAATCAAACTCAACTGTAGCGCCCGAAATATCTTAGGCCGGATGTATATTACTATGGCCGAAAGAAGATGATGTAGGGTACTACAGAAGTAGTCTTCCCATTGCTGTGTATTTTCAGGGTCCCAAAACACTGTTCTTTAAACTTATATCTAAAATGGATCAGAAGATTGGAATAGCTTTTAGTAACTATCGATTATGCCAGGAGTGTTTAGAATATCATAGAGAAAGAGTACGTGAATATAGTGTCATGTATTTCAATAGGAAATTGCCTGCGAAGATGCGGGTAACTGCTAGTAATATTATAAATGCGAAACTTTGTTTGTTTTGCTTTCACGCATAAACTATTCAATCGCGTGTACGTACTAAAAATATACATGGACATTCTTACAGCCTCTGGGATGAATATAGGCCTATTCTTATCTCGAAAATCTCTCTGAGCTACGCCGCACTTGTCTTCAAAGTAGCGAAAAATTCCCGTCTTGGTCTCTAAAGTTGGAAATATTAATTAAAAGATCAGTCTAATGTAATCAGCTTTTGTGTGTAAACATTGAGTATTGTGTCATTCTTAGTGTAATTTTCATTGTACATTTTTATCAAATATTAGATCAAGTATTAGATCTAAAAGACAATGCTACTCGTTAACTTTTACTATAAATGTAAAGAATGGTATAAAACCTGTCTTAGTTCACTTTTGACAGAAATAGGCTTCTGATGATCTGTGATATATATTCTAGATTACGGAAAAGGTAAAATTAAGTATGGAACAACACGTACATAGAACAAAGTATATACAATGGCCATAAATATAAACTTTTTTATTTATGTTCTTGATCATGGCAACAAGACAAACCCAACATTGGCGTCGGAAATTTAATTCACTTGAACTAACAGTGGTAATACACGTGCAAAACCTAGTAAATTGCGCGCAAAGGAATGGGTAATTGCTAGCAGTGCAGATACGCAGATACAAGACACAATGTAGTCTAACTTCAACTTTAAATTTAAAGGCTATATGAAACCTACTTCAGCTGTTTTTTTGACAAAAGTAGGCTTCTCAGAGCTGTTTATATTATTTTCTTAATCAGGAAAGAGGCAAAATCAGCTATGGAACAAAAAATACTAACATTTAAGTAAATTACAATGACCATAAATATGCACTTTTTAAGTGTAGAAGTGTAAAATCTACGAAATTCACGGGTAAATGATAGTAACTTAATAAATTCACAAATTAAATCTAATAAGGTTTTAAGTAAGTAGAATATAAATAAAAGAGTATAACACGGTAAGCCCTTTTAAAACAATTAAACAGTTACAAACAAAACTATAGCCAATTATTATTATTTGTAAAGTTTACGTGAGCGATGAGACACATGTGTTTTAGGCCTAAACAAACAAGTTACATAAGGTTTTCATGTCAGCAAGTCACAGCATATTCATATAAAGTATTTTCATTAAAAATAATAAAACAATAATAGAATTAGTCTGTAGCAAGTTACTTTTTTCAGAATTTTTAACAAATTATAAAATAGTGCCTTATTATAGCTAACATACCATCGTAACCCTTTATCTCAGCACAAAATAGGCCTACATAGGACTTTACTGTTTTAAATTTTATATGTAGATCAGTTCTGAACTTTACAACGACCTCGTGATTGCATAATATTTGCGAAATACTTTTAAAGTACCATTTTAGCCACTCTTCACCCTGCCCTACAAAACGTGGCTCACTACGTCGTGCAATTTTTACCACTTATTTTGAGATCTTATTATTTATTGCCACAAGGTATAACCTTTTTTGCGCGTTAGGGTTGTATCCTCATTTTACTAGATTATTAGTTACTGAATGTGAAGTGTAGACTAGACTAGAGCGTGTACACTAGAGTGTAGTTGTAGACTCAGCGTAAAGTAACAGATGGCTTCAGCGCTTGATTCTCGTGTGCACTTGCTACGAGTTATCGATTATATTGTTTCTCCTTGCTAGCTGCGCAATGCACTGTGTCATTGATTGAGGAAAGAGTTGACTTTGTATTGATATGATCACTTTTAACAATGAAGCCCCTTCCTTTACTTCAAAGGATTGCTTTACTTTTTTATATCTATAAATTTGTTTCAATTTGAATAAAATTCAAAATTATGAATAAAAATTGATAAATTATGTACTTTCAAAAAAACTATCAAATACTCGAAAATCGATGTGTTATCACAACTCTGATTGTTAATTACTTGAACAACTGTAGGTCCACTTTCTTCCCTGGAATATGACTTGATTATAAAAGATACTCTATAAGCAAACTGACTTGTGCGGGGGGAGCCTTTTGAGAGAAAAAAAGGGGAAATGAGTTAAGGAGGAAGAATTGGTGAGACCGCTATAGTTCGCGACAAGGTAGTTGCTGCCAACTACATGATGCAGGCAACTATGGTCTTATTTTACTCACCGATGCCGCACAGTCGCCAAGGAATCGACGACTTCCACTTACATTTCATTAATTCTCCCATTCCTCAAAAAGGAATGTAAACCTTTATCATTAGAATGAGAAAGCACTGATAAACACCACGTCACGGAGATAGATAAGACATATGTAATATTTAAAAAAAAAGAATAACTGAAACTGCAAGTCTGCAAACTTTTAGTGTCCATACTCACATACTCACACACACTAAGATTATAAATTGTTGAGTTTGACTTATTTTAATACCGTGATTTGCGAAAAAAGGCACTCAGCGACATTTGTTTTCCAACAAATACATCCCAACAATAAAAAATTAGCAGGGAAAAATGTTTTACTTTCCAAATAATTTTAAAATACTTTTGAAAATATTAAGTTTTTATTTTAAATAATTCAATACCTTCCAATAACAATTGAACCTTTTCATGAATGCTGATGGCCATTGTTTTGGGGTTAATTACTAATATGAGATACTCAGGAATCCTCCAAACCATCCACAAAAAACTTTTGTGGTATTTGATATTTTAAAACGTTAGAGGCGTTCCTTTATATGGTTGAAGAACTTTACAATTTCACATCAATTTTACCTCGAGCTTTTGATTTGTGTGACTTAGATCCTTTAAAACTATGTAATGTTTAACCGTTTCGTGGGATCTCCTTCTCTAATAAGTTTGAGAGATGACGAGGTTTTAGTAGTCCTGCGGGATGTACAGAGTTTCACTTCATTCACTCGTATTTATAAACATGACATGTATGTTTTTGCTTCAATTTTTGACATTTTGGTACTGCTTTACTTACTATATCAATAAATTAATTTTGAATACTTATGAGCTAATTGTAATTTTTACGTATTCTGCCTTCAATGGTTGTAATCCTGGTTTAAGAACATAACTGGGCATTACATAACTTGCAATAATACTTACATTCAGACATAATGCCAGTAGTCTGAAATCTAAATAGCGTCTTCGTGAACTTAACAATAGCCGAACAAGCAATTTTATTTCAATTTCAATAAATTTTTAATATTAATAGGAGAAAATGAATAGCCATAAAAGAAAACCTATAGAGTTTAATTAACAATTTACATTGGAACAATCAAACATGGCCATATATGAATGTTCAATAACTTTCATATGCACACCAACATTAAGTTTAATATTGTACACAGAAACCACCCCTTTAGTTGCGTGATATTTACACCACAGATACATTGAATCAATAAGTGTTCTATTCTGGTAATAAGTGTTTTTATAAAATAGCCTTTTAATAAATATAAAGTGATTTTCAGGCTATCAGTAGTCTACTTATTGTAAATAAATATATTTTTGAACAAAATTAGAATCTAATTGTATACTTTCGCAAACGTAGTTAACATACATATGTCCAGGAGCAGAGAGCCGATTTGCGTTATATTAGTACACAACCAAGTATTTCTTGAAATCGATAGAGCCATTTTATATATTCTAAAGAGTCTCGTATGAAAGAATTAGATTGCCATGGTAATTTTGGCGGGGATCAATGACAAGTGATACAAATAGCAAATCAAGTTATGTTTTAGTCATATTTTTGTAACTGACACAATCCAAACCAACCACCAGACACGTATATAAAGTAAAATCGTCAGCCAACCATATGGCAGTGAAGAATTGAATTAGGGTAAAAAGACGAATTTCGTTATATTATTGCGTTGGACTGACGTTGATTTTAAGTGCCTTAAGCTAAAATAATATGATCTGAGAAAAATTGTTGTTTGATATTTTTAACCCTTTTAATCCCTTTTTTGACCCTTAGTAAAGCTGGCAAGGCTAATAATCGATTTTTTGTAAATTCCTTTATCGGATTTACGAAAAATTAGCCTGTGTGTATATATACACTGTAAATTGTCTCTCGGCTTCTAGAGCAACCAGCCTCCTCTATGTTTAAACCTTAATTTAAAACTATAAACAGTTAACAATAAATAATAAATAATGCATTGTATACCATTACGCTTAAAACTAAGAAGTTAAATATATTAGTCAGTCACATACGATTGAGCAATGGCACTTAACTAGCTAGACCTAATGGTATCAGTTCATCCATATTCCCTAAGGATTGCCCTGACTAGCGCCCTGACGGCAGCGAATGTCTCCCGGCCAGTAGGGGTGATCTGGGCTGCTGGCAGCAGGAACCCGTAGCTGCCTTTGTCCCGCAGCTCCACGGTGTAGCTGTACTTGATACCGGCTTTCCCTTTGGCCCAGTCATCCGCGCTGCCTAAAAAAATCAACCAGCCAAAAACGTGATATAAATTTTGTTTCTTCAAACATGTCCATTATGATTACGCAATTCGATTTGTAAGTATTGATCTCTGCAAGTGCGGAACACTCATACTTAATCTCGACTCCAGTATTAAATTATAGTAGTGTAAATCCAAACCTTCTAAATAGGCATGGACCTAATTAATTAGTAATATTGTGAAACCATTATTTTTACGTTTTATAAGTAAATCAGTAACTATTAAACTATAAAATTCATTGTAATTATAACATTTTTTAAGAAGAGGCTCATTCCCTTAACCCACAAGAATTTTATGAGCATTATTTCTGGCTTTATCCCTTTGATTGTAAGTGTATAAGCAGTTATTTGGAACTTAATTCAGTCTTCTGAAAGCATTATCACTTACAAAGCAACTTATCTTTAGCCACCTCACAACAATCAGTGATTAAGTTATGGAATTCTATTTAGGTAGAAATTAGGTCTTGGTGGGTAATAAAGAGACGTTAAAGGCTTGTGTATTTTAGAATTACAGGCTGTTAATACTAAGGTATGGAGCCTCCATTTTTGTTACTAAAAGTTACACTAGCTACTCATAAGTATTAAATCTGATTTAGGTTGTGTTATCTATTTTAAATGAATATATATGTTTATCTCCCAACATTTTTAAGTATGTAACTAATGTTATTAGTTAAACAGACGATAAAGCCTGTTCCATCAACAGTAATAAACACTACAAAACCATAATGTTATCGTTATCATTACAATATATCAAAATATCAACAAATACCAAAAATGCATTTTACATAGTAATGTTGATTTTTTAATGTCACTTATACGTAACTGTGACGTAGTATGAACGCAAATAATTTACATTTATTCTGGTGTGTAGAATTTCAACATAATTTGTGGAATACATATTCAAGGTATATGTATATAAATACTGAGTGCAAGAAAATACAAATGCTACATTTAAAGGTGTATGATTACATACATCTATAAACTTACAAGTTACTTACTTATATTTTTTGTTACCTATTAATCGACTTCAGTGCCAGGCAAATAATGGAGTCTAGGTTCTACATACCTGATGTAGGATAGAGTAGAGATGTCGACGTCCCTATATCGTACTCCGTTCCATGTACCTTCTTGAGGGCCTCGATCGCTTTGCGCCCCACGTACACTAGATCATCGTAGTCTTTGACTCGGCTGCGGGTGTAGCCCCACGGCACCAGCCACATCTGCGAGTAGGAATGAAGTGTGATGAAGGCGGCCATACGATCCTTGTGGTCCATGATGAAGTCAGCAACTGCTTTCGTCTCTGGCTCCGAGAAGGCTCTGGCTCCGGCGTACGTCTCCTTGCAGGGGTCGTCACTGGCTCCTCTCTCACTCCAGTGGAAGTCCCAATTGCGGTTCAGGTCGACCCCCTTACAGCTCTCTCCATAGCTCCAGAACAGTCTAATTATAGAGACAAAATGAGAGAGAGAGAGAGAGAGATCCTTGTAGATTTTGAAAACGGCACTGATACACAATATTAAATGATGCTAATACCACAATAGTGATAGGTTCCGAAGAGAACAATGTCATTCTTAAAATAACATCTTGATTTATGTTTATTGTACATTAACATTAAGGAATTAATTTGATAAAGTTATTATTTAAAATGTTGTGTTTTAAGATAAACCTGGCATTCTTAGTTTATATTACTGTAAATTCCCCACATTCTACTCATATATTTTGCATATTTTATTATAATATATGAATATATTAATTAATAATACTAGTTTAGTTTAAAGCCTGAGAATTACCTTATAAGTTTTATTGTTCACTAAATGTTACTCCGAATCTTTTCAGTTGATGCCTATTTTCTTTTAAGCGTGTGCGAGGATCTTATTAAACAGTATAAGAGGGAGAGTTGATACAGTTTATAAGATCAATGGTACGGTATTTATAAAAAGTGTAACGGTCACAGGCAGGATTTGAACCTACACTATCTTTAGTTCAGATTCAAAGTACGACGCCTTAGGCCACTAGGAAAAAGGCACTCCCATGTACTGTTGAGTTAAAACTTTATGTTAACTCACATTTTCGGGTCACATGACACAAATGTATTATGAGATAGGCCTTTTAACCTCAACAAGCTCAATGAGGGACTTTTAAAGGCTTCTTCGTGGTGTTATGTCAAAGATCAGGTGTCCCCCTATTACCATTGAATCTCTTGAAATTAAGGCAACGCATACTATAAAGGTATAGAGATTATCGACGTCAGAGCCCTTAAAAGTGTGGCCAGAGCTTGACTATTAAATTGTTGTCTGCCGTATCACTCGTGGATCTCATGAAACACATATAATTGTCAAAACAATTTAAACTGTACTTATTGTAATAGTTATATTTTATTGTATTTGTAGTATTTTATCTTATTTCATTTAAGCCCCTTTTACTATGTCCATCCGAACATTATCTTTTTGTAATCCGTAAATTGCTATTTCTACTGAAGTAGTTTTGTCAAAAAACGCGCTCCAAAATCTTGGTATCACTTAGTTTAGTGACTAAAGATTAGTTAGAACCGTATCAAGTAAGTTATTGCAATATTTACGTTTGAAAACTCGATGATCTAATAATATAATGAACACTATACTGTTTCATAATAATTACTAGCAGTTACCCGTGGCTTCGCATGCGGTTTCGCAGATTTTGCATCTTTT
Source organism: Homalodisca vitripennis (assembly GCF_021130785.1). Taxonomy (NCBI): domain Eukaryota; kingdom Metazoa; phylum Arthropoda; class Insecta; order Hemiptera; family Cicadellidae; genus Homalodisca; species Homalodisca vitripennis. The sequence goes on along the minus strand of NC_060211.1, from coordinate 112,872,126 downwards.
GAACGCTTCTGGTTCGAGTGAATTTTATTTTCAACGCCAATGTTGAGTTTGCCTTGTTGCCACGACCAAGAAAATACGACAAAATTGTATAGTTATGATTGTTGTAATTACAACAATTCAATCAAGAACAATTAAATTTAATTGTTCTCAGTATGATTTGTTCGATACTTGATTTTGCTTTGTTTCCCGATCAAGAATATATATTACAGAACAGAGAAGCCCACTTCTGTCAAAAGTGAACTAAGATGGGTTTTATATGAGTCTTTATTAAATGTATAGTACAAGTTAGATAGTAACATTGTCTTTTAGTTCTAATACTTAGTTTTTGATAAAAAGTTAAAACTACATTAACAATTACATTATGAGTTTTTTTCTTTATAAACTGCAAAATATTATTAATATTTTAGTAGACTTAGAGCTGAAAATGTTACATTACTTAAAAAGCACAGTCCAGCGTCCTTTCATCTAGCATACTTCTTGCCGACTGAGTGTCAAAGTGAGTCTTCGGAGTCAAATTTTGACTACCTTATGTCTTAGGAAATATTTTAAGGTAGGTGAGTACTTTACCTAATCGATTAAATATAAAGCGGTTTTTAAATAATGGTTATTCCTACCATTATTATATAGAGTTATATTATTTATATTAGAATGTACTCACTATAAATGAACACAAATTGAAAATAATAAGCAATGTTTACACAGAACTGTTATGATATGCTCTTTTAATTAATATTTCACAACTTTAGAGACCAAGATGGGATGTTTTGCTACTTTAAAGATCAGTGGGGCGTATCTCAGAGGGATTTTCGAAATAAGAATAGGCCTATATTCACCCAGGGACCACAACAATGCCCATGCATAGTTTCAGTACAACCAATTGAATAGTTTACGCGTGAAAACAAAACAACAAATGCACTTTCGCATTTATAATATTGTTAGGATTATAATGCGGTTTCTTAACGTTCTGTAGTATAAGGTAGTTAGAAGCGTTGTATCTATCCTGTGATTATAACTTACCTTCCTCTCCTCTCCGAGTCTGAGCTGGGTTTGTTCGGAGCTCGAGATTTCCTCCAGAACCTATCCTTGGAGTGACTGTACTCGTACCCGTCCGGGTTCATCACCGGCATGATGTACCAGTCCATAGTGTCGACTATGTTCCTGTACTTGGCGTAGTGCTCGACAAGTTGTCTGATGAAGTACAGAGCTACCGCTGGGGTAATCCATTCTCTTCCATGGGTACCTACAATAAGTTTGATCTTACATTTAGACATGAAAAAGTACCGAACCTGCTGTTTTGTTTATCAAAGTAAAGTAAATATTTTTCCAGTTCGAATATCAATCATCTTTATAAAATTATACTGTTGAAATTATCTGTTTTATACAGTGATGTACTAACTCGAAAACAACAAACGCGTGTTCGATATTTATTTTATCAGAATATCATTTTACTATAATAATTATGTGTGAAGTTTGGTTTTATAAACATCAACCAAGAATACTATGTTAATTATAGAATTAAGATAAGGCATTAGTTGTGAAATAGTCTTTTTGAGACAGTCTTTCTAATAAATTCTAACATTTATCAGAGTTATGGACAGTTGTTGGACACATTTTAATTGAAACAACATTCAGAAACAATGACACATGATTTTAAGTGAAATGACAATACATTATATTAAGTTTATCAAGTTTTAAAAGTAAGCTTGTTTCTCTAAAACTTTAAGTTTAGTATGATAGTAATCTTTTAATTCCTATTTGGTATATTTTGTATGATACATTTTAAGTAATAACTAAATATAATATATATTTTTCTTAGTTACGTTACAGTAGAGGATGTTGTAATCTTACCTCCATCGATCCATATAGCACGTTTTACTTCTCTCGAAGAGTCAGAAGATATCTTGACTACTTTCAGAGGTCTCCCTTCTGAGGATTTACCGATTGTGAATATCTCGACCAAGTTTGGGTAGGTGCTTTGCAAGTACTCCAAGTAGCTCATGATTTCTGAAAGTTTCATACAAATCACCCATAAAATCTAGTATTTTCCCATCACTTTCTCTAAAATTTCCTTTATATTATCTATATTAAGGGGTTCTTTATGCCCTAAAAGAATTACACCTAACTCTTATAAGACTGCGGACCATATGGTCCTTAGTAGTTAATAATAGTAACCATCACGTTAGCCTTAGGACTAGGATCGATTCCGATACTCGATATTGTGACTCTTTATTCGAGTCCAACATCAATATTGCATTATAAAATAATAAATAAAATCAACAACAGAAGTGTTTAAAAATCGCTTGGAAAGTCACGATTTCACAATATCACGACTAATGACGTCTCCAATCCACCGAATCTTCGAATACGTCTACTCGCAGAAGACTGATGACGGGCAGTACGCATTACCGATCGCGCGGTACCTAAGCCGTACTCTAACATTTTCGTTTATTGCACAATGTGGGTTGTCCAGTCATGAATTTGTTGTTGTAAAGGTAAAATATACTGGGGTTTAGAATTTTGTGAATCAGTTAAGTTGAAACGATTACGAAAGTGAATTACCACAGCATCGGCCGGTTTGATCGAACATACCTAAGGGCTTTTGTTATTTTGCAACTAACATATTTTTATAATATTTTTTCCCAACAGTTAGGAGTAATATAAAAATATTATTAGATTGTTAATATACAATTTAATTATTTTTATTTTTAAAATTATGATTCCTTGTAATACACCATTCCAGTAATAAGTTTATGTTGTTTATTTTCAGAGGGAATACGTAACTTTTAGGCCTTATAATATATTGGTATTAATTTATTTATAATTAATGAATATGAATGCAATTCAAACACAAAAAGCTGTTTTTTTTCTAAGCATACCCACTGTTAAACTTTTGTCAAAATGGCCGACTGCGACGAATGGCGTTACGCAAACGTTTGAAACTGACGGCGAGTTAAACGTTTTACTGTTATACTTTATGCATGAAAAGACGCATAAAAAGATTACTGTTAGTAAAAAAAATAATATTCACCTTGTTGTTTTTATTTCTTCTGTCCTGTGGGGTTGGTACCATTCCTGGTGCTACCATTCATTAATGCATAAACGACGCTTCGTAGTTGAATTCGATTTTAAAACAGTTTTAAAAATACAAGAGACAATTTTGATGTAAAAAATGCTACTTAGATTAAATTATAGTGAATTAAGACTAAACTTTTGAGTTATAACTAAAGTACGTACTGTATAAGATAACCATCCAACTAACAAGGTTAGACTTGCACATACCAACAGTACAGTACAACAAAGACCTTTGACATACTTACGGAGCGCCGAACTTAATCAACTTTATTGATAACAATCCAACTTTTATCAGAGCTACGCTGGCGATTCCGACAGTGAAACAAGTTAATCAGTTCGATTCTTAGTACCTGATTTTTTAAAATTTTTTACCATAGAAAAAATATTTTAACTTATTTAATTTATTTTAACTTCCATAACTTGTTGATTAATATTTTCTATTTTATTATATTTATTGCTGTTGTTTATGTATTGTTATTGTTAAATACAGTACTTCTTTTATATATACATGTTTTATTATAGAAAGGATGTGTAAACTGAAAAAACTAAGACTGGAACCTGGAAGAAAGGAATATCTTCGTGGTGTTTGGGGAAAATTTAGAGCTTCAGTTTAAACTTATTGAGAAATAACAACTGTGAGTATCAGCAGTATTACACGTAGTGGAGAACACCAATCGCCTTGCACTCCCTCCTGTCACCCTCTCAACCACCGACTACCCCTTTGTCTGCACCCCTCACACCGATTGTGTCCCTTACATCACCTGCTCTTACTGAACTGGATACCTACGTGACTCCAGCCTGATCCACGCCGTTGACTGTAATATCGTCCCCAACTACACCAGAAGACCCGGCAAGTATGACTCAAAATTGGAATGTAATGCCTCAAAGGAGAGTATGAAGCACTCCTTAATCACAGACTCCAAAGTACAGTGCAGCCCGCCTGAAAACCCATATGCTAAACGTGTTGAGCATGTGAAGTCATCTAATGTTTGAAGCTTTAACTAAAGACTTGCTCGTGTGCTGCAAAATAGGTATCAAGTACTTCTAGTTCCAAAAAGACATTCTTTACGTTCCGACGCCAGAATATAGAAATATAAAAGTAATTTATTCCAATATTCAGAAAAAAAACTACAAACATTTAAAAACTACCAACTCCCAACTCAAAAATCCATTCCCCACATAAAAATTATGATTCTTAGAGATGACATCCACACTCGCCATATCGCGGGTATGGTAAAGAAGGTGGCCGTTCGGGGTACCTTATTTAGCTAGCGGCTTATACAAGCGCGGTGCCCGACTGCTCGAGGATATGATGTCCAAACAACAAAAGTTTTCTGGACTCGAACTCTGCTGCGAGGTGCTTATTATCTCTACAAATGACTAAGCAGCTGGCGAGTAGTGTCAATATCTATCACCAGCTGGGGAGCAACATCACGGCCAGACCAGCTAACGTCAAGGTTGTCCTGGTTGCCCTACTGCACCGCGGCGACCTGGAATCGGACCACCCCATCCACGATGTGACCGTACTCAATGATCAGTTCGGCTGTACGCCACGACACCCAAGTGCTGAACTTTGATGGGCTAGGACAAAGCTTCTTCACGAGGCACGGTCAACAGCTTTCTATGCGAGACAAGTGGCTGTTGGCTAGGATGATAATGGATACATACGGTAGCATCCCCGAGACCTGCTCCTTCTGGATTCCTGAAACTTGCGTCGAAACCACTCCTCAGGCTGCTTCCAGAATTATAACCCGTCCGGCAATCCAGCTCCTCTGCCTTGTGGAACCGATTGCTGCGCCTCAAAAGTTGCCGCTAATCATCACCAGGTCTTCACATACGCATAGGCCGTATGTAGACGTGATAGTTTTAAAACACGATCGCCTGATTAAAAAAAACCTTACTTCCCTATCAAGTATAATACCATCCTAAGTCTTGCACACTAACTTCAGGTCCAGTAACAAAAGAGCGAAAACTTTTCCAAAAATTGACAAAACACAAAATTCAAAAACAAGGGATAAACTAGAGATGATGTGTGATGGACTTAGACATGATGCGTGTATTGTATTTGAACGCGGCTACGAACTAAAAGCAATACAACAAAATTCAAAATTATAAAATGGCAAAACATTTCTGTCGAAAACAATTCAAAGCAGGCGGAGTAGCAATGTTTGTCATAAGATATTAAAACTTTGAATCATTAAACTTAAATTTTGAGACTGTTGGTGTAAAAATTACGGCGAATTTCATGGGGAAATTGTGTGTTACTGGATTGTACAGATCCCCCAATGGCTACAGCAACTCTTTTTTTTAAAGTCTCGTAAAACTCTTGAACTCTGTTGCACGAATTCAGCGAAATTTTTAACAAATGGTGACATCAACTTTAATAAGATGAACAACACCTCCCCCACTTAGCGGCTTCACGATTCATCAACTATTTCATTAAAATTGATCCGTTTACACACCAACACGAGTAACCGCTACGACGAATACCGCCATCGACAACGTGATCACAAATACTCCAAACATCACAGTTTACGTAGGAGGTCGTGATTCATGGGTGCAAGCCGGAGAAAAAACAATGTAAACCAAAAAGTGTATATGGAAGTTGTATTAAAAAAATATTTACTACCTAAAAATAAGTGGTTGAAAAACTAGTCGTGGACATTTTAAAATCAATTTGAAGAAGTCAATTTATGTACCGAGCATTCTCTAAGAGTTTTTATCGAACATCATTTGCCCGTTCAAAATAATTAATCAAAACCACAAACCAAAAAAGAATTCATTGTTAAACAAAGGAATGATAATTTATATGGAAAATATCAAATTTCTTTATACGATATTATTACAACACGAAATGAGAACCTCAAAACCTTTTTCAGAACACATTGTGGGATCTTTAGGAAAATTATTAGAGTGATAAAGCCTATGATGTCAGTACAGCCTTGAGTAACTCGGAAAATGTTTTGAAAACTGCGTAGAAAATTATTAACGAGTTTACTCGAGAAATACATTTCAATAAACAATATAAATCGATTTCAAACAAAATTTAGAATACAATTATTGAGGAATAAGTATTAGTGGCAAATTAATTAACATATATTTTGCTGAAGTAGCTACATTGGCTTCGTTCTTCAACGATCCAAATATAATAGGAGAGATATTTGTGAACCGGCTGCATGACCCGGTGGATGACGAGGTCACACATGTCATTCAGAGATTAAACTCAGTAAAAACAGATAATAGCAACGGAATATCAGAGTGGCTTGTCAAACACTGGTTAAGACACATATTGGGACAATTGGTCATTTTTCCATTTGAAACAGGAACTTTCCCATTACAATTAAAGACAGCCAAAGCCATTCCAATTTGCAAAAAGGACGATCCATACCTTACGTCCAATCTCAATACTTTCAGTGTGTAGTAACATTTTTGGAAAAAGTTTTCTAAGAACTTGTAACATTTCTCGTACAATTCGATTTTAGGAAAAATAAAAACACAATAGACGTGGTGAACATAGTTTTAGACAACGTTGTCGATGGATTGGATGGTCGGAAATATGTGCTTAGCATATTTCTAGACCTTTAAAAAGCTTTTGAACGCTTGCAGACACTGTGAACCAGATAGAATTATGTGGGGTTCGAGGTCTCTCGTAATTATGGCTCAATTGTTATCTTAATGCGTGGGGATTTCGAATGTTATTTCAAATAAAGTTAAAATGGCTCGTGGTATCCCACAGGGTGGTATCCTTGGGCCTCCTCTTTTTATGATTTTTGTATACAGACTGAATTCAGTTATCCACTATGAAAACCTCTCTGTTTAAAAAGCAAGTCAATAACAGATCTTGAAATCTCAGCATTCATGGAATTGACTTTTGAACAGCTGGTTTTTGAATTCATGCAGTTAGTATTTCGCTGAAATGAATTTGAAAACTAACCAGTCAAAATATAATGTCATCAAATTTCTCCCTTTGTCCATATGATGATGTATTTTGGCGTACTGTCTTTGTGGATGATGTTTTTTTTTTAGAGGAAACAAACTCCGCAAAGTTTCTCGAGATGGTGTTGATAGAGGACTGACTTGGGATGACAATAATGAAGACATATGTGCTAGATTTACCTCCGGCATATCTATTATTTTTGCGTCATCTGGCAAATTTTTGTTTCCCAGAAAATCTAAAAATAGCATAATGTGGCCATTTTGCATATGGATATTTTGGCGATGAGAAAAAAAGCAGAATTGAGCGTTTTTTCAAGCTTCAGAAAAAGACTGTGAGATTCAGAAAATCTTTCAGAGAAGTGGGATTGTTGCCTCTATGTTTTTAGGTGTTTATATGCCGATCAAGATATAATATGGTTCGCAACAGGGATGTTCACCAGTATGAAATAAGAGATGGGGATACCCACGGGGAACTTAACATTGCAGACTGTCAGTATCATATCTGTCGCAAGAGGCTTTTGTCAGATTAACAGGCTCTCTGAAAGTAAAGAATTTCAACGATCAAAATCAGTTCAAAACTCGTCTCAAACGCCTTTTGGTGTCTCAAGCGTTTTATTTGGTGATGAATTCATGAATGCTAGAATTTCTGAAAGTGTTGGGTTTGGGGTCAGTGTGACTGTGACGGGAGAGAATGTATATAATGTAAGTTTGACTGTGTGCGAGTTGTAGATTTAATTATTTGTAATTATTTTAAAATTGCAATACAATGTTAATAATTGTAAAAGAATTTAATGCATGTATGTTTATTTTTAAAAGTTTTTTTTATTAAAATGTCTTATCGTGGCTAAGGGTGATAAGAAACTTCAAACATAACTGTACTTCTACTACAGTCCAGATTGCCTTTAACAAAACACTATTATCGTATTATATTCATAGCACAAATAATACATCGAGGTATCAATTTGGTATCGGGATCGGAATTAAAGCTTTTGGTATCGGCCCGATGATTAAAAATAATTGTATGATTTGTTTCATCTAGAGTTATTATCTGGTGTATAAAGGATTTAACAGAGTATTGTTCTTAATATTTATTAAAAATGAAAACTTATCTTTATTAATATAAAAGTAAGTTTTTAATAGTATTAAAATAGTTTTGTTAAATGGTTCATTCCCATTATGTACTATTTACATAACAAAACAAATATTACATTTATTAAATGTGTATGAGCTGTAATAGGCGTTTTCATTTTTAATAAAGATTAACAAAATTAAACTGATCTGCCAGGACTCTCTCACTTGCCGGACGAGTATTTTACCATTGCTCTAGAGGTTTCATCTATTGTGATTCTATAATTATTGATATTGTGAATCTATAATTATAAATATCAGACCAATTCAGTCACACATGTGTTTAAATAACCACACTAACATGTTATCGGAAAACCAATTACCTATCAAACGACTTGAAAATGTATTACATGAAATATTAAAATAATAATAATATAGTTACACACCTGGGTATCGATGGTATCTTGACCAAGTCATCAGATGCCCTTTGCTCGATTTTAGCTCAACAATCTCACTTTTTTCTGCCTTTGGATTTTGTGTATTAATTAGTTTCTGAAACAAATAGCTTGAAGTTAAATATAACATTACCTTTGGTAGGTAATCTTAATTAGATTATTACAATCTTTAATTACTCGTATATTAATATACACAAAGACGTGTGAGTGCAGTAATTTTTGAACAGTGAAAAATGATTTATTAACATGTGCTATTACTAACGTACTCGTATCAAAATAAGCCTAAATAGTTGTACAATTTTATAACCCACACTTGCATATTTTGAATAGCTAATTTCCAATAAATTGTGTCGCATTATTTTATGAGTGGCTGCAAGTGAAACCTACACTCATCATAATTAGTGAGTAGTGTTATTCATCTATGACGATGACAGGGTTGCAATTAGAGAGAAAGTGTTAATGTAGATGCATCAAGCAACAATTTGTGCTTAATTAGTCTTCAGATGTGTCCGTGGTATATCGCTGGATCAGTCCTTGCGTCTCTTGAAAGATACTTCAAAACCAATTCCAAACCAATGCTGAACCTCCAAAATATTAAGTGGCAAAAGTAATACTACTAGACAAAAGACAGTATAATGGATCAAATAGTTTCTATAGTACTGAGAGAAACCCATCTGCTATGCAGAAGAAATGATGTAGATAGAAGGAGGGTAACTTTTTTAGTAACCAATCCATCTAACTCAATATTTAACTAAAAAAATATTACTTCACATGTATATGAGCCATTTGTCTTATGAGTAAATTCGTTTGAACTGACTTTGGATAAAATCTCTTTTATGCATAGAACGTCAACATTCTTATCTCTTTCCAACACACAGAAACCTGATTTATCATGTAAATTTAATCAAATCTAGTTTTCATTCGTCTTTGATGAGCAAATTCAACACTGCAAAGGATAAGAGAAATAAGTATTTCTTTTGAACCTCAAGCACTGATTCTTTTGAAAATTATAAATGATTTTATTGTGATTTCTATGTGAAATTAAGTAGTTTTCTGAACCCAATTTGGACATTTACGAAGATTAACTTATTCCAAGAAGGCTTTTTAAGGTTCACATTAGATTTTAAATGTTACAGTTTGTTATCCTACAATTAGAACCTTTTTTTAATAATAGGTTGTCTTTAAAATATCGCAATCAATGACTATGTTATCTTCCCTTAACGTAATTACCTCAGCCAGGTGTTGGTCAGACCGAGAAACTAAGGAAGGGATAGGATGGTATGTGAATTCTGCGGCTATAGGTTTTCTTCAACTCTCTTTCAGGCCAGGACCCAGGACAGTACAAATTAAAACTCTCCTTGACGGTGGTGACTGAACCATATGGTATATATTTATTTATACTTTGGTAAGATGTGTTTCCCTATTAGCACCTGGGTAGGTCTATAATAGACCGTCAAAGAAATTTTAATGTCAAAATATAACTAAATAGTTTATGACTAGCACAATAGGGTCTCTGTAGTCTCTGTAAAATGGACCTTGTTCTACCAGTCAATTGCGATTATAGCACATTTTCTAATTCCTCAGAAATTGACTGCTCTTAATCTTCAAGGTCACTTTAAGTGTTTGCAAGAGGGATTTCAACTGCCTATCTGTCCCTTATAAAGGCTTCGCTCCTGTTCGATCCATATTTATACAAACGATTTTTCACTTTTGAATCATCTACCCTCACTTGCTCAAAAATGGTTGAAACGTAAAACAATTCGATTTTCCTATTTTTGAAATGCTCACTGAACAATAATCGTAATTCAAAATCAATAGTGTGACACGAACTAAATCACATACTAAATTGGTGGACATAAAGCAAACGATTCTTTGGTTTTATACGTCACTCCCTAAAAGTTTCCAGCACGTATGGCGGCGTTGTATAAAAAATAATCGTTTCAGCGATTTTTCTATGGCTCATAGCACAGCAGTGGCTTCTTTTCCTGGTACAACTGAAAATCCAATAGAATACCCAAGTATTATATATATTCTTAGATTCTTCAATTGCAATTTCAATGGGCAATTTGTACTTTACGGTTCCATACACCAGTGGAGTATGAAATAAGTTGATTAATTTGGGAAGCTATATAACTGGTTTACTTCGTTACTTCTAAATGGATCTGTAAACTCTTTTGATAGAGTTTTAAATGTAAATGAAATGAAATGAATGACTTTTCAAAGAACGTTACATTTTAAAATATGGATGATCCACTCACTACACCAACCTATTTGATTAGTAAACAAACACGTGCTCAGATATTGTATCTATTTAAGTGTGATACAACCCTCCTCCCTTATCCGGAGGAAATGTCACAAGTTTTCCTTCACAGGAAACGTTCACGGATGGATGGATGACCTTTCTTCTCTGGCCGAGATACCGTGGCATGTGCCACATTATGGAGGTCGTGTCACACACCTAGTTTATCTACAGTTTACTTCAACCGCTATTTCTCTTTGTATTTTTCTACTAACTTGTGTCTACCATCAAATGCAACTGATATTGTAGTGGAGTTCTTGAATACACAATCCTTTAGATAACATGTTGTAATGTATAAAGAGCATTTTTCTTTTCATTAGCTATAGTCTTGGAGTACGATAGGTTTTACAAAGTTAAGGTTTCGCTAACCTGGTAAATCTGTTCACATTTTCAAGTCACTTTGTTGAAAAAAGGCATACTGGAATTTTATAATCTTAAAAACTTTGAGTTTATAATCGAATCTGTTGAACTATTGGAATTGTGTGCTAGTGTTACAATCTGCTGAATATGCTGAATAACTTAACGTATTATTTGATCACTTCTATTTTTAGAATGTTGCGAGAATTTTGTTACACATGATACGGTTACTCCATCGATTGAGCGATATTAAACCGGGTAACATCTAACTTACATGCCATGAATTTCGGTTGTTTACGGGAATGAGGGCATTTTAGGTTTTTGGTTGTTTTTATTTATATTGTTATAGTTTAGTAATAATTCTTAGAGAATCGGAGACATTTTTTTTTAATTATGATTATTTTTTACATGATACTATGGAGCTAATTTTTAATTATGATTATACTGTGATGAGTATAGATAGTGTTCATAACTAAACTTGAATTTTGTTCATTAAGTTTCCTTCAATAATCATGTTGTAATAATGCGGGTTTCTTGTTTTATAGGTAAAAAATCAGTTAGGTATAACTTTAGCAAGGGGAAAACCATTAAAATCATATCGCATGTTAAAACTGTCAAAACTACTAAATGTTAAAATCATGTTTACGCCTTTATAGAAATTATGTAAAAATAACGTATGTTTAAAATATTTAATGAATTCCTATAGTTTTGTTGTAATTTAAGCCCAGTGGAAGCCTCAATGTAACTTCAGAGTTAAAATATGTGGTTCTATATATTTTTAAATGTTGTGGGTTTCACTTGTTCATTACATGGATTTAACTTTTACTTCATTAAATCTTGGTTGCTCTCTAACTTCACTGAAATGCTGAAATGCGGTCAAAGCAGTGGCTATAGCAGTGGGTCAGTGGTTTCTGAAACAAGTTTTATCTCAGATGCAAACATTAATTTGGTAGTGTAGAGGCCAGTGGAGTAAAGCTTATGGTCGGAAGTTCCTTTTTGAAAGGTCCTTAATCCTTTTTGAAATTTTCTTTTAGTTCAAGAACAGTGCGTGGTTTTCAAAGCCTTGCGGGTTTTTGTAGATTTCGCAGAACGTTACATTTAAAAATGTTTTTAACTCGAAGGTAGCCAAAATTCAAATCTTAAAGTTCTTTCAGTACTTTAGAAAATTACATATAATACAAGATTATCTTTTTGCAGAATTTTACGGTTACTGGCGATTAAAAATATATCCAAACAAGTTTCTTAAAAATTATAGTTATGATAAATAAATATGTACAACGTGTGATAAAATCAATTCTGTGATTTAAGAGTAAGTGAGTGGGTGTGTGGCATGTGAGAGTTAATCCACAGCATTAGTGCCAGGGCAGTTCTTACATTTGTTGTACAAAGATGTTAAATAAATTATGACAAATTTCGTAAGGAATTTAATTTTCAAATTAATCAAAAGTCATTAAATTTTGGATAGTGAAAGTCCAGAAGAAAAGAATTGTAACGTGTGGGAAACATGGTTTTACCGCTATGAGCCAGAGTCAAAAGGTCAAAGTCTTTTGAGAGGAAGCATATGACTTCTCCCACTCGCAAAAAGTTCAGGACCCAGCCATCCACCGGTAAAGTCATGTTTACAGTATTCTGGAATATTTACGGGCCAATTTATTGTGACTTTCTTTAAGGCTAAAAAAACAATCAACAGCCAGTACTACAGTGGCATGCTGTAAAACAAAATAAGATCTGCCATTCGAACAAATGCCGCGGACTGAATGAGTGATTTTGATTCAAGACAACGACAGCCCACATACTGACGAATACACTTCAAAAATTGGGGTGGGGAATCCTTTTACATCCCCCTAAAGCCCTGATCTCGTTCCATCAGACTTCAATCTGGTTGTACCCCTTAAAGAGGATCTACTAGGGAAACATTTTGAATCCGATGAAGAGATCAAAAAATCGTATGGAAAAGTGGCTTCGAGAACAACCCAAAGAATTTTATGCCAAGGGCGTTTACAAATTATCAGAAAGATGGGAGAAGTGTATAAGTGTTTCTGAGGACCATGATGAAAACAATCAAAGTTTTGTACTGATTGATTACAACAGTTTTTGAGCAGTAGTAATTTGTTTCGTTATTTATTGAATGAAATTGATTTTCCTAAGATTAATAATTTTACTTGAGTCACATTATAATAATTATAAAAGTGTAGTTTTTGTTTATTCACATAAAAGCGTCTATTTATACATTTAGTATAATACACTATAGCACTAATACATTTAGTGCATATTATCTGACACCTACTCGAAGGCATTTTATGAGACATTTTAAAATTAATGGTTTTAAATAATATTTTTTGGTACTCTTGTAAAAACACATCTTTTAACGAGCGTTTGCCTGTATATGTTAATAAAAGTAGACAGTGGAATAGCAGCTCGTGGATTTTAACGAAACACTCACATGTAAGGCGCCATTAAACATCTGGAGTGCGAGAAATTCTGAGACCCTCGGAGTTCAGGAACGTTTACATACAAAGGCACTCCGCACCCTTCAACTTGTTGGGAGAGAACTCGAGCCTAATGAGCCTCCAGACAGCCGTAATCGCTAACCCATACATGGACGACGAGATGGTCGTAATTATTCATGAGTCCGTTCTGGTCGTGATGGGAAAATTGTATTCCCAGATATGTTTACTTCTTGTGACATCAGATCTCACATCTTGTGATCTCCAACTAAAGGTAGTAGTAGACAGCAGGTATTATTGTACGTAAAATGAGCGACAACATTTCACATATCATCCTAATCAAAAAATTACCAACTGAATTTAATTGACTAAATATTGCTGTACTGTGTTCATCACGTCAACTCTCCGATACTCTTTTTGGAGGCGAAACTCCTCGCCTCTAGTATCGAACAGCTAAATACCTGAGTTTGTGGGTCGATGGTTAATTGAAGCTCTCGGTGTCGTAGTAGTGCGTCAGACTAGGGACGTCATCGGCACTCCTACTTTGATGATAAGACGTCCCCAAAAACCCCTCCGGTCTACACCGTTGGAGAAAACTTCACTTCTGCCATCCCACTGCACCAGGAATCTCTGCTCGTGCGTGACCTCAAGTGACAATCTGTATCTTTATGACCAGATAAATCATCAATAATAATACCATAATAATAATAATTAAGCCCCTAACACTAGGCCCTCCTAGTCAATGGTCATTAAATCCCAACTCTGTAACATGTGAAGCGCCGTCTATCAGGAAAAAGGAAATGTCTAGCATAGTACCAATCGGCTGCCTTTACCTGGTTTATTAAATGTACTCAATCTCCTCTGCAACATTTATGGTTTCTGAGGTAATATACAATTCAAGCAGACCTGGCAGTTCTTGGTACTTAAGTTTGTTATTATTATTTTTTTCCTACTATAGTTGGGCGAAACACGACTTTCCAGAACATAAACTAAAAAAGATCGTTGAATTTGCTGATATTTTAGCTTATGAGTTATTTGTGTATTTAATATACTCCATTCGTGTATGCAATACAATTCACCCAATATGTTACATAAGCTTCTGTACATTTTTCAAACTCTGTGTACTTAAAGTTGAAATCGTCCGCATTTTATAGTCCACGTCCATGTACCAGCAGTTTCGTAAACATTTGGTTAATTGTGTTATTATTATATTTTGATGGTATTACTCTGATTATGGGTTCAACTCGAAACTATCCAGCAATGAAATATGAAATGTATAAGGCCACTGTTAGTTTATTAAATTTAACTTGTAATATATTCATAGTATGCCTATTAAGTGAATTAACAATTTAATTTGAATAATTGTTTGATGAACTATTAAATAAATTATGGTTTGCTCCTGTTAACGATTCTTTGTAGTGTTAGTGAAACTTGCTACTGTTTAATCGTTCGTTGGCAAACAGGCAGTTTGCTTTCATATTTCTAGTTATATGAAATGTTTTATTTATTAAAGATTACTGTACATCGCGTCAACTCAAAAGAGCTGACGCCATTTTCACTTAGAATTGCTGTCATAAGGCACAGTATAAGGGATTTCCTGAACATTTAGGCAACTCCACAATTTGAAACCTTCATGTTTCTTGCACACGTATATTGTATCCACAAGTATTGTTTGTGTAAGTGATAAACTTATGCCTCGAGCTTAGTTCTGCATTTTATGAAATATGAGCGTGATAAGAAACACGCTTGTATATATAAGACACGCACAAGAGTAATCAAAGCCATTACTGAATGCACTCCACAGATGTGAAGTGAAACTTAAAAGTGCGAGTTCATCTCAATCGTGATACTACTAGAATAAAACGTGAATTAGTACAGAAGTCATAACCTAACGATGACCACACCACTACAAACTACGACTGTAACGGCTGTGATGAGCTTGACCTTGATAGCTATCATGATTGCGTATAACTGCTCATCATTGCCTTCACGCTTTCGCTTGGCTTGCGTTTCTTGTTTAGATTTTTAAGCTGTTAACGCTTTCTTGAATTTTAAATTGCTTGCTTGCTGAGTCTTACGGAACATTATTGCAGAGCAATGTTTATGACTGCAAACCGTTTATTTTAGTTCCTGTAGTTTTAGCACAATATATCACAATTGACAGTTTTTCTCTAGGTGTGACGACATTGTACTTTCTAAAGAAAGTACTTTCTTACTGAAGAAAGTACAATGAAGTACTCCTGATATTTAAGGTACTCCTGATGAAGAAAGTACTCCTGATATTGAACTTTCGTTGAACTGTAAAGTTAAATAACAGGAGTGCTGGACAACAAAATTGAATATATTAGTCTGATTGTATTAGTTACACTGGAGATAAATGATTTATAGTTTGTCTTTCAATGACGTGCTGTTCTGAACTCCGACGGGCTGTCCACGTGCTTTTATTGTTTTTAAGGCAGAAAACACTGAGTTTTTATTGCCTGAAACTTTGAGTGTTACAGTTCAAATTTTTGCTACGTTATAACATTAATTTTGTCTCTCACTCCATATGGATGTCCGAGCGACTGTATTTTCCTTACCTCAATTATAGCAATGGCTGTTATCTCTTATTTAATTGAAACAATCAAAGCCATTACTGAATACACTACACAGTGGTATGTGAAGTGAAACCTGAAAGTCCAAGTTCATCTCAATCGTAGTACTACCAGAATAACACTCCTACCGACCATGTTTACACCTGCGACCTTGTCGATTTTAAAGTCTAATGTTTCATGTCCTATTACTACTTCTAGAATTAGGACATTTTTTTACTTCGCCGATTGACGTAGTAGTATTCATGGGCACTGACTTCTTAAAGTTATTGGTGTATTTCACCATGAAAAGATTGTGGTAAGGAAAAATATACAGGGAAGGGGTACAGAATTTCTCTCCCAGAATTGATTAACAATAGGAGCACCAAAGCAGTGTTTGATGCTTTTCATTAGACTATTACATAAATCTTTCAAAATATTGGATTAGGAGATCATAACGATAGTAAAATGAATGACTCATTTGAATTGTATCGATTAGTTCATTAGTGATTTTAAAACAAAGTTTTAATGTGCCTTAACGATTTTGTCTTCAAGAGTTGATGCCCTGAGACCACGTGACGAGTAGATACCAGAGCAGGGAAAGTGGTGAGGTAGGTTTGTCCCATCCTAGGTCGTACGCTACTGAGTACCGTTGTGCTGTGAGTTAGGCCTTCCCATCACGATCACGCACGTGGCAGGATATGACATTGGTAACGTAATTGCTTATCATTACTGACAGTTATACGCGGCGTTGCACGCAATTTCGTATCGAATAACAGAGACCGTCACACGCATACACTTTTGAAATGTTTTAATAAAAACTCCTTAAATAAGTGTTGGCCACTTGAAGAGATTTTAACCTCCTGATCCATTTATGAATAATTAGACTTTGAGTCTAAAGAACGGTGTTTTTGGCACCCTGATTAGGTCGTAGTTTGAGTTTTTATAAGTACCAATAAAATAACTTAAATTCCTCCTAATGTAAGGGAACCCTTTGGCAATTTGAAATCGGAAGTGGGCGTACTTAAGGTACACGTTATTGTAGTGTTCATGGTAAAAAAGCTCAAAGGTTAACAAAATTGTGACTGGCTCCTGACAAATTGTACGCGCGAAGGAGCATTTCTGGATTTAGTGAATTATATTTCAGACGCCATAGGTTAACTTTTATGGCACGATCAAAAGAATACGTAATTCTGAAAAGCCTACTTCAGTCAAAAAGGGTTTATTTCTGGCCTTTGTAATGTATTTCTAGTCAAAGGTATTACTCGTGCCGCAATAGAGTTTGCTCTGACTAAGGAATATGTACATAAGTATAAGTTAAAAAGCCTATTGCAGTCAAAAAGCTCCTGCTCCTAGTCTAGTTTATCTACTTCTGATTTAAGGTATTATCGGTGGCCGTAATAGCGTTGCATTGTTGCCCAGATCATATACGTATACGTATACCTGTACATATCATATACATATACGTACGATGTATACGTAGGTCTGAAAAAGCGAAATTAAGCCAAAACATCTACTTCCTGCCATTATAATATATCTCCAGTCTAAGGTATTTTAAATTTCTTTAGTAACGTTTGCATTGCTTCCATGATCAACCAATATACGTAACCAAAAAGTTTATTTCTGTCGAAAAGAATGTATATATTTCTTACACATCATCATACTTTCTTAAAACTTTCACCACAAAATTATTAATCATGCTAATTATAGTTGGTTGAGCTGCACGAAAATATTTTATTTATACTGTTGAAAACATAAAATATAAGATAAAACATGCAAAAAATACTTTAAGTAAAAAGTGCGGCAATGAAACTTGCCACACACTAATCTAATCTATATATATATAAATGAATGTTTGTATGTTTGTCCTTTATGGAATCGTGAACTATTGGACGATTCATGATGAAAATTTGTTACGTATATGTATTTTTCCACGGAGAAGGTTTATAAGCTATGCCCATCCCTTTCCCGATTCAGGATTCCGCCCCACTGGTTACAGAAATACCCATAAGAAATGCATTGCAGCAAACATATGTTAACGTCTTTTCAAATTTTTAATCAGCTGTTCTTTGTAAACATATATTACACTTATAGTTTTAAAGCATAGAGTAAGCTTAAGAGAAACGACAAATTTTGTTTAAACTGTTTTTGCATCACTGTTAAACATAGACTTTTACTATCCAGATAATACAATTCAAATTTGACGTAAAAATTCACCTTTTAACTGCAATATTTATTTAATATAAAACCATGTCATCTGCTTGATCAGAAGAGTAATGCAGATATCAATAATTACTATCTTACGTTGGCTACAAATATAAAGAATGTTATAAAATCAACCTTAGTTGTTTTTTTTTGACAGAAGTATGGTTCTCAAAACTCCGTGTGTACATATTCTCTCGATCGAGACAACAAAGCAAGCTCAATCGTGGCATCGGAGATATACTAATTTAATCTAAAATTTATTATAGTAAAAAAAAAAAAATTTACTAAGTATTAAGGACTTCGGTTCTTAAGATTTGCGTGCGAAGCCGTGGGTAACAGCTAGAATAGAGGCAGGAATATGGTACATAACCTTCATAATACGCCCAAGAGGCTCACGATGGAACGACTATCAATTATCTCAGCAATGTTTAGAATGTGATAGAAAAAGAATAAGTGAATATAGTGTACTGTTTTCAACGGGAAATTGCGTGCGAAGCCGCGGGCAACTTTTGCAAAAAAATTATTGAAATGCGCAGCAAAGCGCGCCGGGCCCGCTAGTTGTTACATAAATCTAAACTACCAAACACGTGACAAAAATGTTTAGAGTTTATTAATAAATAAACTGATTTTTTCTATAAGAATATAATAGTTTCAACAATAAAAATAAACCACTAACTTGGTTTTGTTTATTTAATCAGAATGTTGATGCCGTTTTAAAAGTCATCAATAAAAGGTTTTAGCTGGGTTTATACGTAGTATCGTACAATGAACAAGATATAATACTCGTTTTGTTTATGTTTTACTAAGATTATTTGTTCTTTTATGTACACAAAGCAAAAGTTAATTTCATTTGATCGGCATGAAATTATTCCTGCCTTAACCATATAAGTAATCTAGACTCTGAAAATAAAGTAAAACCTTGCAAAATAATGGCTTAAGTAGAAAATTTTACATTAAAAAAATACAGCATTTTGTAGAGCTGTAGGGAGCCAATTTTTATCTCCGATTATTTTATTTTACCTCGTATTATCACATACCCAGTTCCTTTCTTGAAATCGATGGAGGGATTTCTACTAAGAGGAGAAATCGATCGTCATCCGCATAGTTTTGGTGGGGGTCGAAATGTTTAAAATATGAAATGCTACTTAATTCTCACTTAATCTTTCTTAGCTTGGACACACTTGCCGAAAAATATAAATCACATGTATATCACTATCAGAGAAATAGAAAAAGACACCGAGATTTTCTACTTTTCAAATATCGGTTTGTATTTACCTGACGATCATTTAACATTTATTATAAAATGTCTGACGATTTGTTTCAAAATGTGTCAGGCTAAATAGTGTTATCAGAGTATAGTAAAGTATAGTTTTATATTCTTAACCCTTCCCATTTCGATCTTTACAGGAAACTAGCGCGGCTGCTGGTTGATTTCTTACGGAAAAATGTCTTTAAAGATTTCAAGAAAATTCAGGTTTTGTGTTATACAATGCAAGTTGTTACAGATAAACAAAACAGTTTAAACACTTCGACTCATGAAGGTTACAACAATTAACATGTACGCCTACCTGCACGTTGACATTGAGCACAGTATAATCCATGTCACTGTCAGACAAGTATTGCTTGACGTCGTCTGCTACAGAGGGCGCCAGCACCATCTCCAGAGATCGGTTGAGAGCTGGAGGACTCCAGAACACCACTCCACTCTCGTCTTCCAGCCCTTCCAGCTCCTCGAGATCGTCTTTTGTCCTTGGTATCACGCGCAGTAACTGGTGATCCCGATATATCTGCCTCTCCACTGCCCGTCCGTACCCACCTACAATCATAATCGGTGTGCAGTCGTGTGCTATGTGGGAATTATAGGAATAGGAGCAGATACGGCTTTAATTTAAAACGTAATTTTAAGGGGTCTCTGATTAAATTGTAAAAATAAAGTTTCACTTTTTGATTTACCCAGTTTTTGTCGCATCTCAATCTCACGTTTTGTCTCTCCGTAATGGTAGAGATCAAAATTATAATCATGGAATGTAAAAAGATGGATCCAATTTCACAAAATAGTACAACTAACTATTTTGGTTAAGTTACTTAAGTAATTGCATGACTAATTTGTTAGAAATTAGCTTTGTTTAATGACATTGATCTAGCAAAATGAATATATCACTGTATTCTTTTTTTTAATATTAAAAATAAAAATATATATTTTCATTAGTAACTGAATCAACAACTGTTATTGTTACATCTACGCAGAACGACATTTTAATTTATTATTAAATATTTATTACAGGTGAAAAAAAATACAAATTAGGAACGTGCGATTATTCAAAATATAAGAAGATAATTATTGTCTATAGATGTAATCAGTCATCAAACAACAAAAACTTTAAAATTTGTATCCCATAACTATCAGCACGATACAAAAAGTAAAGTTTTAAAACGCATAAGGTTTGTTAACAAGAATAATTTTCTGTTTTTACATAAAAACAATTATGTAGTAATTGAATGACTGAAATAATAAAATAAGCAATGATCAATGTATTCATGCTCCCTATGTTTGAGATAGCAAAATAGTTGTACACATGGCGTAGCATTTATTTCATTAAATAACTTTTCAGATTGCCTAGACTGCAGGGGCGAATTTGCAAGATCAACCCCCTGAACTGAAGCATAATAACTTTATTTCAGAGGATTTCTGTATGTTTAGTTGTTTATATTGTTTGATAGTATATAGTTTTTCAATGTTGTCCTAAAATTAACTAGGAGCACATTCATTTCTCCCACAACAGGCTTCGCGAATTAAGGAAAGATCCGCAGATTCTACACATTATTTCCGGTTTTATGCGTTTGGAGCAGTTATGGTTCAAATTTCTGGTACCATAGATAAATTAGCCTCTACATAACGTAGTTATGGTGGGAAGAGTTGATTCAGTTTGAATGTTAACTTCAGCCCCTGTTCACCTTTCCTCTTAATCTGTGATAGCGTTAAATTCAAGATGCTGCACTAAGAGAAAAGTGAAAAGGAGCTCACAATGAATAAACTCTTCCCACCATAGCTACATTATGTGAAACTAAGTTGCTCCACCGTGCTTATAGATCGTGTCTAAAATATCCTAGAGCACTTAATTGTGCACCTGATGAAGTCAATAATAACACCTCTTCACTTAGATTATATTATATTTTGTAATCTAGGTGTCTCTGATATCGAAACTATGTAAAGCGTCAATTTTGAGCTTCTTCGTTGCCGACTTTATTGGATATCTTCAGACGAACATGACTCCAGTTTTTAGGAGTCAAGTCTGTGACAGAGTCAGATTCCAGACTAGGCTCTGCACTAAGAGGAAGGTGAACTGGAGCTAAAGTTACCATTTACACATTAGCCTTGTTAACCTGATCAAGAAAATGAACATTGTAAAGAGAATTCATGTCTGTTACATTAAGATAAACCTACCTCGGCTATAAAACATACTTTCGGTCTAAGAGGTGGAGTGCAAAAACCCAATTTGCTGCTGTAACTTATTCAGTACTCCAACTTTGATGTTAAATCTCTTCACTGAACATCACATCGCTCTCGAGATGTGCGGGCAATCCCGATCCACTGGCTTCGCGTCGCTCGCCCAACAGTATACGCTAGATACAATGTAGATTAGATCATTGTACCTACCCCTACCCAAAACTTTAGGAATTGTTCATTAGGAATTTACTATCACTTCGACTCGGCCTAGCTACAAATCTAGACACTCACTATGCATCAGTTTATATCTCGCGTTATAGCTAGAAAGTTGCTGTATGATGATTTATTACTTCATATTCAACAGTCAGCGTCATTCAGTATAAACCTGGCGACAGCTCATAAACCAGGCTCTGAAGATTTTCTTTCAAGACAAAGTACTCTGACACGACTCTGTTCAATTCAGTTGTTAAACTCGCTAACTTTTAACTAGTACTAACCAAAAAGCTCTAAAGACATCCATCATGTATAGACCTTACTACCGATTTTCCAGTATTAAAACAGGGGTGACGTGGACATTCCCGTTTTGAAAATCTGAGGAATTGAATTCTTGGAAAATGATATGAGATGCTTCCTCATGCTCTAGATAGCAAAATAGCTGTACAAATAGCATATTATTTATTTATGTATTTTCTAAAATAACAAGAGCTTCTACATTCCAATGGCGCAGGGAGACCTAAGAAATTAAACTAAGTTCATTCCAAATTTCAACTCAATGGACTGGGTAGATTTTGTATGTGTTGGAACTGTACCTTAAAATATCCATCATAAAGTAACTAAATACCAATACTTAAACAATATTGTGAAATAAATGTCAAATAAAGGTATAAATGTATAATCTTTTCGATCGAAAACTTTTGAAATGTGCTAAAACCAAAAGATTCTACACCTAGTCAAAAACTACTTATAAGTTAGTTTATAAGTTACAAATTTGTTAGAATATGTTGTTTTTTAATCTGGTTTAAACATTATTTTCCTCTGTGCTCTGCTGTGTATTATTTATTATACACAGCACTATATTTTTTATACTAATCGGAAATCAAACGTGAGGTCTGTTGGTTAGAAAGTCGCGTCTTTCATTACGTAACAGTATATTTTATCTAAATATTTAACCCTTTCATGCACTTTAGTTGTTTTATTCTACATTTATATTAAAAGATATTATATCCAATGCTAAAATCTGTTGCCAGTTGAAACATTGTAGTTTTCACGCTACATGGGTAAACCAAATAAATAACGATTATAAATACGTTACAGAAAAGTATTAAACATGTTATAAGTAGTAAACTCTAATAATAATACAAAACAATTAAATTATTTAATTTATAAAAGTGAGGTAATACTTAAAAGATAGTATAGGATTAAAACGGATTACAACGCTAAAAATATTTAGTATATTAGTGCTTTCTATGCTTTACGGAACATAATTAGCTTAACTGAACAAAATTTCTGCCCCACAATCTCCATATGTATGTAGGGTCTATTTTCTGAAAATTTAAAGGCCGTGTCCTTAACTACTAGGCTGCTGAATGGGCTTAACTTCCAAAATACTATTTCTAGGCAGGTTGACTATATTGAAAACGAAACCTATTCAAAGAAGCAATTATTCGCATCTTTTAACAGGTTTCCCCAAAGGTCTAAATTTTAGTTTGGTTTCAGCTGAAATGATCATGTACACTCACAGGTCTATGACGTCAGAGCCATCCAGACCTTATAATATCCTAGGTGGTATTGGCCAAGCGTTCTCAAAGTTACCGAAAACTTGTTAATGAAGCACTTTTATCGGACATTTTTACCCGAAAACGTTTATTACATAATTTCAATGTAGTCCACGAAATTAAAATCTGAGACGCTAGCCATCCAGTTGACAGGAACGACATTATAAACCAGTAGTACTCGTCTGCAGACTTCGCCACCGACGGAGTTCTCTCATGCTGTCGATCATAACAATATTAATATTCTACGGAAACACGCTTGCATTTTCTGCACGTGATTTCTATCAATGTAACAGGCAATTATTTTAGCCGCACGCAGTTGATTTCTGAAACTGGCTAATTAAGATAATAAGAATAATACAATAAACACAATATGTAGTGTGTGCCTATTGATTTACAACAAACGAGATGAACTAAATGACAAGTTTGCTTATTATGTTACTCCTAATTACCCCTATTATAGAGGAAGATAATTGGACGTAGACAGTGTTAGGATGTTTATTAGTGAACATGCTAGGTAACAGGAACAGCCTTTCGTGACAACAGTTATTACAACAACTAACGGAATTAATCATTGTGAATATATTTCGATTAAGAGCCAACTTTGAATTGCTTCAGATGAACGCGCTGTTTTGCATTTGTCAATCGAGATTTTGAAGTTTGTTTAAATAAATAAATTTAAAATAGACAATACAGACATGAAAAAGAACTTACGTCCTGCGAACGTAATATTTATTCAAGAATAAATATGATGAGGCTTAACCGATTTATTAGCTTTTTAAATTAGATATTTGAACATAAATGAAAATATAGTTTAAAAACATAAAATATAATAAATTAGTGAATGAATGGGTACACGCGTTTTAGTCTAAACAAAGAAACTTCCTTACAGTTGGCGCCTTCCAGCACGTAATGCAATTCGGATACAGTGTACAGCCTTTAATTGGAGCTTGGTTCTTTTCATTTTGTAAAAAAATAGAAGGAAATACAATATAAGTCTTATCACTACGATACTATCAAAATAAATTAAATCATTAGTTTTTCACGGAGGAATATATAGGAAACTAGAACAGCATCTGCTATAGTAGAAGACAATATTGCAGGGATAAAAACGTGATAAGCCAGGGAAAAATTAAATAATGGAATTAATAAAGTAGACAATGGATAATGAGAAGTACAAAAATTAGGTTCCATTTCTAACGATTACGTGCTATTTACCCGAGAATTATAGTTGTTATTCTTATTGTTCATTAATGAGTTTTATAACATTAAGTGAAAGCAATTTATTTCTAATTTTAATAAACTTAGTCGTGTAAGTGTAATGTGATAGTTTGTAGTTAGTAGTTTTCAATTTAAAAACTGTTTATTTAATATTTTTGAGCCAAAATATTCTAAGAAGACACGAAAAGTTATTCATTAATTTTTAGTATGTATAGACAGTTAGATTCGTAACATAATGAAACACACCTCTATTGGAAATGTAAGAGTTATACGAGATTGAACGTAAATGTTTGAGCAAAATGTAATTCACAATAAACGAACGATACGGCTATGACGAGTTAGCTTTGCTCGTATATATTTTTAATACCTACATGCTTACTTTGATTTTTTATTACTGTACATTTTTATACGTTTAAAATCCAATAAATTATAAATCCTAAACATTTCGTTTTGATAAAAAGCAATATTTTCTCGAAGTTCTCTTAAGATTGTATGCAATTACACAAATATGCAATTATTAGTTCATTATACATAATTTATGGTATGAATTGCCTTTAACTAGGGAAATAAAGCAATTGGTATGAGGGGGTGTTGTAGTAGGAAAACGAAACCTAACTATTGAAAATGCTGTAAAAACTCTTCGGGAATATATGAGATAAAAAGTCGTAAGTGGCTTCCGTGTACTACCAGGTTCAACAAGAAACTAAACTTGTTTGTTCCATTGTCCATAATTTCAGCGATTCGTTAGTTTCTCTGCGGTACCACATACCAGCCACTTTAATTATCTCGATACGTATGAAAAGATTTAAATGTTTTCGCCTAAAGGAGCGGTTGTTACAAAGATTAACTGTTTTATTTAAATAAAATACAATCACCTTGTACTTGTATCTCAGGAACATTCCACGATACAGTTATCCAATTTATAAGGCTTAGTCTAGTCAGAACTCTTTCACTTACAATGTGAACTACCATATGTGAAAGATCATAATAAATTTACCAAATTTAATTTAATTAATTAAAACATGTTAAAAGTTATTTATTTTAGAGGAGGTTTAGATATCTCGGAAACGCAATAATTACAGAGAGAGGTTACAGTCTTGTTAGTTTAGAGAATATCAAAGATAAGTAATTACCTGCACGAACATAAACGTTCGTATTAATGAAAAATAGAATTATACTTTTTATTTTGGATGTATGTATCATGTATAGTATGTATTCCAGTCCGAAGAGAAACATTTGTGAAAATATGACTACTTGAGATTATACTAAAAATATTTTTTTATGGCGTGTTCAATACATGCTTAACTTACCGGAGCAACAAGTCATTGAAATCTTTACATTATTTGACGTAACTTCTCAAATACGTTTGTACACAACAGTCAGTTATCTTGTAAATTAAGAGTATTATTTACACCATTAGTGTTTATTGTATATTAGGCAAATAATGCGAGCCGGTGAAGAAAATTATAATCTAAGTCAAGAATGAGTCATATTTTATCTTTTTAGAAAATGATAAATTATTGTACAATTTCGTCAACTATAAAAACTGTACTAAAAGTAACACAATTGGCATCAATCTCTAACGAGTCCATTGATGTTCGGTAAATACAATACAAATTATGCAAAGTTAAGCAAAATGAGCGCTTAATTTTACTCTATTGTCTTTTAATTTGGTTTTAACAAAATCACTTTTGTGTAGTAGTTCCGTTTCCTAATGAAATAATAATTTAATCATTCACTCCTAGGCGAATTTCAGGAAAATATCCGTATATAATGAGATTTCTCTTTTTGTATTAGTCACGATTTAAATTGTACACCATAATTATTTTTACTTTACAGCATTTCTCATTAAATGCAGTGGCTGACATTTCAAAGGCGTTTGGATGTGTTGTTGGTAATGTTTACTTTTTTTTCTTTAATCTTGACGCAGGCTTTACAATCGTTATAAAATTTCCTGAGAAAACAATCGTTCTATATTTTCCTGAGAATACAACAGTTCTATATTTTTCTGAGAATACAACAGTTCTATATTTTCCTGAGAAAACAGTCGTTCTATATTTTCCTGAGAATGTAATAATTCTATATTTTCTTGAGAATTCAATCGTTATATATTTTTCCAAGAATACAACCGTTCTATGCTTTCCTGAGAATACAATCATTTTTTATTTTCCCGATTAAAGAAATGTATAAATTTTTAATAGTTAAAATGAATTGTGATAACAGATCTAAAATTACCTGCGCCCATGATGGGTTTGAATATGGAGGATAAGGCGTCTCTGAGGAGCGCCCAAACGCTGTCCATAAGCGAGGCCCTGGGCAGCACGGTGCCGCACGAGGCAGGGGCGGTCAGGAGCGTCAACAGCAACAACGCGCGTGCCTCCATGTCCGACCACAGACTGAGAGCCTTGACCTACATCTACATCACAGTCCGGTATTAGGTGGCTCAGACACGGAATATAGACATTCGGAGCGGCTTCTTACTCTGTTAGGCCAACACTGTAATTATTGTCCTAGACAAACGAATATGTCTAGAGTTAGGGCGGGACGCACCTTTGACACGCACAGCGCTCGAGACGTACAATAGCAATTTGCACGAGCTTTCTTTCAGATATGCTCATTATAAACATCACAAAGCTATTGTTCGATAAAATTGTATAAGCAATAGCATAATTTAAACCGTGTAAAATGCCATCTATATTCATCATATAGCACCAAAAGATGTATTAATCAATATAAAGGGTTCTTTTTTTGAAGTTTGATTTTGACGATGGAAGGATTGTGAAGGAAACAGGTTTTTTCCGGACATTTGCCATTGTTTAGTGATACAAAACATCAGTAATACCGGAGCGTTTCGAAGCAGAAAGTCACTGTTTCAACTAAAGATTAAGGAAAGTTACAATAGCTGTTAGTTAATATAGTGCTTAGTTGACACTTTACAACGCTTAATGGAAATAAATGCAAATTATTTAGAAGTAGATGAATACGTACACATGAAGAAGCTGTTTTGTTTCCGTACGGTTTTTGGGGAAATAAAATCTGTTTGGCTGTTTCTAGAAATTTATTTGTTCTAGAAATACATTTTCCAAATACCGTTTATATATAATATATAATATTAGCCTAAATTGTCAGTAACCTACTGCCCTATTATAAAATATGAGGTTATTTGATTAGTTCAACCTCCCAAAGTCATATTATATAGTACAAAACATACAAACTATTAAGGAAGGGTGATAACAATTGAGGATTGATGGAAGGATGCTATATTTCTCAACGCCGTGTATTGTACAGGTTTTGTTTCTATCCTGTAGTTGATACAAACTTATTACCTACTTCTAAATTAGTATATATAGATTTTAATTCCAAAAACTTCATAACTAAGCTAAAAATTCATTCAATTTACAAGTTTAATTTTTATGCTTAAGTTATAAGTACAATGATACCCCTGTTACAGGATTGTTTTATTTTATTCAAACAGAAAATTTGAAAAAAATGTACTACCGGACTCCCTGAATATGTTGTTTAGTTTTATCAGTTGGATTTAGAACTCACTCAGGTCGAAACCGTGGACAGACAAGAAGGGAGCAATGCGATCGCACTGAATCTACAGGCGTATTATTCTGAAGAATGAGAGGCGGGAAGTAGTGCCTGTAACGCAGGAGCTTTCCGGAATTCGTCAAATAAGTGATACGTGATTAGCAATTAGATGGCACGGTATAAACTCTTGTTGTAGGAAGAAATATGTAAAGTAAAATCTGTTTGGATACTATATATTTTAAATATTTCTACTGACACCCTTACCGAAACGGCGTCCTTTGCTGTGGCACTGGTTGTACGGGCCTGCAGTCGCCCAGCATGTACTCGTAATTTATAAATCGGCCTTCTAGGCCTGGGCCTACAACTTAAAAATGTTACATATATTAACCTAAGTAGGCTACACAGAAACGGCTTAACTAGCGTTAGTTATTTGACATATTTTATTTTATTTTTAACTATTTGAAATTCAATACAAAAATATGTTTGACGAGAGTTATAAATTTATTCGTTTTTGTTTCTTTAGAACAATTTTTACAAAACTTTTAGGAAAGAGAGGCAGTAAAAATGTTTTTATCCTAGGAACCCAAAAAATTTAAATACACTATTGCATATAATTTTATACTTACAACTTACCAAAATTGGATTTAAATATGAACTAGTGATAGTAAAATAAAACCGCAGATATTCTAAATATATTTAGTCCGTGCTTTAGTGAAAATTGCTGTAAAAAAGCACATAATGTCCAATAGTTTTAAACTTATTCCACGAGGCCCTTCAACATCAAAGATACCATCTTCAGTCACCAAAAGGCTTCATGCAATAAGTTATAATAAGTAATGAAATAAAGTTTAGTAGTATAATATATTTTACAATAAGAAGAGCTCTTCTTTTAATAAAACAAAATGAGTTTCAAGAATGTAATGACGCTCCAGTCCTATGTTACTGACAACTGATAGTATATATTACGATGTAACACACAACATCGTGATGTTTGAATCACCATGCATTCAGAGGCAACTCTGTGTCACATAAACATCAGTCTCTGACTTTCAACAAACCAGCTTGGGACTGGACATCCAAATACCACCTTCGTCTTGATATGCACATTCCTGTTCGGATACAATTTATTTAATATGAACAAATTAAACAAATCCAAGTTTTCCAGTTGAAATTGAATCAGAAGATTATTAACACAATTCACATTTCGATATATTTTAGCCTCACTATGGTCAAAAGCGATCTATGTGAGATAGATGTTGATCCAAAATGTTTAGGTTTTTATCGATTTTGTGAATACAAGTATATTAAATTACATTTTTCTAATATATAATAATTAAGTTTTCCATGAAAGGTCAAATATTTCAAATAACATATATGTATTTACACATTATGTATGTTTTTCAAAAGCATTATTGCAAGTTGTCTAATGAATGGCTATCAGTATAGGAAAATCTGTGGTTAGTTCTAAACGTTAATTTTTACTTCAATATCATGCAAAGTTAATTTGGCTTTATTTTGCCTTAATACACCTTTTAGAATTTTATCTGTATCACATTGTATGACAGCCACTTCAATTTTTTTCAATAAGTAGGTTCAAATGTTAAATAAAATATGGACAGAATGGCATTAAATACACATTTGCAAATTAGCTCACAAATTTGGAGATTGTTGGAGTAAAATTGCTATTGTATGTAGTTGTATGCAGTTAGCAAAAGATTTATTTGATTTAATAAGTAAAGGGTAGTTGAACTTCATTTACATTCCCTTGCATTAAAGAATGTCCCGATAAAACTCTTCTAATGTTACAATTCAACACAGGTTCTTATACTTCAGATGGAAAAACATATTAAACTTGTAAAACCTTTAAGATTTTAATTTTTTGCTGGCAAAACAAAAGGAAAACAATTAAAAAAAATGTATATACCTTATACCTTTTACACAATTTAAGAGGTAAGCTATGTAGTATTACTTATTTGTTTTACTTACATTATTAATTTGTTGGTTCTTAAGTGAGAAAAGTTATTTTGTTTATTTATATCTATTTAGGTAACTGTAAAACTATGATGTCTTACTCTCCATATCTTAACAAATTTCAAAGTGTAGTCCATCATTACCAGACTGGCTATGACCTTCACTGTTGTGGGGGAAGAACCTAAAGATTTTCAACTCTATTAAAGAATACCAACACTTTAACTATAGATGAAAAGATTTCTAGTCAATAAGTATTGGATCAAGATTAGTATGTATTGTTCAGGATCAATCAACCAATGTCCCAGCCATCCCCTATGGAACATTGCGCCCACAGAGAGCTAGCTGTTACCCTTCTGGAACAAAATTATAGGAAGAAAACATTCCAAGTCTGTTGTAGCAAAAAAGTAAGGGACATTTATTTTTCATTCCAAAATTTTCTTGATGATAAATTGCAGCTCCACATACTTATATACATGGACCAGGATTACATATCTCCGGTAACAGATACACACTCTCCTGCAACCATTCCCTTGCATATAATCAATTAATCATTGTAGTCTTACTGTCATGGTAGTATTTTATTTAAGAGAAACTCTCTCATGAACTGGTTGAGCAACCCGTTACATCTATGGCATTTTTACCAGCAAGCCTCAAGAAGCTGCAACTTAAAGGTGATTTCGTTGATCCCACTAATATTATAAATGCAAAAGTTTGAATGTTTGGAGGTTTGTCCTCGAATCACGCTGAAACTGCTATACGGATTGTGCTGAAATTTGGAACAGGTATAGCTTTTGATCTGAATTAACATTTAGAGTGCTTTTTACCACTCATAACACATTCATTTCACCAAATAAAGTCGAATTCAAATTGAAAAATTAGTTTGTTTACATTCGAATGTTATGATAAGAACGAAACGTAATAACGTTTCATCATTCAAATTAAACTGGCACTAAACAGCTGTTGACAGCTATAATTCGACAAACTTTGTGAAACATCTGTTTACATTGCTAATGAAAATAAAAAGATAATGGCGGGTGACTTATTATGCCAAAACACTGGGGGTCAATTTAAACGACCAGAACAGACCCATATTGACCGCAGCAACTTTTTAGTTGTAAGATACACTTTCGTCATTGGGATAAAAAGGCTAACTCTTATTGTTACTGAAGCCATCAAAGAACTTCAATAAATTATCATGGAATGTGGGAGGGAAATACTAATCGTATAAAAACTGTTTCACTTTATGACTTCAGGATCCCAAACCTCTGTTCTTTAAACTTAAATCTAAATTGGATTAGGAGATTGGAATAGCTTTGAGTGACTATCGATTATCTCTAGACTGTTTATTATGTCATAGAAAAAGAATACATAGATATATTGTCCAGTTTTTCAACAGAAAATTGCGTGCGAAGCAGCGGGTAACTGCTCTGGGTATTATTATAAGAAATTAATTCATCTGGAACCATTTTCAAACTGTATATATGCAAGGAAATGAAGCTGAGGCAGTTGACGATGCCTTACAGCACATGCATAGTCTCAGTTGTTACATCGATTTCAGAACGTTAATGGGAGCTGTAATTATTTTGGGCCAAAGGACCCGAGAAATTAAAATTCACCACTGAATTAAATCTAACATAATTAACAAAATTACTGCAATTCACTATTTTGTTTAGAAACAACACTTATCTTCTAAAAAATACTGTAGAAATTAGAGTGAAATAAAATTTGATACAATGTAAATAAAGAGCAACCAATAATATTTACTAAATTTGTATCCTGTGACATTGTAGTTTGCCTATACCACAGTTTTTATCGCAATAAATATATTTTATTTGAATCGATTTGAGGAAGTAAAGGAATAAGAAGGCTGGAAAAATAGTTATAAAATCATTTTCAATATAATGCCTTTTAATCAATTAAAACAGATTTCTGTCGCAAAGTCACACTTCATACTTAAAACTACAGTGAGAATCTTAAACGTAATTAACATCAAATCCAGAATCCTGGATACTTGCATAACACTTTGATCTTCTACAGGAAATAGTGAGGTTTGAGTTACAAATTTTGTGATATTAGTTTAAAGTTATCAGAGGACATTATCACTAACGTCATTGAAATTGGCTGATTTATGAATCAATTTGGAGGGAACTGATCATTAGCTTACATGCCAGAGCCTCTTAAGAGGGTATACAATTGACAATATCACATCACTGAAGCAAACTGTTACCGGGTTACAAATTATGTTCTACCATGAACAAATACAATCTACGAATGAAGAAAGAATAATTGTTGGTATCATATACAGTACTAAGTTCTCTGGTCCGCACTACATAAAAAAAATTCTTGAATTATTTCGAATTCAATATGGGAGAGTCATCAGATGTCAACTAACTTAAGTTTCGGTTTATTATCTGTTAACTGAAGATTGCTGGCTCTTCATGGCAAAATATTTTAATAATTTAAAAGTGCATGTTCTTTAGCTGCTGGCCACATATCTGAAACTTTACGTATAACATGGGACTAAAGAAGTGTGATAATATTAATATTTAATATTTTTCAGAATCTTATTTTTTGGAGTCTCAACGTTAATAATGAATGGATACACAATCTGTTACAGTCGTTTATAATGCATATTTAATAGAAAGATTTTTATTATATTATGAACAATTAGTTAAAAGTTACTCATATAATTATTACCAGTTTATTAGATAGAATACTAAAGTTAAAAAGTTTCTGAATGAAACATGTTTGGATTTGAGACAAGTTTGTATTTATTACACATTTATTTGTAAACTTTAGGCCTTTGTTTGAGCTGAACCTTGTATGTATGGTCACAGCTAACTAGCAACATGCCCTCTTAGCTGTGTTGACAATATTTTAACTTAGTGTGAACCAGAAAACATAGATGATAGACCTGACACTGGCCACTTAACATAAGGATTAAGAATGATTGTTGATAGTAATTGTGTGGGTCTGGTGATAGTTTATTTGAGCAACGGTCAAAAGCATGTGCGCAAGTAAACAATGCACACACTCCTGCACGCCTGCACTTGTCATTACCATTTATTCTAGGGAGCTTACTGGTTTGAGCTTACTTCCATACAAGAATATGAAGTACTAAAGAGGAAGCAACATTATATAGCAGTACCTATTTAAATTTGTGGTTCAGTGCATAATATATATTAAAATTAACAGTTACAACATTCAAGGATGGCAAACCTAAATATATGTGAATCTTACTAAATGAGACTACAATTACCAATAAATTTCAAAAATTGTTCTTAAAATATGGTTATACTAATTCCTTAGCCCTTACTAATCAGTGTTAAATTTATTGAAAATAAGTATTTAGATTTGTTTTATTGACAAGGCCTTGTTACAACCAAGAAGGTGCACAGTTTAATATAAACTAAAGTAATGACATTGTAAAGAATCCATATAACTGAAATTATAATAGGTTTCAGTAATACTTAATCATGCTTAAGGGAACTAAACAAAAATACAAGAAATTTAGAAAAGTGATACATTTTCTAATGAAATTAACCCACTATAATGAGAACGTGTTTGTCAGGCTACAACATTCAGCACCACTTTTGGCCAAACACCAACTTTCTTCTTTGTTGCTCTCAGGTGTAAATACTAGCGAATTTGAAACAAATTTTCTTCTAAACCATCTCATTACTTTCATTTTTAGTCTTTTCACAGCCCTTATGAAACATTGAATCATTCATTCACTATTTTAATAATTTTTCAAATCAATAGTATTCAACTTTACTCTTTTGATGATTTTAATATTGAGCATTAGTATTAAAATTACATATATTTCCATTTGAACGTTATATATGGCAAGTATTCATTCTTTGATTCTGTTGGGGAATTTGGATAGTTTTATAACTAACACTTATTTGAAAACTTACTAAGTAGGCAAACGTACAAAAGAACTATACTATGTGAAAATGGTACTAGTACTTGTGGTACACCTATTGTATATACATGATAGTGTAAATAGTTAAACAGTGTTTCAAGTAAGCTTGAAACTAAATATTACATCATAATAGTATTCGTGAAACTATTAAACAAATAGGATACATTAATGACAAGGTTTGCTTTAGCAAAAAAGTTACAATTAATGTTTTTAACTCTTAACACTAAATTATTTACAGCCAAAAAGACTAAATACTGTTATAAAACAAAACAATACAACACAATATAATAGTAAAATATCACAATAACTTAATGTCTTTGGTAGGAACTTCAGTAACAACAAAATATTGGGACAAATCAAATTCCTTGAATATTTGAATGTCTACAAACCTTTGTACAATGATTTAAGAATTGTTATCACTCATAGTTAAAAGTAAACTAATAACTGTAAGTCTTATTCAAAACAACTACCAAAGAGAACCAAATGATATAAAAGTTTGCAGTAATGTAGCTACTGTTGTCAGGACTAATGAGAGGCTGAAGTTTCCGCTGTGGACAAACCATGTTGTATGAAGAGTTTTCAAGTTCTGTGAAGTTTGGAAAGTTGAAGACTTGTGGTTGCTGTAAAATAAAGAAAAGTATAGTTGGGAGATTTATAAAACTAGCAATATATATTTAAGACTATTGTTGTTAGAGTTTTATTTGTCAGATATTTTTTTATAGATTGTGATGGGTTAACTAATGTTTGACATAAATAATGTCATATCATATTGTACTTATTTAAACAATTTTATGTTTATTTACAGAAGAAGGGAAGCTTAACCCATAAAACAAAGTACGTAATGAATATGTTCAACAATTTTTGATCAACAATATGAAAAATTTGAATATGATTAACAAGGTTGTTTTTAATATGTTTGTATTTTACATTAATGATCATCCTAAAGATGTACAGTACAAAAATGTTTTTTTTTTCACAATTTCTTAACAAGAAACTACAATTACAATTACATCTTATAAAATCTTCTATGTGGCTTCTGATGTGAAAGGAGAGATTCGGCCCTCTGTTTCTGGAATCTGATGGAACAGCTGCCACAAGAAGTTATAAAAGGGTACTATCTCAGCCATGCCACCTTGGGAGAAAGAAAAGGTTTTAACCTATACCAAGTCAAAATGAGCAGAAGTGCCTTCTTCATATTAAATTTAGGCTTGCTATTAATTTTTAACACTAAGGAAGTCAGACCACCACCTTTCCAGTAAACCCAAATTAATTATTAAGTTATCTCAATATCTCAACATCAGCGGTAAGTAATATGCCATCCCTAGATATACATTGGGTTGCGAGGATGAAAGCAATATATCGGTTTTTGTTGTACCTAGCGTTGCTTCTACTGGTAGATATAAACCAGCCAGAAGTGAATCCTGTTAGGGATAATTTTTAGAAATAAATAAAATGGATATTTTTTCAAAGAAAGGCTGGACTTGCATAACTCTTTATATAATCATAAGTCAAGTGTTATGTACAAATCTAATCATACAGAGGGAAAAGGGAATCAATATAGTACTCAAGGACAGTTATGATAAAAGGATCATGCTATAACTTTAAGTAAGGCATACTTTTATTTCTGCTACACCAGTTGCAAGCCCAAGATCTCATGGGTAAATGGACATTACGAGGAGCATTAATCTTGGAGACAGAAGAGGACATACTTCCTCGCAGCGGAAAGATCAGGCCAGTGTTGCAGAGCAGATTTGAGCCAGGCGGAGCTTTGATCAGTGTTTTTATACCACGTCAGATGTGACTGCTGGTTTTTGTTTATCACACAGTTGTCTTTCTGGGAATGCTCCTTATTCTACTTATTAACTGATGTGAGCTTGCTCTGCTGAGATTTGAATTTGCTGAGGGTGTTGTCATGAACAAGTCCATTCAGGGCATGATCAGGGAATGAGGCTTAAATACGGAGATTAGATTCTGCATTGATCTGAGTAAGGTGCAGTCCACCCATGTTACTCAAAGATTGAAAAATGGAAGCCCCGAACTCAGAGATCTGGCACAGCAAATAGATCTGTTCCTTTACACACAGTCGTGGCATCTCTCTTTGCTGTATGATGTGCTGGTTCAGAAATCCCAACATAACAATGATATTTAAAGCGTTGTTGAAACAGGTCAAGCATTGAGTGCTTACTTGGATTGTGACCAAAAAGTGGACAAATTTCAGGATCCAGTTAACTGGGGTTTCACTGAGACTAAGTGTGCTATGAGGCTTCATCTAGGCTTCAAGTTGGACAAGGATGGTTGGTTTTCTCAGAAAGATCTGATTAACAATTCAAGTTGAATGTTTTCAGCATTTTCTGTAAATGTTAACTTCGTACATTGCTAAGGCTTCTGTTCATACTTCTGAGGTGTGTAATGGGCTCTTAAATGGGCTTGGAATAGACAGCTTCTTAGAAGAAAAGAAGAAGCTCCAATAAATCAACAAGTTTATTATGTTACCAATCAATATTTTTGTCAGTGTTAAAAAGCTACTTAAATTGAACTATGTTTACTTACAGTTTGTAATGAGTCGTTGTAGAGCCGACAGAACGTCATGTGCTTCCCTCTGTACACAGCTGTCTCTATTCTCTGTGTTAACAACTGTTCAGCCCAGGGCAACGAGTGCAAGTGGCTCGTAAAACTTCGGTTGCGGAACTCTTCAGGATCCTCTATGATCAGACTGTCAAACAGGCTATTCTCACCCCCTCCTTCCACAGAGTAATCAGCCATTTTCTTCAAAGTAGAAATTGCCTCTTCGTTGATGGCATCATTTAACTCATCATCTGGTGATAGCTTGGGAAATGAAGGCGGAGTGGTTGAAACAGTTTTCTTCACAATTCTGAAAAGATGAAAATATCAGGAGTTAATTATAAAATTAGATATAAATGTTTGAGAATAAGATAATTCTGAAATCAAATTTTGCAAATTAAAATGTTGAAATACTTTATTCCAAGATGTGTGTTAAGAGTAGGTCGTAGTCTCCAAGCTTTTAGTCTTGGACCAATTTGACATTAATATGTATTTAAATATTTAAGAATTTGTTTCAGAATATCAACCCATAGTTGCATAGTATACCTGCCATACAAAAATAAAATTTATTGCAGTATCATTAATGTATTTAATAATAAAGTGGAACTGAGATAATTCAAACCTGAAGATGCCAGTAAATAATTGGCATTTTACACAAATTCGAATTTACAAGTGTCTTGAAAAGATGCTGACAAAATTATTTATCTCCATGAGGTTTAACAAAATTAAAATTAAATTACATGCATGATTAGAAAACTTCTCAAGAAAATGTACATGTACACTTGCACCTTAGCTACTGGTTTTTTTTAAGATTTCCCTCTACTGGTGAAAATCCTTTAATAATGTAGAATATTTTAATACACAACAGGATATTTTAATTAATTTATATTGTGATTTGCAATTTTTTACCTTAACGTCCAATATATATTTGTGCTGTAGTGTTAGTAAACGATTCCCATATTGATTTTGGAACTGTCATTTAAGTTATGCAGAATTCAACAAAGAACTTTGTTTAGTTTGTTAATTAGAGTATGGATAGCTTATGAGCTACTTACTGAGCATCGGTAAGCCTCAGAAACATTCTTTCAATAGTTGTCATGTTGAAGTGGTAAAACTTCTGGACACCAAATGTATGGAAGAAGAAATCCACTGGAGTCATGCTCAAGCAGCTGGCTAAAGGAGATCTGGGGTAGTATGTGATGAACCCCAGACACATCTCTTGTTTTGTTGAGTATCCACCCTTATGAAACAACATTTGGAGATTACATTATGTATTAGAAGATATAAATATAAATATTAAGATATATACATTACATAAAAATTTAAGTACAAGAAAGAAACTCTATAATAAACCCTCTTTGAAATGTAGGTATGAGAAGGTGTGTTTAAAGATTATTAGAAATATGCAAAAAGGAATCTATTCTAAATGTCTCAAATTTTATCTACAAGGTGTTTGAAAAGTATGGGTACGGCTTATTATTTTACAAACCATAGCAGATAACATCTATAAACTTTGCACAGTGTCATATGGCTACGTAAACTATTTTTTCCTTGCTATTACTATGACATGCCAACCATGGGGGGACGGCCCACAGAGGAAAACATGGAAATCTTAAATGAAAGCATGGGTCGAGTGATACCTCATTTGAAAGAGCTCACTTATTAGAGTTGAATGCCACAAACCGCATCTCAAAAGGTTTATCCAATCAGAAATGGTGGGCTGTTTTAGGTACACATTGTGAAGTACATTTTGCACTGCCATTTCTGACTGGATCGTCGTATTCTGATGCGGTAGGCGGCGTTTCACTCTACTAACCGATGTGTTTTTCACTGACTATTTTAATTAGCAAATTATGTCATAAATTTATAACACAATAAATCCCAATGTTTTTTAGTTTTATTTATTGTGTTATAAATTTATGACATAATTTGCTAATTAAAAAAAAGGCAGTGAAAACACATCGGTTAGTAGAGTGAAACGCCGCCTACCGCATCAGAATACGACGATCCAGTCAGAAATGGCAGTGCAAAATGTACTTCACAATGTTTACCTAAAACAACCCGCCATTTCTGATTGGATAAACCTTTTGAGATGCAGTTTGCGGCATTCAACTCTAATAAGTGAGCTCTTTCAAATGAGGTATCACTCGACCCATGCTTTCATTTAAGATTTCCATGTTTTTCCTCTGTGGGCCGTCCCCCCATGGTTGGCATGTCATGGTAATAGCAAGGAAAAATAGTTTACATAGCCATATGACACTGTGCAAAGTTTATAGATGTTATCTGCTATGGTTTGTAAAATAATAAGCCGTACCCATACTTTTCAAACACCTTGTATGTA
Organism: Homalodisca vitripennis; assembly: GCF_021130785.1. Lineage (NCBI taxonomy): Eukaryota > Metazoa > Arthropoda > Insecta > Hemiptera > Cicadellidae > Homalodisca > Homalodisca vitripennis. The sequence goes on along the minus strand of NC_060211.1, from coordinate 112,832,943 downwards.
ATATCTAGACAATCTCTGAATTCATAGTACTATAGGCATAAATATACAGTGCTGTTAAATCGTAACATCCATACATAAAATTAAAACAATACAAACATGTTTACAATTAATTCAGAGATTACTTTTCTGGAATAAAAACATTTCCATTCATCTCCTTATGCATTAATTTTTTTAAACTCAAAAATGTGATTCCTGGCCCATTTTCAACATTATTTTTGTACATTGGTAAAGCTTGTTAAAAGTGGTTCTTCATTGAAGTCATTTCAACTGTAACATTCCAGCCCTACTCTACATGTTCTGTCTCAACTTTAAGCCATCTAGTTTTGAGTTTTACTTAAATCCAGAAATAATTTACTTCACTTTTGTCTGTCAGCCCAAAAAATCTCATTGAGATCAATATTATTTTCTGTTGAACTTCATTTCTGAAATTTATAATTATTGAGATCACACTGAGAAAATGGAGGTAAACAATTGACAGATGTAATGTGAAGTATTTAAAAAAACTTCTTCTAAGACTTGCATGAAATCATAAATGCATTTTTATCTGATAAACAAAATTTTATAGATGAAAGACCTTCAGAGCCACACCATGAACATAGCCAGAAAACATTTTGGGGGGGGGGGAGGTTCAGACAACTGATATTATCCATTAGTGGACAGAGAGTAAGGCCCCATTTTGTTCCTTAAAAAGAACTTGACCCATTTCTTTTTTGAGAACGAGCTTTCAGCAGTAGATGCCAGTAATACTGAATTATTTAAATAATAATAATCGTTTACTAAAAAAGTAATTGAAAAAATTAAAAATTTGGTGGGGGACCGGACCCCATGGACCCCCCCCCCTGGCTGGCTACGTCCTTGAGTCACACCTTTCGCTATCCACAAGAGCTGGCCATTTTTTTACAGATGTTGTCAATGAGCTATAAGTTTTTAAACTAACTACTTTTGTAACTACTACTATTAAACTTATTGTTATTAGTGTGTAAAGTTGATACAGTACATAAGTTGTTTATTAATTCAATAATGCTTCTAATCTAAGCTTTCCCGAACAATCGCCTCAAATTGCCTTGGCAGAGAGCCTGCCTGGCACTAAAGTCCAATCGGGCTTTATCATTGCCCTCTGATTTGTGCTGCATCATATATGGTTATTTTTTGAACTGTTAACGTAAATATCCTTTGGCAGTATTGTTGTCCTCATTCACTGAACTTTTTTATGCCTGGAGATCTAGTAGTAATATACAAAAAGCTTTATCAATCACTTCATTGACATTTTATTGTTTTTCATAACATTTCCTTACAATTTATGCTTCTATCTTACAGAGTTACTAGAACTATTTGTAACTTTCTGCAATTAATTAAACTGTGATTTTTATATAACAATAAAATAACATTTTTTTGAACAAACAATTTTTATTCAGATTTAGTTTAGATAAGCTGAATATTTTTCAAATATCACCATATAATAGAGAATTTAATAATCTTTACAACAATGTATAATATGTAACATTGTTGTTTGAAGAGGGTTGTTAAAATGAATGAACACGGGTGTAGTCTACCGTGGTAGAGCAGCTAAATAAATTCAGCTAATAATCCAGCCTAGTAGGGTCAAAAGAACATCATTGCAATTCTATCAGGATAAGGTTAAATACAACGCTAAAGAAATGTAAATTTAAAAAAATGCTCTTTAGTATAATACTATAGTAAGCTGGTTAATAGACTTACAACAGTAGGAGCAGATCTGGTAGCTGTATTATACACACACTCAGTGATAATCTCATCTCCCGGCAATATTTGTTGCTCTTCTACCAACACTCTCGATTGCTGATATTTGAAGTCATATGTCTTATCCTGAAACAAATAAAAGTATTTTACTTAGTCACATGAGGTACTACAGAAGCTGGATAATTTATTTATAGTAAAGGGAGAAGCAAAACAGTGGCACATCACGAAAAACTTCAAGTATGGATAATACTTGTTTTAGCATTTTTGCAACTAAAAATATGATAAAAATGATACATGAAATTTATTGTATGGTATATTCTGATGTTCTCCGTGGCTATGGATAGACTTGGATAATAAAAAGTCTAAACTATGAAAAATTAAAAAACCTTATTATATGGGTTGGTATACAAAAATCATTCAACATTTTCAAATTAATTTTCCTTAAACTGTTTCTCCTGGGATGTTTTAATTTAAAAGCAGATGACTAAAAAAAATACCAGAATTTGTATAGCTGTATTTTTTCATCTATCTGAACCATTAAAATCTGAAATACAACATTTCAAAAACTAGCTGGTATTTGCTCTCTTCTTTAGATTTAAAATCCTAAAAAATAAGGTTAAGTATACATTACAATCAACAACAAGAATCATTGCTCTGAACATACTTAAATTGATTGATGCAACAGAGGAAATTGACATACACTTTTAAACTGTAATGCTTTACTTCACTGTGTCTAGTCAATCATTATTGATTTTTTTACTGCATACCTACTTAATTTTAGGTTTTAAGATTTAATACAAGGAGAAGATTGCAAATGCCTATTCTTGAAATTGTCCTGTTTGCTGTAACATCTATTGATGGCATAAAAAGTCTATTACAAAATCCTGGTAATATTTATTTTATTCAATAAATTTCATAAAATCAACGAGTTTGAAATCTTACTTACTACGGGTTACTTAGCTACCTCACTTGCTCATTGTTTAAGACCAAGGAAAGATTTTGAACGAAACAAGATTTTTCTAGACATTTGCCCATGACCAATGATACAGGAAATCAGTAAAACTATATTTTGAGACCTCCATTCTAGTCTTTTCCTTAGATGGATAATTAAATTAACACATATCTACAATCTAGGATAAAATAAACAAATCATACTATAAAAATTTGTCAAAGAAACAGTGGCTTACTCGTTATCTGACAGAGCAAAGACTTTAGGCTGAACTAAAGATAGATTACAAGAGAAAATTAAGAAATTTGAATTGTATTTTAGATAGAATGAATACCCTCAGTCAGTAAAAATAAGTGTAAATGAAATGAAAAATCGTTCCTGAGTCAGTAAATCAGAACAGAGATAAATTTGCATTTATGCCAATCCCTCATGTGTCGAAGAACATTAGAAGAGTAAGTAGAAAGTACAACATTAGAGCCACATTTAGACAACGTTTCATAAAAGCAAAATCAAAATATGGCACACAGGGTTAAACAAACTATATTTACAGAATAAAATGTAGTTGTAACAGAGAATACATAGCATGAAAAAGACCATTAAACATTAGAACATAACAAAGGGACAAAAAAAAAGTAAAAATTGCACACCATTGTTGGTCTGAAGATCATTGTATGAGTTGAGTGATGAAGCCAACATAATACCTTACTTACTTACTTGATACTTGGTGATATCCCACTAGAAGCACTTCTGTGTCGTGGTCGTCATATTGAAATTTCATATTGAAATTCATATTGAAATTGGTACCTCAGGAAGCACATTTCTTTAAAAGGAAATTAATCAAATCGTAATAGATTAAATTAGTGGACCAACCGATCAGTAAACCATCAGTCAAATTAGGCCGCTCATAAAACAATGTGGAGTCACAGAGTAGTTTTCAGCAGTTTATCTAAAATAAACCAAAATAAAATAGGTTTACCCCTTTCCTGATTTTCCACCATCTACTTTCGGTAATACGATCGCCAATTACTATTGGCTCTTATCTAGTTTTCAGTGGCTGATTGTTCGGCCAATGTTGGCCTATTGTGACGTGTATTCTTTAGTTCATTTACAATAGTTAGTGTTTTGTTTTAGTTAAGAGCATTGTTAGAGATAGTGTGCATACAGAGATAGAGTTTACATACAATTTGTTTCATAAGATTTCTGACCTGTGTTCACAACACTCTGATATGATTTCTGTATTTTAACCTAGAACATAGATAGTTATGTGTTATTTAAAATACCCATCTGAGGAAGAGATTTGATTATAGTTCTTGAAATATAGTGGTACTAGTTTCTTGTATAACTGATCAATGACAAATGTCCGGAAAAGTTGTGTGCCCTATATGGTTAATTTTTTGACTTAGTGAGGTCAAAATTGGTGTAATTGTATCGTATTAAGAGGTTGTAAAAGAAATTTTAAATTCAGAATTACAAGGAATAGATACATTCTTCACACAACTTAAAATGCAGATCAGCAGGGACTAAAGCTACTAAAGTTTTGACTTTGATCCCTTTTATTAAACCTATAAAAATATAGTCTACATGGAGAAGAACTGTATAGCTCCATACCATAAAGTGATGCCTTGCTGTATAGCTGTTTAGCCATGGAACTTGTGGCTAAAACTAATATGTTTTTTAATCATAACTCATCATGTTACAAACCTGAGCAATTGGGGGAAGCTCCACACCCGCCCGGATGTGCCGCAGAGTTATCTCTCGGCCAGCTCTGTGAGAGTGTAGAAGAGCCGAGATCACATTTATTTCTGATGGTAATGTCTGAAACAAATTTTAAATACATCAATTCTGTATAAAGCAAACCAAAATTCAGTATCACTGTCACAACTGAGAGTTAATACTCACTGAATGAGTGCAATGGAAGTCGCAGTAACCAGCTGTTTTGTAAGTGTGCTGCCATGGAGGAATGACTTGGAGAGGAGATACTATAATACCAGTCACAAACATTGCTCCTTCGTTTTGTCTCAGTTTGTCAGTGTAGAATATTCGCAGTCCAGAGCTGTCAGTCACTGCGAACAAAGTTATAAATGAAAAATAAAAATCAAATAGACAGGAATTTTTATAAATAAAATCATGATAAATTTTTTATTTGTTCATAAATATTTAGATGCTTGTACTTGATTAAATATTTTCAATAAGAATGATACATAGGAACTTGAAGAACTATATTATATTTTAACTAAGAAATAAGTTAATAATGTTCTATTTAAAAATAATTGCCTTGTTTTAAAGTTGGGTTGTCATAATGCACTTCAAGCATGAAGTATGTTGATCTCTGTGTTTCTGCAATTGGAATTCCCACATGATCAGGAAGAAATTCACCTGTAAAAAGATTAATATTATTCATATGCATGCAGTATAACAATAAACATTAAATTATAACACAACACTCAAATATAACACATACTACTACACTAGTAACAAATTCCTCGTTGTGTAACGAATTTCCTGTGTAGCATATCTCAGTAGCTGAAATGTGCGGAGCATTCTGGGTTATTTTGGTTAGTAAAAAAAAAAACACAGCAGTCGTATCGTGATGTAACAGCAGATGTTTTCATATGGGATTACAAAAGAAAATGCCTCTTTAAACTTACTTTTGGAAAGATTTTACTGGAGGAAGAAGTCGTCCTCTCAAGATTTCTACATAACTTCATCAAACATCTCCAGAGCCTAAACAAACACCCCCACCCCTCTCGAAAGTTTATGTAAATATATATTTATTTATATATATATATTTTATTATAAAAGATATATTTTAAAGAAAACTGCAATTATTTGTATAATACTCTGTTATATTAACAACTTTTTCTAGTGCCACCCAACGAGGGTTCACTTCTGGCTGGTTTATACCTTCCAGTTGAACTTACAATGGGTACAACAAAAACCTATGTGTCACTTAAAACCTGGGCAACCTATTGGAATGTCCAGGAGTGGCATTACATCACTAACTTACTAGTATGTGTATTCCCTTGGCCCAAGGGAAAGCTGCAGAGATGCCTTACCTCACCAGGGAGTCATAATGATTATCGGCCTATACATCAGAGAAGTCATAGTCCATATTGAGAAAGAGCAATTGGAATGAGGCCATGACTTCCATACTTACAACACCCGCCATGCTTCAAATTTTCACCTGCCATTACATCACACTGCACTATTTGAAAGGAAACCATCCTACATGGGCAGAAAAGACTAAAGACAGCACTGACCAAATGGCTCTCTAGCCGTCCATTCTACACCTGGATAAGTTCCTGAACTGGAAAAGAGAAGAGCAACACTCTCAATAAAAACTAACTATGTAATATTTGACGCCAATGCATTTCTTGATGATTTGTAAATAAAGAATTTGTCTATTGTCTATTGTAAATGTCGAGATTCTGGGGTCCAAGAATATATCAATAGGTCTAGTTTACTGCAGGAGATGACTGTTGGACTTGATGGGACTCCCAAGTGTTAAGGGCTGTTGCTAACCTAGACATAAGGGCACAAGGGTGTGCTACCCTATGCCAGCTTTGACTGGAAAGACTGGTTCAAAGCCCACTTTTACTTTTTCCGAGGAGACATGACTGAGACAGTGGTTTTTAAAGGTGAAATACTAATAAAAGGTTAATAAATAAATCATTTCACAACTTTTGTCTGTGCTAACTACTAACAGTGAAATGTAACTTATTTAAGTACATGTGTGTATAATATTAATATTTTAAAATTAATGCCCAAAATTTCTCCTCAGGGATCTTGGCAGGAGGCGGTCCCTGTGCTTTATTCATTTTGATAGATTGTTGATTTCTTAATAAAAATAATATTATACAATGTTACAGTTTTGATAAATTTCCTATGTAAGTATTTTAAGAGTCAATTTGAATGAAATAATTCAGCAAATATTAAGTTCATGTGGTTATTTAGAGAGCTGATATGGTAATTCTTAATTCTTTAGATTTTAGTTTCTTAAGCTATTATTACAAAGTTTAATTTTGCTTATAGCTTTGAGTTATAGCAATCCTATATGTGGCTATCCAATTCTTGATGGATTGATAGTTATTTTGATTTTTGTGATGTTCATGATAATTAAATTTATAAGTAGTGAAAACTATATGTAATCATTAATAAAATGAATACCTCACATGTTGTTATTATTATTAATTTGTTTGTTTGTTTTTGTACTGCACAAACAATCATCAAGAATACAGTAATATTTGAAGGTATTTTAATATACTGTAACAAACGCCTGCTTTAAAATTTCAATGTTTCAACAATTTTAAAATGTCCTCCCATATTTAAATTATAATCATGTTAAAAACAGCTCTCTAATAAAGTAATCCATTATCATAAAAACTTATTTATTTAATTTATATGAAACAACAATAACATTTAAAAGTTTATGGACATTTCGAACAAAACTAAATATTTTACTGTCCTAAATACGCTCATTTGCAAAAACTGTAGTTTTCTCATTTAAAAAATATAGCTTATAGCCAATGGGAATACACACATTTATTTAGAATATGTCAATATAACTTTTATAGAGATTCCATATAGTTCATAGGGTTTTTAGGCATATTGAGGTGAAAATAATTTAGAATATGTGTCTTTAGATGCACCTGAAATATAGTTATGTTTTTGAGTAAAGACTTGGACTTAAGATTTCTCCACACTGGCTAAAAATTGTTTAATTGTTACTGAAATTGTTGGAGTTATACAATCAAATATCATGAAATATTGGAGGGATATTCGAGAAATTTCAGACGTACTTATAAAAAACAGTTTCACTCTTTGACTTCAGGTCCCCATATTTAAACTTAAATCTAAAATGAATGAAGAGATTGAAATATCTTTCAATGACTATCATTTATCTCAGGATTTTTTGGAATCCTATTTAAAAGGGATATGGTCATGGTGTTCCTCTTTTTTATAATGAAATTATGTGCGAAGCCGTGGGTAACTGCAAGCAATACAATGTGTAAGTCATAGGCTATATATTATCTGTAAAATACATTTCCCGAACTTGATTTTGTTATTCTTAAAAGTAATGAAGTCAAACTTATATTGAAAAACAAGGCATCAATATAGGGTTTCATATAATTTTCCAGAAAATACCATACAAATATTAATTTTAGATAATATCTTTATGTTATAGTTACAAGTATTAACAATTATAATAAATTAAAAATCATATAATAATGTAAAAATTAATTTGAAGTTATTATATAAGATAAGAAATGTATTTATTTATTTTCACCAATGTTTTAAAGTGAATATATCACTTGAATGTACAGAGTTGGGCAAAAGGGTGGAAACAGCTGTACACCCCTGGAATGACATTCTCTACAAATACCAAATTCAGCACACTGTAACAACTGAACAAAATGTGCTTTTTAATGACCTTTGGGACTTTGTCCCTGTTTCCAAAATGAGGGATAGGTGAGGTTATCCCAAAATTTCATATGGCACCCTTCATCATACGATATCTCATTAGAATGGTCTTGTTAAAAGAAGACAAATGGTGAAAACCAGAGGTGTCTATCTAGTCCCATAACAAAAAGACGCTTATTTGAATAACAAAAAATCGAATCATATTTATATCAGTACAATACAAGGATAAGTTAAAAAAGCATATAGGGATTACCTGATAATTAAAGTGAAATAATTTTTCATGAAATTAAGTGAAAAATGTTATGATCAGTAACCAATACCTAACATAGGATGTTACTGTACCGGTGGAGCTAGTGGCCCAGGCGACTGAAGGTGTGACACAGAACTCCCAGGGCCGGGGCATGGCGGGGGAGTCGCAGGCAGCACCAGGGTGGTTCAAGTACTGATCCAGCTGCACCCCCACACACTCGTACAGCAGCATGTGGTGTAACACCCCCCGAGACCCAGCTGATATCAATGGTTCGTACTGGACAAGGACATCACCAGGGTTGTGTGTTACAATGGAGTATTTCAACTGAGTTCATACCATATTTCAACTAAAAAATGTAATGCGTAAAAATACCAAAGACATAATTCATACTGTGACTAAGATTGAGTTTATTTGAAAATTATAGAACCATGAAGGAATGGTATAATATTGATCCTCTATGCTTGACACATACAAAGGGATCATGTTAAGCATACAATAAATCATCTTTTTTCATTTATTAAAATATATAATAGTCTAGAGGCTGAGTTAATTTGGCTAATTTGCACTGTGTAAGAACACAACTCAGTTGTTATTGAAATTGGTAGAGACATGTTTCTTAAGAACTTATAAAAAGGCAAAAATATGAAACAATAGTTATTTCTGAGATCATTTTTTTTCTAGACAACTAGATGGAGACTGAAAGTCACAACTTTAAGGGTTCTGTATGTGGTCAAATGACGCTGATATAACATTTATTTATGGTTTGTTTTAAATGTGTAAAGCTAAGAAAAATATGATCTGAGAACAAATACAATTTCATATTGTTAACTCTTTTTCTAAGGGTTAAACCCATACTTAAACCCACTAATTATAACCTCCATCAACATCAATATGGCTAACCATAATTTTTTCCTTATAATAACTTTCTCTGTTATTTTAAAGAATAACCAGGTTATGTGGTTATACAATGCAAATTGGCTTTAATTTCCTGGACTATAGAAATAAATGCTATTCTTACCCCAATGATATGATGCTTGTGAGTCAGAGGAGGAACCTTGAATATTTTACACCAATATAAAGTGTCCATGTTGTCAGGAACTGAAAACTGAACATAGAAATTAAATAAATAAATAAGATAGAAGCTGACTTTTGGGCTTAGATCTACGGAATATAATTCAGCATCTAATTGAACACTGGATTAAGGAAATGAATATTGTGTTATGTTTTACAAAACCAAACATCAAAGGTTCTAATATGTTCTATCGTGTTTGTGCAACAAATATAGATTTCTTCCTCTTAAATGATCTTTCCTTGTACATCTTGTATTTTTTTTTTAAAACATAACACGCTTTTTGAAGTTATGCAAGAGATATTAAAGTGTTCAGTTAATTTGATGAACTGATGAACATTAAAGATGGTAATAGAGGTATCAGTAACAACCATAACAAACTGAAGAACACAAATTACAAGAGGTAGAAATTGCATTTTCATATTAGTTATTTTAACAACATTTTCACTTAGTGATCAACATAATCACTGTCTACAGTCATATTTCTTCCAATATTTTGACTTTCTAGTGAATACTACTTGGATCTAATCAAATAGCTGCATTTTACCAATATTTGTATTCCTTTATAATTTTGGTTTTTTATTTGATTTGATGTTTCATAGTCCTTTTGGACTATTATGAGTATCTATAAATTATATTGGTTTTAAGAAGGCTAGCTGTTATTTTATATGTATGATATAGCGTTCTTCAAACCATCTCAAATGACTAGTGGTCAAACAGCTTACTGGAGTGGCTTGATTTAAATATTTTCTCCACTTAATTAACCTCAACGAATTTGTATAAAATATTTTAAATTAATTATAAATTCTAACAATTTTAAAACTGTGGCTAAAAATTGTATGATTGTCTATGAATAATCCTATGTTATGTCTCTTTAAATCCATATTACTTCAAATGTTCACTTCTAATAATAATAAAGTAATTATATAATCATTCATTATGTTGAAGTTGAATTTGACACTGATGGTTGCAATCTTCTTTTGTAGTGACATACTATAAGGATAATTTAAAATTCTTTAAGAATTTTTTTCAATTCATTTAAAGAAACTTTTTGGTTTATGCAATTTATTGAAGCATTACGTTCTGTGAAGCACCGTTACAATTTTTCCTCTTTTACAATATTAAAGTGCATTGAGGAAGCCTGGCAAAGTGGTTAAATTATGAGGATAAAAGAAAAACAACTCTTTTTAACTTCACCGTACAGTTTTAAATGGGTTTATTTCCAAAACTTTTGTGGTTCTGATTTCCCAACTGCTTGAATATATGACAGCCTTTAAAAGATGGACCACGTGAAAACATTGGATGTGGTCTGAATTAAATTAAATTTTGATCTAAATTACTTTGACCTCTGAAACAAACTTTAAAATTTGAATTGATCTACACATAACAGGTTTAATTAAAATTGAATTAAAATTTTATATATGTTAATTTTGTATTCAAAATTAAATTATTCTTAATGGCCATGATCAGGAATTACCAAGACAAGAGTAAGCGAGTATGTATAGATGGCTAAAAAATCAAAAAGGTATAAAATGAATACAACTGTTCTCTCAGGCATTTTGCGATAGTTAAATGCCCTAAACATTTCTAGTAATTACTCAAACTTTTAAAGTTGTGTGCTTTATAAATTATAGTTATTGAAATATCTTCATAATAAATTGATATATTGTGTGAGGTGTTAAAATACTCATTAATAACTTTAGGTCTTAAACCGTGTATGTATTGGTACTTATCAGTCTAACTATAGTTGATACGCCACTCCAAAACATTAATATTAATGTTGGGTAACAGGGGTATCCCAATCTTAAAAATAGAAGTTAATGGGATTCTAAATGTATGGAACCTATGTTATAGGTTGAAGAAATGTCCTCTATCTTCCTTGGAGTGACATTTCTGAGCAAATTTGTTTTTAAAAACTGAGGAAAACATTTTCTTAATTAGTAGATACATATTATTTTAAGGGTTATCACTTAATTTACACTTATTATGACCTCTTACTGAGAAATATTATTATAGTTTTTTATACAGGACATACTTACATTATTTAATTTGACATCCCATTGCTTAACATGAGGATGAGAGGCACTATGTCGAGGGTTGGCTACACTGACCAAGTGCACACTTCTTGCCCCTTGCCAATCCCCACCATGCCCCATCTGGGACTGCTGTGGTGGGTCCTCTCGATGCACTGTCCAAATTATCCTCTCGGTGTCATTCTGCAACACAAGCCACATGATTTTCATTCACAAACAAAATTATTGAGTATATATTCACAAAACTAATTTAAAATTACATTCATAAAGTGTTTAAGAATAGTCTAATTTAATGAAAAAATTGCTATTTGGAGTGTTATAAAGTGTTACGTAACACAGTGTAATGATTAAAAAGATTTCAACAAACTGTTTTCCTACTCACATAATTTTTCTATATATTTAACAAAGCATATATGCATTATGAAAATTTTATATGAGAGTGTCAGTTTATAAATTACAGTAGAAACCCCTCATATCCGACCCTCACGGGACCGGGCCGTGGTCGGAACGGCCAAAAGGTCGGATAAGCCAAGGAATAATAAAAACACGTTTTTCGGGTAAAAAAAGCTGTATATTGCACTAAACTATTAGTACAGAACTGTACAAAATACCCACTCAATACACATAGTGCTGCTTAATTGTAATTACGAACTGTATCCAATGCAAAATTATTTAATACAAAATTATTTTTCAGTACATTTTAATAAAAAATAACAGTTTTTTTTTTATAAAATGGAAAAGTTTCATTTTTATTACAGTAACAACGAAAAATATTATAAATACAGTACTGTACTGTTTAATCAAAAAGGCAAACAATTACATACAGTGTGTACAGTACAATGAAAAAGTCCTTAATACTCTTTTGCTTCAATTTACCCAATCTTGATTTAGCTGAAAAATCACGCCATTTCTTTGCCCACACAACACGTCCATAGGTGTAGCTCTCGGGTTCTGCTCCAAATATTTCAACACTACGTCAAATGCGTCTTTAGCCTCTGAATGCGTCACTCCAGTAGCACGATCAACTTCTTCTTCTTCAGCGTCGCTGTCTTCATTATTTGCGCTTTGAACTGCAGCAACTATTTCGTCATCATTGAGTTCTTCATTTGTAGACTCAGCCATGTCAGCTTCGGTCAGCCATTCCTCCACATCTGTCAGCTGCAGCTGGACACCGTGTTGCAGTTCCTGCAGGTCTTGAAGAGTTTCTGCGACGTCGTTTTCTTCAGCTTCAAGGTCAACTTCCATTGATGATGTGGGCTCATCATCGTCCTTATCAGCACTATCGCTTTGTTTTAATGATGGCCAAATTTTCTTCCACGATTTTTGAAGAGTTGTCTCTTTGATTTCATCCCATGCAGAAGCGCGGCGGTATAGATGGCGTGTTTTATGTTTAACATCTTCATGGCCTCCAATAGTGAGCAGCCTCCTTCTGTTTTCTCCAAAAGAGACCCAACATATTTTTTCCGTTACCGTCTTTTTACCCACTCGATTACGCCTTGGTCCTTTGGCTGGATTAATTGGGGTGACATGTGGAGGTAAAAACATCGCTTTTATGTCGCCTTTCTTCAATTCATGCTCTGCGGGATGGCTTGGTGCATTATCCAGCAACAACACAGCTCGAAGTGGAAGGTTTTTTGATTTTAAGTTTTTTTTAACAGCGGGCACGAATTCAAGAAAAAACCATTCTTTAAAAAGAGCACAATCCATCCAGGCAGAGGATTGATTACGGTAAATACACGGGGAGTGTTGACATATTGAGATTTTTAAAAGCTCTCGGCTTCTTAGATTTGCCGATAACAAACAACGGCAGTTTTGTGACTGCCACTGGCGTTGCTACACGTAGCAATTGTTAGTCTATCCCTAGCTAGCTTTGTACCCAAAACAGACTCATTTTTAGAAGCAAGAGTAGATTTTGGCAACATTTTTATAGTTCAGTCCGGTCTCGTCTACGTTATATACTTGTTCGGCTACAAGATTACTATCCGACACCAACTTTTGAAACTTTTCTACAAAATCTTTTGCGGCATCGTCATCAGCAGACAACATTTCACCCGCAATAACAACATGTCTAATGCCGTGGCGAAGCTTCCAGCGGTGAAACCAACCTTCGCTTGCCTGGAAAGTCTCAACATCTCCTCCCAATTTTTCAAACAGTTTACGGCTTTTTCTTTTACAAGAGGCCCCAACAAAGGAGTCCCTTTTCGCCGTTCTTGGCAAAACCAAACCCAAAGAGCTTCGTCAACGAGTTCTAACTTAGGTTTTTTTAACATTTTCCGATTTTTAAGAGCATCTTCTGTTTCAACGGTCATAGAATAGGTTTCGATGTCTTTACGGTTTTTTCTCCAGTATTTAACTGTTGTCACGCCGACCCCTAGCTCTGCGGCTAATTTTACTAGTGACTCACCACGGTCCAATCGTTGGAGCACTTCAAGTTTTTGTTTAAGGGTAACGCACACACGCTTACGTTTTTGAGTAGCCATAGCTAACGTTCACTAATCGCACAACACAGTTTTTTACACAATCACAAACCAAAGATTGTACAACAATCACGAAAACAAAACAGTCAAGTAGAGCAACGTTTACGTCGACAATCAGAACGCAACTGGCCGTTTAACAGAGAAACAATGCACAGCGCTGACGAGTCATGTTTCACGTTGTGACTTGTCGACTATAGGCAGCCTTTGTTTGGTCGGGCACATGGTCGGATATCCCCGAGGAGTCGGATATCCGAGGTCGGATATGAGGGGTTCTACTGTAATGTTAAAAAGGTAAGTAAAAGTTTTGAAAACAAATATTATCAGCCTATGAACAAAGACTGAAAAGGGTTTGTGAACAAGTACATGAAGAAATTTAAAATCTGTTAATTTTCTTAGTCATGAATAAAAGTGAACATTTTCTTACTTAATAAGTAAAACACGTTAGCTGCAAGTGGTGTGTCATGTACGAACATACAAACATAAGTTGATAAAAACAGGGTTTCCAGTAAAGTAGACTTACCCCTAGCCGCCTGTCATGGTCAGAGTCACAAGTGTCCCAGGGTCTCTGGAACTGCAGCACAGTGTGAGTCTGGTTCTGGAACCCTCCCAGCAACTCATAGTTCTGGACTGGATCCAGCAGAGGCTCTGCATTCTTTGAAGCTCCATGGTAGTCCTGAATGACAAATGTGCTTATGTTTCACTGACATCTCAATCATCTGTTTTCACTCGGGCTAAGTTCTTTAAAAATATTACCAAGAGAACAACTATGAGTACAACTTTAAGTGCAGTAATAGACAATAGTTAATATCCTGCCCAACTCGGACGAGGCCAGCTGGCAAAGACAAATAAAGAGCAGATGGAAGATAGCTATTATCAAATTATTTCATCATTAAATAGGTCGAGATTTTTCTTTTCAACTTTGAAATTTCTCTTTAATTCTCGTAATTTCTCAATATTATTCATGTTTTCGTAATCAGCAATTTGATTTTCTCTAGCCCATTGTACCAAAGTCGGAGAGATAACGCGATGGGACAACAGGCTGCAGTTATCGCTGCAGCGATAACGCTCCTACATTTAGCTGTCTAAATGTGTGTTACTGACATTCCACCGTAATCAGCAGTCTACGGGCGGTCGCGGATGTGCACAATGAACTGAGTGTGGATGGTGTCATTTTCCCGCCTAAATCTCCCAAGTTGCAGTTGCACCTTGCAACAGTTAACGTTGGCCTGTGGATCGACTGCGCAGGCCCGTCCACTCAGACTAGTTCATGACGTCGGACGTCATCAGTATGAATAAACCCATTGAAATACATGTTAACCAAGTTTTTCTTCATACCTATTCGTGACATGCATGCTGGAGTGAAATAGTCTTTACAGCTACTATGTTCACTGAATATCTATTGAAGAATAAGAATTGTGTCCACGCTGCTTGGAAACTCGAGTCGAGTTTGAAGAGAGGTTATTTGAAGTGCTAGTAAAGTTGAATATTTTGTGCTCATTTCTCCTTTTTCGTATTACATAAATATTTGTGATTGTTACATACACATTTAGAAATTTGATATCGATTGATAGATACCTACTTGCTTCGGTTTGTGAACGGATGCAACTAGCGGGGTGTGCAAATTTTCTAAGCGACCGTGCATGACAGTGAACTAGGCGTTCCCTCTCTAGCTTTCGCCATCGTTGGTTTGATGCTTGCACGAGTACAACATGATCAACCAAGCATGGAATATGAGAGACAGGATCCTAATAGCACAGGTCTTCAAATGCCAGATGTGCGACCAATCAAAACCCAAGCAATTGGCTTACTGAATAGAATCGACAAGTGACTGAACTTGATATATCTTCGAGGTGGGAGCACATGAACCTGTGGAAGAACTGGTGGGGTTTGACAATTCACAGTTCAACGGATATTTAGAACTAATAAGGGAGAGACTGAATGTCACTGCCTCGAATATACAGGAATGGGTGGAATCCGGTTTCCTGGAAATCCCAATTTGAATCAAGTTCGTTCATTTTCAAAACTCCTTCATCCAAACAAGAATCAGCATGGCAACTGGAAGGCTACATTTAGACTGAATGTCCTGACGGCTCCCGCGTGCTAGATTGCTGCATTTCACTTGTATACGTACGAGAATAAACACTGAATGGCTTTGTGGCAGACATTTTGTGCAGTAATGTTAGTTCTGTGCGTCAATAGGTAGATAGCTCTATAACCAAGCTAAATCTTTTGTATGAAATTGTAATTTTAATCTTCTATTAATTACTTCATTTTAATGAATTGCGTTTAAAATGTTTGCTATCTTTGTATTAGTTGTCAGAGTTTCCTCCATATAACATGTTTTAAACCTTCCTGTAACATGTTTATTATCACTGTTTCTTCCTTTAGCCGCTAGATAGCATGCACTACAACGTTTTAAGTGACAACAGATTTAGGCATTGATTGCAACATCTTCTCTTAGAGACAAATACTGTAAACACTCGTAATAAAGCTACTTACTGCTCGTGCAATACAAATTGATTCGTGGTGATCGCATCAAATGTCATGACCATAGGGCAACGTGTTATACAATTACTATACCACTTTATTACTCTATGGCGATGACGCTATAAGCAGCTCGGAGGCTGCGGCTTATCCGATGCTTCAATGACCTGTGGCACGGAATAAATTGTCCGATTCTTCAGAGGGACAACGTAACTATAGAAATTATTGAGTGCATATTCACAAAACTAATTTAAAATTATATTTATGAAGTGCTTAAGAATAGTCCAATTTAGTGAATAAATTGCTATTTGGACTGTTATAAAGAGGTACTACATCACAAAAAGAGTTTAATGCTTTAAAAGTTTCAAGGAAACCTTTTTCCTTCTCACATAATATTTCTATGTAATATACGAAGGTTCTAATAAAATCTGAAAACAAAATTTATCTAAATGAACTTATAGCTCTTTAAAGAACCTACAAAATTATTTTGATTGCTTAAAAGAGATTTTTGGGGAAAAAACGAAAATCACATTTTTGTAACATGAATATTAATATATTGATGAATACACATAGTGGCTATATTTTAGGCTTAGCGGATCTGTCACTTATATACAGGGTACCCCACGAGTAACCCGACAAACTTCTCAGGTGGTTTCTCATCATCAAAATAATGAAAAACCTTCCATTTCGGCGTTTAAAATACCAATAACCTTCAACAAGTATTAATTCCGTTTGTGTTGGGTTTGCATATACCATAAATACACGATTATTCTTGCTTTTTTATGAGCTATAATTTTGCTATCTACAAGTTTTCGGTTAAATGTATATTTTTCCAGTTATTCGTGAAAACCGTCTAAAAACGTGTTATTTTTGCCTGAAAGCCGACAATTTCACTCGCGAATAAGTCGAAAAGTATTCGTTTTCAGAAAAAACTGCATAGAACAAAAGTTGCTTAGAATTAGTCAATTTATCTATTTCTGCACATATTTTCGATGAAAATTTGCTCACCTCCAAGAAGTGCTGGCATCCACCCCAGGGAAAAAGCAACTCCCGGCACAGAGTAGAATTCGCATTTTTGTCAAAGTTTTAACTCGAATATTTCACAGTTTCACAAGATAAATCAAAATAGATACTTTTTATAAAAATATGAAAAAATTTATAGAAAGTATGCAACTGAACAGTTTTAAGTGAGTCACCTTTTTTGAGGTCACACCCACCCGGTCTCTCAACTTAAAAAACAATGAAGAAGAAAAAAATCGCTAACAAAATTTCTTTTTTGGGGATTCATTCACCAGCACTAACTGAGCTATATGTATAATTCGGGGATTCCCGCATAAGAGCCTGACGCTGTCATGGGGGGTTCCCCGTCCCATACTCGCGATCTTTGACGTTTCAGTTGAAACATTTTCTCATTTGTTTCGTGAAATGTGTTGTGTTTGGTTGGCGTGAAGTGTTAAACGTGTATTATTCTATAGTGATAGATAATAAAAAGAAAAGAAAATTATATCCATGACCTTTATCATAAAAAATTATTGATTTTTACTTTCGATGGGGTGACACAACCAACTTCCGCACCGGGTGCCACCCAAGGTAGCTACGCCACTGATTATAACTAAAAAAAGTCCTCGTTTTCATAAAGAAATTGCAAAAACTTTTGTCTACAAATTTTTGATCGATTATGGACTCTCTAAATGGTCGTAAGTGCCAACATTGTGGGTTATTGTTCCATCAGAGTTGTGTGAATCAAATAGGGCATCTTCGTAAATTTATCTTTATATTTTGTAATCTGCGTAATATACTTACAATAGATCTTTTAAAAACTGTATACTATGCTTATGTGCAATCAATTCTTCAGTATGGTAATTTAGCATGGGGTGGCTGTTTCAAAATAACCTTGCTCCCTTAGAAGTCGTTCAAAAAACTATTATAAAAGTAGCTCTGAAGCGAAATCGTACTTATCCAACCAATTTATTATTTGAAGAATTTAAAGTTTTTAACGTCTCGCAATTATATATCCGAACATTAGTTTTGTACATTTTTCAACATCGAGATTCAATTTTCATTCACAGTAACCACAGCCATTTTACGCGTTCTTCACTTCATAACAGAATTATTGTTCCTAGACTCGTTAAAGCCTTTAATTCAACATCATCTCACTATATTGCTCATATAATTTTCTCGAAATTACCATACTTTATAAAAAACCCAAGACCTTGCACTATTAGTACGTACAAAAAATTAGTCAATAAATGGTTAGTAGATGCTGGGCGAGATGGATTTCGTCAGTATTTTTCCTCAATCTACACCTAGATATGCTTTTTTATGTATTAAATTTCTGTTATATTTTTATATTACAATCAATGTTAGTCTGACTGTTTGGTGAGTCTGTACAATCGTTTTGACTGCAGGCCAACGAGGCTGCGAGCAAGTGTGCGGGTGCGTGATTGGTGCGTGCGTGTGCGTGCGTGCGTGCGTGTGTGTGTGTGTGTGTGTTTTAGTATGTGTGCGTGGGTGTGCAGGTGTGGTCCAAATCTCTCTCTACTTATATCGGCTAATTTTTAATTAAGTCTTTCTGATTGCTCTTTTTTATGTAAGTCAAAAGTTTTTATAAATTACATTTTTAAGTCTTCAAATTGTATTTTCTAAATAAGTATATTCCTTTCAAATTTTAGATTATTTATTAACTGGATTTACTCATGTATTCCATGCTCTGGCCTTGTATGGTTTATTTTAGAGGTTAAATCTTCATTTTTCATTTGTTAATGAAAATGTTTTTATTAATGGCAATTCATTTCCTTATTTTAATTTAGGTTTTTTTTGTGTTATTGGTAGTGCAGACTGAGGAACTCGTTTCCCCACACACAGGCTGATGCCCATGTGGGGATAATTTCCTATAATATTTTTGTTATGTATTATATTTGACTCTGTACATAAATTTTGGAAATAAATCAATCAACCAATAAATCTAAGATTTGACATTTCGAGATGAAAGCCTCATGTGAAATCTACCTTTCTGCCGACTGAGCTGCAAGGGATATTAATACTTCTAATGTTACGTGTATTACATATTACCATGAGACTCAGCCAATGTTTTTGATAGTGTGTGTATTGTAACGCCTCATCCAAACATACGCATGTATTTTTACGGTAATAGGGCAGCAGTGGCAGCAGCCGGCATGGCAGCGCGAAGTGGCGGGCCACGGCCGGCAGACGGCACATGCACGCCCCCTTCCGCCAAGGTTAACCTGGAACCAAACTGGTTCCATCCAATTAATTTGCTTCCAGTGTACCGGGATACGCCGGTAAGTGAGCAGATTAATTAGGTTCTCCTACTAAGTTATCCGGTTCTGGACGATGCGATGGCACTACGGCGCCGAGGTGACTCATTACTGCTAGCGGTGGCCGACATGGCCGCGGTGTGTGGCGTGTCGTGTCTTGTGCGGACTGACACTGACCCAACTATTCTGCCAAATTAACTCTGTTACTGTCGGTTGTACCGTTAAAATAAAACAAATACGAAGAACTGAGACATGAACCGAGACGACGGAGTATTAAATACTCGACAGAACGTAGCGAAAATCTTACCAACCAATCCAAAAAAGTAAAACCAAAGTAAAAATGCAGCATTTTACATTTGCCTTTAAATTTTTTGTTTTGATCCCAAAATTAATAGTGTTCTTTCTTAGACAAAGAGGAACATAGCCTACATACCAAGTTCCAAGTCTCCAAGTCTCTAGGACGTGCTTTAAAGCGTTATTGCACAATCGGACAGACAGACATCTAGATGAAAGGACACGATTGTAAGAATAACATATCGAGTCCTTAATAGTGAATCAAAACACAGCACAATAAAAAGACGATTGAAGCAGAGTAAGCGGAAGCCAAACAACTTATTGAACAGTTGCACAGAACTTGTACAAAATAGGCTATGTATTCTAATGTTATACAATACATAAAGGCGTCGAAAATAGCAAGTATTTATAACCTCTGAACTTAGAGGGCTCGAGTCCCTGCTAACAATGGTCACTGCAACATAAAATATACAGTGATAAACTATACCACTATCTATGTAGCCTAATTTATATACGTAATGATCTGATACAGTACTAGAGGTGCAATCAGCCCGTCACAAATAAAACTGAAATCTAACAGTATTCCTTCAATTTCAACCTTAGAGATTTCTCTAATCATATTTTTTCGAGGTTTTAGTAACTTTTATAAATTTGATGTTATTCGAATAAACAAGCGGTTCCCTGAAGATCATACTGATGATGCAAAGCACGTAAGACCACATTCGTGATGTAAATAAAAAATGTGGACTGGAAGACCATTGAATCTATGCACATTATACATTGGTTAGCCAATTTACAAGCAACGTTCTTGCCAGAAATAGTGCCAACTGTTGGACATGTTCGGCTGTAATCGTAGGACAGACATACTACGAACTATGATATATGCAAAAGAGACCGGCCAATGTGAGGTTATAATAGAATATCATAATATAAAGTAGTCTGTGAAGTGCTGGAAAGTTAGTTTTAACCCTTCAATGGCGGCATATCTTATTTCCAACTGCTTACACACCTTCAAACGAAACTTTTTCCAACATAAAAAATGATATTTATATGACAAAGTAACTTACGTTAATCGAAACAAATAAATTTGATCGATCAAAAGTATCAAAATGATGTTTCTCTAGGAAAACGAATTATTTAAAAAAGGGCTTTGCTATTTTCACTTTGACCTTCAAAAATTGGAAATATCTGATAATTGGGAGATTGTTACTAACTCCAACAACGTATAGCCTATTTTCCATGCCATTCGCAGAGTTTGACAGTAATGGATCGGGTAACGTTCTGTTGGATAAACCTTCCTGTGTCCTCGTCACTTTGGAAGCTCGTAGTCTTCGGATGACTGGACTTGCCGCAAGTATTATTCGATACTGTTCAATAACTCTAAAACAACAGTTTGATGGTTTCACCTAACGTTTTCAGTCATCCAACAACTACTGTAACGCTAGAGCTGGTGTTGCGCCTAGCTGAGCATGGATGAATAGCCCACCAGCCGCCGCCGCCACCGCCTCGCCGGGTGCGCTGCCCAAGGAGCAGAACACAAGAGAAGGGAAGTAAGGAGGCGAGGCAGATGTCTTGCCAGCTGCGCGTGTCAGACACGTGCCACGGCCCCGCACAGCTGCCCCAGGTGCCTCCAGATCCTTATTTCCCCCTTTTCTAAATAAAATATGTCTGACGTTACAACAGCAAGGATAATCCAATTCTCAACTTGGATTTGTCGTAACGGTGACCCAGCAACAACGTGTGCTATAAAAGTCAATAAAGTCTTCCTCTTCCCAAAATATATTGGAAATACAGGCACCCTAGTAAAAGAAAAGTCCTATAGTAACATATTCCACAGCTCCTCGCCGGAAAAATCCCGCTCTTAGAATCAAAACAGTATTTTTTACCGATGATAGCGGATAATTTAATTTTGAACCACGATCCATAGTAGGCGTAACGCAGATGAATGACAGTTCCCGGAATCCATTAAGGATTTGGATTTTTTGGATTTTGTTTTAATTTGAGTTGCCTCGTTTGACACCTAGAAGCATCGGTCCACAGAACGATACAAAATACGTACTCGAGCTTATATAACTGATTAAAAAAAATTGCAAGTATTACCACTCTGTGACGCCGTGTGTGGTAAAAAAATTTAAAAGGGATGAGCCTGTATTATGGGTTGAGCAACAAAACAGAAATACGTAGTAATAAGCGTTATGAACTTTTGCTTGTCACATAGTGTTCTAAAATTGATGTATGGAAATTTCTACAGGTAAAAATAAGACATTTTCTCATATATGTTCGGAAATACAACCCTGAAAGCTACTCCTTCCCCTCCCTAAGGACAAAAATTATAATCTTCCTATTCATGTTAGTAAAGAAACCTATTCGAACACTAGCATTTTCCAAAATTGAAGCATTGTAGGAGGGGGAGGGTGGAAGAGTCAACGAAAATGCTTGGTAGAAAGGATTATTTTTGTCAATGCTTCAAAAGTAATGTATTTATTTTTGTAATAAAATAAAGATGTTAAATGAAGTTTGTGATTGAATTTGGGTAATATTTTGTTTTGAGAGGAAAATTTATGGTGTTTCTTAATATTTCAGAAGAGGAGAATATTAAAAAATTGATATCTTACATAATTTTGGAACAAACACACCGGTTCTGGAAATTATTAAATTTGAAATATTCTAGAAATAGCTGAGCAGGCACTGATGACAATAATAAGCGGGCAGGGCAGGACTGTATTTGCAACATTTCTTGGACACATATCCTTGTCGGGTTTGCGTCTGATAACTTGATAAATTGTAACTTACATAAAACATGACGTAGAATCTGCTTCTTTGAATGAGTCTAATG
This sequence comes from Homalodisca vitripennis, assembly GCF_021130785.1. Taxonomy (NCBI): domain Eukaryota; kingdom Metazoa; phylum Arthropoda; class Insecta; order Hemiptera; family Cicadellidae; genus Homalodisca; species Homalodisca vitripennis. The sequence goes on along the minus strand of NC_060211.1, from coordinate 112,810,133 downwards.
GAAAGAACTTGTGTTTGAGTTCTCAGGAGCCTTCTCTTTCACCATGTAGATTGAGAAAATTCTGAACGTATAGAGAAATGATTCGAAGAAGTCAAGTTGTTTAAAAGTGATTAGAGTTTCCGTTCGTAGATGGTTCTGGCTGTCCGAAGATGTGGATATAGTGCACGAAGATGGATAAAGCTCCTCTGTTTTCCACCATACTTAGTCTGCTTGACGGACTGCAAAACTTGTATTAGCATATGTATCAGTCATCGGCAAAGGCAAAACTAAGACTTATACCACAAAAAACTAGCAAACAAGAGAAGTTGTAACACTTTAGTTTAATAGTAGTATAGATGGTATATTGCTTGTTAGTTTTATGGCGGTTGATTTCATGATATTCTCCTGTTCCGAATGGATTAGAAGCGAATCGCTTGAGCTCGGAATGTCATTAATCAGAACAGTAGTTAGGAACTATTTACTCGGACCTGAGGGAAAAGTGGCGGGCTAAGGCACCTGACAATTTTGGAATTTAAGGGGGGATCTGAATGTCCATTTCTTCAACTGCCCGCTTGGATTCTACTTCAATTGGAATCCCAGGTCAGCATTACGTTCAGTTAATTCACGTTCGATTCAAATGCCTCCGACAAAGAATACAAATGGCAACAGGAAGGCGATATTTAGATGCCAGTGCTGAACCGGTTGCTATGTGTGAGAGACTGCCTTGCCGCTCACATTATTCAGAGTTGCCACCGAACTCATGATGGTTGCCAGGCCCGGATTGATCAGCTATAAGGCCAACCTTGGCCATGGCCTAGGGACGCAAGCCGAGGGGATCGTAAATCATGGACCAAAATAAAAATGTTAAAACAAATAAAAACGCAACGCACATGGAAACGAGGAAGAGAGTTTTAAGTGTGACCGGAGTGATTTCTGTTTGGTTTCGAGATGAATGATGTTTGGTTACTTGAATGTTGTATCCTGCAGGAAGGAAGGGAAGGGTAACTGGTATGGGACAGGCGAAAGGCGATGACACTCACCGGAAATACAGACGACTAGACAAGCCATCAGCTCCCCTTGACTCACAGATCGTTTTGTACCTTAAGGGTACGTCCAAGATGCACGCTGATAAAAGCAGGTAAACAGAGTCAGATTTCTCGGCGCCGACTGTCTGACTCTGAGCGGTAGGCTGATGTGGCCATTATGTAAGCAGGTTGTCAGCGCAGAAAGAGCTGCCACCAAAAAGATATCAGTGTACAATGGAACTTACAAGTGAACAGGCTGCAGCTTTATTGCAGCTTTATTGAAGCAACCCTTATGTGGGCACCAGCAAATGAAACTACCTATATCGACCATGGCCTATAAAACACGTTTTAGAACATTGTGAGAAAGTATGTGCCAGTTCTTGGTACCATTTATTAGACTATAATTCGTGATCCTCTTTAAAACAACCTTAAATCTGCCGCCAACAGGCATCAACGATGTTCCTATTGGAATGTTCTTTAAGTCGCTTATCCCATATCGGAGGATTAAGTTGCACTTTTGATACTAAATCGTCGATATCCATCGTAAAAAAAAACAAACAACACTTAATACACACACGAAAATCACTTTCCGACTAGCAGGTCGTCTGAAACCAGAATGAACAAATCATTCCGGTAAAAATCGGAGTCAGACTACCAGTGCGCAGAAAGTCAGCGCGCAGGTGCAGTGTGGCCACTCCTGCTTAACAACGTGGAATTTTACGCACGCCGACTCGGCGCTGACTGGCGCCGATCGCCTGACTCAGAAAACCAGCGTGCATCTTGGACGTACCCTAAAGTGTCACTATTATTGTTTGTGTCGGTGAACTTTTTACATTTTCTGCTTGCCTTTTGTTGATTTATTTGAATATTACTGGTCAACTAAGATGTATTGGGCTACCTGAGTGAATGTGTGGCAAGTCGTACGATACGATAATCATTATTATCACTATTTATGGTAATTATTAACTATCGCATTCGCATTAGTTAATATTATAAATAATGCTTACCTTAACATTTTGGTTATCTTAATTTCCGTATCATAAATATATCATAGAACGCTAAATTGAAACTTGTTAAAATAGGCTAAGCTATTGTCTGTACTTTTTTAAGCCCATATATTTTTTAATAACCAAATGAAATTCTTCCAGAGATTACATCGAACGCTAAACTTTTTACATAAATGTAACGATTATAAAAAGTACATTTTAACCACCTAGAATTTCAGTTTTCAGTCTGAAATGAGACAATCAAAGAAACGTTCATCTGGGGCTGAGTTGAGGATGAGAGCTAAAATTAAATCTGAAGAGGTCAAAAAGTGCAGTGGAACTTTGAAAAACTGGTTATTACCACAAGAGGACAAAGCTAAAACAGATGAATATGTTCCTGTACTAGTAGCACAGTTCTCTACTGGTGAACTCTCTTCCTCCACTACCAGTGTAAATGAAGAAGAAAAATTTGGAACAAGTTTAGAACCCGAAACATTTGACTATGATCCCAATTCGGCGAACTGGTTTGTAAAAAGTGAATTGCGTGATTAGGTATCTATAAAAGGGTTAGTTGAAATTAAAAATGCAAATATTTCAAAGGGTAATAAGATGTATAGTAAACGTTCTTGGCGTTTTAATGTAAATAGCTTTAATAGACAGTTGGCGAATGGAGAAAAACAAAACAGAGCCTGGTTGGTGTTCTCTGAAACTAAAAGTGCTGTTTTTGTGGTCCTTACCGCCCTTTTCATTCAGAAACACAACAAGAAGGTTTTAGTAACTGGAAAAATGTATCGACGGTACTCAAAGGACATGAAAACTCAGTTTCCCATAAAATCAATACAATGATTTTAAAAGAAAGAGGAGAAAAATTGTATATAGTTATTACAGACTTATTTAAATGTTTATTCAAGAAATGAGTTACTGGAAAAAGCTTTAGCTCTTTCGTGGGTTGCCGATTCGGTGGTCAAAAGAAGAGTTTGGCTCCTATTCAAATTGGAACTACATGATGATACTTGAAGTTCTTGTTGAGTTTGACCCCTTTTTGCCGACCACATTAGAAAATATGGGAATCCTGGGGGAGAAAATATTTTGTATCTGTCATCCACTGTGTGCGATTAATTCATTGAGCTTCTTGGAAAACAAGCACTAACCAACATTTTAAATAGGTCTAGAAACTCTCAATACTTTTCAGTTGTCGTGGATTCTACTCCGGAAATTTCGCTTGTAAATCAGTTGTCATTTATTGTCACTTTTGTAATACGCTATGTGAAGCAAAGTGGAGAGCCATTGAGAGATTTCTTAAGTGCTTGCCAAAAGTTGGACACAAGGCTTTTGATATGTTTACAGCCGTCACCGTGGCTCTACAACTTTTTTGATTCCACATATAAAAGTGCCTTGGGCAATCTGACGTCACGCTTCGAACATGTCTGGGATTTATTCTGGTCTATAACCAAGAATTTTTGAAGTCAGTCCACTTGCATCATATGTCCCTTGTGCGGCTCATTGTATAAATTTATTGTTGGTACTCACGCAGTAGATTCCTGCATTGAAGCGGTACAGTTCTTTAATCTCCTTCAAGAGTTGTATAACTTTTTGTAGCTCAAAATATAGATGGAGAGTGTAAGTACAAAGACATCAAATTAACAACAAAAATCCTTTCCACGACAATGTGGTCTGCTAGGTATGACGCTATGAGAGCTTTAAAATAAGAATGGTCTGCATAGTCATTCAGCATTCATCAAAGCTCTTAAAGAATTGGAGAGCGACCCAATTAAAAAACTGGTACCCGAGCGGAAGCAAGAGATCGATCAAAAGATTGATGAGGTTAGAAACAGCAGCTATAATAGCTCAGTTTTAAGGAACTATTCTCCGTAGGCTTCATAAAGTTAACAAAAAAGGTTCAAAATGAAGACGTTGATGTAGCAGTCGTCGTAGAAGTTTTCAAGTCTCTTTAGAGAAGTCAGAGAGAAAGTTGATATGTATGAGAGCAAATCGCTTGACCTTTGCGAAACAAAAACGCACGAACTTGACGAAAAACGCAAAACAATTAGGAAACTTCAAGTTGATGATTCCCGAGCCGGCGAGGTTTGCTTTTCAGGATGAGACAACTTCAGAATGAATGAATTTCCCCCATAATTGATAACTTAACTCTTAAGATCACTTATGGACACTAGTCATCTCTTAAGATCAAAATGAGGACGACTGCCTACGAGAAAGTTATAGACAAGTTTGGAGCAATCATAAAATGGTGGACTTTAACGACACAACAACTAGAATTGAAATTAAATAACTTGATGATGTTTTTCATAATGATGCAGAGACTTTTGAAGAACTAGTTCATACGAAATCACTCTTCATGGCCAACAACATTGTAACTAAAAATCCATTGCCTCTCTGCAAATGGCTTAAAGAAAGTGGCATACCGGAAATTTATCCTAATGTAGAAATCTTACTGAGAATGTTTCTCTCTACCCCAGTGATGAACACATCAGCCGAGAGGTATGCAACAAAATACAAACAGCCTAATTTAGTGTTTAAATTAAGTTCAGTTCACGGAAAACTACGATGATAACGACTTTATTGTCCTTTGAAAATATTGCAGTCTAATAATCAGTTTTAACCCAAAGTAACTTACGCAGTTTGTGTTGTGACATTTAGTTTATATGTTTTCTATTACTAGTCTTATAAATATTTTAAATCTTTTTTGTTTACCTAACTCTGCTAACAATAATAATTTATAATTAACAATTAATTGTTCCTTTATATAAGTAGTTTTTCAATCGTTTAAAACAACTTTTTCTTTTATTTAAGGTAATTTTCTTGTTTGAAGGGGATAAAAAATTATCACAGGTCAATCGAGGCCGAATATTGGTACTGTAAGGGTTAATAATAACCTAATATTCAAGACTACTTACTAATTATTTGTTTATCTCAATGTATAAAAACATCAGCAGCGTTTTCAAGATCAAAAGAGAAGATAAGTTTTTATTTTAGTATGGTTTAGAGTAATGTAGGGGAAGGGGATGTGGTAGAGGTTGGTTTAAAGAGGACTTAATTGAAAAGTGTGGCCTAGGGCGCAAAACGGTACTAATCCAGGCCTGATGGTTGCATACAATATCATACGTTCATATGCAGCTGAACTGTTGCTGGTCGTTCAACACCAAAGGAGCGGTTGTTCGACTCTGAAAAAGACTCCGTACGCACATCAGTACGAGTATAGTCAAAATAGGAATTCCAGTGTTTATTAGTTTGTACTCAGCGAAAGTGAATACTTAATAGAGACGGTCAGCGAGGCTGGACGTGTCTCACATATAAAATACCAAGGAAAATAAAATTGTCCTCTCACTATGAACAATCACTTGGTACCTATATGATTTAGCTGTTTTCTACTTTCCTTGCAATTGTAGATGAAACATATCGGCTGCATAGAGATATCATTATAACGGGTTTTTATAAGTAGCCTTACTGAAGTTCGTTAATGTAATAAAATGAGCATCTGGGATGCAAAAGATGTGCAGATTGTATGTATCTAATCTATTCACCTCCCCAAATGTGGAACTTGGAAGAATTCAGCATATTTCCATCCATCTTACATGTGGGGTTTGGGTGAATTAAAATTATTCGGAGTACAAGGGACCTGCGTATTAGCCCTTTTCTCTCTTATTATCAACCTTTTATAATTGTTAAAAGGCGTAAAAGGAGTATCATAACCCAAATGCTTCAAGTTAAAAAAAAGCACAACGGTTACCTAACATGCTTGCAGTTTTAGCATAAGACCCACTTCGACTTCCTTACGTAATGTAGAAACAGAGTTTCGTAATTTACTCCCATATGTTTTCCTTGATTTACAAAATACACCCAGGATTATTGGGAAGTAACTAAATACTTCGTGGAAATATTAAATAAATATATCATCAAAAATAATAGAGTTCGTTCTTATAACCTGTCTAACATTAGTTATTTTGGTGGTTCTATGATTTAAAGCTCTAGTCTGGAACAATTTATTACATTAGTTCGGACTACGCTCTAATGATTATTTATTAGGGAACAAAAATGCCACACTCAAACAGGTTATGAAGCTAGGTCTCCGAGGTGGTAAATTGAGATGTCGACCACTCAGATATAATCCATAAAGAATTAAAGGAATATTAAATAGAACATTTTGACAATTTTGAAATTAAGCCCAAATAATAACAGCTAAAGGTAAAAATGCAAACTTTTTATAGTATAAGTAATAGCTTCAGGAAGTAAGATGTTTTGCAATAATTTATGACTAAAGTTTTTAGTAAAATATTTTTCCAAATTAATTTCCTTTATAACTAAAGAAACATGTAAATTACTCTACACATCTTTCATGCCGTATACACTATAAAAATGTATATCCTTATTTCCTATGGGTCTGGTTATAATGTACCCATACATCCTGTTTATCAAATGCTTACAAATGCAATTAACATAAACGTTATTAAAATATTATAATCTAATACATAAAATAATATAACTAAAATAACCACGTATTATTAATGGTTATTGGGTTATAGTCGTTTACGGTTTAATATGTTATTAATATAATAATTTTATGCTTACTTTTAATGCAATATTATTGGAGTTTTTTTATAAAAGATAATTTTAACCAAAAATTTATACAGTAACACAATTAAAAACTTGGCACAGCACCTGATTCAAAGGCGACCACGAGATCTTCATTTTATAGAAAAGTTTTTATGTAGGCGTTTTCACAGACAACAAGATACATTTTATACATATACGAATATTTTATCATTTTTGTGGTTAAAAACCCTACAACACTGTTTTGTTTGTAGGTGATTATTGAAAGTAGTCTTACAGCCGAATACGACCCTGTAAACTTCTATTGTGAAGTTGAATTTCAAGGATTCTTTCTTAAGTACTCAAGGAATAGTTAAGGTTTTAGATATCAACTAAATTTCTGAATAATAACTGAGAAAAACTCTAAACACTACTTAATTTGGGAAACTCATTTTAATTTATGTAACCGATCTAGCTTATTTATCTTATTCTTATTTAGTTTAATATGTTTAATTAAATACCCGTAAGCGGAAGTGCCTTTAATATGCAGAAATTGCCTTGTGGTGGCCAAGGCCGAATTAACACCTGTTAATAAATTAACTATTAATTAACTGTGAGATTACGCCTCATCACTTCTGAATAAAATTATACTCGTTAATGAAGAATACCTGATGTAGTGGAAGGGAACGTGTACTGAAAACAACTATTCGAAACAAGCTAATCAAACTTAACGTTCAGAAATTACTGCACTATCAAATATTGTGACTAGTAGTGAGCCACAATTAAATACTATTATACCCATAACATGATCTCAATATTGCTGTTTATAAAGAAGAATAAATGATATAATGGTCTCATCACAAAATTGTTGCTTGTTTAGCTAAATGTGGCTAATATGCAATGCCTCTATACATTTTAACTTATTTCTTGTTAATTTCTTATTAATAACCTTCATCTTAGCGTAGAGGTTAGGCTACGGCTCTGTGACCGCGAGGTCACGTGTTCGACTCCCCGGGATGTCAATGTCAATTAAAATTTGGCTTTGGATTATTTCCCAGTAAAAAACGTATCTAGAGTCACGTACAAAAATACCACTGGCGTAAAATGAAACCCCTTAGATCTTAGAGATTCTCCGTCAGCGTTCTTGTTCGTAATCCCTCTTGATTACGAACAAGATTTCTGTGCACAGAAAACAAGCACAGAAATCTCACTAGACAGCGCGATCCTACGGCCAGACCTACAAACTACCTTTTACTAGTTACAGTGTACGCTCTCGACTTTAGGACTTTTAATGAGAAAAATATTATTAAGATTTACTTGTGACATACGAGACCATGACCACCATTTTAATAAAATATACTACTATAGGTAGTCTCTACTAATCTTAATAGTTTCACAGTAATGTAGCAGGCATTAGGTTAAACCCTTTACCTCATATACGTTATAATATTAAACGTATACCCTTATTACGTATTATCTTACGATGAACAGAATGAACTAACTATTATCATAATTTTACCCTTCCTGTCTTATACGAGTGGTGATCCTCTGTGGAAATACCTCCGAACCAAGTTCCAACTGCAATTAAAAAATCATAAACAACTGCATGCATGATATAGGTTTACAGTGCGTGCACTATAACTTTGCACTTGGCATATCTCCCGTTTGGTGTGGGATTCATATTGGCAACATTGTAAACTATGTTGAGTGCCCTTCTCCCTCATCGCGGATTCGCATTACGATTCAATGCACATGCGTTTTCGCTGTCGCGCTGCATCGATTGCAAATGTCGCAGGTTGCAAGCTATCTTAATATTGGGTTGGTGTGATCAATGGTAGCTGATTATTCCTACATCAATAATTTGGTTGTATTTTAGTTTAAACAGTATAAACTGGATAAAATTATCCTCATTGGTAACAAAAATATATTACTTTCAAATGATTTTATGATTTTAATCAGATAGTTTGTTTCTTTTTTTGTGGGGAAGGGGTGTTTGAACCGTTCCCTCAACCCCCCTCATTAAGCCGCTGAAATTAGACTTATAAAATTAAATTAAATAAGTACTAGAATTATAATTTCATTCCGTTTGAACTATAAATATAAATAAAACAGTCCACAATTTTTTAAAAATTTAATGACCATTATATCTCAGAAATATTTCATAGTAACCTGTTTTTATTCTACACTTTACGTTAACCCATAATCTGAGTAGATGAAATAACTAATTAACATACCGTTGTACTGCTATAGAATCGATTCTGATTCCGTGGATTTATACAGATTAATTAAAAACGTAAATACCGAAATATACTTTTCAAAGATATAGCTCCTGTTATGTTATATAGGTTTATGCCAGTTTCAATATATTCACATATCACGTCAAACTATTATTCAGAATTTCTTTTGCAAATGTTTAATTCTGTATTTTTAGGAAGTTTGATTATAGTTTTCTTACAGAATTTAAAACAAATGTACTAAAGAATTGTTTTGAAACTACATTTATTTAAATTAAACGCTTAATAGATAACAGTAATAACTATACCAGTGCCAGAAATAAATATAATATAATACATGGGCATATGTAAGGGGAGGTCCGGGGGCATAGCCCCCCCCCACACGAAACTTTGAAAGATAATTTTAAAAAATTGCATGCAGGAGTTCATTTTAGGGAACAACACATTTATGAAATCTTTAAGGTCAACAAATTTCCAGGAGAGATTCCTGAGCCCCTGTTTTGGAAGGAGTTTTACACTTTATAAACCAACCATTGTGTCAGTCCCTCCTAAATAATTTTATATATACGCCACTGATGTAACAAAGAAAGCAATGATAGTGATATGTTTAAACTCATATAAAATAAATTTAAATGAAATATGCATTACAATACACAACACAAAATAGTCAAGTAATTGACAAACAGTTCCTCTCGCCTTACTATGGGGATTTGTAAGGCGGCAAGGATACCAGAGTGAGTGAAGAAATGAAGACAATGGATGGGCTGTTCTCTCCTAACAAAGAAGTCACAATGATGTTATCTGTATTTTTCTGCCACATAGACAAGGAACAATCCGTTCACGTCTGCAGTACGTGTGGCCTAGTTTTCGTTTGGTATGTCTGGTTGAGAATGGAACTTTTGTTTTATTTAATTCGTGATCATGAAACATGTATATTGTATTAAATGCATTGTTAGAGCGTATTGAAGAAAATGAGAGGTTAAACTAACAGCCTAGTTGTGACATCGCCAGTCAGGACACATTTGTCAGCTACATCTCCATCTCAATGGATGTCCATGGATGGGGGCCTTTATGTAATAATAATAATAGTATTCTGTATTGCGTGAAACAATTACAACATTCCATGGCATGCGCCAACTTAACTAATAAAATAGCCTACATAACTATATCAGATAAATTATGTTTGTCAAGGTAAATACATACCATGCAACATAATTCTTATATGTATCAGAACCGGGGGTTGTTCGTGGTTACTGTTAATTTCAAAAACTTTCATCTCAGCGGCCTATCATGAACTCATCAGTCGAGTAAAATGACTTTGGTATAAAACAATGTTTTAGTCAACTTTTGATTTTTTTTTTTGTTTCATTGAGTTTGATGCTCTCAGGGAGCCTATTGATTAATCTGACTCCAACTTTTTATGGCAAGTGTTCAAAAGCTGCCGTCCTGTGCTGTTCGACTCGAAAGTTATCCCTGCCTCTAGTCCCGTATTGGTGGAATCCCTGCTCCGCACCAACTCGCATTTAAGTCGGCAGTATAGGGCAACCTCGAGAATGAAGAGACAGAGCAAGGTCAGCAATCCAAGCCCCCTAAAGGCATTTTTGCACGACTCTCTTGGTTTCAATTTTGAGATAATTTAGACGGCTTTCTTTTGAGATCTGAGAACTCTTTCAAATCTGTATATTGAACAGCTTCACCACAATCTCAAGCGATATGTCAAATGTGGATGTATCAGACCGAAATAGGCCATTTTTAATACATCCACCGAACAAAATTTTGTAAGATTGCTAAGGACATAAATTCCCAAAGCAACCTTAGAGCAATGTCTTCGCAGAGTCTGTGTTATTACTCTATGAGACCCGGTGTAAACAAAACGTGGCTGAAAATAAACAATTCCTTCTTGGTGGAGGCACTTGCTTTTTTCCTTTAGTATTAAAAAATGTTGGTTGGAAGGCGTCATAAAACATTTAGAAATTCTATTAAGCTGTTTTTGAAGCATTATTACCTGAAAAGAAATATCCTCGTGATAGAGGCAGTGAGCATTTAAAACTTCTGTGCGGATGGTGTTTACATTATTGGACAAATTGTAATTGTCTGCAACACGAGACATGCGGGGTGAGATAGTGCGTTGCCAAAATTGTGCGGCTCCAAAGTGAAAAGTAAGAGCACGCTTTTTTAGCAACATCCTCTTTTCGCCACTGAGCGCTTTATGATCTTATCCCTAAAATTTAATTTCTGTCCGTGATCTGAACTCTTCTTACACTCTAGGCCCTGGCCTAGGGCCCAAAAGCAATCCGAAGGTTGTATAAGTAATGTTGCACACTCTTAGGCCACACACATGAGCAAGTTGCAAGTGATGTTTCCCACGGACGCGGGAGCGGCATAGTTGCTAGTCACGTAGTGTGGCTTGGCGCGCTCCACCCAGGACATCGTCGGGGTCGTAATGCTATTATTGGGCGACCTGGCCCGTCTGCTGCCGAGTATGAATGCATTGCAAAGATTATATTTATTCTCTATTATACTCTTGAAATAATAAGGACTTCGTTTGAAGTTGAAATAAATGCGAATGATACCGATAGACTACTTTTCGTAAGTTGGTAGAACGGAAGGTGCGCCTGAGGTTTGATTGAAATAGATGTTATTACAATCAGTAGATGTTCTTTACTTGACACAAAAGAGAAGACGCGGTAGGAGACTGAGCACCCTTGAAGCAACGGTAATAAACGCCACACAATGCTAATATGAAAGGGTAATTTCAAGAGTATATGTACACATCCATTACTAACGAGGTCGGAGAGTCGTAATTACATAATATTCCCAGCCTTGTGCATAGCCTCATAAAGACGAGTGCTCTTGCATTCTTCTCATTTCCAAATATAAAAAACTAAAAAGAACTGTTCCGTTTTCTCATGAATTCAAATCAAGATTCAGACTTGAATGAGGACAATACATTGGAATACATTGGTATGGTGTTAATTGTATGGGAACACACGAAGAATAGACTTAGTAAGTGATTGACGTGAAGTCAGAGACAGCCACAAAGTGTAGTAGCATTCAATGATAATTACCGGAGGAAACGCGTGAGTGCTTCCGGCGAACCGTTGGCACCTGCACTACCGGAAACTGATAAGTGCACCTGGACAGAGTGGCGCGGTGGCGGGACACTTCCTCCCACATACAGTGTACTGTCAGGGTCACATTCCGTCGTAAAGTCGGTATAAAGCTTCAGTATATTAAAAACGTTCAGTTTGTCACGAAATGTCGTGAAATAAATCATCAGGAATATGTTTGGCTCAGTAAAAAATAATTTTCACTTTTTTGCTCAAAAATTAGTACGATTGCTCAAAAGTTTTGTGTTCTTGAATGTATTACACACTTAATAAATTGGTATTTGGTTTTTACCAATGTTGAGACAACAGTTTTCTTACAGGTAGTTTTATTTATTTCTTTTTCAAATGTAATACGTATTGTCAGAATTGTTTCAACAAAGTATGATTTTAGTCAAAAAACGCGCTTCAGGTAGAACATCGCTAAAAGATTTTTTAAAAAAAATTAAACGTGGCATCATGAAATTAAACTTAGGCTTGGTGCAAAATTTGGCTACATGTGTAAGCACATTGTTCTCATATTTTGGTTTTAACTGGAGCCTATGTATTTTAAATACACAATAATAAAAAAACCGTCGTTGTAAAAACGCAACTTGCAATCATTGTACTTTTCCCTATCCATTTTCTTAAACTATTATATTTGTAAGAATATTCTATACTATAAACTCCCAACAACAACTTACTTAGAATGCAGTGTTATGAATTGAGATATTTACTCTTTGAATCTAAAAATACCTTAATATTAAAATGTATGGTCGTTAAAACAAAAAATTCACGGTATTTGTAATTAAATACTACAAGTAGTGCCAAAGTTAAAGTTCAGCTTTACGAGCGCACACGTGATCTGAGCTTGAATTTGGGTACTATCTCAAGGGACATTTTCTTTTCTCGCCAAGAGTGCGGGGCCACCGCAGAGTCACACACTCGGAAGATCTGACACGTTATCTGAGGTCAGGAAAGTACCGATCGGAACAAAAATCTCCCTGACCATCAGTGCGGGTTACCGTGCCAGCGCCACCCTGCACTTCTGGCGAAAAAAAGAACATCTTTCGAGATAGTACTTAATTTAAGCTAGATCACGTGAGCTTGTAAATGTTAACTTCAACTGTTTATATTTATAATACGAACGTATGTATCTTCCTACTTGTATAGCCTATAGTACTATATATATATAACTAATAGTAGATAGGGACAGTGTGGTCTCTGGATAATACCAAAGTACTCATTCACAAATGTAAACAATCTTCTTCAAAACGTTCATTGTTTTTAACGTAGTTCGGTATAAAATGAAATGAAAATATTTTTCCTGAAGTGAATAAAGCACTTAAGTAATAAAGGTGGGAAAAAACAAATTAGTAAACAATACAGTATACTGCGAAGATATTTATGTCTCACGTTATGAAGTTATTTTGCGGGATTGGGAGGTTTGATAAGGCATTAAACATTTGGGTTAATCTGTAAAATGGTCCGTGTCGTCTTCATAACAAAGCGGCAAAGGGTGCACCAATGTTTTTGAATGCGAATTGTTGAGCTAAGATGATTGATGAAAATATAAAAATGGGGTGGCTTTGCGCTGCGCGTGAACACTAGGTGGAGTTCTTTCCCTTTAAACCAGAAAAGTAAAACCGTTTTAGTGACTTATTTACCACAATCAAGATAGATTATGGGCCATGACGTGTATAGGCTACTGTACTAGACGCCAGAGTGCATGAGTGTTTTAGATGAATCAGGTAAAATCTGTCTTTCGGGTCTTTCTGAGCGTAGCTGTAACCAAAAGAATCATGGAAGTCATCAACAAATCAAAATATACCCCAGACTGTAAAGACATGCTGGAAGGTATTTTCAAACATGATGATATCATTTGTATTTTGTTGTTGGTAAACTTGAAACTTGTGATGAAATAAACAAAATATTTGTGTGCATATTCTAAATAATTCAAATTATACAAAAAAACACTACCACTAAGAATAAGTATGTTAGCCTAAATTTAAAAACAGACAATAAAATTTGTGTAATGGAACGAAGAGATATTCTTTGTTAGTATAACCTAAAAATCAATAATTGTACGAGTAGTTACTGAATTTTCTACAAACATGAATCCTCACATTTGTGTAGAATAAACATTAAATAAACGTCAATAACCGACAAAAAAAATAAACTATAAAGTTTCAATGTTATACTATCAATTAAAACAAAGTGAAAAGATAACAAACAACAAAAACTTTGTGAACAAAACTACTGCATGCAAAAATTATACCCGCACTTATGAAGTAGAGTGCAAAATGTGTAATTTGTATTAAAACATTTTTTATGAGTCGTGTCAAAAATAAAGTTTAAGCTGCCCTGGTATACAATTTTTAAATAAAATATCATCAAGTAATGAATAATAGTTGAAACGAATTCGGTCCAATATCAATCCATTGCTCCATTATCTTTTTAAAATTATGCTCAGTTTAACAACTTGTAGCCAATATGGTTAAACGTTAATAAAACTATGTATTTAAGAATGCAACGTACCCTTAATTTACTCCTCCAATTATTATCTTTGTTAAATATGCAATTTGAAATCCAAGGATACTACTTTTAATAAACCAATAAAATAAAATAATTTTCAATTAGTAGAACGTTCTAAATGTCCTAACCGTTGCTTCAAAAATAGATGTTCGTGGGACAATTTATGTCATGTACTTGGTGTTTGTTTATAAAATAATTTTGCTGTTAAAAAAAAAAAAAACAATCTGATAGGTTTAGAATTATGATTCCAAGGACATTCGATACAACTTTTTAGGTAGAGTTAATATGAAACACAGTATCAATTTGTATATTTATGCAATAATAATAACAATTAATATTAGCTTCAAGTATTGAAGACCGTGATTTGAACAAGCAACGTATGATAGTTGTAAGTCATTTGAAATGTTTATAAAACAATCTTTACGATGTATTAATGCACGAGTAGATAAATTAAAGAACTCACCAATAGAAACGCCTTTTGCATCACATCGTCCACCCATCCGATAACCATATCTGCTCCAACAGTCGAACCGTCCTGGGAAAATCCTACACCCACATATCCTAACGTCCTAGCTTCCACTTGGAACACTATGCGATCAGTTTTGGGAGTCCATGACAGGCGCACGTCTCCGTCACTATCCAAGTCCACACACGATCTCCACCTGAAGTTATCCAAACTGGAGTGACCAGAAGAGATAAGGAGAGCCCACACGATACACGCAGAGATCACAGTAACACGCCGGAGACAGAACATCTCGCCGTTCGCCGCTTACGGATACTGAGTGTGAATAGGAGGAACAGAAGCGGAGCCAGAGCCGACCCTTGCGGCACACCTGGCGGCCGGAGGAGGGGCGCCCAACTGCCTTCCGTCCTTGCTTTGTCAATTATTCAAATACTTTTGGCGCGTTTTATTGTGATGCATAAACATCCTTGATATAGATGCGAGATGCGCAGTCCGGTTCTACCTGTAGCCTGTTGCCACGACAGTAAAATATGCTCCGATGGCATGTGCAGTCAAGTAAACCTAACCTGTACATTACTTCATAGTACTTCTAGAAGTGAATTGTGGCAGTTCACGACTATCTGTAACAAAACGAGCACAGGATGACTATAACAGCGAGGCATTTCCGGACACTCGAGAAATCGCTAATGAACATACTTCCCGTCTAACCTGTTGTGGAATGAGAAGACATAGACCTATATACAAGCTTTCAAAAAAGTTTCTCAAAATATTAATTCATATTGATTTAGTAACGTAATAGTTTCAATAAAAAAAAAATACAATTTAACTTTTTACCACAAAAATATTGTCACTAAAAATGAAAAAGAGTCACTATAGTATCAAATACTGGTTGCTCAGGCAGTTGGAACCAAAACTGGGTCTACCTGGAAATGTAAAATAATTTTTTTTAATTATTTTGCCGTAATTGTGGTCGTTGAATTCGTATTTATTATTTAAAACGTGTAAAGGATAAAACATCCAGTTTATAAAAACATTCCTCTGACTCTAAAAGTAATCCTCTTCTAAATAGGAGTATTTTAAACATAAATTGAACAACTTAATTCTTAATTGGTTTTATCTATGTATATTAGTTATTCATAATGACGTTTCATTTACTGAAAAAATGCTGAAAAATGTTACACATCATATACCGTACTTGAATCCTTACTGTATATTTTATACATATCGAATTGTATTAATTAATATTTAAGTAACATAATACGAAAAGGTACTTTTCCAGTGTTAAATGCACGTAGGAATACCCTGAAGATATTTTATTTTTATATTTGTCAAACCATTCAGACAGATTGGTTTCGTTTACTGTAGCCTGAATAAGAATTCAAATTCGTTCTTGAAGAAAATGAATTTAACACTATCACCCCCATCGTTCAGTGTTTTCATGTAACACGTCTCAATTCAGACCCTGGCAGGAACATTGTATTGTATGAAGAAGACAGCAGGAAAATGGACCATCACCTGTAAAAACAATGGTGCACAATCTTTAATTGTCAAATAGTCATTAAACAAAATTAAACTAGTAAGTCTATAAAATGGCTTATGTAATACTATTTTTATATGATTTTTGAAAATAGAAATTTAAATGTTATTTTGTTTTAGGTTTTGAATGATTTCATTAACTAAACAGAAAAAGGTGATAAACCGTTGACCTACCACGCGTACCTATAATTTTGAATACGTTACTGCACAATGGGCCGTAAAAAGTAAAGAAATCTCTTTCATATAAAACCATTAATCAGTCACGAAATTTAAATCAAAAGATTTGTGTTCCTTTGCAATAAGTAAATGTGTTTTTTTAGAGTGTGCAATTAATTTTAACAGTGAGTTAGGTCTAAGTTATTTATTTCTAAAGTTGTGTTATTCTATTTTTCTGTTTTAGTAGATTGATGTTATATTTTCACTCTGTCGTGCTAGTAACTAGGGAGTGGAGTTGAAGGGTCAGGTAGTCACACGCACACACATACACACGTGAGCAGAGGGTTGAGTCCAGCCCGGCATCTTCCGTTTTCCTTCTTGTGTCATTCATTAACAATTTGGACTTATGAAAAGCAATACTCTGGGACAATTTCGATGTATTATACGTTGTTTGGTATAATTTTTCTTAATATGATGTTTACAGTCTATAAATACTACTCACTTTAAGATAACAGTACAAATAACAACGTACAATAACGTAGTTTCAATCGTCGCTAGCACAATCTGCACAATCTATAAGTTAGACCATAGTTTTGCCATTGCTTGCGGTTTGATTGAGGAACTGCATTAGGTGACTAACAGGGTCTTAATTCCATAAGTGCGGGTGGTTTTATTTCCTCTACTTGCGTGAGTGAGTGTGTTTGTGGGGTGGGAGGTCTGCGTGTGTGTGGATGTGAAACTATATGGGCCTAACCGCAATACCTATTTGCTAATACTACAGTAGACCTTATTATCCGATCAATTAAAAAAGATTACAGTTATTAAAATATTGTAATATGGTAATATTTACTATTTTCACTATAATACCAATTCAAAATATCAATTTTGGACTAACGTGTGCGCTTACAATTTGACTTTTTTGTTCAGACGAGGATTATAAAAGGTTTGTGCGGCAGGCGAGACATTAGACCCTAGGTGCCTCAACGTAGCTAGGCGGCCGGTGTAGTTAGTGTACATAGCAATGGCAAAAATATGGTCTAACTTATACTGCAGATTGTGCTAGCGAGGATTACGTAATGCACTGGAAATATTATATAAGCATGTTATAAAACAACTTAATAGACTATGAATGTAAAGTATCTACTCTAAACTATATTTCTTGACATTGTGGCATGGCATGTTTACAGGTAGCTGAAAGAAAAAAACAGAGAGAGACAAGCACTAACATGAAGAAAGCCGTATTATCCAAGTCTAGAATCCGAGGTACAAGTGAGAGCGGCTCGTGTCCATTCCAGAGGACATACAAAATGACGAACAACTCACATATGAGAGCCGAGGAAACCCACAAGTGCGGCGAGCACGAATTGTATTGATAAGCGATGCTCTACTGAGATATATAAATTGATATTATTCCTATTCTGAAAGCTCAGTGAAAGACATTTAGTTGTTACTATCAAGCTTATTCTATGCTTTCAAGACTATAATGTAAATAAATTGAAAATTGTGATTAAATTAATTAAAACAATGTTTGTGCTGTTATAAAAGAATAATAATAATAATAAGTAATACAATTTGTTTGCTCTAATCCAACTTTAGGGCCCCTTGGATTTTCGAAACAGACAGTTCACAGAAATGAGAACTACATTCTTTATAAAATCATTGTAGTACTTAATGGAAATGTATTTAAAATCAGTTCGTTTTTTGGATTGATAAATTTGATTTAAACAACACAAAACATATAAACATAACTTTCGTGTCATGTACATCAATAGTTTCAAAAGTCCTGTAGGAAATTTTATTGCATTGTACAATATGACTGGAATAGATTTGACTTTGGGAATTCTAGCTCACTCTTAGTTGCAACACTACACTTATGTAGGTTAAAATCTAGTTCAAAATACTATAACCTATGGTGTACAAATTCTACTGAAATAACCCCAAATATCTGTTTTATGTACCATCAATGTATCTACGGCGTGCTTCTAAGCAATTTATTGCAAAATCTAAATACAATTATTGGCAAATCTCTGAAAAGTTGATAAAAAAATCTGAAGTAAACCATTGTAACATTTTTTACTAAAAATATTGAAATAAACTAAAGATTAATTGACATTATTTCAA
Source organism: Homalodisca vitripennis (assembly GCF_021130785.1). Classification (NCBI taxonomy): domain Eukaryota; kingdom Metazoa; phylum Arthropoda; class Insecta; order Hemiptera; family Cicadellidae; genus Homalodisca; species Homalodisca vitripennis. The sequence continues at coordinate 112,791,464 of NC_060211.1, read as the reverse complement.
AAATTGATGGAAATAATTAATGAAAAATCTTCTACGCCACTTAACTGTGCCATATTCTTGATCTTTAATTATCATTTTCCAGTGATAAGTAAATCATGTTACCCCTTTTAATAATTTATTTAATAATTTTTTCCATCTAAGACAGTAAAAAATCTATTAAGCAAATGTACTTAAAATCCTTCTAACTCTGCAATGATTGTAAACCCAAATTAATCTCTAATTTTCTCTAAAATTACAATGTTATACTTTTTTCTTATAATTAATTACATTTCTTATAGTCGTATACTACATTGAACTCTTCTAAGTCCACTGTTTTTATACTACCAAACATTTTTAGAACAATACCGGAACTATACGCTCTATAATGCGAGTTATCAACTCTTATACATCAATTAGTTAGTCAAATATTTAAAATATGATTCGAATCAGTGAAAAACTGATAGGAATGTTGTTAAATCTGTTTCAATTCAATAACATATGTACCTAATATAAATGTCAAATTTGTTTCGAACAGATAAAAACCTCTTAAAAATATTGTCAAATCTGTTTAGGATCGATGTAATATTTAATGGGAATGTTGTCAAATCTATTTCAAATCAATACAACATCTAATGGAAATGTCAACTTTATTTCAAATTGTCGTAACTTATAATGGAAATGTTGTCAAATCTGTTTCGAACCAACATACAATCTAATTGAAATGATGTCAAATATTTTTGGAATAAATAAAAAATATATTAATAATTTGTTAAACCAGCTCCGAATCAATATAAGATCTAATAGAAGTGTTGTTTGTCAAATCTGTTTGGAATCAATGAAAAAATTTTGTGAATGTTATCAAACCTGCTCCAAATTAATGTAAAATCTAATGGAAATACAGTATTTTTTAATTCTATGGTGATAGTACATTGTTCTCAGATTTGTTGTTGATAAAATTGTTGTCAAATGCTATGCTGATGAAATAATTGTTGTCACATTCTATGCTGATAAAATAATTGTTATAAAATACTTGGCTGATCACTGACAAACGAAACATTTTATGGTCCTTCTTGTAGTTAAGAAACACTATGATAGTCATTATAACTCTACTAAGTATCTGAAGAATAAGGAAATAAAAGAACATAAACTCAATAATTAAAGAAATTGGGTGAGAGAAAATAACATTTTCAACTATGAAAATAAAAAAAAAATTAAAATCTTAGAGAATTATAAATATCTTTTAAAATATGTTCTATTATTGAAAGGGAGAAAAATATTACAGAATTTGGAAAACGTCTTGTATAAATAAAAGTCGTTTCGATCGATATTCTAACAATGAAAATAATAAGAAAAATCATACAATTTTGGAATAATAGAAATGTTTGTTGAAAGTGAATACAAATTCTGTTTGGAATAATAAAACAAATATCTTGACTAAATCAAAATTCTCTCTAAAATTATTTAGAATTGTGTTTTTACTAATACAAATTCTGGAAACTGAACGTTTTATTCCGACCGCGTTAAGGTTGTTTCCAGTCTATACGTCTGTTAAAATGAAATACAATTCTATTTCGAATAGACAAAAATTCATATTATTAAAAATTTTATAAAAATATGTTTAGAGTTTTAAAATCTGTTTTAATCCATAACCGTATTTTGAGTTAATATTATGTAGTTATATAGCCGTCCACTAGTAATGTTTTGTACTTGATTAGAATCTACATTGACTGTACGTACTATTGATAATTTTTTTACAATTTATATTTTTTCGTCTTCTTTGTCTAATGTAAATGAATTTGGTTCTTTATTTTATAAAATATTAACAGAGTTTAGACTATTTTAAACTGTATTTTTCTACAAATTTATTCATCAACTGAGAGATTGCATAAATTTTCTCTTACATTCTTAAATTTTAACTCTCCATTTTTTTAAATAATAAGGTTTTTCTGTATTTTTCTATTTTTATTTTTGACTTTGTAATAAATTCATTGCGCTTTCCATTTATTTAGGAAAAATTTATATGCTTTACAATTTCTTAATAATATAATATAAATAATGTTTACATTTTGTTAACAATAACATTCCAACAAGAGTTTAAAAAATGTAATTAGAGAAACTCAAGAATCTTTTAACGATTATTACAAATCCTCAGTGGCAACATAAACGTAAACATTGACAACGTGGACACGAAAAAATGTAAAACGCGAACGTAGAGAATTATCACTTGATTTTCCCCTCTTTTTCCAAATTTCACATTTATATACAGCACCATCACATATTAATTCCTTTAATCTTTTCAATTACTCAAATCACCTTCATTTCAGTTTACAGGTAGATCTAACTCCAGGCAAGTGGTTACTTCAACCATTCTCATTTTAATGAATCTCTCCACCAACTTTCGCTTTAGTAATACCATTATGGTTTTCATGATACAGCAGCAATCTTTTTTGAGGGTGTTCCACAACAGTGTTCTCGCCAACGAACCCAAGGACAGTCTTTTTGATAGTATCATGTTCTTTGCAACTCTTAGTATCACACTCCTCTAATGATACTATTCCCTGATCAGGCTAGGAAGATGTCATGAACAGGTCTCATTTTCTTGTAGCCATGTTAAAAACAGAGCTAAATGCAACAACGATAAACGCGAGGTCACATTTTCCGTGTTTTTAACGCGGGGAGAAAAACAAACGCAGCATCAAAAACAAAGCCATCTGTGCTGCCAAAACCTATACTTCCCGGAATCATTCGTGCTTAAATATTCTGAAATTTGTATATGTTATCTTACTATAATACATTGTAGAGGATTTTTTTGTACTTCTCCAGAGTTACGGCGTAGATGTGGTATAGCCAAACATTATTAAATGCTTAAGACTTCGATAACAGTAATATTTAATTAAACATTGAAAGAGCCATTGTTGCCACATCTGGATAAAGAACAAACCGTGGAAAATATGTACGTTTCATAAAAAAATAGTTTTTTTATTGTCCATAAAATCCATTAAACGTGATTTCAATCGGTTTTCAGTCGTAGTAGGTAAGTTCAAAAGTTTGTCCAGTTTTTAAACCAGTAACAACATTGTTATATTTGATCACTAAGTTAGATGCTACTAAGACAAATATTTATTCAGAATTACAATATTGTAATTTTTACCGTTTCTGAGTTGTGCATTTTGAAATGAAACATACATACAATCTACAAGTATACAGTGTATGCCATATAGGGTAAACCATACAGTCATTGGCACTAGTACAGTCATTGGCACTTTGTAATTTATTTTGTTCATTACAAGATTTAGGTTGGCAGCATTGAATGCCAACATAGTTCATTAGATACTCTTAACAGTTCTCCCCAATTGGTATTGTGATGTTTGCAGATAGACTGCACGTGGTGTCTGGAAAAATTATTTTTAGTATAGGTAAGCTTTTTTCTGTTGATCTTCTTGTGAATTCCTTTAGAGTTGCTTTCTCTGTACTATGTTATTTTCCCTTTGATAAGATAAATCTTTGCAACTAAGACAATGATAGCTGTAATGTAGAAGGAGTTGAAACCATTTTTGATAGGTTTTAAGTTAAATAACCTCAAAAATCAAACCTGCAAAGGGGGTGCCAATGACTGTATGTTTAAAAATTATGAAATATAGTCATCGGCAGGGAGTGCCAATGACTATGTATTTAAAGAGATTGTTTATTTTAAGCCAAAATAACATCTTTCGAAGTATAAAAACAATGGGCTTTTTATGAATATTGTTATTGTTTAACAACTCAATTTGAAACAGTCATTGGCACACATATATATTTCTCGTTGGCATGCCAATCACTGTAACCTAGCAGTGATTGGCACACTATGTCAATGTATAGATATTGGCATGCCAATAAATAACTTTTTTCTTTTCAGATCACCAACGGAGTTCAAATTATGCCTAAATTCTCTTACAAAGCCGATTCTCTTGAGGCAGCTTTACAAGATGTTAGAAATGGAATGACCAAAAAGGCTGCAGCAAAAAAGCATGGTGTTCCTCGGTCAACTATTCAGTTTCGGCTTAGTGACAAGTTTTCAAAAACACAACTTGGTCCTCCACCTGTACTGACGAAGGAAGAAGAGGATACACTTGAAAAATGGATCAATGACTGCTGTCGGAAAGGTTTCCCACGACGGAAAGAAGATTTGCAACTGAGCGTTCAAGAATTCTTAATACAAAATGAAAGACCTAATCCTTTTAAAAAACAATCTTCCAGGCCTCGGTTGGTATCAAGCATTTTTAAAAAGGCACCCTAACCTATCCTTAAGGACTCCCGAAGGAGTAAACTTTCTGCAAGCTCATGCGTCAGCGAAAACGATATTAAAAATTGGTTTTAAAACTATAGAAGACATTTTGAAAGAAGAAAATGCGGTGGACGTTTTGAAAGACCCGACTCGTGTTTTTAATGGCGATGAGACAAATTTCCTACTGTGTCCAAAGGGTTCTAAAGTTTTAGCTCCCACAGGATCAAAAAAATGTTTATGAAATTGACAAGGGAAATTCAAAAGCCGCCATTTACTGTGATGTTTTCTTTTTCTGCTTGTGGGCGAATTGTTCCACCGATGTTAATCTATCCGTACCATAGATTACCATCAACAATTGTAAATTCTGTACCAGACTCTTGGGGTATTGGTTCATTCGAACACTGGATGGATGAAATTCCGAAGTCTTTTATGAGTACATCGGTAATGTTTTTTAATGCACACCTTGAAAAAAACAATATCACACGGCCAGTTATCCTTTTTGTAGATGGGCATAAGAGCCATCTTTCCTATCAGCTAAGCCAACTGTGTTCTGAGTTGCAAAATAATACTGATAGCCCTATACCCAAACGCTACCAGAATAATGCAGCCAGCAGATGTTGCTGCATTTAGACCAATCAAGTCAGGCTGGAAAAAGGCAGTGTTTAATTGGCGTAGTAACCACCCGACAGACGCTTTAACTAAGGAGAATGTTGCACCAATCCCTGAAACATGTAGTGGACGAGGTCAAAGCCTCAAACACTTACTAACGGATTTAGAGCTGTGGCTTGTTTCCTTGGAACTGCAACTCAATTTGACTATACAAAGTGTCTTGGTAAAACCCAAATGAAAATTGTACCATTAAGCGGTAAAGATGTAGTTACCCTTGGGATCAATTCGAAGGGATTGTAGGAGACGAAATGATAGAAAAATTCCGCAATATAGAGAAAGTTGTGTCGGAAAATAATGAACCTCCACTGTTTTTCACACTATATCGAGTGTGGGAGGAGTTTTCCAGAAATAAGCAACCTCAAAAATTTGGTTCGCCACATGCTGTCATGGAACTAAATCCACACTCTCCAAAAAACTGTCACTGATGTATGTGTGCCAGATAGGCCTATTGTCAAAGATGCCACACAACTGATGTTACAAAAACAACAAAACTATGATCCTGAAATTAATTTACCTGCAACCAGATGTCAGTGCCAATGCATTAAAAAATGACACCACATATCTTCAACAATCAAAATGTGAAACAATGTACAACAATGTAAATGTAAAACTTGACCATAACTATACAACACCCGAGAAAAAGTTAAGTGAAGGTTCACGTGTTGCGCTACATGCTTCACAAGGCATTTGCCCAAGCATCTGGAAGCAGTGGGTCCAGCTTTGGCTGATGTTCTCGTGTGGCCCGAAACTCCAACCAGAAAAGGCAAAAAGAAAAACAGAAAGAGTACCTTACGTTGTTTCTTCGAAGAAATGGAAAATAATTTATGAAGAAAAGGAAGAAAAAAAGGCAAAAGAAGAAAGAGCCAAGGCAGAAAGGAAAAGACTACGAGAAGAAAAAGAAGTTAAGTAAAGCCCAGAAAGGAAAACTCTACTAAACAACATAGTAAGATTTCTGTTAAGAAGAAAAATTATGAAGATCAATTATGTGGGAAAGTCAAAGTTGAAAAAGTCAATTGATGTTGATAACGGACCGTCTGTATCACATAAGCCTAAGTCTGTGGGGAAAAAAGTTGTTTCCTGTAACAAAAAATGGATTGTGCTACAGTTTGTGGGACTAACTTCAAAGACGAAGAAGTCTCCCAACCTGTTGAATGTGACATGTGTGATAGACTGTATCATATAAAATGTATACAAAACAGAGAGGACCTTGATCAACATGATCCTGTGTTTGTATGCAACATCTGTTTGGACTTTGGAAATGAAATTGCCAACGAATTAAACATTTAATGGTTTTATTAAGATGTTGTAGAAGGGCAAACTATTATTGTCTAGTTTATTTTGAATTTTAACGTCACAATATAGGCTATAGAAGTAATATTTTTTTTTAAACTTTCTACTTATGCAATCATAATTATTGTATTCAATAGTTGTATATACACATTATACATTTTAGAGTAAGTTGTGTGCATGATTTCATTGCCTCACTCTTATTTTAGCAAAATATGAAAGTGTGCCAATGACTGTCAAACAGAATGCCAATAACTGTGAATTAGGTGCCCAATCACTATAATTATGTAACATAATAACAAAATAAATATTTTCCACTTCCAATAACATAAATATTTACTTTTTAAATTTATTGTGAATGTAAAAAGAAAGTATAAAGCCAAAAAACCAATCAATATTAACAAAATATATGTTTTCATGTGTCTGAGAACAAAATATTGAACAGACGTAAGGAATAGCATCTTAAAGTGCCAATGACTGTATAGTTTAACCTATTACAATACACACCGAACACCCGCATGTTTATCATAATATTTATTCATTCATTTACTTCAAGTAACGGCAATATTTTTCTAACATGGCTAAAGGATTATTATATTTAAGTGCACAAAGTAAAAACAGCAAACACACAATAGAAAAAGTCTATAACAAACTATTTATATACGCAAAAGACAAATACCACTTACTGGCCCATCACGAAATCTCAGAACTTAGAATGGATATGCATGGAACTTGCACATACCTTTTAGGCGCTCACCAAGAAACTGCTTAAAAAAATTAGCAGTCTAACAGCAGAAATCCGGTAAAAGCAGCAATTTTGTAAGAAGTAATTTGGCACATAAATTATTAAAACACTAAAATTACCACTTTTTTTCTTTTGAGTTTGCAATGAAAATAGAATAGTAGAAGGAAATATGTTATTGTTCAATAATGTTTCAAACGTAGTAATAAATTATCAACATTTTTTAAATTATATTAACGTATATCCAACAATTAAAATTATGAAAGCCTATGAACAACAAACAATTCTGATAAGTTATCAAATTAGCGGTTTACAAGATAGGACCCCAACACGAATTTAAAATGATTATTGTCGTGACAGTTCTTTATGGAGTCTGGAAAAGAAATAAATATATTTGGAAGAATAGGCCTGGCATCCATATGGGGATTGTGTGGGAGAAGTTTTATTCAAAAAGCTAGTTCAGTTATCTAAAATGTAGATGTAGTCTATTATTATACTAAATCCTCTATTCATAGTCTTAATCCAGTTTAACCTTATAGTTATTACATCATTTTATTAATTAAATTTAAAATGTTCAATACTTTTTATCATCATCAGTCTTTTTTCAATATAACATGAAGTTAATCGTTTTCTTTAATATATTTATAATAGCTGTTTCTTTCGTTAGCTCTTTGAAATTTGTTAACCATAATCACAACGTTTCAATTAGGCCTAACAACTGTTTTAGCATTGTATGCAATATCTTCTCATACACTGATACATAATCAAAGCCAAAATGATACATGAACACTATAGATACAATTAAAATTAATAAAAAAACCCGCTATATTATTCACGTGCATGAATAAAAGAAGAAGTTAATTACTTTACTTGTACGTGAAGTGCAACGGCGAAATTAGGACAGTATTATTCTTAATTTAATCCCAAAAATACGAATTACTATTAAAAAAAAAAAAAAACATAACACCAATCAACAAACTTATATTTGGCTTTATAATAGTCCCTGAGAAAGTATTGCATCCAATGTTAGAACTGTTGCCACTAGAAACATTGTGGTTGTGCGCTCTCTAGTGGCAAACGAAGGAAACAGTGATTGTAAGTGTATTACAGAAAGTTATTATACACGTGTGATATTGAGTACTCTGAAGATAGTAAAATATATTCGACATTTAAAATTTAATTTATAAAAATAATGTAATAATTATAAAATTAAAAGGATTGAAACTATGAATAAAAGCTATTAAAAGGATTGAAACTCAGAATAAAAGCTTTATTAAAGTAGTGTCATTAACACTTTAAGAACTGAACTAGCTTTGACAAACAAATGTTCTTCTACTGTATGCAATTCCCACATAGATGCAAGGAATATGCTATATGGGAAGTTAAATTATCTGGCCACTGTTATAATTATTCTAAAATTTGAAATAAAAACTAAAACTTAAGTATTAAACTGTGAAATAACAGATATTATACTGAAAAGAAAAATAAATATATTTTTAACTCGAAAATATTAGATACCGAAGCTTGAATAAGGGTAGAAAAATGATGAATGTAAAGGTACTTGATAGTATCTATATTTGAATCCACGAGATTGCCTGGCGCAGTGAGCTACGATGGAAAAACGGTAATTTATTCTCATGATCATCACAATTATTTTGCGATGTTTGGGAACATATCGACACTAACATAAAGGTTCCTGTCAACCCTACAGTTAGAAACCGCAAACGGCCGATCCGCAAGAAACAGGTTCCTAGTATATAATAAGTGAAAGAATCATCTAATACATAATGTACATAGAAAAATCGAAGATTTCTCATGAAAACATGCAAACTGAACACTTTTCAAAGTTTTTATTTCCAAGACACATCATACGAGGAATATGGCTCAGAAAGGAACTCTCTATTCTATCGCAGGAACTCTCAGATTGATTACATGCAGAAAATTAAGGCTTTTAATAGATTCGCGAAGCCCGAAGAGAAACACTAGTTCTACTATAGCTTTTCGCAGATTAGGAAAAGATTTAAGTCCTTCTCGAGAAGTTGGATTAGGACCTTAGTTATCGACATTCAAGCTTCAATCTTATTAATTAAGATAATCCTGAACGGTTTTAAATTTGGTAACATGATGAATCTGGTAAGATCTCCAGACAACTGAACCATATTCTTAAATTTTGCAGAATGTAAGTTTCAAGAATGAAATAGATGTCCATACAGATAAAAACCGCATTACCTGTCTTGACAGGCCTAGAGAAAATATAATCAGATTGAGATTACAAGAAAAGTCATATGAAACGTGAGCATCAAAGTTCCTAATATCATTGGACTTCATGACTTCAAATGACTTAATTAACTGCATCAATTGTCACGTCTCTGATAAAAAATAATAATTGATTGAATTCATAATCATTTGGTCCTTTGTTTACCAACAATTCATATTTCTGAAAATGCTTGCAAATTGTTAAGAAATAGCTTTAAAATGTTTCTTTTACTAAAAAAATCCAATAAACATATCTACTAAGCAAGTTTATGATTAAAAAATGCCTCGTGTTCTGTTTGTTAATCTACGCTCCAGACCTATCTCCTTCTTCGTAGACTAATGGTTATAGATAGTCTCGGCTCTCTAACTGAGTTCAAATCCCGGGGAGAGCCATTCATGTGTAGATATGATAGAATATTGTGAGGATTAATAAATACAGTATACTTCGGAGCCGCGTAGCGAACTCTGAGGTTTTAGAGAGAGAGAAAAAAAACTTATACACATTTCACTTATTTAACCTCCCCAACTGTGACATATTAATCTGGACTGATTCTCTTTCTGCCATCAAATCACTACAAAGTGCATGTGATGGCATAATAGGAGAAAACATGTCCCTAGAAATAATAAAACACTGTGTAGACTCCAAGAACAGAATAAGCTTTCAGCGGATACCTAGCCATGTGGGTTTGAAATATAATAAAATGGTTGACAAGCTCGCAAAAGTGGCAGTGGTGAATGACGTATCTGTTCAAGACATGACCCTTCCATTATCTGACTTCAAATCGTTCCAAAAGAGGAAGATACTTGAAGGGAAAAAACTTGTTGCTATGTACGTAAATTGCACTGTATGAATGAATGAGACTGTGGATCATTTACTAATGAAATTTCCACAATTTGACTATGCAAGGAACTCATGTTTCCAACAAATTAGAAGAATACCGGATGACGATACCCCAGAAAAACTCAAAAACAATTTTATCCAGTTTTGACGCAACATAATATAAAGAAATAAGTCGATTTCTGACAACCATAAAAAGAAACATACAGCCTAATTGAAGAATAATGATCGAAGGCAATCGCATATGAAATCAGTGCAATAATTTTTCTTGAGTGAAAATTGACTTCATGGTGTAATTCCAAATCTGCCGTAAGCCATTTAGATTATAAAAAACAAACGCCAGCTGTTGAAAATCAACATAACCTCAAAATGCTTGGTTACGTTCGTTACTGTCTCTACTGTTAAATTCAAATCAATTGAAATTTGTTGTGACTAAACAAATAACTGAGTTTAGGATATAGTTATAGATAAAATCTCTTCCTGAATAACCATTTATTTTATTAATTATTTTGTTGTATTGTGAAACTGCTTTTTATTCTAAATTGATAGTGAAGATCAAATGCTATGAACACAACAACGAAAATGATTCTGTGTAAGTTAAACTCCCCAACTATGGTAAGTGATTTAAAATTCATTTCAAATAGCTGATAGAATTAACTTTAGGATAATGTAAATATTTTTCTTTATGTTCTATATATTTTTTACATTATTTTTCATTTTGTAGCATACTCTGTATTTCATATTAATATACACATACTCTTTTTGAATGCAAAATTGTGTCTACGGGATCCAAAGTAAGGATTTTATATGCCAGTAATTCTGTGACAAGCTACAGTGTAATCTACTTAGAAATGAATCCAGCATCAACCCACTCCCTGTCTTATTTTTTTATAATGAGTAGCCTATTTGGGTGTTCTTGTTTTCTTACTGGAAGATATAGTGCTGTTACGTCTATGATGTTCTCCAATTCTTATTGGCTCTATATTATTCTCCCATATTTTGATATTTCTTTTGAAGTAGGCCTGAGTCTTGGTTCTTATTCATTTAAAAAATTCCCTCAGGATAGATGGTTGGATGCTGTTTATACAAAAGGTCAACAGTAATTTGCCTGGAATAGATACTCCAGCTCATGATAGTGTAAAAACGTTCATGATTACTTTTAGACTTTATATCAGAAGGGTAGGGTACGATAAGCGGACCCGGTTTTTTATATCGAAGAATGTAATCATCGATACCTAATATTCGCATCTCAAATCCTAGACTATCAATCGATATAAAAGTATCTATAGTCCTCAATAACAATCATATGTTTCAAATTAATATGGATTTAATATTTGCAGTGATGAAAAAAATTATTATAAGCAAAATTAGGAAAACTGAAGACGACCATATTTGCTCCTCTCACAGTTACAGTTGTTCTTTCCCACAAATTTCACAATGGGTTTTTCGGTACGAGTCCAACATGTTGAAGCCACGTAAAACATGTCTTATCATCTTTCAAAGCAATGTGTAGTTTTTTTTTAAATTGACTGCCATTTGTAATAATCAAATGTTACTTATACCTATGTAAGTTAATTGAAATATTACCTTACGTGTATTATTTGAAAGTGTTTACAGCTGTTGATATAGATTATTTGTTCAAAATAATTAATCAGTACCGATTGATTATATCGGTGGTTATGATTAAGTATTATCGTTTGCCAATTTCGATATAAAAAACCGGGTCCGCTTATCGTACCCTACCCTATGAGAAAATGTTGCCATGGTGGATCTCATATATTTAAATGCATGAGAGCATACCAAGAAGTTAAGATAAAAAGCACTCAATTTTCATAAAAACTTCCTGTACACTCAATTGAATTCACTGTTTATATGCTTCTCCCCAGAATTAACAGATTCTCCTATAATGGAAAAAGTAATCTGCACAAAGTTTCACATGGCTGCCGCAAAGTCCACAATCAGTCTCAGTGTTCAAGTATTATATTTTACAAAAGTTTCTTCATTGAATTGAGCAGATAAACAAAGTTGTGCTATAGAAACCTTGATAGTGTTCATAACTGTAATAATAGCTACTTTATCTGATTATCACCAATTGGTTTTAAAGCATAATACAGATATTGTATTAAAATAACAAAAACAATGTTGCATAATTTTTATTTATAAAAAACCCAAATGAAACATTTTTTACAATTAATTAACAATAACTTTTTCATGATTGCCATACCTACCCAAGCATGACAGTTATAATTGCATAAGTAATTCATATATTTTTTTTATTGCTAACCTTCATACAATTTCTACAATGTAAACTAACTTACCTTACCCTTATACTATACGTGACGGGTTAGGTAAGTTTTGATTATTTACTCTCAAATAAACAACAGTCAAATAAGAATAATCTACTTATCTATAACAGTAATGCATGGGTAGACTACGCATTCAAATGATTTAGAGTATAATAAGACATAAATACAATTTCAATATCAAACTATTTTCTACACAAGTTTTTACACATCATCCAAATATGATAAGGCTAAGGTTACCAATAGCATCAAGTACAAACCACAAGAACTCTTAAAAATAAACCCTCATTTTTCACTGGCCTAACTGTGACAGTATTCTATGACTAAAATATTTAATGATTTGAACAAAAGTGACTTTTATCATTGAACAGTGCAGTGCTGGTAGGATAGTTACTCTGTTTGAATTTAGATGTTTGTTTATATTTCTTTTATTGGATATATATAAATTACACATGCTTACGCCTATACTTTTTTATCCTACTAATATTATATTCTTTACTTGGTAATTTTAAAATGCCAAGGATCAGTTAAGTATTCTTTGTTTTTTATTATATTTTGTATATGTTTTTATGAATAAGGAGCTCAGATAAATAAGTTTTTGTGAGCCATTGATAATTTATAGATATTTAATGTAAATTAAGTTTTAACGAATGTGAAATATTTTGTTGCAGGGAATATCCATGCAATCAATGCACTCATATTTCCTGAAGAAGTCCCTCCATACTTCGGCTGTTTGTCACAAAATACAAGCAGGGCGATACAAGAAATCAGTCAAGGGAGACAAATCCCTCACATATGAAATGGCTATGAGGCCTGAAGCTATTGCTCATACAAAATCCTGGAATTCTTGGAATACAAGTGAGTGTGTAGCATAAGTATTAGTTATTATGTTGAATTACATTGTAGAGTTTTAGTTCACTAGTAATATCAAGTGAAGATGTTCACAAAAAAGTCCCCTGAAGCTGTGGTATCCCAGCGACAGCACTGTGCTGTGCTGAGCAATAAATTTCAAAATGTTATACTTACCCAGACAAGCTCTTCTTTGTGAAAGCCAATACCTAAGTTGAGACAGTGTGTTTTACCCTCTATGCGAAAAGTTCTGACCCTATTAATGAACTCTATTCTGACACTATAACATCCAGTTTTACACTAAATGGCTTTTGGGTATCAACTAGATACTAGAAGAAAAGGATCAGCACTTAGATGATACGGTACAGTAGGGTAATGTTGTAAGCCAGTAACAATCGTACATAATCGGTTTGTTTGACTTGGCAATGGAAACCACATCTTCGTATAAAATGAAAATAACTATAAAGAACTTTTTAGTGTGGTTTACTCGAAATGGCGCTAACTGGTCTTCGAGCACTCAACAAGAACCGTTGCACTGACCGTGAACTTGCAAAACCATGTCAACATCTATAAATGGTTGAAACTCAGCGCTTAATTGTGCATGCCACAGCTGAGATACATTAGTGCCGTAGCAATGGGGAAAGCCTGTTAGATGGAGTCACTTTGAGAGGTCTGATGGCTCCATAAACAAGGAAGAATCATCCGAGACAATTGTGGTTGAACCATTTGCCGAAACACTTTTGGCTGAACCAATATCCTTGTAACCTGTTTGGTTATCTACTTCATATGGTGGCATGGTACTTAGAGTGGTGGCCAAGATGTTGTGGTAGGATTTGACCATGTCTTTGTGCCTACAAAGTCATTTTGTCTACAGATAGAGTTTAGAGCATTTCAGCAACTCCATGAAGTATGTGATCGTACAGTACTCATTGAATTTAACCATTTAACAGATGTTTATGTTATCGCTCTCTGTCATCGTTAACTTTCTGTTATCAGTGTTTGTTGTAAACATTTGAATCAGCAAATGTCATTGCTTAATCTGTGCGCTCTACACATTAAAGTTAGTTATGCTGAGTAGACTGGGTCCAAAAAGGATTACCACTGTGCTATCAACAAAGTGTTTCATAATAGTACAGTATTTTTCTGTCTGTTTCCATCTTATTAAGATCTCATCAGATGAGTATAGGATGCAGATTACAGTGTTCATCTCACGATAGCTTCAAGATCTAAATGGAGTTCAAGAGGAAGGAGTGACGGAGTAAGAATCCTCAAATATAATCAATATTGAAAATATGTTGTTAGATATATTTCCAAGAAACAATAGACATATTTCGAATGGGAAACAGTTTACATGATTGTATATTTTATCAATAATGAATACTGACATGTTTCATATTAAATATATGACTTCAAACGTTTTGCAAGCCACCAATAACTCATAGCCAGTTTATATGATTTTTACAGAGCCAGGAATGCCTCTATGGTAGAGTAATTGCAGTAAGATTTAACACTGTGTGTGTGTGCATGTGCGTCTAATATAAAGATTTATTTTTATGTAATTAATGAAATGTTGTAATTTTAGGTAACTTGGTTGGTGGTCTGCGACCCTCAGAAACTGCGGTTGATGATGAGTTCATCCGGAGATTTGTAACAGGAACATGGCACAACCTGTTTCTGTCTGAAATAATCATCAAACGGCAACACAACTTAATAAGGGTAGCTGGTATTGTCCACCGAGGAATACCTGCACGGAAGATGTACTTTTTAATTGGCTACACGGAAGAACTTCTTAGTTACTGGCTGCAATGTCCACTGAAGTTGGAATTGCAAACTGTTGATGATAGAAAGGATGTTGTTTTTAAATATATATAAAATGTATTTACATTTTTGTATATTTATTTTGTTGTCTTTTTTGTAGTGATTAATAAAAATACAAAAACTACTAGTGGGTTGTAATTTTTTAATTTTGCAACTATATCATATTATTTTTTTCTATTATCTCCCATCCTCTTCACATGCCCCATCCACTGTATTCTTCTTCTTTCCATTGTCTCTTGCAGTGAACTTCAATCTTTCTCTGGTTATTTCGTTCCTTATTCTATCTCTACTTGTAGTCTTCTCTATCCCTCTTAAAAATCTCATTTCTGCAGCTTGCAATCTGCTTAAATCATTTTTAGTCCACGTCCACGTCTCTGCTCCATATAATAAAATAGGTTGGAAATAAGATTTATACATCAATACTTTTGATTCTTTCCCAATGTTCCAACTCCACACAATCTTCTTCACCACATTGAAAAACTTTCCACTCTTCCATATTCTGTTTCCTATCTCTTCTCTTATTGTGCCCCTGTCTGTTACGATACTTCCTAAATAACAGAAATTCTTCACCTTTTCAAGTCTTTTTCCTTCAACTAACACGTCTTTGTTATTTCCTTCCCTTCTCTCTACTTTCATTACTTTACATTTTTGTATGCTCATCTCTAAACCATATTTCTTCGCCACTTTTGCCCATTTGTTCAACTCTCGTTCTAACTCTTCTTCCCTATTTTCCCATATTATTATGTCATCCGCATATGCTATCGTCTTAAGTTCTTCTGCTCCTCTGTTTCCTTGTACTTCCAGAATAATTTCATCCATTATAATATTGAAAAGGAAAGGTGACAATATGCTTCCCTGCCTTACTCCTCTCTCTGTTTTAAAAGTTTCCGTATATTTTTCTTCAATTCTCACCCTGTTTTTACATATGCCGTACAGGTTCTTTATTCTTACTACTATTCCCTCACGCAATCCTCTCTTTCTCATACTCTCCCATATCCTTTCTCTCAGTACCTTATTGCAAGCCTTCTGTAGGTCTATAAAAGCTACCATTGTATCTTTTCCGTATTCCCACCTCTTTTCTAACACTTGTCTCATCACAAAAATAGCATCCACCATTGACCTACCTTTTCTAAAACCACATTGCTCCTCTCTTCCTGTTTCTTCCAGTACTGGTCTAATTTTCTGCAACAGTATTTTTTCATAAATTTTTTGTGTATGGCACAACAAAGTTATTCCCCTATAATTCTCGCATTTTTGCTTATTGCCTTTCTTAAAAATCGGCACTATTATTCCCATTTTCCAATCTTCTGGTATCTTCTTTTCCTTCCAAATCACTCTCATCACTCTGTACAACCATTGCATTCCTAATGGTCCCGCCGCCTTTATTATCTCAGCCGTCAGCTCGTCTATTCCCGCAGATTTCCCCTCTTTCATCTCTTTAACAGCTTTCTCCAATTCGCACATACTAAAATCCTCTTCATCTTCTGTCTCCTCTGTCATATCTCTTCTTTCCTCTTCATTTTCTGTTCCTTCCAGTAGTTCCTTAAAATACTCTTTCCATGTCTTCAAAACCTCTTTCTCCTCCCATTTGATTTCCCCTGAAACATCCACCACCTTAGTCAACATTTCTTTAGGTTTCGTCTTGTTCCTTATCACCCCATAAAAAAATCTTATTTCCTTGGAAGGAGGAAAGAGGAAGAAGACCAAGAGGAAGACCGAGAGGAAGATGGGAGGACCAAGTGTGGAAAGACATAGAGAGAAGGGGACTACAGAAAATGCAGGTGGAGGAAGAGGAGACCTAGAATGACAGACAAAAGTGGAGGAGGCTGTGTACGACCACCCGTGATAACGGAAACGTCGGATGATGATGATGATGATGATGATCATATTATTATATTAACAATTGTTTGGAAAAAAGTAAAACACTGATCTATATTTTATATATCAATTTTTTAAATCTAGAAAATTGATACCAAGATTTAAAAACATCTTTGAGGTAACCCAAATTAATAATAAAAATCAGTTATTTTAAAATGAATATTTATTAAAATGAGGTATGTTCACAAGTTATCCTAGGTAACATACACTCATCCTTTCCATGCCTAGATGGTTGAACATATTTATCAATTTTATAAAAGTGTTCTCATGAACAATAACGATCTGCAACTGAACGTTGTATATTTCTTTAGTAATTTTTTATAGAATACAATTGTAGAAACTTTAAAAAATACAAAAAAATTGTTGGAACAGTTAAATTATAAAATGTGCCAAAAATTTTTCTGAAATACAAAGAAATCCAATTTAATTAGATTACATGGTGGTAATTAGATACATCCAATAAAAAGATTACATGGTTTTTCACATATAGTATATATGAACATATATGATCTCTCGCGCTTCGGTGTCTATCTGCCTATTTATGATTTTTTGTTTTGTTTTAAAAGTCATGTCTTAAAAATTCTTAATGTGGATAACTTAAAAATTTGCAGTTATCTTAAGCTAATCGCAGGGATATTAACAACAAATTAAATAATACCTTTTTCCAGTCCTAATTGGGGGCATTTAAAAGTGTTCATCATTAAATACTTTGACAACTGTTCAAGTCTTACGAGAATCTTCCAGAATATTGTTTTGTTATATATTTAAAGACAGATCCAACAATATTATTTATTTAAAGTGATTAAAAAAAATAAAAGAGTTGCAGTTATTTTAGTAAGAAACAGCTAACAAAATAACTATTTAAAAATATTGAAAGAATTCATAAAAAAACATCAGATGTTTTGATTTTTGTTCTGGAATATGTACTAAACATAGATTTTTATCATAAAAAAAAAATATTTTATAATTTTTACCAACATGTCCTAATTACGCATTCTATCACTGCATACACTCATTAGTGATTATTGCTTGGAAGTTGCATTGCCATATTGAATTTTTGTTGACATAATGTTGTGCATTATTACTGAATAAACAATGTATCACAGAAACCGTAAAACATTCCAATTTAGGTTTGAATCTAAAGATGATACAAAAAACTACTATAAACTAGTTGCTTGCTAGATCTAGAGTTAAGATGATACTGTAATATATAGAATATTCTATTGAAGCTAAGAGAGGAGGAGAATTTTACTTCTAGGTCCTTATTATCATAACTTCTTTGAAAAGAAATGTTATTAAGAAAATAATTAAAGAGTATTATAGTATCATGGTTGAGACTCATAAAGTTAGTTGGTTTTACACCATCTCTCAATGCTATACTGGAATGTAGGCATTGACAGTCTGCCATTGATTTAATTCTGAGATGTAGCTTTACATCATACAGTGAATCTAAAAATACTGCTGATAAACAAAATAAAGAGCAAGCTTTGCATACCTGAAATCCAAAATCTTATATTTATTTTAAGTCATATTTTTACAGTGACTGTAACTTAAGTAACTGTTTATTAAAATAAAGATGAAATATTTAACTGATTAAAATCCCTTTTTAAAACAAAAAGATAAAATCATAGAACTTACCATCATTGACCCACGCTGGGGAAGCTGTGACCTTTCGATTCAGCTATGCCATGTAGTCAGAATTATAATATGCGTTACACAAATACAGCGGTTAAAGTGTTAATAAAATTCAACATGCAACCATATTATATTCAGCTGAAACAAGACATATAAAACAAAAATGAAAACTGACAAAGGCTCCATTGAAAATAATAAAATAGAAGCAACAAAAAAGTAAAATAGTTTGAAAAAACTGAATAATTCGTATGTCTAGGTTGACTGACGTAGTAAGTTTGTTTAGTTCATAAACATACTAAGTTTATTTCATCTAATTATTAACACATCTACATCTTAGGACTAAACAGAAAAGTATTTTAGAAATTTTCAGGTCATTTAGAACGATGTAGTTGTCATTTTTTACATCTTGAATAGTCTACTTGTGAACACAACAATTACCATAATTTCTTAGTTGATTCAAACAAAACTATGTTCAGAGATAATGCGTATAGTCAGCTTGGATAAGTTTGTTAGCAGTATTAACCAATAAAAATTTTTTAGATAGTGGTAATTAAAATTTGTGAAAACGTTTTAATTTAAATATTTTGCAGCAAAACTCCAAAATATTCGTTTTTTATATTAAGCAATTTAAAACAACTTTTATTTCTGAAATTTGTTTAATATTTCTTAAAAATTTCAAACTTTAACCTTTCTTAGTTTTAATAATAAATGGTTATATATCAATTATTAGACCTTGTAGAGCAAATTAGAGGCAAGGTGTAGAATTCTCAAGTCATTTTTAACATTATAATATACATTTTGTAATGTATTGGCATAAACAAATTCATTTAGAGCTTTTTAAATTCAAAATTGTTTTGTAAGTAGCATTTGAGCATACACTTTACCAAAACCCAGTTAGCTCTGAAATGTAGTATCTTGTATTCAATCTTAGCTTTTAAATGATATTTTATAAAAATACTTTCTTTTTTTTAATACTCTCTTATTTTATAAAAAAAAACCTCTTTACAAGAGTTTACATATCAGTTTATTATGATTTTATAAAACACAAATTGACAACTGGATATTATCAGTAATTAACCAACAAAACCGATTTATCTTATCATGTTTACAATAATCAATCAGCTTACATTCTTTACATTCCATGCCAAATTCTAAAAATTGCACCTACAATTTTGTATCAGAACCCTCATACTCTTTAATTAGTGTACGTTAGGAAAGTTGAGTGGTGGATTGCTCTGTGATTTATTTTAGTAATGGCTGCCCAATAATATGCCTGTGTGACTTATACAACCTGTAGAAAATGATGACTGGCAGGGTGCAAAGCTTTGTATCTGTATATAATTCATCACAGTAAAGAATTTTCATACTATGAGTGAGATGTGTGAATTGATTTGTATAGACTGGAATTATCCCTACTTTTGATGGTGGTGAACAACTAAGTACCAGCGGAAGACAGCACTTCAGGTTTCAATGGACGTTTTTGAAATACCAGAGAATCCAAATTTTTATTGGCTAAATAATATGGGTGAATCTGCTTTCTTTGATGAAATCCCATGATCCTTTCATTATGCTCTGTTTATTCACCTTCAAACTACCTTCCAACAAGTACTTAGGTATACACACCGTATTACAAATATTATTGAAATGTCCAATGCTGTATTACTTGCTGTGAGTTAGAGGATTCTGTGCAATTAAGACAAGATAGCCACTGAATAGATGACAATTTTATTGTTATGATACACTATGTTACACTGGCTAAACGACTATCCCCACTTTAGCTAGTTGTACTTTCACACAAGATTTGTTTTCCAATACGGATGAGAGATGCTTTAAGCCTAAGATAGATAAATACCCTTTGTGTTTTAGGTGAGTGAAAATGCAAAGTGGGGCGGGTTTGCACAATATATAGTAATTATTATAAATCACTTAGGCTAACTTTGTCCAGAATACACTATTGTATTCCGACACAATTAACATAATGGTTTGTCTTGTTCAATAACTTTAAGCTAAATTTGGATCCCTCTTAACAAGTTTTAGGCTCTTTCTCGGCTCGATCATCTTTCTTTTAGAGTACTTTGTATGATCTTCATTAAATGGAAGAAGATGTTTGCCAAAATTGCTGGGGCTATGCCGGTTTAGATTGACAAACAAAGCATAGAGGTTTGGTGATTTGAAATGGAATATTGTGAGCAGGGGGGAGGACAAACGGACCTGTCCCCCAAAAGCATTTTATTTCAAAATAATTGTTTGTCTAATAGTCTATTTTTGACTAAAAATAACATTTATGTTGGAACTTTGAAATTAATCATAATTAAATTTATAAATTCAGGCTTTATAATTATTTTTATTTTCAAAATACACGGAATTACATATATAACTATTTAATTTTGTTAAAAATGCTTAAAATTTGAATTTCACTGTCACACAACAACTACGAAACTGAGGCTATTTCTTGCATCTCTTACCTATATTTGAACTTTCCGTAACTGCATACAAAATGTACTCGTACTGATTTAGAATCATACGTTACATAATATACATAAAATGATACAGTTATATGTTCCAGTTACTGTTACTGCTAAACGCGTGAGAGAATTTTGTTCCAGGAACGGCAGTAAACGTGTAAAGTAGCTGTATCGTAAAAGTACCTGCATCAGTAACCTGTACTGAATAATTTTGGTTTGTGTTAATTTGAACTCTCGAGACAGATGAGTACCCGGTACAAAGTACCAGTTACAGTAGTCTCGGCGTGGCCAGTTGTCACAGTAGTGTTAGTTGCCTAGGTCTCAGCAGTTCTGTACCATGTTAGTGTGGCCATTCGTTGTCACTAAAGAGGCAACACTGTCCTAGGCAGTCCTTAGCGATTTGCGCATTAAAACGAGTAGTTGTACGTAACGGTTAAGTAACAAAACCTACCCAATTTAATCTGTGTTAAAAATTAAACGTTTGAAATAGTTGTTTGCACAATTATACACTCAAGATAATAACCAAATGCTCCATAACGTGACCAATGCCGAATTGTGTGGACCACCCAGTCAAGAATAAAAATTAATAAGGTATTTTCAAAAACAACTTTATTTTCATACTGTTCTAAAAATACATAATCAGTTTATTTTTTTATTTGTAAATTTTGTACATATTCTTAGAGAACAGTACAAAGGTCAAGAACAAGCGTTAATGTTATAAATGAGTGTAATAGTCAGTGTTTGTAAATTCATTATGTGGTCTTCATTTAGTCAAGGGCTCTCTCCAGGAATTCTTTCACTGAGTAGAAGGGTCTGTCTTCCAGCCACGCTGTTAGTTGTCTACTCAGTCATTGTCCAGATACTTTCTTGAGGTGTCCAGGCATATTGCTGTAGAACAAGGCTCCTCTGTTGCTAGGCTTCCTTTCATAAAGACTCAAGTGCTGAGTTGGGAGTGAGAAATCTATTGCGTTTCTGGTGTTATGTTGATGTAGGTATCTGTGTCTGTCTTGGTTGGGTTTTACTGCATACAAGATGATTTCTCTTATGTACAGTGCTACTATGGTTAATATTTTAAGTTCTTTGAAAGATTCTCGACAGCTATCTTGGTAGTTTAACCCTGCAAGGCTTCTAATCGCTCGTTTCTGCTGTATAAGCACTCTTTCCAGATTTGAGCTTGTTGTTCCACCCCATATTGCCAGGCCATACCTTAGATGGGATTCAAAAAGTGTAAAATATGCAATTTTGGATGTTTTTATCCCACTTGTTTGTTTGGTTTGTCTGATTACATATGTTCCTGAGCTGAGTTTTTTACAGAGTTGGTCAATATGATTTCGCCAGGTCAGATTCTCATCTATCTATAATTATTGTACACTTATATATCTATCTTTTATAATTATAATATGATCTTAATCGTTTCCATACCCTCGTCTCCACGGTGTTCGAGACATCTCCCAGACCCAGAGAAAATTGCTGGTTACTCCACTGATTGTGAGGACACTAGTTCCCTTCCCATTATATCTTACCTGTCCTATTTTTATCACTTTCCCAGTCTGCGTTTTATGAATGCTCAAAATATAACATGTCCATCAATTGTTCTGAAAATGACAAAAAATTACTGAAAAACTACAAAAGTGAAGACACCTGTTGATGATTTTGTTAACAACGCCAGTTTACATAGCTGAACGTTAGTGAGTTTTGAAATAATTGGCTGGTTTCTTGATAATCTGGTTCACACTGAGTAAGAACATTTCTAACACATTTATATTATAATCGTGAGATCTTTCGGGCTCGCAATGTCCCAATCTTTCGCCTGAGAAGTTAAATATAATAGAGATACACGTTTGCTTACCAAGCCATATTGAGGGAAAGAGTGCAGTTATCTCATGATTGACTACAGCTTAAACAAATCGGCGATAAATAAGACTATAGAACACAACTGCTGCCAACTTTTTTACCATTTAATGCTGACTTCTTTGTTCATGTAATGTTTTTTTTTTTATTTTAAAAATAAAAATGAATCAACAAATGTGTTGCTAACCACTAATCTCGAGAACAGCTGAACCAATTCGGCTAAATCTTTTTTGTAAAATATTCGTTGAAATTCGACGTAGAATGAGAAGACAAAGATTCGAAAAGATACCCGGAATATTTCGGAATTAGGAAAACAAATTGTATATTTATGTTTCATGATCAAAATTTAACTGACCAATTTAGTCGACAAAGCGGCACATCAGTTTACGTTTACATTTTATGAAATATTAAGTATACAGTACTTGATCAGTAGTGTAATGCATATAGCAAATACAAAGTTAATATCTAATTTTTACTCCGGATTGCGCCAGTGACACATTAAGAATATGTAATGAATTGTAAATACTATTTAAACACTGTTACAAAACCAAACTTAATGAACAAAGCTGTGAATGTTTTCACATTAGATATTCCAAACTGGTGGGCTTCCTTGTCATTGTGACAATAGCATGCCTTGACGATTTCATTCACAGACTACAGACCGATAAACAAAAATACTTATATAACGTAAAACCTTATAAATGATTATTTTGGTACCACGTTGCATGAACTTAATTAGGATTTCCTTCTTATAGGAGTAAATAGAGGTTTCTCCTAGGGCGCAATAGGCTTCTTAGTATTTTGATTGGGACAGCAGGGCAAACTAAACTGTGACGCCGTAAGTGAATTTAAACGGCCCGAAGTAGGCACCTTTTAACCGAAGTAGATTTCTCAGTCCTATGTATGTATGTATTTTCTTTTCGTCAGAACAACAAGTCATATTCTACTATGACACTCGACATATCATAGGCCGGAAGTAAATAACAAGGGCTAGAACTAAACTGTATCAGTTGAAGTAAGTTTCCGAGACCTGTGTGTTTGTATTTTCTTGATCGGTGTAGCAAGACAGACTCAGCCGTATTTTGGAAATATAATTAATTTGAACCAGAAAATGCTCATATACGTGCAAAACGTGGAGAGTCAGGTTAGACTGTGATCGTATTAACTACGAGCGCTTAAATAATATCTACCTGATGTATGCCTACTTACGTTTGAAAAGTGTCATAGGCCTCCTTCATATTACATCGTAAGTGCTTTTACTAAGTAGTATAAAGATTTTGATTTTGAATATTGCGTGCGAAGCCGCGGGTAATAGCTAGTTATTTGTAAAGTTTCGCATATTATTTTTAGTATTATAAAATAGTGTGTCACATTCTTTGAATTGATTTGTACCCATGCTCTGTTATTGCTGTACTATGGTGGTTTTAGTGAATAATACTTTCATAAACTGTGTAGATATTAACCACTTAAATCTCTCGAACGTAATACTGAATCACAAATATATGGAATTTCATTGTCTCCTGGTGTATACATTTCATGTCCTCTGCTGGTCTCTTTTTTCAGTTTTTGGCTCGGATTTGATACAGTTTTGATGTTACCTTTTTAATAACAAGTTTACTATGTTGTCAGTTGTTCTTTGAATGTAAGGGAGATATGACAATTACTCTATGACGTCCTTCATTTGGATTCGAATCTGTAACTGGCACATTCTAAATCTTAATCTTCATAATTTGTTTCCTATAAATTTCTTAAATTTGCATACTGCACCCGGTATATTTTGTTCAGAAGTAGGTCCTACTATAAAATAAACCTTTGAGGATATAACATTTCAAAATTTCCCTGGGGGCATGGACTCCTCTACTGGTACGGAGGGGTTTCCGTATCCACTTCTCCGCACAACGTGCACAAAGTGCTAGCCTAAGATATTTTGACCCTATTCATGTCATTAGTTAACTCATTGCTTCATCAAAACTAGATCAAAGCTATCATTAGGCCTGTTTTTGCCCCTCGGTGCTATCGCGCTCACTAAAGCAGCTGCGACTACAGGGGGATTATGAAAAACTAAGGAATGTTCATTTATAACTAATTTAAAATTAAATATTAATTAAATTCAATTTCCTTAATTAAAATTGACTGCTCTTTGAACTGGGAACAAGATAATGATTTTCTAAATTAATATGAATATATATCATATCGATTTTGAAAATTATTATCTTGTTCCCAGTTATATATAGCAGTGTATATTAGGATAGAAAGAATAAATGTTACTATACGTTTTTTGTATAAATTTGTTAATTATATACTGTAATCTTCAATTTTGTACTACGTTAATGAGCTGTGATAAAATTTAGATTTGTTGTCAAAATGTTTTACTCAGTAG